>NC_086318.1:240949129-241665379 GCF_036172605.1 Pelobates fuscus
CAACCAGTCACGAGGGTCCTACGAATGCCAACATTTTCCTATAAATGGGGTCAGTCTCGCACATTCACAGCTACCAGAGAAGGCTGCACTTACCAGCTTCTTTCCGTGGAGGACTCCTCAGCCTTCCTAAGGGACTTAGGCCTGACCTCACCTCCAGATGGCGCTGCCGGGCCGAACCGCACCTGGGACGTTAACATGATTGTATCTTTTACTCCCCGTCCCAATGCAGATACCGCCTGATGAGGGGATGGACTCCCCGTGGCTCCTACTGTACACAGAGTGAACCCCTGCAGCCACTCAGGGATGGACTGACACATTAACCAGTCACATTTGCTTGATAATTATGGTTTTATTATTTTAGAGTGTCGCTTAGAACTGTTTAAGCTTCAGTTTTTAGTGTACACTGTTGTCACCAGATCTTTCCTGATAAGCGGACATTGAATAAGCCAAAAACCCTCCCACCCCCCGAATGCTCAGGGGTTATTGAGTGTAATTTAATAGTTAGCACTACAGGCCAGAGTCACCATTAGTTTTAATCTCTAGGACACGACCATTGTCTCTTCACCTAAGACCCATAGGGCTGGGTCTCCCTCCTATCTTTACAGCCTCAGCAAAATTAAAGGACCACTCTAGGCACCCAGACCACTTCAGCTTAATGAAGTGGTCTGGGTGCCAGGTCCAGCTAGGGTTAACCCATTTTTTTTATAAACATAGCAGTTTCAGAGAAACTGCTATGTTTATAAATTGGTTAAGCCTTCCCCCTAATCCTCTAGTGGTTGTCTCATTGACAGCCGCTAGAGGCGCTTGCGTGATTCTCACTGTGAAAATCACAGTGAAAATCACAGTGAGAGCACGCAAGCGTCCATAGGAAAGCATTGTAAATGCTTTCCTATGCGACCGGCTGAATGCGCGCGCAGCTCTTGCCGCGCGTGCGCATTCAGCCGACGGGGCGGAGAGGCGGTGGAGAGGAGGAGGAGAGCTCCCCGCCCAGCGCTGGAAAAAGGTACGTTTTACCCCTTTTCCCCTTTCCAGAGCCGGGCGGGAGGTGAACCCTGAGGGTGAGGGCACCCTCAGGGCACTATAGTGCCAGGAAAACAAGTATGTTTTCCTGGCACTATAGTGGTCCTTTAATAAGCCCCACAATACTTAGTTCACTAAGTAGATATAGTTTGTATGTCATTTAAATCTTCTATGTATACCTTACTAACCTGCCAGTACACTCAAACCGAACACATTACACATGTACATTCTATTGCTTACTGGCGGAACATCCATTGGTTTATAATTTAAAAATGTGCAGTACATACCTATGTCATATCAATGTTAATGAAGTTATGCATAAACAAGCTGTTGTGGCACTGTCTGCAAGAATGTCAACTCCTTGCACAAGAAAAAAAAAAGAATTAAAAAAAAAAAAAAATGTTGCCAATCAATTATGTCCCTTTGACTCATATTTTACACAAAGTGTGAAAAATTTCTGTCATTCTGGGCAGAGTAATTGCCCAATACATGCTCATAAGCATTTTGTCCACCAGTGCATCATTTATAATTTTTTCTCTAATCAAGTACTACCTGTAGAAATACTCATATCATATAATGGAAATAAAGAAGTTGTTTGATATAATAGAAGGTAGATTAACACATAATTTATTGTTTATATTATGACTGTGACGAAGTGCCCTTCCCCTCTTGGTCCTGGAGAGGCCTGCTTGCCAGCCTCCTCCCCTGTGACTATGACTCTTTGATGTATTTGGCTTTAAAGCCCCTATTCTACCTTCAGACAGACTATTTATGTAGGTTGCTTTATTTCTCTTATGTTTTAGTCACCCTGTACCCAGGGGCGTACCTAGAGCATTTGGCACCCGGGGCGGACCCTGAGTGTGGCACCCCCCCCTCCCCCCCCCCATAATAAAAATTTAAGAAAACACCCACAATTTTTTGCTTTCCTATGGACTGTTTGAGTGCGCGCAGCTCTCGCCGCGCATGGGCATTCGGCTCCACTCGGGCTGACGTCGGCGGGGGAGAAGAGGTCACCCCTTAAAACCCATTCAGCCACTTACCTTTCTCCAACGCCGGGCTCCCTCGGCGCTGGCGACCTCTCCTCCCCCTGCCGACGTTAGATCCGAATGCGCATGCGCGGCAAGAGCCGCATGTGCATTCAAACTGCCCATAGGAAAGCATTACTCAATGCTTTCCTATGGACGTCCAGCGTCTTCTCACGGTGAGTTTTACAGTGAGAATTGCGGAAGCGCCTCTAGCGGCTGTCAGTGAGACAGCCACTAGAGGCTGGATTAACCCTCAGTGAAACATATGTTTTCAGCTGCAGGGTTAAAACTAGAGGGACCTGGCACCCATACCACTTTATTGAGCAGATCCTTAGAAATAGCATAGGAAAGGGATTTGAGTTCAAAAGATGTAGCGGCTAGGGCAGAGGTTTTGTAGAAGGGGGCCAGGGCAGGGATTTTGTATAAATGCGCCATTTTTGTAGAAGGGAGAAGACCAGTGCTTTTGTAGAAAGGGGCTGGTGAGAAACTTCTAGAAAACTCCTCCCCTGCCCCTTTCTACAAAGCCCCTGGTCTCGCCCCTTCTAGAAAACCCCTGCCCTTCGCCCTTCATATAAAAACCCTGCACACTGATCACATAAATTTCATACACTCGCTACACATAAAAACCCTGCACCCCGATCACATAAATTTCATACACTCCCTACACATAAAAAACCCTGCACATCCCCCTTAATTAAAAAAAAAAGCTGCACACCCCCTTAAAAAAACCAAAAACCTGCACAACCCCACTTAATTAAAAAAAATCCTGCAAACCCTTAATAAAAACCCTGCACACCCCCTTAATAAAAAACAAAAACTTTCACAACCCCCCTAACAAAAAACATGCACACAACCCTTAATAAAAACCCTGCACACCCCCTTAATAAAAAACAAAACTCTGCAGTGCACATCCTCCCTTAATAAATAAAATACTGCAACCCCGTTAATAAAAAAAAACCTGCACCCCCCTTTAATTAAACATACCCCCTCTAAATAAACTTCCCCCGTGCTGCACCCCCTTTAATTTATCCACCCCTCTTTAATTAATCCACCCCTCTTTAATTTATCCACAACCCCTCTTTAATTAATCCACAACCCCTCTTTAATTAATCCACCCCCTCTAATTAATCCACCCCCTCTAATTAATCCACCCCCTCTAATTAATCCACCCTCCCTCTAATTAATCCACCCCCCTAATTAATCCACCCTCCCTTTAATTCACCCCCTCTAATTAATCCACCCCCTCTAATTAACCCACCCCCTCTAATTAATCCACCCCCTTTAATTAATCCACCCTCCCTTTAATTAACCCACCCCCTCTCTAATTAATCCACCCCCTCTCTATTTAATCCACCCCCTCTAATTAATCCACCCCCTCTAATTAATCCACCCCCCCAATTGATCCACCCCCTCTAATTAATCCACCCCCTCTAATTAATACATTATACACCCCCTCTAATTAATACACCCCCCTCTAATTAAATCACCCCCTCTAATTAATACACCCCCTCTAATTAATACACCCCATCTAATTAATACACCCCCTCTAATTAATACACCCCCCTCTAATTAATACATCCCCTCTAATTAATACACCCCCTCTAATTAATACACCCCCTCTAATTAATCCACCCCCCTCTAATTAATCCACCCCCTTTAATTAATCCACCCCCTCTAATTAATCCACCCCCTCTAATTAATCCACCCCCTCTAATTAATCCACCCCCCCTCTAATTAATCCACCCCCCTCTAATTAATACACCCCCTCTAATTAATACACCCCCTCTAATTAATACACCCCCCTCTAATTAATACACCCCCCTCTAATTAATCCACCCCCCTTTAATTAATCCACCCCCTCTAATTAATCCACCACCCTCTAATTAATCCACCCCCCTCTAATTAATCCACCCCCTCTAATTAATCCACCCCCTCTAATTAATCCACCCCCTCTAATTAATGCACCCCCTCTAATTAATACACCCCCTCTAATTAATCCACCCCCTCTAATTAATCCACCCCGCTAATTAATATACCCCCTCTAATTAATACACCCCCATCTAATTAATACACCCCCTCTAATTAATACACCCCCCTCTAATTAATACACCCCCTCTAATTAATACACCCCCCTCTAATTAATACACCCCCCTTTAATTAATACACCCCCTCTAATTAATACACCCCCTCTAATTAATACACCCCCTCTAATTAATACCCCTCTCTAATTAATCCACCCCCTCTAATTAATACACCCCCTCTAATTAATACACCCCCTCTAATTAATACACCCCCTCTAATTAATACATTATACACCCCCTCTAATTAATCCACCCCCTCTAATTAATACACCCCCTCTAATTAATACACCCCCCTCTAATTAATACATTATACACCCCCTCTAATTAATCCACCCCCTCTAATTAATACACCCCCTCTTATTAATACACCCCCCTCTAATTTATACACCCCCTCTAATTAATACACCCCCTCTAATTAATACACCCCCTCTAATTAATACACCCCCCTTTAATTAATACACCCCCCTCTAATTAATACACCCCCTCTAATTAATACACCCCCTCTAATTAATACCCCCCTCTAATTAATACACCCCCTCTAATTAATACACCCCCTCTAATTAATACACCCCCCTTTAATTAATCCACCCCCTCTAATTAATACACCCCCCTCTAATTAATACACCCCCTCTAATTAATACACCCCCCTCTAATTAATACACCCCCCCTTTAATTAATCCACCCCCCCTCTAATTAATCCACCCCTCCTCTAATTAATACACCCCCCCCCTTTATTTAATTCAGCCCCAGACATAAAATAACTACTTTATACTTACATTTTGATGATGCCTTGCTTGCCCGCCGAGTCCGACCACTGGGTGCCTCACCGCCCGGAAATGGATCCTTCCGCTGAAGATCCGTGAAGGCGGACTGACGGCGTTGCGCACGTCGTCATCACGTTGCGCGACGCCGCGGCCCGCAACGCTCCTCCCCCTCCTCCTCATAAAAAAGGAAGTCCCGCCGGTGTTTGGCCGCAAAGGTGCTGCGGCTGTGCGCAGCGTAATGATGGGGGTTGACACATGACACTGGAAGTCATGGCACCCCCCTAGTCAGTGGCACCCGGGGCGGGCCGCCCCCCCCGCCCCCCAACTTAGTACTCCACTGCCTGTACCCATTATAGGTGCAGGGTGTGTGTAATGTAATTGTTTATAGTGTGTGTGTGTACTGTGAAATGTATTGCCTGCTCTCCTGTACTGCTGAGGTTTGCTACCAACTAGGTGGATTTGGATTTGGAGCTTGTCTAGTGCCCTCTGTTGGTAGCAACAGCAATATGCACTACCCGAATAGCAAGACTGGTATATTTGCATATTCGGGTAGATTTGCATATTGCTAATTCTGCAGGCACGTGAGATATTTTCTGTTAAATATTTCTCCCCCACCCCTTTAAAAATATGCCATTGTGTTATAATAAGAACAGAGAGAGGATAGGGGACACTCCCGAGACCTACTTTTGTATGAAAGGTGCTGCCGCTGTGACCAAAACTGCATGAATGAGAGAATAAATAGTTGCGGCGCACTCAGACTACAAAGAGAACAAAGAAGGCTACTAAAATGCCTAAGTATAAATATGGGGATTTGGTTCCACCATATGGCCATATGTTGTTAAGCCCACCACTACTTTCAAAGTACCCCATTATTGGTGGGTCCTACACTAAAATGTGGGGGGCAAATAAATAGTAATAGTGTTAAAAATAAAAGTGTTAAATTAAATACTGGTAAGAGCATAGTGAGTATACAAACATATGTGATGAAAGCAATTAAAAACAGTGTTAAAACTAAATAGTTAATGTGTTTGTGCTAAAATGGGTATACTCACTATTGCAAATGACTGTGCTAGTATGGGGTACTTTGAAAGTAGTGGTGGGCTTAACAACATATGGCCATATGGTGGAACCAAATCCCCTTATTTATACTTAGATAGGCATTTTAGTAGCCTTCTTTGTTCTCTTTGTAGTCTGAGTGCGCCACAACTATTTATTCTCTCACTCATTGTGTTATAATAAGTCACTGTATGTTGCCTGCTATGATTTGACTGTTTGTAATTTTATTGAGTTTTCACAGCAATGTTAATGTAATGACCATATGGGCTAGTCCCAAGTAAAATAAAGTTTTAGAAAGTTCTTTGTGATCCCTCAAAATGTAGCCTTGTCTCGTTATTGGAGGGAACTGTTATAATCACACTGGGGATTGCTATGCTGCGCATACTCCCCTGGAGCCCTAATCACTTAGCTCTTTTAAGAGCTTGTTCCTGATATACTCTCGTTGGAGGAGAGGTCTTCCCCACACAGTCCTGGATGCTGGAGGTTCATACAGGGTGGAGGGCAGAAGCTGATCCAGGGTGGAAGGAAGACGGCAAGACTCCAGTCAAGCTACGGCGGTTGCGGAGTCTGCGGTGGTTGTGCTACTCGGCGCAAGCTAGGAAGCGTCCATAAACGGAGGGTACTCAGTCGGAGTACAGGGAGCTCCATTACAATGACTTTATCTTGACAAAAGTAGTAATTTGCAAAAATAAAACAAGGCAATACATGGAACGTTCTAAAACATGGCATGTTTTTTTCCCAGAACCACAAGAATTTTTTCATTACAGCAGGGTTTCCGAATTAATTTTTCCATTTGGAACCCTTTGACATGGTATAGCAGAACTTTGGAACCCCAACAAAAAAATGTGCGTCATAGAGCACAAACGTTTCTATGAGCAAAGTGTATATATAAATGATCTAAGTATATTTTATTTGTAACTTTCATTTATTTTTAACTTTAAGGGGTTAAGAGGGGAGGAGAGGGGCAGAGACAGTTTCAGCCAGTGATTTTACATCACTGGCTGACACACAGGATCAGTGATCATCAGACATGCCCCCCACCACGATCTGCAAGGGAATCCTGCCTGCTGTTACATGTGTCAGCCAATGGGCTGACACATAGTAACTCTGATCGCAGTGACAGGTTGGCACTGCGATCAGATCGCAGGGAGAGGCTGTCTCTGCATTCAGATCGCAGTGACAGCCTCTCACTGCGATCATATTCTGCAGATCGCGGTCACTGACCGCAGGGGGATTGCCTAGGGGGCCAGGCATGTCCGCCGACTGCGATCTGCAGAGTGAAAATGCCGCGGCTGCATGTGTCAGCCGATTTTAAAATCGGCTGACACATGGTAAATACCGATCGCAGTGACAGCCTGTCACTGCGATCAGAAGCTGCAGACCGCGGTCACCATGCACAGGGGGGCTGCCTGGGGGGCCAGGCATGCCCCCCGACCGCGATCTGCCGCGGCCATGTGCCGCCGGTCACGTGGGGGGTAAGACCACCCAGGACGTTCTATGCCGTCCTGCGGCGTTTAGAGCCGGCCAATTAAGGACAGCATAGAACGTCCTGCGGTCTTAAGGGGTTAATAGATGTGTTTAATGGCGAAGATGATCTACAATTTCATTGCGGATTTCATTTTTCAAGTTCAATTTCTGATTCTTCAAGAAAATCCTTAAGTATTGGCAAAGAGTTCAAATTATTTTGCTTAACAGATGAGGTCCAAAACTGCAGCTTACGAGACAGTACAAATATTTTATCTCGTGCATAAAAATATTAGTGTTTTTTCGTTGGAGTGATAAATAGTGATGTACCGAACTGATCGCTGGTGAATAGTTCCCGGTGAACTTTGATCCTGTGCATCACGGTCAGCAGACCACATTCCAGCCAATTAGCAGCAGACCCTCCCTTCCAGAACCTCCCACCTCCTGTACAGCATCCATTTTAGATTAATTCTGAAGCTGCATTCTTAGATAGAGGAGGGAAAGTGTAGCTGCTGCTCACTAGATAGGGAAATTGATAGCTAGGCTAGGGTTTTCAGTGTCCACTACAGTCCTGAAGGACTCATCTGATCTCTGCTGTAAGAACAGCACCCCAAAAAGCCCTTTTTAGGGCTAGAACATCAGTCTGCTTTTTTTTCCCTTTGTAATCTAATTGCAGTTGCTTGCCTGCCAGCTTCTGTGTCAGGCTCACAGTGGATACTGTGCCCACTTGCCCAGTGCCACCACTCATATCTGGTGTCACAATAGCTTAAGCTTGACATTTAAAAAGAAAAACATTTTTTTCACTGTAATAGATTGAATAGCAGTTAGTTGTCTGCCAGCTTCTGTGTCAGGCTCACAGTGGATACTGTGCCCACTTGCCCAGTGCCACCACTCATATCTGGTGTCACAATAGCTTAAGCTTGCATTTAAAAACATTTTTTTTTCACTGTAATAGATTGAATAGCAGTTAGTTGTCTGCCAGCTTCTGTGTCAGGCTCACAGTGGATAATGTGCCCACTTGTCCAGTGCCACCACTCATATCTGGTGTCACAATAGCTGAAGCTTGACATTTGAAAACAAAAAATTGTTTTTCACTGTAATAGATTGAATAGCAGTTAGTTGTCTGCCAGCTTCTGTGTCAGGCTCACAGTGGATAATGTGCCCACTTGTCCAGTGCCACCACTCATATCTGGTGTCACAATAGCTGAAGCTTGACATTTGAAAACAAAAAATTGTTTTTCACTGTAATAGATTGAATAGCAGTTAGTTGTCTGCCAGCTTCTGTGTCAGGCACACAGTGGATACTGTGCCCACTTGCCCAGTGCCACCACACATATCTGGTGTCACAATAGCTTAAGCTTGACATTTAAAAACAAAAAACTTTTTTCACTGTTATAGATTGAATAGCAGTTACTTGTCTTCAAGCGGGTGTGTCAGGCCTTCAGCGTGTACTCTGCCAACCTCAGCAAGTGCATTTTGCCACTCATAGCTGGTGTGACTATAGCGTGCCTTTAAAAACAAAAACGTTTTTCACTGTAAGCTAATAGTAGTTAGTTGTGTGCAAGCGTCTGGGTGTCAGGCCTTCAGCGTGTACTCTGCCAACCTCAGCAAGTGCACTTTGCCACTCATATCTGGTGTGACTATAGCGTGCCTTTAAAAACAAAAACAGTTTTTCACTGTAAGCTAATAGCAGTTAGTTGTCTGCAAGCGTCTGGGTGTCAGGCCTTCAGCATGTACTCTGCCAACCTCTGCAAGTGCACTTTGCCACTCATATCTGGTGTGACTATAGCGTGCCTTTAAAAACAAATAACTTTTTTTCACTGTAAGCTAATAGCAGCCAGTGTCCTTAAAGCGGGTGTCAGACCTTCAGCGTGTACTCTGCCAACCTCAGCAAGTGCATTTTGCCACTCATAGCTGGTGTGACTATAGCGTGCCTTTAAAAACAAAAACGTTTTTCACTGTAAGCTAATAGCAGTTAGTTGTGTGCAAGCGTCTGGGTGTCAGGCCTTCAGCGTGTACTCTGCCAACCTCAGCAAGTGCACTTTGCCACTCATATCTGGTGTGACTATAGCGTGCCTTTAAAAACAAAAACAGTTTTTCACTGTAAGCTAATAGCAGTTAGTTGTCTGCAAGCGTCTGGGTGTCAGGCCTTCAGCATGTACTCTGCCAACCTCTGCAAGTGCACTTTGCCACTCATATCTGGTGTGACTATAGCGTGCCTTTAAAAACAAATAACTTTTTTTCACTGTAAGCTAATAGCAGTCAGTGTCCTTAAAGCGGGTGTCAGACCTTCAGCGTGTACTCTGCCAAACTCTGCCAGTCCACTTTGCCACTCATATCAGGTGTGACAATAGCGTGCATTTAAAAAGAAAAAAAAGTTTTTCCACTGTAATAGATTGAATAGCAGTTAGTTGTCTGCCAGCTTCTGTGTCAGGCTCACAGTGGATACTGTGCCCACTTGCCCAGTGCCACCACTCATATCCGGTGTCACAATAGCTTAAGCTTGACATTTAAAAAGAAAAACAATTTGTTTCACTGTAATAGATTGAATAGCAGTTAGTTGTCTGCCAGCTTCTGTGTTAGGCTCACAGTGGATACTGTTCCCACTTGCCCAGTGCCACCACTCATATCTGGTGTCACAATAGCTTTAGCTTGACATTTTAAAATAATTTTTTTTTTTCACTGTAATAGATTGAATAGCAGTTAGTTGTCTTCAAGCAGGTGTCAGGCCTTCTGCGTGTACTCTGCCAACCTCAGCAAGTGCACTTGCCACTCATATCTGGTGTGACTATAGCGTGCCTTTAAAAACAAAAAAGTTTTTCACTGTAAGCTTATAGCAGTTAGTTGTCTGCAAGCGTCTGGGTGTCAGGCCTTCAGCGTGTACTCTGCCAACCTCTGCAAGTGCACTTTGCCACTCATATCTGGTGTGACTATAGCGTGCCTTTAAAAAGAAAAAAGTTTTTCACTGTAAGCTAATAGCAGTCAGTGTCCTTAAAGCGAGTGTCAGACCTTCAGCGTGTACTCTGCCAACCTCTGCCAGTCCACTTTGCCACTCATATCTGGTGTGACAATAGCGTGCCTTTTTTCACTGTTATAGATTGAATAGCAGTTAGTTGTCTGCCAGGTTCTGTGTCAGGCACACAGTGGATACTGTGCCCACTTGCCCAGTGCCACCACACATATCTGGTGTCACAATAGCTTAAGCTTGACATTTAAAAACAAAAAACTTTTTTCACTGTTATAGATTGAATAGCAGTTAGTTGTCTTCAAGCGGGTGTCAGGCCTTCAGCGTGTACTCTGCCAACCTCAGCAAGTGCATTTTGCCACTCATAGCTGGTGTGACTATAGCGTGCCTTTAAAAACAAAAACATTTTTCACTGTAAGCTAATAGTAGTTAGTTGTGTGCAAGCGTCTGGGTGTCAGGCCTTCAGCGTGTACTCTGCCAACCTCAGCAAGTGCACTTTGCCACTCATATCTGGTGTGACTATAGCGTGCCTTTAAAAACAAAAACAGTTTTTCACTGTAAGCTAATAGCAGTTAGTTGTCTGCAAGCGTCTGGGTGTCAGGCCTTCAGCATGTACTCTGCCAACCTCTGCAAGTGCACTTTGCCACTCATATCTAGTGTGACTATAGCGTGCCTTTAAAAACAAATAACTTTTTTTCACTGTAAGCTAATAGCAGTCAGTGTCCTTAAAGCGGGTGTCAGACCTTCAGCGTGTACTCTGCCAACCTCAGCAAGTGCATTTTGCCACTTATAGCTGGTGTGACTATAGCGTGCCTTTAAAAACAAAAACGTTTTTCACTGTAAGCTAATAGCAGTTAGTTGTGTGCAAGCGTCTGGGTGTCAGGCCTTCAGCGTGTACTCTGCCAACCTCAGCAAGTGCACTTTGCCACTCATATCTGGTGTGACTATAGCGTGCCTTTAAAAACAAAAACAGTTTTTCACTGTAAGCTAATAGCAGTTAGTTGTCTGCAAGCGTCTGGGTGTCAGGCCTTCAGCATGTACTCTGCCAACCTCTGCAAGTGCACTTTGCCACTCATATCTGGTGTGACTATAGCGTGCCTTTAAAAACAAATAACTTTTTTTCACTGTAAGCTAATAGCAGTCAGTGTCCTTAAAGCGGGTGTCAGACCTTCAGCGTGTACTCTGCCAAACTCTGCCAGTCCACTTTGCCACTCATATCAGGTGTGAAAATAGCGTGCATTTAAAAAGAAAAAAAAGTTTTTCCACTGTAATAGATTGAATAGCAGTTAGTTGTCTGCCAGCTTCTGTGTCAGGCTCACAGTGGATACTGTGCCCACTTGCCCAGTGCCACCACTCATATCCGGTGTCACAATAGCTTAAGCTTGACATTTAAAAAGAAAAACAATTTGTTTCACTGTAATAGATTGAATAGCAGTTAGTTGTCTGCCAGCTTCTGTGTTAGGCTCACAGTGGATACTGTTCCCACTTGCCCAGTGCCACCACTCATATCTGGTGTCACAATAGCTTTAGCTTGACATTTTAAAATATATATTTTTTTTCACTGTAATAGATTGAATAGCAGTTAGTTGTCTTCAAGCGGGTGTCAGGCCTTCTGCGTGTACTCTGCCAACCTCAGCAAGTGCACTTGCCACTCATATCTGGTGTGACTATAGCGTGCCTTTAAAAACAAAAAAGTTTTTCACTGTAAGCTTATAGCAGTTAGTTGTCTGCAAGCGTCTGGGTGTCAGGCCTTCAGCGTGTACTCTGCCAACCTCTGCAAGTGCACTTTGCCACTCATATCTGGTGTGACTATAGCGTGCCTTTAAAAAGAAAAAAGTTTTTCACTGTAAGCTAATAGCAGTCAATGTCCTTAAAGCGAGTGTCAGACCTTCAGCGTGTACTCTGCCAACCTCTGCCAGTCCACTTTGCCACTCATATCTGGTGTGACAATAGCGTGCCTTTTTTCACTGTTATAGATTGAATAGCAGTTAGTTGTCTTCCAGGTTCTGTGTCAGGCACACAGTGGATACTGTGCCCACTTGCCCAGTGCCACCACACATATCTGGTGTCACAATAGCTTAAGCTTGACATTTAAAAACAAAAAACTTTTTTCACTGTTATAGATTGAATAGCAGTTAGTTGTCTTCAAGCGGGTGTCAGGCCTTCAGCGTGTACTCTGCCAACCTCAGCAAGTGCATTTTGCCACTCATAGCTGGTGTGACTATAGCGTGCCTTTAAAAACAAAAACGTTTTTCACTGTAAGCTAATAGTAGTTAGTTGTGTGCAAGCGTCTGGGTGTCAGGCCTTCAGCGTGTACTCTGCCAACCTCAGCAAGTGCACTTTGCCACTCATATCTGGTGTGACTATAGCGTGCCTTTAAAAACAAAAACAGTTTTTCACTGTAAGCTAATAGCAGTTAGTTGTCTGCAAGCGTCTGGGTGTCAGGCCTTCAGCATGTACTCTGCCAACCTCTGCAAGTGCACTTTGCCACTCATATCTGGTGTGACTATAGCGTGCCTTTAAAAACAAATAACTTTTTTTCACTGTAAGCTAATAGCAGTCAGTGTCCTTAAAGCGGGTGTCAGACCTTCAGCGTGTACTCTGCCAACCTCAGCAAGTGCATTTTGCCACTCATAGCTGGTGTGACTATAGCGTGCCTTTAAAAACAAAAACGTTTTTCACTGTAAGCTAATAGCAGTTAGTTGTGTGCAAGCGTCTGGGTGTCAGGCCTTCAGCGTGTACTCTGCCAACCTCAGCAAGTGCACTTTGCCACTCATATCTGGTGTGACTATAGCGTGCCTTTAAAAACAAAAACAGTTTTTCACTGTAAGCTAATAGCAGTTAGTTGTCTGCAACTGCAAGCGTCTGGGTGTCAGGCCTTCAGCATGTACTCTGCCAACCTCTGCAAGTGCACTTTGCCACTCATATCTGGTGTGACTATAGCGTGCCTTTAAAAACAAATAACTTATCTTCACTGTAAGCTAATAGCAGTCAGTGTCCTTAAAGCGGGTGTCAGACCTTCAGCGTGTACTCTGCCAAACTCTGCCAGTCCACTTTGCCACTCATATCAGGTGTGACAATAGCGTGCATTTAAAAAGAAAAAAAAGTTTTTCCACTGTAATAGATTGAATAGCAGTTAGTTGTCTGCCAGCTTCTGTGTCAGGCTCACAGTGGATACTGTGCCCACTTGCCCAGTGCCACCACTCATATCTGGTGTCACAATAGCTTAAGCTTGACATTTAAAAAGAAAAAAAAATGTTTTCACTGTAATAGATTGAATAGCAGTTAGTTGTCTGCCAGCTTCTGTGTCAGGCTCACAGTGGATACTGTGCCCACTTGCCCAGTGCCACCACTCATATCTGGTGTCACAATAGCTTAAGCTTGACATTTAAAAAGAAAAAAAAATGTTTTCACTGTAATAGATTGAATAGCAGTTAGTTGTCTGCCAGCTTCTGTGTCAGGCTCACAGTGGATACTGTGCCCACTTGCCCAGTGCCACCACTCATATCCGGTGTCACAATAGCTTAAGCTTGACATTTAAAAAGAAAAAAAATTTTTTCACTGTAATAGATTGAATAGCAGTTAGTTGTCTGCCAGCTTCTGTGTTAGGCTCACAGTGGATACTGTTCCCACTTGCCCAGTGCCACCACTCATATCTGGTGTCACAATAGCTTTAGCTTGACATTTTAAAATATTTTTTTTTTCACTGTAATAGATTGAATAGCAGTTAGTTGTCTTCAAGCGGTTGTCAGGCCTTCTGCGTGTACTCTGCCAACCTCAGCAAGTGCACTTGCCACTCATATCTGGTGTGACTATAGCGTGCCTTTAAAAACAAAAAAGTTTTTCACTGTAAGCTTATAGCAGTTAGTTGTCTGCAAGCGTCTGGGTGTCAGGCCTTCAGCGTGTACTCTGCCAACCTCTGCAAGTGCACTTTGCCACTCATATCTGGTGTGACTATAGCGTGCCTTTAAAAAGAAAAAAGTTTTTCACTGTAAGCTAATAGCAGTCAGTGTCCTTAAAGCGAGTGTCAGGCCTTCAGCGTGTACTCTGCCAACCTCTGCCAGTCCACTTTGCCACTCATATCAGGTGTGACTATAGCGTGCCATTAAAAACAAAAAAGTTTTTCACTGTAAGCTTATAGCAGTCAGTGTCCTTAAAGCGAGTGTCAGACCTTCAGCGTGTACTCTGCCAACCTCTGCCAGTCCACTTTGCCACTCATATCTGGTGTGACAATAGCGTGCCTTTTTTCACTGTTATAGATTGAATAGCAGTTAGTTGTCTGCCAGGTTCTGTGTCAGGCTCACAGTGGATACTGTGCCCACTTGCCAGTGCCACCACTCATATCTGGTGTCACAATAGCTTAAGCTTGACATTTAAAAACAAAATTAATTTTTGCACTGTAATAGATTGAATAGCAGTTAGTTGTCTGCCAGCTTCTGTGTCAGGCTCACAGTGGATACTGTTCCCACTTGCCCAGTGCCACCACTCATATCTGGTGTCACAATAGCTTAAGCTTGACATTTAAAAAGAAAAAAAAATGTTTTCACTGTAATAGATTGAATAGCAGTTAGTTGTCTGCCAGCTTCTGTGTCAGGCTCACAGTGGATACTGTGCCCACTTGCCCAGTGCCACCACTCATATCCGGTGTCACAATAGCTTAAGCTTGACATTTAAAAAGAAAAACAATTTTTTCACTGTAATAGATTGAATAGCAGTTAGTTGTCTGCCAGCTTCTGTGTTAGGCTCACAGTGGATACTGTTCCCACTTGCCCAGTGCCACCACTCATATCTGGTGTCACAATAGCTTTAGCTTGACATTTTAAAATATTTTTATTTTTCACTGTAATAGATTGAATAGCAGTTAGTTATCTTCAAGCGGTTGTCAGGCCTTCTGCGTGTACTCTGCCAACCTCAGCAAGTGCACTTGCCACTCATATCTGGTGTGACTATAGCGTGCCTTTAAAAACAAAAACGTTTTTCACTGTAAGCTTATAGCAGTTAGTTGTCTGCAAGCGTCTGGGTGTCAGGCCTTCAGCGTGTACTCTGCCAACCTCTGCAAGTGCACTTTGCCACTCATATCTGGTGTGACTATAGCGTGCCTTTAAAAAGAAAAAAGTTTTTCACTGTAAGCTAATAGCAGTCAGTGTCCTTAAAGCGAGTGTCAGGCCTTCAGCGTGTACTCTGCCAACCTCTGCCAGTCCACTTTGCCACTCATATCAGGTGTGACAATAGTGTGCATTTAAAAAGAAAAAAAAAAGTTTTTCCACTGTAATAGATTGAATAGCAGTTAGTTGGTTGCCAGCTTCTGTGTCAGGCTCACAGTGGATACTGTGCCCACTTGCCCAGTGCCACCACTCATATCTGGTGTCACAATAGCTTAAGCTTGACATTTAAAAAGAAAAAAAATGTTTTCACTGTAATAGATTGAATAGCAGTTAGTTGTCTGCCAGCTTCTGTGTCAGGCTCACAGTGGATACTGTGCCCACTTGCCCAGTGCCACCACTCATATCCGGTGTCACAATAGCTTAAGCTTGACATTTAAAAAGAAAAACAATTTTTTTCACTGTAATAGATTGAATAGCAGTTAATTGTCTGCCAGCTTCTGTGTTAGGCTCACAGTGGATACTGTGCCCACTTGCCCAGTGCCACCACACATATCTGGTGTCACAATAGCTTAAGCTTGACATTTAAAAACAAAAAACTTTTTTCACTGTTATAGATTGAATAGCAGTTAGTTGTCTTCAAGCGGGTGTCAGGCCTTCAGCGTGTACTCTGCCAACCTCAGCAAGTGCATTTTGCCACTCATAGCTGGTGTGACTATAGCGTGCCTTTAAAAACAAAAACGTTTTTCACTGTAAGCTAATAGTAGTTAGTTGTGTGCAAGCGTCTGGGTGTCAGGCCTTCAGCATGTACTCTGCCAACCTCAGCAAGTGCACTTTGCCACTCATATCTGGTGTGACTATAGCGTGCCTTTAAAAACAAAAACAGTTTTTCACTGTAAGCTAATAGCAGTTAGTTGTCTGCAAGCGTCTGGGTGTCAGGCCTTCAGCATGTACTCTGCCAACCTCTGCAAGTGCACTTTGCCACTCATATCTGGTGTGACTATAGCGTGCCTTTAAAAACAAATAACTTTTTTTCACTGTAAGCTAATAGCAGTCAGTGTCCTTAAAGCGGGTGTCAGACCTTCAGCGTGTACTCTGCCAACCTCAGCAAGTGCATTTTGCCACTCATAGCTGGTGTGACTATAGCGTGCCTTTAAAAACAAAAACGTTTTTCACTGTAAGCTAATAGCAGTTAGTTGTGTGCAAGAGTCTGGGTGTCAGGCCTTCAGCGTGTACTCTGCCAACCTCAGCAAGTGCACTTTGCCACTCATATCTGGTGTGACTATAGCGTGCCTTTAAAAACAAAAACAGTTTTTCACTGTAAGCTAATAGCAGTTAGTTGTCTGCAAGCGTCTGGGTGTCAGGCCTTCAGCATGTACTCTGCCAACCTCTGCAAGTGCACTTTGCCACTCATATCTGGTGTGACTATAGCGTGCCTTTAAAAACAAATAACTTTTTTTCACTGTAAGCTAATAGCAGTCAGTGTCCTTAAAGCGGGTGTCAGACCTTCAGCGTGTACTCTGCCAAACTCTGCCAGTCCACTTTGCCACTCATATCAGGTGTGACAATAGCATGCATTTAAAAAGAAAAAAAAGTTTTTCCACTGTAATAGATTGAATAGCAGTTAGTTGTCTGCCAGCTTCTGTGTCAGGCTCACAGTGGATACTGTGCCCACTTGCCCAGTGCCACCACTCATATCTGGTGTCACAATAGCTTAAGCTTGACATTTAAAAAGAAAAAAAAATGTTTTCACTATAATAGATTGAATAGCAGTTAGTTGTCTGCCAGCTTCTGTGTCAGGCTCACAGTGGATACTGTGCCCACTTGCCCAGTGCCACCACTCATATCCGGTGTCACAATAGCTTAAGCTTGACATTTAAAAAGAAAAACAATTTGTTTCACTGTAATAGATTGAATAGCAGTTAGTTGTCTGCCAGCTTCTGTGTTAGGCTCACAGTGGATACTGTTCCCACTTGCCCAGTGCCACCACTCATATCTGGTGTCACAATAGCTTTAGCTTGACATTTTAAAATAATTTTTTTTTTTTTCACTGTAATAGATTGAATAGCAGTTAGTTGTCTTCAAGCGGGTGTCAGGCCTTCTGCGTGTACTCTGCCAACCTCAGCAAGTGCACTTTGCCACTCATATCTGGTGTGACTATAGCGTGCCTTTAAAAACAAAAAAGTTTTTCACTGTAAGCTTATAGCAGTTAGTTGTCTGCAAGCGTCTGGGTGTCAGGCCTTCAGCGTGTACTCTGCCAACCTCTGCAAGTGCACTTTGCCACTCATATCTGGTGTGACTAGACTTTAAAAAGAAAAAAGTTTTTCACTTTAAGCTAATAGCAGTCAGTGTCCTTAAAGCGAGTGTCAGACCTTCAGCGTGTACTCTGCCAACCTCTGCCAGTCCATTTTGCCACTCATATCTGGTGTGACAATAGCGTGCCTTTTTTCACTGTTATAGATTGAATAGCAGTTAGTTGTCTGCCAGGTTCTGTGTCAGGCTCACAGTGGATACTGTGCCCACTTGCCAGTGCCACCACTCATATCTGGTGTCACAATAGCTTAAGCTTGACATTTAAAAACAAAATTAATTTTTGCACTGTAATAGATTGAATAGCAGTTAGTTGTCTGCCAGCTTCTGTGTCAGGCTCACAGTGGATACTGTGCCCACTTGCCCAGTGCCACCACTCATATCTGGTGTCACAGTAGCTTAAGCTTGACATTTAAAAAGAGAATTTTTTTTTCATTGTAATAGATTGAATAGCAGTTAGTTGTCTGCCAGCTTCTGTGTCAGGCTCACAGTGGATACTGTTCCCACTTGCCCAGTGCCACCACTCATATCTGGTGTCACAATAGCTTAAGCTTGACATTTAAAAAGAAAAAAAAATGTTTTCACTGTAATAGATTGAATAGCAGTTAGTTGTCTGCCAGCTTCTGTTTCAGGCTCACAGTGGATACTGTGCCCACTTGCCCAGTGCCACCACTCATATCCGGTGTCACAATAGCTTAAGCTTGACATTTAAAAAGAAAAACAATTTTTTTCACTGTAATAGATTGAATAGCAGTTAGTTGTCTGCCAGCTTCTGTGTTAGGCTCACAGTGGATACTGTTCCCACTTGCCCAGTGCCACCACTCATATCTGGTGTCACAATAGCTTTAGCTTGACATTTTAAAATATTTTTTTTTTTCACTGTAATAGATTGAATAGCAGTTAGTTGTCTTCAAGCGGTTGTCAGGCCTTCTGCGTGTACTCTGCCAACCTCAGCAAGTGCACTTGCCACTCATATCTGGTGTGACTATAGCGTGCCTTTAAAAACAAAAAAGTTTTTCACTGTAAGCTTATAGCAGTTAGTTGTCTGCAAGCGTCTGGGTGTCAGGCCTTCAGCGTGTACTCTGCCAACCTCTGCAAGTGCACTTTGCCACTCATATCTGGTGTGACTATAGCGTGCCTTTAAAAAGAAAAAAGTTTTTCACTGTAAGCTAATAGCAGTCAGTGTCCTTAAAGCGAGTGTCAGGCCTTCAGCGTGTACTCTGCCAACCTCTGCCAGTCCACTTTGCCACTCATATCAGGTGTGACAATAGTGTGCATTTAAAAAGAAAAAAAAGTTTTTCCACTGTAATAGATTGAATAGCAGTTAGTTGTCTGCCAGCTTCTGTGTCAGGCTCACAGTGGATACTGTGCCCACTTGCCCAGTGCCACCACTCATATCTGGTGTCACAATAGCTTAAGCTTGACATTTAAAAAGAAAAAAAATGTTTTTACTGTAATAGATTGAATAGCAGTTAGTTGTCTGCCAGCTTCTGTGTCAGGCTCACAGTGGATACTGTGCCCACTTGCCCAGTGCCACCACTCATATCCGGTGTCACAATAGCTTAAGCTTGACATTTAAAAAGAAAAACAATTTTTTTCACTGTAATAGATTGAATAGCAGTTAGTTGTCTGCCAGCTTCTGTGTTAGGCTCACAGTGGATACTGTTCCCACTTGCCCAGTGCCACCACTCATATCTGGTGTCACAATAGCTTTAGCTTGACATTTTAAAATATTTTTTTTTTTCACTGTAATAGATTGAATAGCAGTTAGTTGTCTTCAAGCGGGTGTCAGGCCTTCTGCGTGTACTCTGCCAACCTCAGCAAGTGCACTTTGCCACTCATATCTGGTGTGACTATAGCGTGCCTTTAAAAACAAAAAAGTTTTTCACTGTAAGCTTATAGCAGTTAGTTGTCTGCAAGCGTCTGGGTGTCAGGCCTTCAGCGTGTACTCTGCCACCTCTGCAAGTGCACTTTGCCACTCATATCTGGTGTGACTATAGCGTGCCTTTAAAAAGAAAAAAGTTTTTCACTGTAAGCTAATAGCAGTCAGTGTCCTTAAAGCGAGTGTCAGGCCTTCAGCGTGTACTCTGCCAACCTCTGCCAGTCCACTTTGCCACTCATATCTGGTGTGACAATAGCGTGCCTTTTTTCACTGTTATAGATTGAATAGCAGTTAGTTGTCTGCCAGCTTCTGTGTCAGGCTCACAGTGGATACTGTGCCCACTTGCCCAGTGCCACCACTCATATCTGGTGTCACAGTAGCTTAAGCTTGACATTTAAAAAGATAATTTTTTTTTTCACTGTAATAGATTGAATAGCAGTTAGTTGTCTGCCAGCTTCTGTGTCAGGCACACAGTGGATACTGTGCCCACTTGCCCAGTGCCACCACTCATATCTGGTGTCACAATAGCTTAAGCTTGACATTTAAAAAGAAAAAAAATGTTTCACTGTAATAGATTGAATAGCAGTTAGTTGTCTGCCAGCTTCTGTGTCAGGCTCACAGTGGATACTGTGCCAACTTGCCCAGTGCCACCACTCATATCTGGTGTCACAATAGCTTAAGCTTGACATTTAAAAATAAAAAACTTTTTTCACTGTTATAGATTGAATAGCAGTTAGTTTTCTTCAAGCGGGTGTCAGGCCTTCAGCATGTACCCTGCCAAACTCTGCAAGTGCACTTTGCCACTCATATCTGGTGTGACTATAGCATGCCTTTAAAAAGAAAAAAAAAGTTTTTCACGGTAAGCTAATAGCAGTCAGTGTCCTTCAAGCGGGTGTGTCAGGCCTTCAGCGTGTACTCTGCCAACTTCTGCAAGTGCACTTTGCCACTCATATCTGGTGTGACTATAGTGTGCCTTTAAAAATAAAACTTTTTTCACTGTTATAGATTGAATAGCAGTTACTTGTCTTCAAGCGGGTGTGTCAGGCCTACAGCGTGTACTCTGTCAACCTCTGCCACTGCACAATGCCACTCATATCTGGTCTCACAGTAGCTTGCACGCATGATACCACTAATCCAAAAAAAATGACAGGCAGAGGCAGGCCACCCCGCAGGGGCCATCGTGGTCGTGGTGCTGTGATTCCCTTTGGCCCTAGAATAATTCCCAGTTTTCAGAGGCCACGTACCCTGAACTTGAAAAGTTCTGAGTACATAGTTGACAGGCTAACACAGGACACCCAATCTTCTACAGCTTCCGCTCGGAACCTTGACGCACCATCCTCCTCCAGCTTAGATTCGGGCACCTCTCAAGATACCACTCACCCGCCTGCCGCCACCACCAACACTAGCACCACAGCCGCTTCACTTGGTATGTCAGAGGAGTTATTCACACATCCGTTTGAAGAAATGAGTGATGCGCAACCATTATTGCCAGAGGATGTAGATAACAGGGATATGTTTCAGGCAGGCAGCATTACACACATGGACGTACGGTGTGATGATGATGTTGTACCCGTTGCTGCTTCCTTTAATGAGTTGTCAGATACAAGTGAAGCGGGTGATGATGACGATGCATCCATGGATGTCATGTGGGTACCCGCTCGGCAAGAAGAAGAACAGGGCGAAAGTTCAGATGGGGAGACAGAGAGGAGGAGGAAGCAGGGGGAGGTCATCGCAAGGAGCTAGTGGCACAGTCAGACAGCATGCATCGGCACCCGGGGTCAGCCCGACAGCACGCCAATCAACGCATGCTGTGTCCACCACCAGAATGCCGTCATTGCAGAGCTCAGCAGTGTGGCATTTTTTTTGTGTGTCTGCCTCGGACAACAGCGATGCCATTTGCAACCTGTGCCAAAGGAAACTGAGTCGTGGGAGGTCCAACACCCACCTAGGTACAACTGCTTTGCGTAGGCACATGATCTCACATCACAAACGCCTATGGGATCAACACATGAGTACAAGCAGCACGCCTACTCTAAGCCACCATCCTCCTCCTGGTCCAGCATCTTCAGCCACGTCAACCACTGCTGTCCTTCTTGCCCCCTCTCAACCATCCGCCACTCCGTCTCCCGCCTTGAGCAGTTCCCGCTCATCTGCCCACAGTCATGTGTTTCTGTCAAGGACATGTTTGAGCGTAAGAAGCCAATGTCAGAAAGTCACCCCCTTGCCCAGTGTCTGACAGCTGGCTTGTCCGAACTATTAGCCCGCCAGCTTTTACCATACAAGCTGGTGGAGTCTGAGGCGTTCAAAAATTTTTTAGCTATTGGGACACGGCAGTGGAAGGTAACCAGACGAAATTTCTTTTCACAAAATGCAATCCCCAACCTGTACTCGATTGTGCAAAAGGAAGTAATGGCATGTCTGGCACACAGTGTTGGGGCAAAGGTCCATCTGACCACTGATACCTGGTCTGCAAAGCATGGTCAGGGCAGGTATATCACCTACACTGTGCATTGGGTAAACCTGCTGACGGCTGCCAAGCATGGAATGCGTGGCTCTGCAGAGGAGTTGGTGACACCGCCACGACTTCCAGGTAGGCCTGCTGCCACCTCCTCTACTCCTCCTACTCCATCCTCTTCCATAACCTCCTCGGCTGAGTCCTCTTCTGCTGCTGCATCTTGCTCCACTGTAGCAGTAATTACCCTCTCCAGGGGCCAGCCGCGGTCCTCTCTTCTCAGCGCGTGCGGTCCTGCTCCTGCACGAGCCGCGCGCGGCTCATCCGACGGCGAGATCAGGAGAGCGGGCAGTGACCGCGAGAAGCGGTCACGTGTCCCGCCTGACACTAAGAGCGTGCCGCGTGTCTCGGGCGCGCTCTTAAAGGGACAGTGGGAGACAAAATTTTAAACAGTCTCCCATTGGCCCCTGTCATGCCACATTCCCCATGCACTAACGTTTTGGGGGCGTGGATATGACAGGGGCCAATCAAAGTGAACTCTAGGGTATTTATACTCACCTGTTTCCTTAGTACCTTGCCCTATCGTGGTTTCTGTTCAGTTCCCTTTAGTGCTTGTATCGTTCAGTTGGTTTTTTGGTGCTTGACAATGGCTTTGTTCCTGACTCCGCTTTCTCTTTATCCTTGCTTGTATATCCGCCGGTTTGCTCTCCTGTGTACCAGTCCCTGGCTTGTTCTACTTTATGCTGTCTCTCGGTTCCCTTGACCTCAGCTTGTTCTGGACTCTGTCTTTTCTTGTACTCGTCTAAGTCCGGCCATTCTAAGGTCCGGTAAGACATTCTTGTTTTCTTGCTCTAGACTATCTGGACTATTCTTGCATGTTGGGGTATATTACCATGACACTCCACATCAACGGCACCGCCCCAGCTCCCCAGGTACTATTCCACATCCCGGATACGGCAGTGTCACGCCGTCTTGAGTTTGACTTGCTTGAAAGCAGAGAGTCACACCGGACAAGCACTCCTGTCCGCCCTGAATGCACAGGTGGAAAAGTGGCTGACTACGCATCAACTGGATATCGGCAAAGTGGTTTGTGACAACGGAAAAAAATTTTGGCGGCATTGAAGTTGGGCAAGTTGACACATGTGCCGTGCATGGCACATGTGTGTAATCTGATCGTACAACGCTTTGTGCATAAGTACACAGGCTTACAGGACGTCCTGAAGCAGGCCAGGAAAGTGTGTGGCCATTTCAGGCGTTCCTACATGGCCATGGCGCACTTTGCCGATATCCAGTGGCGAAACAACATGCCAGTGAGGCGCTTGATTTGCGACAGCCCGACATGTTTGAATTAAACACTCCTAATGTTCGACCGCCTGATACAACAAGAAAAAGCCGTTAATGAATATTTGTATGACCGGGGTGCTAGGACAGCCTCTGGGGAGCTGGGAATTTTTTTGCCACGTTACTGGACGCTCATGCGCAATGCCTGTAGGCTCATGCGTCCATTTGAGGAGGTGACAAACCTAGTCAGTCGCACCGAAGGCACCATCAGCGACATCATACCATTTGTTTTTTTCCTGGAGCGTGCCCTGCAAAGAGTGCTGGATCAGGCCGTAGATGAGCGTGAAGAGGAAGAGGAAGAGTTGTGGTCACCATCACCACCAGAAACAGCCTTATCAGCATCGCTTGCTGGACCTGTGGCAACGATGGAAGAGGATTGTGAGGAAGAGGAGTCAGAGGAGGAATGTGGCTTTGAGGAGGAGGAGGAAGACCAACCACAACAGGCATACCAGGGTGCTCGTTGTCTCCTATCTGGTACCCGTGGTGTTGTACGTGGCTGGGGGGAAGAACATACCTTCATTGAGATCACTGAGGAGGAGGAACGGGAAATGAGTAGCTCGGCATCCAACCTGGTGCAAATGGGGTCTTTCATGCTGTCGTGCCTGTTGAGGGACCCTCGTATAAAAAGGCTGAAGGAGAACGACCTGTACTGGGTGTCCACGCTACTAGACCTAAGCAGAAAGTGGTGGAAATGTTACCGAATTACAACAAGTCGGAAAGGATGCAGCATTTGCAAAATAAATTAAAAAGTATGCTTTACACAGCATATAAGGGTGATGTCACAGCACAACGGGAATCTAACAGGGGAAGAGGTGGAAGTCATCCTCCTCCTCCCACGACCACGCCGACAAGGACAGGACGCTTTAAAGACGTGTTGTTGATGGAGGACATGCGGAGCTTTTTAAGTCCTACGCATCGCCACAGCCCTTCGGGATCCACCCTCAGAGAACAACTCGACCGACAGGTAGCAGACTACTTCGCCTTAACTGCAGATATCGACACTATGAGGAGCGATGAACCCCTTGACTACTGGGTGTGCAGGCTTGACCTGTGGCCTGAGCTATCCCAATTTGCGATAGAACTTCTGGCCAGCCCCGCTTCAAGTGGCCTGTCAGAAAGGACCTTCAGTGCAGCAGGAGGTATTGTCACTGAGAAGAGAAGTCGCCTAGGTCAAAAAAGTCTATATTACCTCACCTTTATTAAAATGAATGAGTGATGGATCCCGAAGGGACTGACAGTGGGTGATACATTCGACTAAAAAAGGCCTGATTAGATGAGCTGCCTTGGGCTAAAAATGGTCCACACGCTGCTGTATTTTAGCTCTGAATGCCGGTTGACTTGCGTGACTTATCCGCCATCAACTAGGGTTCAAGCCACAATGTTTTAGGGCACTTTCGGCCTGGGAAAAAAACATCAATTTTTATGGCCGCTGCTACAGCAGCGGCTGCAACAATACCTAATTTTTCAGGCATGTGTACATGCCTAATTTTTCGGCCCTCTGGTGCTGCACTGTGGCTTCAAAAACCAATCCAAAAAAAAGGCACATAGGGATTAAACTGATAGGAATAGTACTACTTAACACACCACTCCTATCTGGTGGCACATTAGATTGCACGCGCAGTGCCCCAAATTTGAAGTAGGAGGACCGACCAAGCATCTTTTTCCATCTCCCGGTTCCTAAAATCGATTCCATATACACGTCCCCTGATAGGGCGCCAGCTCGTTATTCTCTTGGGCGCCAGCTTAGACACACTCTTTGTCTTGCACACTGTTATTCCTAGCCAGCATCTGTGATGGGAAATCGTTTAGATTGAGCTTTAGCTTAGTACACCCTTGAAGGTGTTTAAGGAGATTAGGGCTAGTTTAGAGGATTCTTCTTAGACCTCTCTGAGTCTTTATAGCCCTTCTGCCTATCCAGCATTTCTGGAAACTAGGTAAGTGAAAGGGTGGCTGTGTGTCTGTGATACATTTAACTTTATATCACCTTATTGATACTGTATCACTCCGGTCTCCATACTCTCTGCCTATACCCATCTATTTAGAGGGAATTTGCTTGCCCCTGCCAATATTATATAATAGGTAATAGTATTACCATTATTACACAATTAGGTCTCTGAGGACAGGTGTCAATCCATATCTGCCAAGTGACCCTATGTAGGGGGAACAGTCCCTATTCTGCTCTGTGTCAGTGTGTATCAGGGGCTCTGGGGACAGGTGTCAATCCATATCTGCCAAGTGACCCTATGTAGGGGGAACAGTCTCTATTCTGCTCTGTGTCAGTGTGTATCATGGTCTCTGAGGACAGGTGTCAATCCATATCTGCCAAGTGACCCTATGTAGGAGGAACAGTCCCTATTCTGCTCTGTGTCAGTGTGTATCATGGTCTCTGAGGACAGGTGTCAATCCATATCTGCCAAGTGACCCTATGTAGGGGGAACAGTCTCTATTCTGCTCTGTGTCAGTGTGTATCAGGGGCTCTGAGAACAGGTGTCAATCCATATCTGCCAAGTGACCCTATGTAGAGGGAAAAGTCTCTATTCTGCTCTGTGTCAGTGTGTATCAGGGATCCTTAGGCTAGGTGTCAATCCATATCTGCCAAGTGACCCTATGTAGGAGGAATAGTCCCTATTCTGCTCTGTGTCAGTGTGTATCAGGGTATCTGAGGACAGGTGTCAATCCATATGTCAAGGTGTCAATATGTCATATGTCAGGTGTCAAACCATATCCATTGTGATTTAGGAGTGATAGGTGATTTCTGCCCTTTATGGATTAAAACCAGACTCTGCATCAACTGTGTAATTTCCCATGGGAGTTTTGCCATGGATCCCCCTCCGGCATGCCACAGTCCAGGTGTTAGCCCCCTTGAAACAACTTTTCCATCACTTTTGTGGCCAGAAAGAGTTCCTGTGGGTTTTAAAATTTGCCTGCCCATTGAAGTCAATGGTGGTTCGCCCGGTTCGCCGGTTCGCGAACATTTGCGGAAGTTCCCGTTCGCCGTTCGCGAACCGAAAAATTTGTGTTCGCGACATCACTATACATAATGTATAAATATAGAATTATTTTACTGTTAATCCTTTTCTTCCCTCTATTGCTTACGTCTCACTTAGTCCATAAATAAAATCAACTTTTAGTGAATATCCAATAGCCATTAAAAAAATAATTTTTCCATAATATTTTTTTTTAATGTGGGGTTGGCAGGCATATTTCATAATCACAACTGAGTATGAATATATTTAGCCTTGTTTGCTTCAGTTGGTCTGGGATCGGGATACATTTCTGCTAAAAGTTTGGGAATTTGGCCAATCCACCAATAGAGAAATCTATATTTACATATTACATACTTTATTAACCCCTTAAGGACGCAAGACGGTTCAGGACCGTCATCGGCATTTTTCCCTTGCCGACCGATGACGGTCCTGAACCGTCCTAAATGTAAAATGTACTTACCCGATCGCCGTCGTTCCCCAGGCGGCGATCGGCGTTGCTCCCGTTGTGGGGAGACTGCCTGCAGCCCAGACAGTCTCACCATGGCGGATTAGGACCCCTGGGGCCATGTGGTCGCCCAACAGGGCGACCACATGGTCACAATAGGTGTCCATGTGTTTGCCTGCAGGGGGACTGTCTGTGCTGACAGGCAGTCTCCCTGCAACTGTAAAATCATAAAAAAATTTAAAGTGAAAGTTAAAAAAAAAACATTATTATATATGTGTATATATATATATGATATATAGACATATATTATACCTATATAATATATGTCTATATATCATATATATAATGTCATGCTAAGTGTATTTTTATATTAATATGTACATATATTAATATAAAAATACACTTATAATTAATTTACACACGTATATATATAATATATATAATAACTATATATATATTGTATGTATATATTATTATAAAATATGAATAATAAATAATTTAAATTAAATTAAAAAAATTAAAAATAATAATAAAAATTAAAAAAAAATTATATATCTATACGAAATGTTATTCTAACTGTATTTTGATATTAATATATATATATATATATATTTATATCAAAATACACTTAGAATGAAATTGTATATATATCTATGTATATATAAATAAATAAAAAGAATACGAACTATTCATATGTCCATATACAAAATGACATAAATAATTATATAAATATACACGTAGACTTCAAATATATAAATATGCACATATATTTAAATTCTATGTGCGTATTTATGTCATATTTTTACATAATTAAGTTATTTTATTGATTGCAATTTAAGGGACCTGCCTGCCAACCCAGGCCGAAAGTCTAGAGAATTTAATTTGCTAGCACTGTATTTTACCCTGTAACGTTCTACGACACCCTAAAACCTGTACATGGGGGGTACTGTTTTACTCGGGAGACTTTGCTGAACACAAATATTAGTGATTCAAAACAGTAAAACATATCACAGCGATGATATTGTCAGTGAAAGTGACTTTTTTTTGCATTTTTCACACATAAAAAGCACGTTTACTGATGATATAATTGTTGTGATACATTTTCCAGTTTTGAAACACTAATATTTGTGTTCAGCAAAGTCTCCTGAGTATAACAGTACCCCCCATATACAGGTTTTATTGCGTTTTTGAAAGTTACAGGGTCAAATATATGGGTCAAATATTTTTACATTGAAAATGGCCAGGTTGGTTACGTTGCCTTTGAGAGCGTATGGTAGCCCAGGAATGAGAATTACCCCCATGATGGCATACCATTTGCGAAAGAAGACAACCCACGGTATTGCAAATGGGGTATGTCCAGTCTTTTTTAGTAACCACTTGGTCACAAACACTGGCCAAAATTAGCGTTCAATTTAGTTTTTTACTTTTTTCACACACAAACAAATATGAACGCTAACTTTGGCCAGTGTTTGCGACTAAGTGGCTACTAAAAAAGTCTGGACATTCCCCATATTGAATACCTTGGGTTGTCTACTTTAAAAAAAAATATGTACATGTGGGGTGTTATTCAGCGATTTATGACAGATAATAGTGTTACAATGTCACTATTGATACATTTAAAAAAAAAAAAATTTGAATCTATTTAGCAGTTTTTTTCATTCGCTTTTGTAGATGAATAAAAGATTTTTCACATAAAAGTCAAAAAACATGTATTTTTTTCAATTTTTCATCATATTTTTTCATTTTTTAAAAATTAAATTACATGAGATTATATAAATATTGGTATGTAAAGAAAGCCCCTTTTGTCCTGAAAAAAACAATATATAATTTGTATAGGAACAGTAAATGAGAGAGTGGAAAATTACAGCTAAACACAAACACCACAAAAGTGTAAAAAGATGCCTGGTCGCAAATGTACAACATCGCAAAAAAAGTCCAGTCCTTAAGGGGTTAATATACAATACAATATAGATTTATTTATTTTTTTACTACTGCTAATATTCTCACTTGATCCTTGAACCAAATGGGGAAAAAATGCTCCTCTCAGCATGCTGCAAAATGTATACATGATACTATATCAGTTAAATAATTTGCAGCATACTGATTTGCCAATTTATGTACCTTTTGGGTTGGTCTAATTTGATTTCTGAATTAATTTTTCACTAACTAAATTATTGTGAGTTAAACTGACATTCACCCCAATTTGATTATCCTAAAAAAATGTTCTGTTTTCTGGAAAAAGTGTTGTCAAGCGGAACCTTCTCACTATATACAAGTCTACTCATATGTTTAATATCAAAGGCAAATTTGTGAATATCATTCAGCAGATAAATGAATGAATGAATAACAGCTGGCAAAGAGTCAAAATGAATATATATAGACACTAGACCAAATGGGGCCATCAAGACCATCTTTTCACATGGGGGGTCAGATAATATGGTCCCTTTTTTCACTGAACCATAGACAGCAGTGTGAAAGTTAGCAATAGTCGGAGTGTAAACTTGTGTCTCCAGAAACACTCTTACCTATCCCCTAGAGAGTGGGTGAGGAAAAAAAAAAAGGTAACAAAATACTCTATATACACCACATATGTATGACATTGGGCAAAATATATAATATATAAATTAAAAGTTAACATGAATTAGAAACGCTTATCTTGTACTCCGCAAAAAGGAAGCTATACTTACCAACATATACAGAGAAGAAGGCAAAGTTCCCTGTTAGCATGCCTAGTCTGCCCTTGGCTCTGGCGTTGCCCTTCCTCATTATCAAACTTTTTGGATATCATTTACTCTTCCCTATTTTCATAATTCTCTTATTAAAAAAAAAAGTTTAGCGTTGACAGACATGTGGGTCAACCTTTCGCAGAAAGGATTATGGGGTGATAGGCCCAAATTCAACATGTATTATTTATTTATTTATTTATTTATTTATTTATAAAATATATTACCAGGATGGATACATTGAGATTTCTCTTGTTTTTAAGTATGTCCTGGAGCCTTACACTAACTATATAAAATGTTGGCTAAGATATCTGTATGGTTAGCCCTACTAAGTTCTATGCTTTAAGACGTAATAGTGGTAACTAAGGGAACCAGCCACGTTTACAACTCCAAAGGTGTAAAAATAAAATTTTACTTTTATTTTCCAAATTGATCTTTTAAATTTGGAAAATAAAAGTTTAATTTTATTTTTACACCTTTGGAGTCCTCGGAGTGCTATCTCTACGCAATTTGTTATATATATATATATATATATATATATATATATATATATATATATATATATATAAAAATTCAATGCATAACAGGTAATAAATATATTCAACCATGATAGGTTCATTCTGTGCTGAGGTATATTGCCATAGATCTCTTAAAAGATTTTAGATTGAATGAAGATTTGACTGTGTCCCTGAGGTTATTGCATAATTGCGGTGCTCTGTAGGAAAATGAGGATTGAGCCACTTTATTTTTGTATTGTGGCATGCTAAATATCGTGCTAGTACTGGATTGGAAGTTAAAGGTGGTGAGAACAGCTGGAGAGAGCATTCTACTCAGGTAGGGTGGGAGCTTCCCAGAAAAGCTCTTATGCACAAGGCTGGAAAGATGAAGAGTGCGTTGGGGTTCCAGCGATAGCCAGTTTAGCTCTTTTAACATGTCACAAGGGTGGGTAAAGCAATTACATTCTAGTACAAAGAGGCAGAATGAATTATATCATGTATGTGATAAAGTGAAGGCAGAGAAGCCATTTAACCTCAGGGGGAGTATGCGTAGTTTGTGTTGTAGGCAACACAAAGCTAAGTTTAGTTATGGGCCCCTGGGGTGGAGCATTTGGAGAGAAGGGTGGGCCAATGCTCCACTCCACATTTTAGTGGTTTTCCTGGGAGACATAGATCCAGGCCAGGGTTTTTTGGACTGTCTCCAACCCACTGCTCAGCTGCAGATAATCAGCTGTAGCAGTGGGAATAAACCCCTCCCTGCTAGGCAGGTAAAGGGGGGATTGCTGGCTTCCTCCCAGGAAGCAGGTAGGAGAGAGGCTGTTCTCTCCAGAGAGAGAGTCAATGAGACTAGGCACTGGGAGTGCAGAAAGGGAAGCAGTCAAGGCTGGCTTGGAGCACTGGGAGTGCAGAAAGGGAAGCAGTCAAGGCTGGCTTGGAGCACTGGGAGTGCAGAAAGGGAAGCAGTCAAGGCTGGCTTGGAGCACTGGGAGTGCAGAAAGGGAAGCAGTCAAGGCTGGCTTCGAGCACTGGAGTGCTGAGAGCTGACAAAGACACTAGGTTGGTGAAACCAATATTGTTTCGTTTTAGTTTAACCCCTGAGAGATAGGGAACCTAATGTTAGTTAGTGCTCAGACGGGCTAGGTTTTTGTTTATAGGGATTTGTGTTATATTTATGTTTTCATTTACTGCTGTTTCCTGTGTGGATTTGCCAATAAAGTTGCCTGGATTATATGAAAACCAAAGGACTGTGCCTGTTGTTTACCCTAGATGACCGTGCTATCTACAAACAAGGATCACATGTATTAAGTTTATTAAGGTGGGTTTGCGATGCAGGTGCATACACGACATCCCCATAATCAATGACCGCCATTAGCATTTGTTTCCTTACGGTAGGGCTTAGGCAGGATTTGTTTCTGTACATGGCACCTAGTTGTGGGTAAGGTTTTTAGGATATTTCTTTCAATATGAAGGCCAAAGGATAGATTGGGGTCTAGCAACATACCTAGATATTTGAAAGAACAGACTGCTGTCAGTGTGCTATTTGAATTTGTTCTGATACATAGTTGTTGATTTTGTAGATTACGTAATTCAGGTACAGTTTCAAAAAATCATTGTAACTGTTTTGTCAGTGTTTAGGAAGAGTTTATTAACAGCTATCCACTTTTCAACCTCTGTGAATTGGTTTTGGAGCACGGCCTCAAGCTGCGGTAGATTGGGTTTACTAGCGTAGATTACTGTGTCGTCTGCATACATGTGTACAGTTGAGGATTTGCAGACATTAGGCAGATCATTTATAAATAATGTGAATAACACGTGGCTGAATATGGAGCCTTTGGGAACACCACATGTGACTGATAGAGGAATGGAGGTGCTATCAGAAATGGCTACATATTGCAAGTGATCTGAAACATATGATCAGAACCAGGTTAGGAGACGATCTCCAATGCCTGAGTTTTAAAGTTTTTGCAAAATAATGCCATGGTCTACTGTGTCAAAGGCCCTGGTAAAATCAAGGAAAATAGCTCCAGTTAAGGCTCATTGTTCCTTGCTAATTTGGATGTCATTGCAAACTTTTAAGAGGTGCAGTTGAAGTTGAGTGATTTGGACGAAAGCCTGATTGATCAAGGGATAAGATAATTTGACTGTTGATAATATTCACGTAGTTGCATTTTTCCAAGATTTTTGACAATACTGGGAGCAATAATATTGGGCGATAGTTAGATACCAAAGTATTGTCACCACTTTTATGGATAGGTACTACTTTTGCAGTCTTCCAAAGTTTGGGTATGTATCCTGACACTAGGGATTCATTGATTCATTAAGCACTGAGCTTCAGCAACATAGCTGAGATTTGATCTGGTCCACACGGGTTTTTCATTTTTAAAATGGGAAAGTTCTGTGGAATTTTCCCACGCTGTGTAATTTGACTCATAACTCTCTGATTGGTGGATTAAGTAACCAATCAGAGTGTTGCGAGTCAAATTACACAGCGTAGGAAAATTCCAAAGAACTTTTCCACGCTGTGTAAAATGACACAGAGCACTCTGATAGGTGGAATTCAAACCAACCAATCAGAGTGCTGTGACAGGTAAATGTAGAGACTTAGCTGTCAGTCTCTTCATTTACCTGCCAGAGCACTCTGATTGGATGGCTTAAACCCACCAATCAGAGTGCTCTGAGCCTAATTGCAGGGTGGGGCAAGGCGTTATAAGCCTTTCCCTGCCCTGCAGAGCTCATTCTGCGCAAAGCCCTCCAAGGGTGAAGATGGATTATTATTTTGCGCTTTTTTTTTTTTTTTTTTTTTTAAAGGACCACTCTAGGCACCCAGACGACTTCAGCTTAATGAAGTCGTCTGGGTGCCAGGTCCAGCTAGGGTTAACCCATTTTTTTATAAACATAGTTAAGCCTTCCCCCAAATACTCTAGTGGCTGTCTCATTAACAGCCGCTAGAGGCGCTTGCGTGATTCTCACTGTGAAAATCACAGTGAGAGCACGCAAGCGTCCATAGGAAAGCATTGTAAATGCTTTCCTATGCGACCGGCTGAATGCGCGCGCAGCTCTTGCCGCGCGTGCGCATTCAGCCGACGGGGCGACACGGAGGAGGATCGGAGGCAGAGAGCTCACCGCCCAGCGCTGGAAAAAGGTAAGTTTTACCCCTTTTCCCCTTTCCAGAGCTGGGTGGGAGGGGGACCCTGAGGGTGGGGGCACCATCAGGGCACTATAGTGCCAGGAAAACGAGTATGTTTTCCTGGCACTATAGTGGTCCTTTAAGTGCATCGGTTATTATGGCTTTTTTATTTGGCCTTTTTGGGGCCGAAAAAAGAAGATTTTAGAAGAAAGAAAACATCAATTGGTAAGTCTTGAGCAGTGGGTAGGGTCCCTAAATACTAATTGGGAGGACCTAATGTACTCCCCTCTGGCCCCCACCCCTGAGCGGTGGGTGGGGGCCCTTAATTAGAATGAGGGGGGAGGACCTAATGTCCTCCTCCCTGGCCTCCACCCCTGAGCGGTGGGTGGGGGCCCTAAAAACTAATTAGGGGGGGACCTAATGGCCTCCCCCCTGGCCCTCACCCCTGAGCGGTCGGTGGGGGCCCTAAAATACTAATTAGGGGGGGACCTAATGACATTAGGCTCCCCCCAATTAGTATTTAGGGCCCCCACCTACCACTCAATTTTAGTATTACTTAGTATTAGTAAATTTGGCTGAAAGACCAATTTAGGTCTTTCAGCCTTTTAGTAGATAGCTCCCTAATGCCATGGGAATTAGGGAGTTATCTACTTATTCATACCTGTCATTACATTGACTGGCCAAGTAACTTACATTTTATATGAATGTGTGCTACTTGATTGTTGTAAGTGTTGCAAATGCTTACAGCTGAATCCTGGCTACATTTGTATACTTTTTATTTAAAATTGTATACAGTGTAACATTCTTCTTCTTCCACTGGGTAAGCATATTAGTACTTAGGCAATACTGTGCTTCGGAGCTTCGGAACTTCGGCAATTCGGAACTTCGGCACTTCGGCACTTCGGAAATTCAGTAATTTCGGAACTTTGGGAACTCTGTTAGTCGGCACTTCAGCAATTCAGCACTTCGGCTATTCGGACATTCGAAGTACCCGAATGTCCGAATTGACCTAAATTTGTCCGAATACATATTCGGCCCGAAACAAACTGCACATGTCTAGCCAGCACCTTGATCATATAAATTGGTGCTGGGCCACTTGGGAACGTTCACATAAACCTGGGAATTTCTGTTTATTCTGAAGTTTCCGTGAAGATTATTTACCCCATTATTCAAATATGTGCTGTTTTGTTAATTAAAATTAAATTTGATGCAAAGGAGTTAAAGAACAATCAAAATACTTAAAGCACTTTATATTGCTGAAGTACCTTATGTGTAAGGAGTGTTCTTTTTTTTATTTAACAAAAGGTGCAGATTTTGAGGGAATTTGGCATAGTTATCAATTAAGGTTGTTACACTCCTCTGGCTGTCAATCTGACAACTGGCCCTGTTACTTCCTGGTAGTTTCGCTCAGTGGAACTAAACACAAGGGGCAAGCAATTACCCAGCACCCTTGCCTTGCAAAAATGTCTCATTGAGCTGCATTTGGAAGTCTGTGATTGGAAATCCACAGACAGTTTGTGCTGGGAAAAAGGGGAAAGCTTGCAAAAGCCAAACAGCAGCTTTTGCAAGTTGTTGCAAAGGGGATGGAATTACTTAATGATTTTGATGATTTCTGTTATAGGCCATAATTCATGGTTATGGATAGGTTAGATGACGAATAACAAAGTTAAATGTAGAGATTGTAAAACAGCTTGGAAATTGTTGGTGATAGTTTCCTTTTAACTATGTACAATATATTATTGTTTTGTGAGAAAGTTCAGATAGAAAACATCTCACATAATATATTTTCACCCTGGATAAAAAAAAAAAAAACTGTTGTCATTCCCTTTATTTTCTGAAACATATGGTTTTGTATCTTTTTGCTATATTTTTATATCTAATTCATTGAATTGAGTTAATCTAAAGTATATAGTTTGTATTGCCTTTAAGTTGAATTTATTCTCAATTTTGTTACAGCCTCACTAATTTGGTTCACACATAATTTGCATACATTCAAGTCCCATCAAAATGTTCAAAATCTTTAATGTTAGACTTCAATTGAATAAATATTGCAGTACTTTTATTTCAGTAGCTTAATACTTAACACTAAGCTATTCAAAATAATCAATAAACATTCAGTAAATACTGCATATTATTTAATATAAAAAAATCAGGAAAGAACAAAAAGGTCAATGATTTCAAATTCCACCTCACCAAATTCAGAGAATTGAAGGAATACCTTTCTTGTAAAGGTCACATCATGGGCAGTAAGCAGCTTGAATGCATTTTGTCTTTCAACTTGCATGTCATAAGCAAGCAGGTAACTTGCTGAGGACATTTGCACACTGCATCAAAGGTGACGCTTTGCTGGCCTTTAGAGTTAAATAGTTTCATTCTTGTGTAAACCAAGCAGCACAAAATAAACCGGTTTCCAGTAACAACAAGAACTCCATTGTATACCTAGTTTGAAGGTATATTTCTAAACTTTTCATCCTTTTTAGAACTTTCTATGTTTGTGAAAATTAATTGCATGCTAGTTTTTTTTATTGATTTGCAAATTAAAGGAATTTCTATATTTTACCTTTGATCTTCTTGTCATATCCATGTTCATTTCAAATATTCCTAACTGCAATATTTTTGTTTATATAAATATAAACTATATTTAACAATAATAATATAAACATAACATATAATCATAAAACAATATAATAATTATACCAATAAGTATGTATAATGAAAAATTTAAGTAAGGGAATTGGAAAAAAACAGGGAAAAGGCAAGGAAGTGGGGAATAATATTTGACTTGACCCTTTAAGAATATACCAAAATATTAAGAAGTAAAGACATATCATTTTAATTATTATATAGTATACATTTAGTTAGTCACTATACCACTAATTAACATACCATATCTAATTACCATGTATACAGTATATCTCTAACAAACCAAATTAAAGTGTATCCTAACTAGGATACAATCAAGATTAATCATCGTATGCACCTCTTCTTGAGTGCATCATTCCAATATTCCCAGGTTTTGGCCTAATTGTGTCAATATTTCAGATGATTGTTTTATAGAAATGTGTTATCCCTTGTTTTCACAAATAAAATCTATAAGTTCCCTATTAGGGGGGGATTTGTGTAGTTTCCCAATAACTTTGGATAAGAGTTGTTGCCACTAAATGGAAATGTGACATAACTATTTTGTCAGACTTATTTAAAAAAAAAATAGGAATCAATTTAAACATTCCAAACTTATGAGAATGATCTGTTACAGTTGGGGAAATGATTTGAATAAAAGATAGGATAAAATAGCAAAATAGATTTGTGACGGACCGCCTGGCACCCTGACAGTGTGCCTCCACCAACCAATGCTTTTAGTGCTTACCGAGGCACTCCAAGCACTCCGCCAGACACCATAAGCACTGTAGTCTCCACATCCTGTGTTACAGCTTGGCTGGGAACTCACCGTCCTCCACCTACCCTTGACCCAAGACCAGGATCCAGCTTCCAGTGGGTCAACCTCTCCTACTCCAGGGAATGTAGCAGGAACAGCTCTTAAAAGAGCTAGTGATTATAATCCCAGGGGAGTATAGAGATATAGCAATCCCCCACACATGAGATGAGACTTTATGTTGAGGGTAAGCAGGAACTTGTTTAATGGTAGCCACACTGGCCTTTTATGCAAGTCCCCAAGCAAGAGTGACATCCAAATGGACCTTGTTGGGGACAGGGACACAAACTTACACACAAATAATAACATAGTTACAATCCCTCCCCTCTGCCCGGGAGATAATTGAGTCCATTACTGTATTAACCCAATTATCTCCAGGCAGAAAAAAAAAACATTTCTAAACAGTCCCAAAAGTATCCCAAAACACATAATATCCCCACAAATGTTACATCCCCTGATAGCCCTGACCTGGGTGACCAACATATCCAAAAATCACCCAGATCAGGTCAGGAGTTCAGAAATTCTATGGAAGTCACTTATTTGACTGACCGCAGGCATGGTCCCATGCCCAAAACAGATCCAGGGAATCGGGGCTTGCGGTCAGTCTAGTTCGGTAGCTTGAAAACAAGCAAACTACCAAACCGAGTCAATAGTCTTACCCTGGAGCTTATTCCCCTCATCCAGACGAATGATCTCACCAAACAGTGCCTTTCTAAGTCAACAGAATCAAACACAGGCGATGATGGAAGTCCAGCGGTGCTCAGGAGTTTTAGTTACAGGGGATTTTAGTTACAGGATTTTAGTTACAGGAGATTCATGCCCAAACACCGCTGCCTGTGTTCATGCGAACAAGATGGCCGCCACCTCATGGTTGTCCATAGGAATTGCAGCCACCCAGATGAACAATTAGAGCACTGCAGTGAGAAATGTTCCAAGTTGTTAATAGGTGTTAACAGCTCCAGGGTGGTCTCTGGTTCATACGGTTGTTCGGTAATTCGAAGTGCCGCTTCGAATTGCTTTGGGAGTTCTAAGTGCCACTTCAAAAGTTTGAATAGTTCTTGTTGTAAGTCCCAACAGGCACAACCAGAGTCTTTCACCCAAAGTTCATTACAGGGGCCATAGTCACAGGGCAGGAGGCTGGCAAAAAGGCCCCTCCAAAAACCAGTGGTAAGTATGTACTTATGGGGGGGCTACTCGACTAACTCAGGCATTGAACGACAGGAGGTCACGTAGATATCTACCTGACCTCCTGTCGGTCGGTGCCTGAGTTAGTCGAGTAGCCACCCCATGAGTAAATACTGGACCTGGTGACCTCTGTAGCCAATTTCTGTCTTGTATATCCCCAGCGGTCAAGTGGGCATCTGGTATTCCTGGTCTCCTTTGTACTCCCAGGCATGTAGTTGCAGGTACTTGGTGGGCAGAGGCCAGCGGCATTCTGATCTGTAGCCAGCGCTTTTGCTGGGGTGGCCTGCGGTTATCCAGGCCTTGGACAAAGGGAAATGGGAGAGCAGAGGCCAGCTGCACGCTGCCTTGGTGCCAGCGCTTCTGCTGGGGGAACTAGTACGTAGTCCTGCAAGGGGGCAGGTAGGGCAGAGGCCAGCGGCATTCTACCCTGATGCCAGCTCTTCTGCTGGAATGGGGTCAGTGGATGTTGTAGTCCCATCCACTAACCCCAGGACCCATTTGGGAATTGGCTGTGGAGAGGAGGGATCACCTATCTCCTCCTCCTGGCATTCCTTCAGTGTAGGCTGGGGGTCTTGACTGGTCATCCAGCATCTCTGTAGGTCTGGTGCCTAGACTGCAGTCCCATCTGCACAATTGAGGTTAGAGGTGCTGTCCTCCTGTAATGGGGAAGAGGGACCAGGTGTCTCCACTTCCAGTATATGCCGCTGGGGAGCTGCCGCTGGGGAGAGAGGACGATATGCTCCTCTCCCAGTAATGTATACTGCCGCTGGGGAGAAAGACTGGTTATCTCCTCTCCCTGTAGGATACATTGCCGCTGGGGAAAAAGACTGGTTATCTCCTCTCCCTGCAAGGAAAGCTGCCTCTGGGAAGTAGGACCAACTGTCCCCACTCCCGGTAACTCTCTCTGCCGCTGGGGAGAGAAAGCTATATGCTCCTCTCCCTGTAATGCACACTGCCGCTGGAGAGTGAGACAGACCATCTCCACTCCCAATAACTTGTCCTGCCTTTGGGAGAGAGACCAGTTGTCTTCTCTCCCTGCAAGGTAAGCAGCCACTTGGGAGTAGTACCAACTGTCCCTACTCCCAGTAACTCCAGCTGTAGCTGGGGATCTAAGCCGGCTGCCCAGCATCCCTGTAGGCCGGGTGAAGAGACCTTGGTCCCATCTCCACCTGCCGTCTGGAGGTCTTCCCAGGACAAGTCTATCAGGTCCCCTACATCTGTAGCTGTTAGTAACTGGCATAACCAGAGTCTTTAACCCAAAGTTCATTACAGGGGCCATAGTCACAGGGCAGGAGGCCAGCAAACAGGCCTCTCCAAAAACCTCCCTTTCGCCATAAGTTTTAATCTACTACACTGCCACCAAGCATGATAAATATCACCTACTTCTTCAGTTTCTCCAGTATGAATTTGATGCATTTTTGTAGGTATCACCTACATAAAACTTTATGGTGACTTTCAAGGTGATGGGACACAGGGTTATTCCCTGTAGAGCATTTCCAATCCTATACTATTCCAACAGATCTAATTCCAGTTGAATTAATTCGCCGAGGCTAGACTATATTGTAATTTTTTTTTATTTGTAAGCAAGGATAAATAAAAATATCAAATCAATATAGAGTGTTTTTGATTGGGGTTATGTAAATATATATTTTTAAGATTTGATATTTGTAACATATGTATCTAACTTTTGGTCTATATGTGGGATTTCAAACATTTCTTGCAATTTAGAGGAGATAATTTGATAATGTTTTCCAAATTATATTGGACATGTGATTTGTTAAAAGGCAAAAGTAGCTGTAAAAAAAAGAAATATCCAAATGCATAATATTGCAAGACTGACAAAAATTTAAATCAATATCTCTCTTGGGAAATTACTTCAAAAGAACCAAAATTGGCATAGCTCTGGAAAATTGTTTATCTGGTCTTATGATAATAAATATATTTTCCCAAGCTTGTAAAGGCACTAGTGTTGGGAAATTGTTTATTCTTCACGGAACTAATAAGACTAGGTAACCTCATAAATTCCTCAGGTGAATATGGCAATATAATTTCACTCTACATTAATAGCCACTTAGGTCTGTTATGATCCATATTAAATTTGAGAGTTGCAGACACATTTAAACTCTAGAACCCCTACACCTCCAAATCTAATTGTATTAGTTTTCTTTTGCCTGGTACATTTTGTTATATAGAAATGGATTTCCTTACATTTTTTTATTGGGAATAAAATCATAATTAAAATGATCATTTTCAGAGCAGCAATTCTACCCAATCACAACAATTCAAATGTTCCCCCTCTATTTAATTCTTCTCACAAGCCATTTTTTCTAAAATTTTAATCTATTATATTATAAATACTTTTGGGTAAATGAATACCTTAAAAGTAAATACATGTTTCTTTGCAATAAAAATTATGTTCTATTTTTAAATCAGCTAATTCTAATAATGGGACATGTATCTGTAAAGCCTGGGTTTTATGACCGTTTACTTTATAATATGAAATATCACTAAATTCCAATAAGACCTCTTCTAAATATTTTAAGGATGTGCTAGGTTCTTTCACTGCTAATATATCGTTATTCACAATATGTTCGATTTTATGAGTATGATTAACTTCAGTAATATCCTTGATTTCATTCTTAGACCTAATAAATATAGCTAGACCAAAAATAAGTGGGATTAATGGACACTCTTGTCTTGTTCCATTGGTTAAAATCTAAACTTTAAGAAATGTATCCTGATGTGTAGACTCTAACAGTTGGCTTACTAAACAAGGTGAAAAATATGTCTATAAACGAGAGGGGAAAATTCATGGACAGTAAAACTTCATGTAAATAAACCCTATGAATCCCATCGCATACCTTCCCTTCTCTGCAACCAAAGATAGCACCAGAGAAGGAGTCCGAGTGGAATTGATTTGATAAATTGCATGTATAAAACATGTTGTACAGATGCCTGATGCCTTGTACAGATGCCTGTCTCCCAGACACAATACCCACCTGGTCATTTTCAATTAAATGAGGAATTATATCAACCAATCTGTTCACCAACATTGTTTAATACAATTTTGTATCATTGTATATCAATAGTATGGGTTTAAACATTTTTTTATAGCTTAAACTTGCATAGCTTTAGTTGACCTAGACCCATTTGATTTGTATAAATTATGAAATGTTGTTAAATGTTGGAGTAAAATGTAATTTTTTTACAATATTAAATAGTGAACCCATCTGGACAGGAGGCTTTTCCAATTGCTATATTTTTAATCACTTTAATAATTTCAGAAGGGGTAATATATTTAATTTAATTCCTCTATCTGGACCACATTTAATTTTGGAATCAAGAAATTTATGGATTTTATCAGTTTTAGGTTGTACAGCATCATCTTGATTCGAATTATAAAGTGACCTACAACATGAGGCAAGTATATTACTTATATGTATTGGATGCAAAATTGTATTGCCCTTATCATCTTTCAAGGATTCAACTCTAATTTGCGCAATAGAATGTCTTAACTTGGACACTAGGAGAGAAGATGCCTTATTTCCCTTTAAATAAAATAGTTGCTTAACAAACTTTAACATTAACGCCATCTGTTGTAAAATAACATCACTTTTATATTTTGTTTCTTTAATTATTTGTGTCACAGATGGAGAGGGGCCACACTTTTTTTGCATTTTGTAGATTATATAACTCCTTCTCTAATAAAAACAAGTTCTTCAAATTCTGATTTTTTTTAGAAAGGATGCTCTGTTTATAAAATAACCTCATAGTCGCCTAATGGGCATGCCATATATTTTTTGCATGTGACACCTCAGGGAAATATTTTCAGTAAAACAGTTTATTTAAAGTCTGTTTTGCAAAAAATGTTCTACAGATAAAGTTTTAAAAGATAGTTTTAAAAGATAAAAAGTTTTAAAAGATAAAAATTGAAGATACATACAATTTGTTATGGTTAAACACACTTTCATATCAGAAAAACAGAAATATTTACTGCAAAAAAAGGGTCATAGTTTTGTTCAAAGATCGATCTTAAAGGTACAGGGAAAAAAGAAGTAAAGGGGAAATAAAACGAACTATAATAAATTGAACCAAAACAATGTATGTACAATCAGAAAAAAGGCCATCAGAGAGAACAAAAACACTCTTAGCCAATTGTATGTTTTGAATCCATAAAGTAAATGATCGCCTAATTTCCAAATTTTACAAGTTTTTTTCAGAATATATCTCTTTAAGATGTAATATTATGGTGTAATGATTTGACCAATTAATTGTTAAATTATACCAATTCAAAACTGAGGATAAAGTTGAACCATCAATTAAAATCCGATTGATTCTGAAGTATGTATTATAAATGGTTGAATAATATGTAACAATATCCAGCAATCATATAAGCCATATGAATGAATCAGTTTAGAGCATGAGTATGCCATCTTAGAAGTGGCATTTGTTTCTGAAACATGTAAGTGTTCTCTTATAGTGTCCAAATAGTAATTCAACACAACATTTGTGTACCCACAAATAATCAGTTTACCCGGTTTGATTTTTTTGCTCCAAATAAATTTCAAATAGCTAACTTGCCCAGTTTTAAGAAAATATACATTAGCTATCATGTAGGCAATATTATTCATTTTGCCACACCAAATCAAGTAACTTACATTTTTATCTTTTAAAACTTTATCTGTAGAAATTTTTTTGCTAAACAAAATAGAAACACCCCTAGGTTTCTTCTTATACACTGAATGGTATTGTGCTGTATAACATTTATGCATTAAACTGGGAGTATATTTTTCTTCGAATGGGGTTCCTGAACACACAAGATATCTGCCCATTAAAGCTTTGTTTCTTTAAATAGAAGTCTCCTTTTATGTGGAGTGTTAAGTCCTCTCACATTGAGGGATATGCATTTAACGCTCATGTTATATCACAATAATAATTATAAATCATGAAATATAGAAAAAAACATCTTATAAAGGAGATCAAAGATAAAGAAACCGACAGATGTCCACCATATTCCAGGAAACCCCAAACATCTGCAATTGATAACAAAATGCGAAACAGAAAGCATTAGTAGATTAATTGGCTTAAGGATAGAGTACAACGAGTTGTAATTAATGGTAAATTTTCAGGCTGGACAAAAGTGGTAAGTGGTGACCCTCAGGGTTTTGTTTTGGGATCACTTCTATTTAACATATTTATAAATGATCTTGAAATAGGCATTGAAAGCAATGTATCAGTGTTTGCAGATGACACAAAACTCTGTAAAGTAATAAAATGTGAGCAGGATATTGCTTTGCTGCAGAGGGATTTGGATAGATTGGGGGACTGGGCACTAAAATGGCAGATGAAATTTAACGTAGAGAAATGCAAAGTTATGCACTTCGGGGTTAAGAATGCACAAACAACTTACACACTAAATGGTAGTGAATTAGGGATAACCACACACAAGAAGGATTTGGGAATTGTTATAGACAACAAATTAGGCAGCAATATGCAATGTCAATCTGCAGTTGCTAAAGCCAGTAAGGTTTTGTCATGTATAAATAGGGGCATAAATTCTAGGGATGAAAATATAATTTTGCCTCTTTATAAATTGCTGGTAAGACCACACCTTAAATATGCTGTGCAATTGTGGGTACCTGTTCTAAAGAAAGATATCATGGCACTAGAAAAAGTCCAGAGACAAGCTATGTAACGGACCGTTTCGCCCACAAGAGGATAAAAACCGTTTAGGCGATAATCCCCTTCCAGATAGACAAGCAGCTACTGCAAGCACCAATCTCCTGAACTCCAAACTACACGAATCTTCCAACTCCCGAACTGCACACACTTGAATTCCCCAATCTCCCGAACTGGAAACACACGAACCCTGGAATAGCTGAACAGGAAAAGCATACAATCCGCTTACACTCCTGGCAGTCAGCATACAATCCAATTCCCCCCAAAACGAGACGACACATCGGTTTGAGGGTCAAGCAGAATCTGTTTTACTGCGGGCTACCTTCCCAGTATTTATGCAGGTCTCCCACCTGGTGGACACTCCCCTTGGGGACCAAATGGGAGACTGAAACAACAGACAGACATGTATCATTTTAGTACATACAGCCACAATCTTTCCCACAATGCATCTTGGCTTCCTCCCCTCTGTCCTGGAGATAATTTGAGAAGTAATTCAATTTTCTCCCAGGACAGAGGCAAGACTCCATTATGCACGTGGTGACACAAAGACAGTATATCACTTTAAAATATACAATGGGACAAATGGTACAGTAAATATACACAATTAACATATCCCCAGATAGCTCAGGTCTGAGTGCACATTATTAGGTGAATGGCACTCAGACCACACGAATACAGTTTAATTGCCATGGAGCCAAAGTCTTTAGGTTTAATACTTTTTTATTGGGATAACTTCCTTTTTTTTTTTACAGTACAATGACATAAAAAACAAAAAAAAAAAAACATTCATAAATATGCATATATCACTACATACATATACATTCGCCTACGTATATTAATGATACGATGTGGGTAGCTCCCTGTTGAGTGACCTACCCAGATGGTATCATCACATATCCTAACAAACATTTAACAATACCTGGATAGAGCAGGGAATAACAAGCATGGGTCAATTAACCAAGATGAGCTTCCATGTTAAATACCACATTATTAGTACATTGCTTTGTAAGTACATTTTTTTTTACAGCTGATATCGGTATAGTTAATATTAAACAATTTTTAATAGAAAGAGAGAGAGGGTCAAATCAACTAAAACAGTCTCTAATTTTAAGTATCAAATTATCTAGATGATGTATATACTTCCTGTTGTTGTTGGAATATGCAACTCCTCTTTCCATTTCTAGTTGGTGCAATAATTGTACTATAAACTGTCTGCTGTCAGGTATGTGGGTTTGTTTCCAAGTTCTTGCAATTAATATCTTTGTTGCAATAAAAGAGTGAATAATTAATATTAACTGAACTCTTGGGAGTCTATCACATTTAAGGTGTAATAAGCCTACTTGTGGGCATTTTTTGACTTTGATATTAAAAAACTCAAAAAAACTGTATGTTTGGTCCCACAGGTTAGAAATTAATGGGCAGGTCCACCATATGTGTAGCATATCGCCTTCATGCTTATGGCATCTCCAACATAAAGAAGAATTAGATATAGATATTTTAGCTAATCTTGTTGGTACTAAATACCACCTATGATATACTTTAAAAAAAGTTTCTATTAGGTTTAAACAATGTATATGTTTTCTCAATATTTTCATAGGAGTGCACCAATCGTAATCAGTCAATACTATATTGAGATCTTTCTCCCATTGTTTTTTAGCAGTAGGAAGAATATCCGAATAAGTTTGTCTGATCAGATCTATAGCCATGGAGCAAATCGATTTTGTTGTTTGTTTCTCAAAAATCTTATATACCAAATTATTCAAGCCACTATCTCTTCTTAATAGAGATTCATTTATGAATCCTCTAACTCTTAGATAAGTAAAAATCTCTGTATCAGACAGATTTAGACTGGATTTAAGATCCTTAAACGGCAATAAGCTTCTATTTTGGAGAAGGTCTCTGACACATATCTCCCGTTCTCCTCTCCACTTGGAGAGACTTATGTCAGGGATAATCCTTTCGATGACCCTTATGTTTACTCCCTCGATTATCTTTGTGGATATCTTGAGTAATTTTTTGATTCGCTGCCATTCTCCGATCAAATTAGAAACGACCATAGAATTGGTCTGCATTAAATGTATATTATAATTAGTTTTATCATCCCAAATCATAAGTGATAGATCTTTCTCTTTTATCCTTGTTGATTCTATCTGATACCAGGGTTGTCTCCTTGAGTCAGAGCTGTAGAACTTATGTATATGTGAAATTATGTTAGCGCTGTATATATCTTTAATTAGTGGGAGGGCCATTCCTCCTTGATTAATTTTTTTTGTTAAAACTTGTGATTTTATTCTTGGTGATTTCCCTTTCCAAATAAAATTAGAAAAGGAATGTTGGAGCATATCCAACCATGGTTTTGGGACTTTCAATGGAATCATATTAAACAAATAGGTCCATTTGGGGATAACATAAGCTTTTATTGTGTTGACTCTTCCCCACCATGAAATTTCCAGGGGACGCCATTCCCTTAAAATTTTGTTGGTATTTTTAAGTAATTTTAGAAAATTACATTCTAATATGTTCTGAGGATTCGCCGTTACCATAATTCCCAAATATTGGAACTCTTTTTTTGTCCAGTGAAAATTATATTTTTCGTGGAGATATGCTAAGGTACACAAGTCTATATTAATTGTTAAAGCTGTGGTTTTATGGAGATTTATCTTATAATTAGATACATCCTCGTAGTTCTTAATCTCTTTCATTAAATTACCAAGAGATATCTTCGGATCTGTTATTGAAATTAATACATCATCTGCGTATAGGCATATCTTTGCTTCTACTTCATCAATTATCACACCTCTTATTCCCTTATTTTCTCTGATAGCTGTAGCTAACGGTTCAATTGAGAGAACGTATAACAGGGGAGACAATGGGCACCCCTGTCTCGTTCCATTGTTTATATCAAACCATTCAGAGCATATATCATATCCTATTATTCTCGCAGAAGGACCCTTGTATAGAGCCTTAATCGCATGTGCAATCCAGCCCTCAAAACCGAATGCACTTAGAACTCCGTTCATATATCCCCATCCGACCCTGTCGAAAGCCTTCTCTGCATCAATCGACAGGGTCAGAAGGGGCGTCTCCGTCAAATGAGTGTATTCAAACAAGTCGATGATTCTCCTAGAATTATCGCTCGCATGACGACCTCTGACAAACCCTATTTGGTCTATATGTATAAAATCAGGAAGTATTAAATTGATTCTATTAGCCAGTATGGCAGCATATAATTTGATATCTATATTTATTAGAGAAATAGGCCTATAGTTTGTTATTTCTGTTGGTGATTTATTTGGCTTCAAGATAGGTTTTATGTTGGCTCTCAATAGTTCTTGAGTTATTTTACCAGATGAGGCAGCCTCATTAAACATTGCCGTCATATTAGGACTTATAGTTTTTTTAAATAATTTAAAGAATAAATTTGAAAATCCATCCGGACCCGGAGCTTTTGATAATTGTAGATTATTTATAGCTTCCTCTACTTCCATCTGGGATATTTTTTTATTTAATTTTTCTTTTTGAGCTAATGTGATTTTTGGAATTTTTATTTTATTTAAATATTTTTCTATTGCTTGTTCTGTAGATATATATTGAAGATTGTATAATTTTTCATAATATTTCCTAAATGAATCGCCTATATCTTCCGGAGACAGCAAAACTTTCCCACCATCAACAATTTTATAAATCTTATTGTCCATTTTATTTTTTTTAAGACGATCTGTCAGTAATTTATCTATTTTATTACTTTGATAATAAAATTTAATTTTAAGTCTTTTCAAATTAAATTCTATTCTTTCAAGAATCTTTTGATTTATCATATTTTTATATTTTTTTATCTGAGTTATTGTATCTTGAGAAAATTTTTTATTATTTTGAGCTTGTAATTTGTATAATTGTAGATAAAGTTCAGATATTGGGGCCCCTCTGATTTTTTTTTCATAGCTGGCAAGCTTTATAAAATAACCTCTGGTGACTGCTTTATATGTACACCATACATTTTGATTAGATGTTGTTTCAGGAGGATTTTCCTTGAAAAACATTTCAGAAAGATTTTTTATATGTTCTATATTTTGTTTTTTTACTAATAAAGAATCGTTAAGTTTCCATGGTGAAAATTATTTTTTCCCGTTTTCTTTGATTTCTAGTATAAGGAGATCGTGATCTGACCATGTATTAATTTCAATTTTGATAGTTTTTGTTCGTTTTAAAAGATCCAGGTCTCCCCAGCACATATCTATCCTTGCTGAGGTTTTATGGGCCGTAGAAGTATGAGTGTAATTACGCTCACTGGGATGGAATATTCTCCATAAATCAAAGATATCATTTTTTTTTGCTAATTTACTTAGGGAGGCTGCTTGGTTTACCAGGTTTCCATCTATGTGTTGACCAGGTTTTGTTTGTTTATCTAATTTAGGGTCAGCCACACAGTTGAAATCACCCGCTATCAGGAGTATTCCTTTGCGGATTGTTTCTACTCTTCTCATTATTTTCAATAGATGTTTAACTGGGGCTTTATTTGGTAGGTATATGTTAAGTAAGGTATATTGAATCTCATTAATCTTTCCTATCCAAATAATTGATCTCCCTTCGATATCTGTTTCAGAATAGTCGCATGAATAATTAATCGAATGAAAAAACAATATTGCAACCCCCTTTTTTTTTTTAAATTGATCTGAAGCTTCAGCAATAATATTAAACTTTTTATAGTTCCAGTGATGATTATCTTTTTTTTTTCAGTGTGTTTCTTGGATAAAGGAGATTTGGGCTTTTTCTTTTAATAAAGTATTATATAAATAAGCTCTTTTGTTTGGGGAGTTAAGTCCCTGCACATTAATTGATATTAATTTTAACATTTTTAGTAGTTGGTTTCCATAACGAACACCTTAGTTTAGGAATTCCCATTAACCATTCCCTTTTCAACCAGGTATATATACAACAACATTTAAAAACAAACAACAAATCATTCAAGATGCTAAAAAGCATCCAAGCTGCGTAGGTGCTGGCAATTTTGCAGCACCTCCGTATTGGAATACAACTAGATTCCAACATCAAAGTATCATATAGATACCCACAGGGAGGGAGCCTTTGTTGGAGACAGGAGGGGAAAATATGTCACAAAAAGGAAAAATTGTCAAATAATTAAATTGTTCCCTGGTGTTACCACCTTGCCTTTTTTCTACTTCAAAGCAATTATAATTTTAGACTTCTAGTGCGTACTTCCTGTGCTATATTACTTTAGCGTAGCCTCATTTCTAATACTATATTTCTTTAACTTACAGTGTATGATTTGTCTTATTATATCACCTTAGATTAGAGTGCGTGATTTCATATGTTATGTTTCATTAACTTACTATACATCATTTCCAATGTTTTCTATCATTAATTTACAGTGCCTAATTTCTAATAATAAATTGCAATAATTAACATTTGTGATCTCTTACATTAATTCATTAACCTTAATTAACAGTGTTTAATTTATCGTGATATATTGCTTTAACTTCCATTGTGTAGATAACCGTACTACTTTCCATGAATTAAAAGTGCATAGTTTCTCGTTATATTTTGCGCTAGCTTACATTACTTAATTAACAGTGCATATTTTCCTTGTGTTATATTATATTCAATCAAATCTTATACTGTAATAATACATTATGGTATATATTTTCTATTTGAAATTCTGCCAAAATATTTTCAAACAAATTGTGATTCAAGTGTTTAGTGTTTGGTGGAGAATTACGGTAAGTCTAATCTTATAGTCCTGTAAATAGCCTATAATGTATGGATACTTTAGGTATTTTTCAACTTCTTTTTTTTTTTTTTTCTTCCTTTCTTTAATATCCTTCCAGGACTATGATGTTAATATGCTATTAATATGATTTTAGCGTTTGATACTCATGATGGAGTAGTAGGCAATTTGTAATGAATGTCTGATGTTTTATTTTTCCAGTCCGTTCTTCTTTTTTTTTTTTTTTTTTTCCTTTTTTTTTTTTTTCTTTTTTCTTCCCCTCTTGCTGTTTTTCTTTTTTCTTTTTTTTTTTTTTCATCCTTCCTCTCACATCCACTTTCCTTCCTTTTCTTTGTCTTCTTTATTTCTTTTTTCCCTTCTTCCTATCATTCCAATCTTTCGTTTTTAGTTTTCTATTAGTTGTGATAGCCACTCATTGGCTTTCTCATATGTTGTAAATGAGAACCATTCATTCTGGTGATATATTTGGAGAGAAGAAGGATGTCGCCACCTAAACCTCAGATTGTGTTTTATTAACGTTTGAAATATTGGTGAGAATTTTCGTCTTTTGGCTCTTGTGTAATAAGAGATATCTGGAATAGCAAATATCTCTTTAAATTTTCCTTCTGTGGATCTATTATTTTTTAAGGCCAACAGAATTTGGTTTCTAGTATCATATGAATGAAACGCCACTATTACATCTCTTGGAAAGTCGTTTTTGATATTTGTAGGTTTAAAAATTCTGTGGCATCGATCCATTGTTAATTCATGGGGGTCTGTTGATATCTTGAGAAAAATGAATAATTATTTTAGGAAATCCTTTAATTTTTCATTTGTTATACTTTCTGGAATATTTCTAAATTTTAAATTTGTTCTTCGAGTCCGCTCTTCCAAGTCTGCCAATTTGACTTCCAGTTGTTCCAATTTGCGCTCCATTTCTTTATGAGAGTCTTTAAAGGATTGGATCTGAAATTCTGTATGATCCTGTTTTTCTTCTATTGTTTGTATTCTAGTTAGTACTTTAGAAATATCATTTTTAAGGTCGATAGAATTATCCTGGATCTCTTTTTTTATCTCTTTTGAGGTGTTATCCAACAGTGATTTTATGATTTCTATAGAGATAATCGGTGGTTCTATAGCTGGCAGGATCATCTCATTGAAGGAGTCTGGAGAAGGTTCTTCGTTGGTATCTTGAATTTTTTGAGGAGAAAAAAATGTGGAAAGTCTCTTTTCTTGTTTTAAAGATTTCTTTTCAGTTTTTGATGAAACTTTAGGTTCCTGCGATCGTTTAGAAGCCATTTTAGGAGGAGACTAAGGTGGGTATGGCTTTAAATTCAGACTTAATATCCGAGGTTTTTTTTTTTTTTGGAGTAGAGTTTACCGTTCTGGACTCGTCTTTGTATAGACTTCTCCTTTATTTTCTTTATTTTCTTGCTTTTATATTGTTTCTCCGATTATTTTTAACAATTTTTAGCAATTTAGCCAATTTTTAGCAATTTTTAACAATTTAGGCGATATGTCCATTAACTCTTTTTCGTCTTGGTCTCTTGCTCCTTTTTTTTTTATGAAAGCAGTTGTTTTAGAGCTATCGGAATTGTATGGGAATAAGTCCTTTGTTTAAATATTGGGGTGTGGGGTATATATGGAGTATATATTTTTCAATTAATTTCGCCCCTTGTTCTTACCCCTTCTTACCCCTTTACTTTATCTTTTTCCCATTTTTTCCCTTTTCGTCCTCTATCTCCTCTCCCTTTTTCTCTCTTTTCCCCTCTTTCTTTCTTTGCCCTCTTTTTCAGGCAAGTATATATCATATATATTTTTTTTTTTTCCCCCCCAAAGAAATACCTCTATGAGATACACTTGCCCTTTTAGTTCCACCTTCTCCTTCGATGCCTTCCTTCAAATGACCACGGGACAATAAACAGCGCTGAACCGAATCAGTACAGGTACGCTGGGAGCTTCATCCCTCAATCCGCATAACGGCGGCAATCAGAAATCTCCTTCGTGTAGGGCAGCCTTCCTCGACTCAGCCCCCGACAGGCAAGACAAAGTAGGAGGTAGGTAGAATTATTTAACGATTATTCAAGCCGTCCTTCCACTAGGGATTAAGCGGTTTAAGCAGTGTGCTCGGCATGTACCATAATATCGTGCTTGGCGTGGTTTGGCGTGGATTCATGAGGCTGCTGAGGCTGCTACCAAGCATCGATCATCTCCAACGGCTCCCTCCCCCTTGCGGTCCGTACACCTTACGGTCTACGTCATCACGTGGAGCCAAAGTCTTTAATTCCACGAACAGGCATGGCTATCTGGGTTAAAACGTTCCTCCATCATAAAATACTGAATTTACATGCATTCGTTAAATTAGTACGAATTAGAACCAGGGGCTGGAGGTTCAGCGGTTCCTGCACATAAAAGTATCCGGGTTTGGTGCATGAAAGCCAGGCAGAAAAGCGCTGGCTGCCCGGGGAGCTCCAGAACACCGCCATCGTGTGGCGGCTAAGTGTAACTACCCAGTAACAATCAATTAAGCTGCGGTTAACCGCAGCTACTGGGTGGTCAATTGCCGGCACACGATTGTTAAGCCGCGGTTAACCGCAGCTTCAGGGAGGTCGATAGGAGGCACACGCCAGCCTCTGGGTGGCCCATTAACAGCGCCAGCCGGCTTCCCACGGCTCTGGGAAGGCTGATAAAAGGCTGTTTGTTCGGTAGATAGAATCTACCGAACAGCTGTGCAGAAAGGGAGAAATAAATCCTTCTGCACAGTAAAATTAACCCTTTAGCTGCCGGTCCATAATCCAAAGGCAGCAGGCGAGCAACCAGGCTTCTCCAGTTCATAGTGGCGAGATTGGTTTTGCCACACTTCTCCCCTTTACCAATTAGACTAACAGGGTACCTGACCTCCTGCCGGTCAGTACCCTGGTTAGTCCAGCAACCCACCCACAAAACAGACACAGCAGTACAGCCCACCCACAATAATTGGTTACTACACCTGGGTAGAGGAGAACTTTGTCCATGTCCAGGTGTCTCACCACGGCCATGTGGGGGACTGGTAGGCTGCCCTGGTGGGTTGCTGAGTGGGCAGAGACCAGCGGTACTCTGCCCTGGTGCCAGTACTACCGCGGAAGTAGCCTGGTTGGAGCCTGGTTGCTGGAGGGGAGACCGACTGTCTCCCCTCTGGATACACCGCTCTGTGGCTGGGGGACAGGACCGACCGTCCCTACCCCTTGTGCTGTAAGTACAGAGACTACGGTCCCATCTGCACAGTTGTGGAGCTTAACATCTCCCCTTGGTGGGTTAGGCTGCCGCTGGAGAGAGGGTGTAACAAGCTCCTCTCTCTGGACGGTAAACTGCCGTTGGGGAGAGGGGTTAGCAGGCTCATCTCCCTGACACTCTCTCTGCTGGTGGAGAGGGGGACCAGCTGTCTCCCCTTTCATTATTTTGTCCTGCTGCTGGGATGTGAGACTGACGGTCTCTGCTCCCTGCAGGACACTCTGCGGCTGGGGAGGAAGGACGGCACCTTCAGCTCCCTGGGACTCACTCTGCTGCTGGGGAGGAAGGACGGCACCTTCAGCTCCCGGGGATACAATCTGCCGCTGGGGAGGAAGGACGGCACCTTCAGCTCCCTGGGATATACACTGCCGCTGGGGAGGAAGGACTGCACCTTCAGCTCCCTGGGACTTACTCTGCCGCTGGGGAGGAAGGACGACACCTTCAGCTCCCTGGGATACAATCTGCCGCTGGGGAGGAAGGACTGCACCTTCAGCTCCCTGGGATACAATCTGCCGCTGGGGAGGAAGGACGGCACCTTCAGCTCCCTAGGATACAATCTGCCACTGGGGAGGAAGGACTGCACCTTCAGCTCCCTGGGACTTACTCTGCTGCTGGGGAGGAAGGACGACAGCTTCAGCTCCCTGGGATACAATCTGCCACTGGGGAGGAAGGACAGCACCTTAAGCTCCCTGTAATACACACTGCCGCTGGGGAGGAAGGATGGCACCTTCAGCTCCCTGGGACTCACTCTGCTGCTGGGGAGGAAGGACGGCACCTTCGGCTCCCGGGGATACATACTGCTGCTGGGGATCCTCGCAGGACCAGTCTAGGAGGTCCGCTACCTCGGGTACCGCTGGTTGCTGTTGGGAAAGAGGACCGTTGTCTCTTCCCGGGCCTCATCGATGAGTTGCAGGTAATCCCACTCCAGGTCACATTCCTGGGCGACCAGATACCGTAGCTCTGCCTCAAGATCAACAGCGCTAGGGAGACCCAGCATGTCTTCTCGGTCGTAACACAGGTCCCAAAAATGAGAGTCGGTAGCTTTCCCAAAGTCCTCATCGTCAATATTATCCCAAAATAGGCCGGGGCCAGCGTAATCTCTGCCTTCTGGGAACTCATACTCTGCCATCTCGGGGACACATTGAGCTGCGTACCACTGTATCGCCTGGTATGCGTCGTCGAGCGCCAGTTCTGCATATACTAGAATCTCGAGTCTAGTTACCCACGCTTCTTCAGTCTGTTTTCTCAGGAGGGGCATCCGCTCTGCAATTCGAGCCAGGATTCGCTGCCTTCTGCTGCGGCGCCAATCCCCTCGTGAATACTGTACTTCCTCTAGGGCTTTGTCCCACAACCCGGCTCTGGCAATCTCTCTGTACATCAACATGGCCTCCTCTGACACTGATCCAGACCTCAGGTATACGGAACAGTACAATCTATCTTGCAACTTCTCCTCCATTTTCTGAGTTCCTTTGTAGATAGGGGCACTGTATGGATACTAGCGTTACCCTCAATTTTGTAAATCCAGGGAATGGTGTCGATAGGAGGCACACGCCAGCCTCTGGGTGGCCCATTAACAGCGCCGGACGGCTTCCCACGGCTCTGGGGAGGCTGATAAAAGGCTGTTTGTTTGGTAGATAGAATCTACCGAACGGCTGTGCAGAAAGGGAGAAATAAATCCTTCTGCACAGTAAAATTAACCCTTTAGCTGCCGGTCCATAATCCAAAGGCAGCAGGCGAGCAACCAGGATTCTCCAGTTCATAGTGGCGAGATTGGTTTCGCCACAAGCTACAAAATTGGTAAAAGGAATAGAGCATTTTAGTTATGAAATAAGGTTAAAAAAATTAAATCTGTTTAGTTTGGAAAAACGGTGCCTGAGAGGGGATATGATAACATTATACAAATATATTCGGGGCCAGTACAAACCTTTATCTGGAAATCTGTTCATAAACAGGGCTATACACGAGGTCACACATTTAGGCTGGAAGAAAGGAGATTTCATCTAAGGCAAAGAAAAGGTTTTTATACAGTAAGAGCAATAAGGATATGGAATTATCTGCCTGAAGAGGTGTTTTTTTCAGAGTCACTACAGATGTTTAAACTGCAATTGGATAAATACTTTCAAAAACATAACATACAGGGATAGAATTTCTAATTAGTGGGGTAACAGCTGCTTGATCCAAGGAGACATCTGACTGCTATTTTGGGGTCAAGAAGGAATTTTTTCCTAGTTTGTGGCAAAATTGTAAGTGCTTCAGAATGGGTTTTTTGCCTTCTTTTGGATCAACAGCAACAACATATGTAAGGAAGGCTGAACTTGATGGACTCATATTGATGCTGAATTGATCCTGATGAAAGCCACAGGAGTGGCTGAAACGTTGATGACAGCAATCATGTTTTAAACAAATTGGAATAAAGAAGAATTGTTTTAATCCAATAACAGACCGTGAGTGCAAGCCTTCATTTATTATAATATATATATATCTCGCACATATATATATATATATATTATAATATATATATATATCTCGCACACCTGACTTCAGATCTGGACAACCATTTACCAACACATCCCTAGTGGGGCATATACGTATATACGTTATATATATATATATATAACGTATATGCCCCACTAGGGATGTGTTGGTAAATTGTTGTCCAGATCTGAAGTCAGGTGTGCGAGGAACAAATAAAATGTAAAATTGCATACAAAGTGTAATAAATGATCTATCACAACAAAGTAAATTAAAACCAAATATACTTTAATGCTTAAAATAAATAAAACATAAGTGTTACAATATTACACAACGTGTTTCACCAATAAAAGCTTTTTGAAGTGTAAACAGATTGATCTGGCACATATGGATACATAGGAGTAATGACAATTAAAAATGGCTATTTTGTCGCCAAAAGGGCATCTTTTGACCTTTGTCCTCTTGAGGTCGCATGTTATGTACAATATTTGATTATGAAAGAACATTCTTAATAGAATTAGTAGAGGATACATTTGATTTGTTAATAGGATAATGGAACAGGAGTAGAGGACCTAGTTTTGTGTGAATTAAAATAGTATACAGTTTATGTTTTGGAGGTTAGAAAATCCTTCCACTGGAAGTGGTGAATCGGACATTTTTGATATGGCTAATAGACATATGGGAGTTATTATAGCTGTAAAACTGCTAGTTTTGGTAATCTAGCAATAACAGGTAGAAAAGGGTCAGTATCTGAGTGGACAGGATGTTTTTTAAAATAAATATGTTCATATCTGAGCAGTGCTTAACGTAATATATCAGGTAGCACAAGAAGTGAGCCGCAGCCATTTTAGATGTGGGCAATACTAGAGAGTTTAGCCTGAAACTATGGGAAACCTAATAATAGAGCCAAAATACATATTGCACTTGCATGAATAGGCTTCTAAATGAATAATAATAGATTGATAGGAGGGAGAAAGGGCATAAATTACACTTGGGAATTAAATATATGAGGGTGTAAAATAACTTTACCAGGAGTGAAAATAGATATAGTGATTCCACATTACTGGTATTACAAATACATATTGTATGGTTAGAAAGAATGGGTAGGTGTATAATAGGGAAAATATGATTAAGAAATGGTACTAGTGACATTAAATAAAATATTATTGTCATAGGTGTAATATAAATATATAATTTATACATGTCTAAATGAAAATATATTCTTTACAAATGGATAAATACATATAGTGAGGATACATACATAATATATAATACATTGTTAAAAAATATTTAAATCTAGTAATTAGGGATGCAAAAAATAAAATATTAGGGAAAATGTATTCATACTTACCGTAATTTTCTTTTCCTGGCTATTATTCATGGCAGCATTTAACATATGGGTTAGCTCCTCCCTCCAACCAATAGGACAGGAAAAACAATTAAAGAATTCAATTATCCCTGAGGTATAAGAGATCCCAGAAGACTAGGTTCCTCAGTCTAGTAGCAAGCTGATCCGACATAATAAAAATGGGTGGGCAACCCAAATGCTGCCATGAATAATAGCCAGGAAAAGAAAATTACGGTAAGTATGAATATATTTTCCCTATTCCTGGCTAATCATGGCATGCTCAGAAATATTTATTTGCTTCGCGAAGAACAAGAATTTAGGACCAATAGGCCAAATTGCAGATTAGAATCTGAAGAAACATCCAGTTTGGAATGACTAATAAACGTCCCTATAGAAGACCAATTAGCAGCTCTGCAAATGCTCTCTGGTGATACTCCAGACTCTGCAGCCCATGAAGTGGCAATCGATCTGGTAGAGATATTATATTCTTTGGAATTGGAACTCCTCGGACCTTATAAGCCCTTGAAATAATGGAGACAGTCCAGGAACAGAGAGTAGAAACAGAGGCCGCTTCACCCTTACGGGAGCCCCAAGGGACAATGAAGAGTTGAGGAGACTTCCTCCATGCCTTAGTCCGTTGCATGTAAATCAAAAGACACCTCTTAAGGTCCAGTATGTGACACTTTTCTTCCATTTCGTTCGACGGATTCTGAAAGTAGACTGGAAGAACGATCTCTTGGTTCAGGTGGAAAGGAGAGACCACCTTAGGCATAAATTCCGGTCTGGGACGGAGAACGACCTTGTCATGATAGAAAGTGGTATAAGGTTCTTTGTTTTTCCTTTCCTATTGGCTGGAGGGAGGAGCTAACCCATATGTTAAATGCTGCCATGATTAGCCAGGAAACAAGACTAGATGGAATATTTTTGTGTGACATGAAGTAAAAGTAATTATAGGAAGTTATGTAAGTCATGTTTTGCATTCAGACCGTGGGGTTCTAAAGTTTTGAGGTGATAATACCAGCTTAACTCAATGTTTCCTAATAAAGTTTTCCTGTTTCCACCTCTCCATGGGAGTTTGCATTTTTGAATCCCAATTACTTTTAAAAGCCTAGGATCATTATTGTGCACACTAAAATGGACACACTGTGGTTTTTAAAACATTTATTAATGTTTCTGCAGTATTCTGCCAGTCTAGTTTTCAGACATCTAATAGTCATGCTGATATACTGGAGTCCACAAGGGCATTCCAGTAAGGATTCAACATGTTTTTTGTGTTACATGTGATTAGGTCTTTTATTTTCAAGTTTTTTTGTTTGCTTGGATTTAAATTCAATAACTTTGTTCATTTTGTTTTGTAGTTCATTGTTTTGCATGCTATGCATCTATTACATTTATAAAAAAAACAGTAAAATTGTCTATTTGCAGTTTTACTTGTCTTAGTATAATTTTTGTGAGGTAATTATTCAAGTTTGTTGCTCCTCTAAAAATAATTTTAGGAGTATTAGGGATAAAATCCTTAAGTGCATCATCTTGTTGTAACATGTGCCAGTGCCTTTTTACAATATTTTTAATTTCTTTGTTTTTATTGTTATAATCAAGTGTTAAAGGAACTTGTGGGGCATGTTGTTTCTGATTTTATATTGTAAAAGGTTAGACCTCTCTTGGTGTTGTACTTCTGCTGTTTGTTTGATGTAGATTGGATAATTTTTTATCTAAAAACAGTTTTTTTTATTTTTTTTTCAATCTGAGATTGTTCATTAAAATCTTCTAATATAGTATAATTCCTCATGATTCTCAGGAATTGGCTCTTGGAGATACTATTTAGCCAGGGGCTGTAGTGACAGCTTACCCTATCAATAATAGAATTTGAATGAACTTTGTTGAAAAAAGTTTGTGTGTTCACCTTGTTGTGCTTAAATAAATTTGAAGATCTAAAAAGTTTATTTCCTGTTTATTGTGTTCTACAGTAAGAATGGTGCTCTTGTTCTTAGTATTAAGATGTGTTAATAAAGAACTGAGAGTGTCTTTAGTGCCGTTCCAGATAGAAAATAGGTCATCTATATAGCGGTAATATAGGACTAGGTTTGAACTCCAAGCATGCTGACTCCATATGGCAGTGGACTCCCATTCTGCCATAAAGAGATTAGCATAGCTCGGACCGAACCTAATCCCCATGGCTGTGTCATTTTTCTGCATATAAAAATAATCTAAAAACCAAAAACAATTGTTCTTTAAAATGAAATTAATACCCTCTACGATAAAATCAATTTGATCTGGAGAAATATTATTATCTTGATAAAGAATGTTGTACACAGCTTTGCACCCTTCTTCGTGGGGGAATAATTGTATATAGAGATTGCACAACACACGTCACCAGTATGTAGTTAGGGTTCCAAGTTATGGTTCTTAAAATTTGGATAAGGGACACAACATCTATGGTGTTGTGTCAAACAGGGGGGATAAAGGTTGTGCCAGAAATGATAAAAATAGAGATGTTTTGTAACATATATATTAAAACAAACAAACAAAAAAAAATATATACAAATATATATATATATATTTATATATATATATATATATAAAGAAATAAACTTGGCACTCACCCTTTTCAAAAAAAAAATTCTCCAATGTTCTTGCCTGGGTGCCGACCTCAGCGTCAGTATAAATATTCCAATGTGATAATAAGGGGCACTCACAGGGCTTTTTTCAGTAACTTACTTTTTTTTTAAGAAGTGAATTCCATGTGAAAATATCATAAATCGACGTTTCGACCCCTATAGGGTCTTTTTCAAGATCAATCTTACAGTGTACAACCATGCATATATATATAGGTGTTTACTAATAATCACTTACCTAAACGGTGTGTGTGAACAAAGCTCCCGCTCGAAAATCCGAAACCCGGAAGTGATTCTGTGCCACCACGTGACTGCGTGTGATGACGCGTGTGCGTCGTTGCCAGGCAACGAGTCTAAACAAAACATAGCCTCCAATGGAATACCTATTCCGCGGGCTGCGAACAGCTCTAGGGGGGCTCGGTCGTGATCCTAAGTGCCAGTGACTGAGTGGTGCCTGCCAATGGTAATTGGCAAGGTCCATCCCTGCTTCCCCATGGAGGATTGCTATAATACATTGTCTGAACTGTCCGAGAATAAAAAGAGGACTACGAAGAAAAGTGACATCACACGTGAAAAATAGTGAGAGTGACTGTGCTGAAACATAAAAAATTTAAAATAAAAACGTCCTACCAAATCCTCCTCGGACAGTCCTACTGAACATAGCTCTAAAAATAATATGGTGTTGAATCTTATATAAGATACTAAGTGCATGAATAATGTCACTTTATACACATGTATATTGTATCCTAATATGTGAGTGGAGCATGTAATACGTGCTACTATATGATAACAACTTAATATACATATTATTTACAATTAATCAATATTTACAACATACAATGATGCCTATCCAAACTTATGGACAAAATGTGCACGAATCGTGCTGCAGAATGTATACTGATAGCTAGTATAAGGCCATAATGCCTTTCTATTATGGGCCTATTAAAGGAAAAAACCTAAACCCAGATCCTCTATGCTGGACATTGTGGTGTGCCTGATAGATTCCTTACCTATTGTTTAATGTTAGTACTTAAAATAACGAGTCAATTATTGATTCACTAAGGGAATTATAGTGTCTATGAGAAGCTTATTTACAAACATAACCCCCAGGAATTACGGTTATTTGATGACAAAAAGTGTCTCACAACTAGACTGCCCAAACATATCCTAAATATATGCCTATAATTCACAAAAACATAGAGTATGTGTTGTATTCGTTCAAGCCACGAGGTGTGACAGTGTCCAAAGTAAAAATCCAATATGCTTCTCTTTGAAGCAATATTTTAGATCTGTCCCCACCACGAGGTAAGGGTGGAACATGATCTATCGCCATGAATCTGAGTGTTGGAAGTCTATGTGATGCTGCAAGGTAGTGTTTGGCTACCGGTTTATCCGTCTTTTGATCCCTGAAGGCTGTCATAATGCCAGATCTGTGGCCTCGGATACGATCTCGTAGGGTAAGATCCGTCTTCCCTACATAGGATAATCCACATGGACAGGTTATTAGGTAGATGACGTGATCTGTAGTACACGTGATGTAGTGTGGAATTTTAATTCTTTTGCCACTATGAGGGTGGGCAAAGGAGTTGCCAGAGTTCATGTGGCTACACGTGACGCACCCACTGCATCTGTAGCATCCCAATTTCTTCTGTATGACATTTTTCTTATAGCTTTGTATAGGGTCATTCCGAATTAAGATGTCTCGTAAATTTCTACTTCTTTTGTAGCTGATGATGGGTTTCTTGTTGAATATGCCAGGTAGTTGTTTGTCCGACTCCAGTATGTCCCAATGTTTTTCTATAGATTGTCGGATTTGTGTAGATCCAGTATGGTAAGTAAGTGGTAAGTACATTTTGGGTATGTCGCTACTAACTTCCCCTTGTGTTTCATTAGTCTCCTGTGTCCATTTTTCAAATGCCCGAGTTTTGGCTTTCTCAAGTGTTTTTTGCTGATAGCCCCTTTCTTGAAATCTGTGGGTCATATCATTCAATTGTTTCTCTCGGTTCTTTTCGTCGCTGTTGTACCTAAGGACACGCATATATTGAGATATGGGTAAGGAGTCTTTGAAATGCTTCGGATGATAACTGGTGTTGGAGAGTAGTGTGTTTCTATCGGTTTTCTTGCGATGGAGTGAATATCCAAATTTATTCCCCTCTTTATATATAGTGACATCGAGGAAAGGGATTGCTTCATCACTATGTGTCAGTGTGAACTTAACTGGTGATGTTAATTGATTGATATTGGCTACCATCTCTTCCAATTCTTTAGACGAGCCCTTCCATATCATAAGTACATCGTCGACAAAACGATAATAAGCTAAGATCTTGTCCGAAGATTGATGCAAAATATGTTGATGTTCAAATTGGGACATATAGGCGTTGGCATAAGAAGGTGCCATAGCCGCCCCCATTGCAGTTCCAGTCAATTGTAAGTAAAATAAATCTTCGAATTTAAAGTAATTGCAGGTAAGTGCAATGCTTAAGAATTCTAAAAGGTACTCTATTGGTGGTCCATGATATTTTTCTGATATTTCAAGTATTTCTCTGAGGGCCTTTATACCCCCCTCGTGGGGTATAATAGTGTACAAACTTTGTACATCTAAAGTGGCCAGTATTATGTTATCTGGCTCATCCAGCGAAATCCCTTCCAACCTACTTAATAGGTTGGAAGGGATTTCGCTGGATGAGCCAGATAACATAATACTGGCCACTTTAGATGTACAAAGTTTGTACATTATTATACCCCACGAGGGGGGTATAAAGGCCCTCAGAGAAATACTTGAAATATCAGAAAAATATCATGGACCACCAATAGAGTACCTTTCAGAATTCTTAAGCATTGCACTTACCTGCAATTACTTTAAATTCGAAGATTTATTTTACTTACAATTGACTGGAACTGCAATGGGGGCGGCTATGGCACCTTCTTATGCCAACGCCTATATGTCCCAATTTGAACATCAACATATTTTGCATCAATCTTCGGACAAGATCTTAGCTTCTTATCGTTTTGTCGACGATGTACTTATGATATGGAAGGGCTCGTCTAAAGAATTGGAAGAGATGGTAGCCAATATCAATCAATTAACATCACCAGTTAAGTTCACACTGACACATAGTGATGAAGCAATCCCTTTCCTCGATGTCACTATATATAAAGAGGGGAATAAATTTGGATATTCACTCCATCGCAAGAAAACCGATAGAAACACACTACTCTCCAACACCAGTTATCATCCGAAGCATTTCAAAGACTCCTTACCCATATCTCAATATATGCGTGTCCTTAGGTACAACAGCGACGAAAAGAACCGAGAGAAACAATTGAATGATATGACCCACAGATTTCAAGAAAGGGGCTATCAGCAAAAAACACTTGAGAAAGCCAAATCTCGGGCATTTGAAAAATGGACACAGGAGACTAATGAAACACAAGGGGAAGTTAGTAGCGACATACCCAAAATGTACTTACCACTTACTTACCATACTGGATCTACACAAATCCGACAATCTATAGAAAAACATTGGGACATACTGGAGTCGGACAAACAACTACCTGGCATATTCAACAAGAAACCCATCATCAGCTACAAAAGAAGTAGAAATTTACGAGACATCTTAATTCGGAATGACCCTATACAAAGCTATAAGAAAAATGTCATACAGAAGAAATTGGGATGCTACAGATGCAGTGGGTGCGTCACGTGTAGCCACATGAACTCTGGCAACTCCTTTGCCCACCCTCATAGTGGCAAAAGAATTAAAATTCCACACTACATCACGTGTACTACAGATCACGTCATCTACCTAATAACCTGTCCATGTGGATTATCCTATGTAGGGAAGACGGATCTTACCCTACGAGATCGTATCCGAGGCCACAGATCTGGCATTATGACAGCCTTCAGGGATCAAAAGACGGATAAACCGGTAGCCAAACACTACCTTGCAGCATCACATAGACTTCCAACACTCAGATTCATGGCGATAGATCATGTTCCACCCTTACCTCGTGGTGGGGACAGATCTAAAATATTGCTTCAAAGAGAAGCATATTGGATTTTTACTTTGGACACTGTCACACCTCGTGGCTTGAACGAATACAACACATACTCTATGTTTTTGTGAATTATAGGCATATATTTAGGATATGTTTGGGCAGTCTAGTTGTGAGACACTTTTTGTCATCAAATAACCGTAATTCCTGGGGGTTATGTTTGTAAATAAGCTTCTCATAGACACTATAATTCCCTTAGTGAATCAATAATTGACTCGTTATTTTAAGTACTAACATTAAACAATAGGTAAGGAATCTATCAGGCACACCACAATGTCCAGCATAGAGGATCTGGGTTTAGGTTTTTTCCTTTAATAGGCCCATAATAGAAAGGCATTATGGCCTTATACTAGCTATCAGTATACATTCTGCAGCACGATTCGTGCACATTTTGTCCATAAGTTTGGATAGGCATCATTGTATGTTGTAAATATTGATTAATTGTAAATAATATGTATATTAAGTTGTTATCATATAGTAGCACGTATTACATGCTCCACTCACATATTAGGATACAATATACATGTGTATAAAGTGACATTATTCATGCACTTAGTATCTTATATAAGATTCAACACCATATTATTTTTAGAGCTATGTTCAGTAGGACTGTCCGAGGAGGATTTGGTAGGACGTTTTTATTTTAAATTTTTTATGTTTCAGCACAGTCACTCTCACTATTTTTCACGTGTGATGTCACTTTTCTTCGTAGTCCTCTTTTTATTCTCGGACAGTTCAGACAATGTATTATAGCAATCCTCCATGGGGAAGCAGGGATGGACCTTGCCAATTACCATTGGCAGGCACCACTCAGTCACTGGCACTTAGGATCACGACCGAGCCCCCCTAGAGCTGTTCGCAGCCCGCGGAATAGGTATTCCATTGGAGGCTATGTTTTGTTTAGACTCGTTGCCTGGCAACGACGCACACGCGTCATCACACGCAGTCACGTGGTGGCACAGAATCACTTCCGGGTTTCGGATTTTCGAGCGGGAGCTTTGTTCACACACACCGTTTAGGTAAGTGATTATTAGTAAACACCTATATATATGCATGGTTGTACACTGTAAGATTGATCTTGAAAAAGACCCTATAGGGGTCGAAACTTCGATTTATGATATTTTCACATGGAATTCACTTCTTAAAAATAAAGTAAGTTACTGAAAAAAGCCCTGTGAGTGCACCTTATTATCACATTGGAATATATATATATATATATATATATATATATATATATATATATATATATATATATATATATATATATATATAAGGACAAACAAATAAAAAGCAAAAGAATGTTCAAATATAAGTCCAAGTGTGAATCCAAATGGTAAAACTTGCTGGAAGATAAAACCTCAAAGAGTCAGGGTAGTTCCTCTGGAATGGGGTCAGATCAGAATATTCTTGGCAGCCATATATGCAACAGAACGAGAGAACAAATGGTGCAAAAAATCCCAGAATAACATAAAAGTCAATAAAACATCTATGGTACTACTTACAATTGATAGAGCTTGACCTAGCTCTACTCTGAATGGCATATAGTGGTACAATCACCACTTATAGGATACGTGACACGGTGTGGGTAGGCAGATGTATCATCGGTATGAAGATCATAAAAAGTATAAAAGAGACAGCAATAGTGCTCACAGTATTAACGGTACCAGGAGTATAGAATAATGAATAGGTACTCACATTTAATTGAGCATACTAACTGCTAAATGTGTAGGCGTAAGTGGTATAATCCCCACCGTTGATTCTTTTGGAGTAGTCCTCACTGGAACTTAAAATCAGATGTCAGGTAGAAAATAATAAAAAAGTAAAATGGCAAACTCACAGTGGAAAGAGGCCAATATATCTTTATTAAAACACAATTTAAAACAAACAGTTAAATTATCCACAATGTGTTTCACCAAAGTGGCTTTCTCAAGTGGAAGTAGAAAAATCAAACCTGGCAGGCATAGTTTTATTTAGGGAGTTTGGTACCTAAATGACATCATACTTGATATTTTACAAACAACAAAATGGTGTGCAGCGCAGAATAAGTAATACCCCAATTGAGATGCAGTGCATACACAGTGAGGATTAGGCATGTGCATGGGGAAAATATTCGGCTCGGATCGGCATTCCGAAATTCGGGACTTCGTCAATTCGGGACTTCGGCAATTAGGCACTTCGATACTTCGGAACTTTGACAACTTCGGCACTTCGGCACTTGACCACTTCGGAACTTCGGCACTTCGGAACTTTGGCAACTTCGGCACTTCGGCACTTTGGCACTTCGGAACTTCGCCACTTCGGACCTTCGCCTCTTCGGAACTTCGGCAACTTCGGCGCTTCGGATCTTAGACTATTCGGGAACTTTGGCACTTCGGCACTTCAGAACTTCGGCAACTTCTGAACTTCTGCAACTTGGCAACTTCGGAACTTCGGCGACTTCGGCGACTTCGGCGACTTCGGAACTCCGGAATTTCGTTGCAGCCGCTTGGTAGATAACTCCCTAATTCCCACGGTATTAGGGAGTTATCTACCAAAAGGCTGAAAGACCTAAATTGGGCTTCCAGCCAAATTTACTAATACTAAGTAAAAATTACTTAGTATTAGTAAATTGTGCCCCTACTCGCAATACCGCGAGTAGGGGCATGTCTATTAAACATGTTAAAAAAAATAAAAAAAATAAAAAAGGTCCCCCCCCCCACCGGCCCCCACCCCTGAGTGGCTGGGGGGCCCTAAATAAAATGGGGGGGACCTAATGTCCTCCCCCTGGCCCTCACCCCTGAGCGGCGGGTGGGGGCCCTAAATACAAATGGGGGGACCTAATGTCCTCCCCCCTGGCCCCCACCCCTGAGCAGTGGGTGGGGGCCATAACAAGAAAAACGGGTGGGACCTAATGCCCTCCCCCCTGGCCCCCACCCCTGAGCCGTGGGTGGGGGCAATAAATACAAACTGGGGGGACCTATTGTCCTCCCCCTGGCCCCCACCCCTGTGTGGTGGGTGGGGGCCCTAAACAAAAATAAGGGAGGGACCTATTGTCCTCCCCCCTGGCCCCCACCCCTGAGCGGCAGGTGGGGGACCTAAATACAAATGGGGGGACCTATTGTCCTCCCCCCTGGCCCCCACCCCTTAGCGGTGGGTGGGGTCCTAAACAAGAATAAGGGGGGACCTAATGTCCTCCCCCCTGGCCCCCACCCCTGAGGGGTGGGTGGGGGCCCTAAATGAAATTTTAACCTCCCTTCCCGCAAGGTGACTAGGGGTCCCCAAACCCCTAGTCACCCCCTCCCCCAAAAATAAACTCCAACAACCCCCTTCACCCTAAAAATAATTAGAGGGGACCATTTAACTAAGTACCTGTAAAAATAAAAATAATCTTGCCATTCAATGTTTTCTTTCTTCTAAAATCTTTTTTTTTCAGCCCCAAAAAGGCCAAATAAATATCCATAATAACCGACGCAATTAAAAAACAAAACCCAAAAAAAATGAGCGCAAAAAAAAAAAAATCCATCTTCACCCATGGAGGGCTCCGCGCAGACTGAGCTCTGCAGGGCAGGGGCAGGCTTATAAAGCCTTGCCCCACCCTGCAATTAGGCTCAGAGCACTGTGACTGGTGGGTTTAAGCCATCCAATCAGAATGCTCTGACAGGTAAATGAAGAGACTGACAGGTAAGTCTCTACATTTACCTGTCACAGCACTCTGATTGGTTGGTTTGAAATCCACCAATCAGAGTGCTCTTTGTCATTTTACGACAGCGTGGGAAAGTTCTTTTGAATTTTCCCACGCTGTGTAATTTGACTCATAACTCTCTGATTTGTGCATTAAGTAACCAATCAGAGTGTTATGAGTCAAATTACACAGCGTGGGAAAATTCCAAATAACTTTCCCACGCTGTGTAAAAGGACACAGATCACTCTGATTGGTGGATTTCAAACCAACCAATCAGAGTACTGTGACAGGTAAATGTAGAGACTTGGAGAAAAAAATGAAGGATATGACCACCCTGTTAGAGACAGGCTGATCATTTGTGCTATATGCAGGGTTATCTATTTGTGCTATATGCAGGGTTATGCCCGTTTTTCTACCCCAATAACCCTCTTTTTCTGGGGCTTCCCTTTTGGTTTTATACCTAGGAAGCACATCTCTCTCTAAATGTAGAGACTTACCTGCCAGTCTCTTCATTTACCTGTCAGAGCATTCTGATTGGATGGCTTAAACCCACCAATCAGAGTGCTCTGAGCCTAATTGCAGGGTGGTGCAAGGCTTTATAAGCCTTCCCCCGCCCTGCAGAGCTCAGTCTGTGTGGAGCCCTCACCGGGTGAAGATGGATTATTATTTTTTTGCACTTGTTTTTTTTTTGTTTTTTTTAATTGCCGCAGTTATTATGGATTTTTATTTGGCCTTTTTTGAGGCTGAAAAAATAAGATTTTCGAGGAAAGAAAACATTGAATGGTAAGTTTATTTTTATTTAATTTTACAGGTATTTAGTTAAAGGTCCCCCCTCATTATTTTTAGGGTGAGGGGGGTAGGTAGGAGTTTATTTTTTGGGGAGGGGGTGATTAGGGTTTTTTGGACCCTTAGTTACCTAGGGGGAGGGGGTTAAATATGTATTTAGGGCCCCCACCCGCCGCTCAGGGGTGGGGGCAAGGGGGGAGGACATTAGGTCCCCCACATTTTGTATTTAGGGCCCCCACCCTATTTAGGGGTGGGGGCCAAGGGGATGACATTAGGTCCCCCCACTTATTCTTGTTTAGGGCCCCCACCCACCGCTCAGGGGTGGGGGCCAGGGGGGAGGACATTAGGTCCCCCCTTTTGTGTTTAGGGCCCCCACCCACCGCTCAGGGGTGGGGGCCAGGGGGAGGACATTAGGTCCCCCCCTTATTTTTGTTTAGGGCCCCCACCCACCACTCAGGGGTGGGGGCCAGAAGGAAGGACATTAGGCCCCCCCAATTTGTATTTAAGGCCCCCACCCACCGCTCAGGGGTGGGGGCCGGTGGTGAGGACAATAGGTCCTCCCCCCTTTTTTTACTTTAGGGCCCCCACCTGCTCAGGGAGGGGGGACCCTTTTTTATTTTTTTATGTTTTTTTAACAGTGAGCAGCCACAGGCTGCTCACTGTTTAATAGACATGCCCCTACTCGTGGTATAGTGAGTAGGGGCATAATTTACTAATACTAAGTAATCTTTACTTAGTATTAGTAAATTTGGCTGAAAGACCAATTTAGGTCTTTCAGCCTTTTAGTAGATAGCTCCCTAATACCATGGGAATTAAGGAGTTATCTACTTATTCATTCCTGTCATTACATTGACTGGCTAAGTAACTTACATTTTATATGAATGTGTGTTACTTTATTGTTGTAAGTGTTGCAAATGCCTACAGCTGAATCCTGGCTATGTTTGTATACGTTTTATTAAAACTTGTATACAGTGTAACATTCTTCTTCTTTCACTGGGTAAGTATTTTCGTACTTAGGCAATACTGTGCTTCGGCACTTTGACACCTCGGAACTTCGGCAACTTCAGAACTTCGGCAACTTCAGAACTTCGGCACTTCAGCAATTCGGCACTTTGGCACTACTACACTTTGGAAATTAGGTAATTTCTGCACTTCGGGACTTCAGCAATTCGGCACTTCGGCACTTCGGCAATTCGGCAATTTAACTATTCGGACATTTGGAAGCACCCGAATGTCCGAATTACCTGAAATTCAGCCGAATTTTAATTCGGACCGAAATGAATTGCACATGTCTAGTGATGATATATATAACCAATATAAAGATGATACCAATATATACCCTAAATATCAGCAGGGTCAGATGGTAGTAAGCCCAGATGTTTGAAGAAATTAATGGCACAATACATTTGTGAGAGCCTGTTTAAGGAAAAAATGGCTCAGGTAGTAACACTTGTAAAGAAATCTGGAGGATATTCCAATTATATCCAGCTTGCTCCTCAAAATAAGAGGTACAGAGAAGGCACACCAATTTAAAAAGCAAATTGTCAAATTTATTACAAAGTATATATAAAATCTTATATAAAATTGTAGTAATGCCGTTCTCAGGTAAGTACTAAAGGCACAACCCGTTTCAACGAACTCACTCGTCTTCCTCAGGTGCAATAACATCAAACAAACTTCATACACAATTAAATACATCAGATGGCGTGGGAAATGGGTACTTAGAACCTGCCCCCTATGCCTAATAGCCAATCGGCAATGTGGTCTCTACCACCCGTTTGGTCTCTCGGAGTTGCCGTAGACGCATCCATCTACTTCCGGTTTTGCGGAAAGGGATTTAGGGGTGATTATTTCTGATGACTTAAAGGTAGGCAGAAAATGTAATAGAGCAGCAGGAAATGCTAGCAGAATTCTTGGTTGTATAGGGAGTGGTATTAGCAGTAGAAAGAGGGAAGTGCTCATGCCATTGTACAGAACACTGGTGAGACCTCACTTGGAGTATTGTACGCAGTACTGGAGACCGTATCTTTAGATGGATATTTATACCTTAGAGAGAGTTCAGAGAAGGGCTACTAAACTGGTTCATGGATTGCAGGATAAAACTTACCAGGAAAGGTTAAAGGATCTTAACATGTATAGCTTGGAGGAAAGACGAGACAGGGGGGATATGATAGAAACATTTAAATACATAAAAGGAAACAACACAGTAAAGGAGGAGACTATATTTAAAAGAAGAAAAACTACCACAACAAGAGGAAATAGTCTTAAATTAGAGGGGCAAAGGTTTAAAAATAATATCAGGAAGTATTACTTTACTGAGAGGGTAGTGGATGCATGGAATAGCCTTCCAGCTGAAGTGGTAGAGGTTAACACAGTAAAGGAGTTTAAGCATGCGTGGGATAGGCATACGGCTATCCTAACTATAAGATAAGGCCAGGGACTAATGAAAGTATTTAGAAAATTGGGCAGACTAGATGGACCGAATGGTTCTTATCTGCCGTCACATTCTATGTTTCTATGTTTCTATGTGGTTGTAGCGCACGAACGGCAAGCCTGGCATGAGTTAAATGACATTAACTATGTCCCCGTTCAGGAGTATGCGAATGCCCGAGCGGGGCAACATACATGTATGCAAAGAAATTGAAACAAACTGCCATAACGAACGGATGCACGAATTGCACAAAAAGTGAAACATATGAATTTCCTGTCCGTGCGGTTGTAATGCACGAACGGCAATGCCTGACATGAAATACAATTACGCTGAATAGGTTCCCGTTTGAGAGTATGCGAATGCCCGAGCGGGGCAGGATACATAGAAACATGTAATTTTAAACGAACAGCTGTGTGAAACGAACAGTTCCAACGAAATGCAAAGTATAGCAGCTTAATAAAACAAACGTAACCGTAAATTGAGGACCTGACCCATGAATGATGCCGTGGGACTGGTGCCTGGCGTAACAGGCCAACTTACGGTTCATGAGTCACTTGAACGCTATCCGCGACGATGGAAGGAAGAAAGAAGCTGATCGGACGGAAAAAGCCTGCGGCTGGATTCCTGGACACAGCTCAGCGTGGAAGACCTCATTGGGGCAAAAGGTATTCCGAAAATGGCGTCTGGATGAACAGGAAGTGGATATCATTCAGATGCTGACCTCGAGAGGTATGGAGTCAGGTAAGGGGTGTACCTTATATAGGTAAATGTATTAACTTAAGCCCCTCCCACAATTACAGGCCAAACGGCCTTAATACACACACATATATCTATATATATATATATATATATATATATATATATATAATTATTATTATTATTGCCATTTATATAGCGCCAACAGATTCCGTAGCGCTTTACAATATTTTGAGAGGGGGGATGTAACAATAAATAAGACAATTACAAGAAAACTTACAGGAACAATAGGTTGAAGAGAACCCTGCTCAAATGAGCTTACAGTCTATAGGTGGGGTATTAGAAACATTAGGATAGGAAATATCAGGTAGGAGTGAAGCAGAGCTGGAGAAGAGAACAAAGCACTATCCCATAGGAGAGAGCAAGAGATATATAGATATATATATTCATGCACGCACACACACACACACATATATATATATATATATATATATTTGTGGTCAGGACATAAAGCCGTAGAATTAGTAACATAAGACAAACAGTGCATGGAAAAAGTCAGTTGTGGTGTGCCGCAACTGACGAGGTAGTAGGCCTGAAATAAAAGAGGGCAAAACAGATGTAAACCAGTTTATTCAGCCTACAATACAACATAGCATATTACATAATCATATTTTTAAAGGCCAGACGCACCTCTTGCACCGGCTGAGGAATGTTTCTGGTGTAAGCCGTGGATTTCCATCGGCCTAATATCTTAATGATATGAGCCGAATATTTCTTTTAGAAGCGGTAGTAGCTGCTCCTATTCTAAAGGAATGACCTGAATATTCGGTTGGGTTCGAGCCCAAGCGGATTAACAAAATCCTGACATAGAGCATGAATTTGCTCGTAGTAAGCGTATTTCCGTGTAAAGCTAGCAGTGGATGGGTTGGAGCTGAATGAAAGGAGGAGAGGTATTGATTGAACACTTCCATGGGGCACCACCTATTACCAGTGGGGTAGTAGGTGATAGTGACCATCTGACCCTTGGCACTTGGTGTAGGGACAGTAAATAGTGATCGTGTGCTCTTACCATGTTTGACCTTGTGATAAAGTTTGGGGTGCAGTAGTTCGAGGTGGTAAATTCCTTGGGCCGAAGGAAACTCCTTGGGCCGTAAAAAGCTAAATAAATGGCTGTCTTAATGACCTGATTAGTGTGAGCTTCGAATGGTCAGGTGTCTAACAGGTTTGACAGTGACTGGAACAGGAGATCGTGGATGGGTAATCTGGAAGGTGTGGGTGTAGGAATGGAGTCCTTGATACCTTTAAGTATAGCTTTAACTTGGTAAGATGACAGAAAGCATTGTTTATTAGGCCAAGAAGTGAGGATGGGATGTTGAATACCAGTGATGTATAACTTAATCGTGCTGTATGATAGTGTCAGGTGAAGGTGGCAAAAGGAAATGAACGCAATCATTGTTTCCATGGAAAATTGGTCTGTGATCTTAAAGTCAAGCAGAAATTTATTGAAGATATGAAAGGCCCTGCCGTATGCCTTCCTGGTATTCACCGAAAGACCCATCTGAGAGAGTTGCTACCTGTGAGCTAGTAGTTCCTTTAGTCCCAAACCATCTCCTGCCACAGTGGCGCTGGAGTTGGTATCAGGGTAGCTGTTGGTAGTGCCACCCGGAACTCCTGAAATCGAGACCGTGATAAATGATCAGCAGCGATATTCAGAACCCCGGGAACATGTATGCACGTTAAGAAGAAACTGTGTTTTGCAGCTAGCCATGTGAGAGTCCTCATAAATCGCATGATGGCCAGGGAAGTGTAACGTCCCTTGTTCACAATATGGCATGTTGCCATGTTGTCTGAGAAGCAACGCACCATATTCCCTGACCAGCAAGCACCCCATTTGACTGCCGCTGCCACTATCGGGTAGAGCTCAAATAATGCAGAGGTGTCTTTAAACTCGGGAATCTCATTAATTTCCCCAGGCCATATACCCCACATCCATTCATTGCCAAAAATTGCGGCAAATCCAAAAGTGGCTGCTGCATCTGTCCATAAAGATACTGACTTATCCGTCCATACCGGAATGAAAATGCTTTTCCCATTCCAGTGCAGCAAGAATTCCCTCCACATGCGTAGATCAGCAGTAGCGTGAATGCCCAATGTAATGCGTGAGGAATCAGATTGTAACAGGGGAAATAAGCTCAGTAATCGTGATATAAATGCTCTCCCTTGCGGTATAATTTTCATCGCAAAATTAAGTAAACCCAACAGGGATTGCAACTCCTTTCTATTACAAGAACCACCTGCCTGGAGGTTAGCCTGCATATGCACAGCATCCAGCACTACCCCATAGAAGTTAATTATCGTATCCAGACCTTCAGTCTTTGCGGGTGAAATAGGTACCCCAAGTTGTGAGAACAGTCGTTTTGTAGAAAGGAGGCTACTGGGAGGTAAGAGGTTACTTTTTACGGACAAAAAATCATCTAGGTAATGGATAATGGTAGGGCATCCAGCACAACGTCTCAGCAAATATGTCAAAAATCCTTGGGCTGCTCTTAGAGCCAAACGTGAGACGCATGAAAAAATAATAAGAATCATGCCACTTAACACCATGTAAATGCCACAGGGACGGATGGATAGGCAGTAACTTAAATGCATTCACTATGTCCGTTTTACTAAGCCATGCCCCCACACCCGCCGAAAGGATGGCCGTGATGGCATGGTCAATGGTTGCATATTGGAGAGAAAATTCCTCAGATGGAATAAGCGAGTTAAGACTTGGGGTAGGTGAAGCATGGTGAGCAGAGAGGTCCAGAATCAACCTTTGCTTATTGGAGGATTTACTTGTGACCAGTCCTATGGGGTTAGTTCTCCAAACCACGAAAGGTGAAGAGTTGAACGGGCCAATTAAGAAACCTTGGTCAATTTCTTTCTGGAGAAGTAGGTCAATTGAGTCAGGAGCTGCCTGGGCCGTCTGTAAGTTTTTACATTCTAAAATCCCAGTAGGCGTGTGCACAATACCAGTATGAAACCCCAAAGTGAAACCTGCCACCAGAAAATCTACGAGATGTTGAGATGGGTGATCACACAATAACTCTTTCAGCAGAGAGACATTAAGAGATGAAAGGTACTGCTTAGGATATAATTTATTTGGACACATGACCTTGGAGTGAGCCCTGAAGCATTGGGAGCAGACATGAAGTAATCTGCAAGCACTGTAGCCGCAAGTGCCTGTGTTAAAATTGTTACAAATCTGAGATTTTCCCAAAAACACAATATCACGTCCAAGTTTATCCTTTAGTACCTTGCCTGTTCTCCCAGTGGGCATCATATTTGTAGGGGGGAATAAAGCATTCACCTCTGGGGAGTTAGGGCACAAATTGGCCGTGTGGGAGTTGAATGCACAGATAGCACCAGCTGGGGTTTTGAGGCCCGCAAAGTGTCGGCAAAAAAGCTACGTATCAAGCACCCCCCAATCAGCTTGATAATTAAACTAAGAGAGCGCGGCCAACGCCTTTGCGGAAAATGCACGGTGGTAGTCGTAAAAAGACGTGCCACCGTATGTGTGCCCCAAATCCACCAGCTTGTGGAGATAGAGATCCAACTCTTCCCTTCTATAAGGATATACGGAACATATCACGTCTCTATAGATTCCGAAAGCCAACACAAATTCTGGTATGGATAGCTTGCGATTCAATCTAGGCTCCCTAGATTTTAACACTACTGACACGTCCCCATATGCATACGTCTTATTTTCAAGGACATCTTGAGAAGCAATTAGAAATGATACCAAATTGATATCCTTCCCTTCCAAGATGTCCTTCTTGATGCTAGCAGGCACCATGTGTGACGGGTTGATAATATGCAGGTCTTTCCTACCAGTTGGAATATTACCCGTAAGGTGGTCTGGGTGCACCGTGGCGACCGGATGCCCCAGTTCTGAGGGTGAACGTTGCTGGCTATCTGCATCCATCTTATCAAGTTTGGCCGTAATACGGCCCAAGGAAGTCAGGACTGAAGATAAAACATTATGCAGATCAGCCGACTTGCTACCACTAGACCCTTTGCCGCCCCCGAAATTATCAGTCTGGGTATTCAATAGTCTATATAATTCGGCTTTTTTAGCCGTCGCAGGGAAGGGAATATTCCTTTTCCTCAGTTTGGCAGTGATCCTAGGAATGGTCCATGCCCTGGGTGATGCCGGGCTTGCCGTGTCGTCACCCCGGGAAGGAGTGACTGATCTAGCCGGTGTGCTGGGCATGGACAAATCGTCCCCGCCTTCAGGTAGTTGTGACATGCTACAAAACAAAATAATATGTTACCTGGGGCACTACCCGACTGGCTGATGTAACTAAAGCCAAGTGGCGAATCCATTACGTAATGACGTGACGGGTGAGGCCCTGCTAGTTGCCAAGCGGCTTTGAGAGGCACTATCTATGATTTGGCTCTTGTGGGGTACGTGGCCATTGACATTATGGCGGGGTGATGGCCTCTCTGTGACTTGTAAAAGCATAAGACAGAATGGGAGTGACAAGTGAGGCCCTCTCTATGCAACCAAGCGAGGCGGCTAGTTATGAATTGGCCCGAGGGAATGTCGTACCTCCGAAATGAGGATGGGTGTTGGCCTTGCGGGACCACTAACGTAAGGCTTAGAAGGCCAGAAAACTTACCTAGAGGCTCCTGTTCTTAAATGCCAGTATAGCCCTGTGCTATGAACCCGAAAGGGTTGGGAGGATGGGAAAAATGTACAGAAATCATGACATACCTGATAAGCAAATTGCAAGGTAGAAGTAAGAGGTGAAACAGGCATTCTGTAGTAACCTATGAAAGTAATAGTGAGTTCCAGTGTTTGATAATATGCCACCCTCCTACCCCCCTGCTAACCAGATACCTACCGGTATATATTCCAACCATAGGGGACTGGAACAAAATACTCCAAAGGAGTAAGGATAACCTACACCTATTAATACAGAAAAACACATAAGTACCCGGCCCTAGTGTGATCATGAGAGGATAATAACTTGTGATAACTGACCTATAAGAGGTGAAAGTTGGTGTAGTAGCAGCACACTGTGGATGCTGTTGAGACTGAAACAAAAAAGGTCCATAATTACTGTTATGCTAACGATTCTTCGGCACCTAAATATATGTTTTATAACAATTGCCGACATAATTTTGCGGTACATATAGTTTATGTGTGTGGCCTTTAAGAGCTGTATACATACAAGCTCATAGAAAAGGTATTCCATCTCTAGCAACCATCTGCCTACTTATACAAAATTAAAAAACAGCATATGAGTGCCTCATAACTATCAAGCCATATCCCTCCATAACCCCCATTACCAGTAGTACCCTATCATTATCCTTATGTGACAAATTCCCAGCATAAAGTCATAACTATTCTGACTGCCAGGGGTCAGTCATACATGCATTCCACACTATATTTAACATGTAATTACAATTGTGTAAAAATAAGACCTGCTATAACAAATCCGGCCACCAGAGGTCATCCTAACACCGAAAATCTATGATTGAAATAAGACAGTTTTCAGCAAACGAACGGCCTAAGCAAGCCATAATTGCAAACTACCGAACGACGCTTGACCGAATGCATAGAAGTGTAAGTATCCGAAAAGCGAATACACGGCGTGCGCCTGTCGACCCACCCTGACGTCATCGGCCGCGCCGTTAGTGTGACGGCCGTAACTTATGATTTTGTGACAGGATGCGAGCCTGGAAACCTCCGATACCGCTTCTCTGACTGCAAAGGCAGACTGCCGCGCTAGTTGACCCGGGAACCGTTAGGACCTCCAGGAAGCTGCCCACGAGCTAAAAGCTAAGTAACAGCTGTTTGGTCGGACCGGAAGTGACGACCACACACAATCACCAGACCTAAGACGGTGCTGAGGGAAGGGCTGGTGCTCCTTAAGAAGGGGAACCAAGCCCCTCCCACAACTTCAGACCCTGCCTTCCATATATATATATATATATATATAAAATATTGGCAGCCCTGTTGGCAGCTCCATAGACTCCTATTGCGGCCATGTGATTATGGTGATCACATGGCACCCTAGCTGCTGCAGGGGGACTGCTGGGTCAGGTATGTAAATGGCGCTTAATGGCTGCGGATGTACCAGGTACATCCAAGGTCGTACCTGGTACCTCCTGGTTTTTGTCAGACGTACCTGGTACCTTTGGGGTTGGAAAGGGGTTAATAAATTACCTCTCACCCATATTCAGTGAATATGGTGTTCAGACTTTAGGACGCCATTTTCTCCTAGGATAATGTAACAAGAAGTCAGGGAATTTCCCATGTCATGTGTACCCTTAAGTTTTACTCTAAACATAGATAAGATTTTACCATGTGAAATTACCAAGTCAATGCCTCGTATCTTTACCAAGTTGAGGTAGGTCCTAACATGACCTAATTGAAAATCTACGGTATAAATATGTGTACTTATTAATATTAGAGGAGAGAATTTTGGATTCAGATACTCTATTCCACTTTATCATGACATGTTCAGGTTGACATGTTCAAGATGGTATGTTATTCAGTTTTACTGATATTGCAAGCATATACTTTAATCTTATAAACTCTGCTATAAAATATTGTAATGGATTATTAAGTTTTTATATGTCTATATTTATATTTTTATTCAACAAAATAATTAGAAAAACAAAACTTTATTGCTTCCAAGGCAATCCATATTTTTATTGAATTCTCAATTATGTATATATTTTAAATATAGGAACTCTTACTAATTATTTAATATTATGGCTATGATATCTGTACGGTTAGCCCTGCTATATTCTATGCTTTAAGACGTTTTAGTGGTAAATAGGTGAACAAACAGCGGCTACACTTAAGTATACTTTCTATATGATGCTGGTAACACTTCTGACTTGAATGTTTTAAATGCCTTTTTTTTAGTATGTATTACTTGGCTTACCTCCTTCTAATTTTATTATTTTATAATTGTCACCCAGTGGTATGTGTTGAGAAATGTACTATCATAGATTTGTTTAAAACATTCTATTTATTCTCCATGCTTTTGTCAGTGAATAGCTCCTGCCAGTCAGGTAGTAGAATAGTAAGGATAGATTCATACCCTCTTAGTATCTCTATCTATGTAATAAAACAAAAAATCTCATAGCATCATATCAAAAACTAACAAAAATTGGGTGTTGTCTTTTGTTTTAAATATGGCACTATAATGGTTTTATGTTTAGGTGGAGGTTTATTTATCTCAGATCATAGAAAAGAGTAGAGAAAATGGAGTAGAGAGTCCACTCACACAAGGTAGGTAGGACACCTAATCCATTCAATAATACCTCCTAAAGTAAAGTATCACATATATAGGGTAAACAACCTTTATTAGAAAAAATGCTAAAAGTAAAATAAAAATAAATCCACCCAAAAAAAGGTGTATATACCGTGATAGAGTGAACACCAACACCTTTAAAAACCTGGGTAAGCTAGTCCTGTATAGCCACAAAATAACAAAGTAAGTGAGTGGATACTATGAACCTCTAAAGAGAGGTCAAAAACACACTCGCTAAATAAATTAGTGGCAACCAGGACTGGTATAGTCCCCCAATAAGAGAAGTGCCACTAGTGGGATAGTTGGTAACTAGTAGTGGTTATGGTGCCGATAGCTAAATGAGGCAAAAGCTGTAAGCAAGAATATAGGCGCCCCTGGGTGTCTAAATGTACAAAATCCAGGAAAGAACAACTTCCCAATAAACAAGAGAGAGCACCCTAAGATGCCCTAAGCTAACTAGCTAGCCTCAAATAGACGGCAAAAAAATCACTGCTGCTTCGTGGCAGCCTACCAAATCCCTAAAGAACTATAGGAAGTAAGTCAGCGCATCCCAAGCGCTAAGATGGCCCAGGTAAGGTAAAAAATAAAAAATAGAAAACTCAATTTAGAGAAATAGCATCGGCTAATACAGCTCGACGCGCGTTTCTGCGTTTTAGATACGCCTTTGTCAAGAGCTACCTGATGTGTATTCAGTAACCAAATTATATAAACAACAGATTAGAACATGCTGGGAAGTGTCCTCTCTGGAGAACTATATTAAGAAAGATATGATACCAAGAGGTTTAAGAGTAAGAAATATCCCTACAGCCTATACAGATAACCCTGATTTTATGAAAGCGTGGGAACTATTGGCAGGGACATGCTCAAAAAGGTTTATGGAGGCGGGGCGGGGCCTGACAGCCAAAATGGCCGGACGTATCCTCTGAGGGCTCCTGCACCAGAGGGCACATAAACGCTCAATCCACCGATTTACTGATACCCTCAGCACAAGCTACTTGGATATCGAACCGGGACCTCAAGCGGAGCAGAATGGTACCAAACCCGTACCGAAACGCCACGGGAATGCCTGAACCGGCCACGCGGCCTAAACCTGAGCGGGGTCTTGAGCATGGAGGAGGCGGCCGATCCCCCGGCACGGAGCCCGCTCACAAGCGTGAGAAACACAAAGCCCTGCTACCCCCCCCTCCGGACCGGCGGGGGTTATCCCGGTCCACACTGGGGACACCAACTCCAGTGAAACAGCGGGACCATATCACAATCAAAAGAGACCAACGAGGTCCGAACAAGATGGCGGCAATAAAGCAGCTAGAAGAGAAACGCACACTAAACAAGCCCCCCAAGGATATAACAGAATTCTTTAACAGACTCCTTGTTCACCTTGGTTCAAAGCTACACACCCAGGGGCAAGCCTTCAGACGAGCGAGACGAGGAGCAGCAGCCTGGATCCGCCCGACAATCAGGCGTCGTATAAGCTGGACCCATCCTCGGGCCCCCAGAGGGGCACCTGGAGGGCAACGTCGGCGCCTCATGAGGCGGAGATCGATGCCAGACCCCGCGGACACCGGCACTCGCTCCCGCTTACACCAGGGCGAGAACCGGAAAAAAAAACAGCCTGTAGGCGACCCGGTGGCGCCAGAATCTGGGGACCAGCAGCCGACTACCTCATGCACATGGACACACGCTATCTGCAATAGTGTCCACCAAGCTGCAGCATGGACTAGTACCAAAGAGCAAAACGGGCAGAGAGCTCTACCACGACCCGCCGGGGAGAGACCCTCACTGAGACATCAACCCCGACCCACGAGGAAAAGCAGAACACCCCAGATGCTGGGAAATCTCAGGGATTATGTTTGGTGCCCAGAGGGGATCGGATGAGCTCCGGTGTGAGACCGGAGAATGGACAGACACATACCGCAATGACTGGACTTCCTCACCGTGTCTCTTTAAATATGAACTGCACACTGCATGCTGACTAAACGTATAGAACCACTACTTCATCTGCTGGCGCAGCACCTCTTGCAAACTCATTGCCGTTGATTTATACTTGTGTCTGCCTCACACGTTTTTGTGTTTAGCTGGCCTTCGCTAACTGGGCTACACAGGCATGCACATATTTAAAAGAGTTGGTTTATACATGTTAGTGGGTAGTGTTCCAGTGCCTTCATACCCTGGGGTGGCCAGAGTAGTTCCGAGTGGGATCAACATCATCAGAGCTCAGAAACCTCTCAGCAGCCTTTTTGCTGTCAACACACTGTCCGTCCAGAATAATGCTGGCATTCAACACTTTGTCCCTTTTAAAAAATAGTTTTAGGTTTAAACAGGGCAAATACTGGTTAGTTTCATAAAAACGATGTTTACTACTATTGAGCAGCGATCCGAGTACAAGATGCCACTGAAGGGACTCTTATATTTTATCCACATATGCCAACCTGCCTGAGTTTTCCCTGAGTTTTCCCATAGGCACACTAACGACGGCTGCCAGATATTGATTTTTATGTTTGTTTTTATCATTTATGCTGGCTAGTTTAGTGTTTTACTCAGTGTTTTACCCCGTATATGCTAAAGTGCCATATAGATACAGGGCCAGCGTTTTTTAACTTTGATAACTTAACCGGGGATAGGAACCGCTTGTTTCATGTTCAACTCCATGTTGCCTAAAGCGTAGACAAGTATATGATCCTGAGAATACCTTACCTAATCCGTTGCCCATTAAGCTATAAATTTGCAAACAATATTGCGACTGTACCTGCTATATATGTTTTACCTAACTTGCTTAGCATGTGATGCAAATGAATAATCGCAAACATATTCTGACTACTTACCTAGGCAAGATTATCAGTCCGGCTGGGCCCCTGTCAAAATGGTTCTCACCTTTATGCATATATGAAGCTGAATAAATATGCCAGAGATGTTACCTTAAGATAAGAGACACATCCAGCTGTTTAGACCTTTTATTGTTTATCGCTTGAAATACCTTTAAAAAAAAAATTGTGCTAGATTTCCCATGTACCCATATGCTGAAATGTTATAATGCGTTGGAGGAATGCCTTTGGGGTACCTCTCGACCGTCTGTTATAAGCTTATGCACTACAAAAATAAAGAATTAAAAAAAAAAAAAAAAAAAAAGGTTTATGGAAATTATCTGCACTTTTGAAAGGGCTAAATTGGACAATACCAATATAAAATTAGGTGACGAAATTGACAAGCTCACCTCTTTCAAAAGTGAACCCAATTTTCCATCTCTTGAAAATAAACTTAAACTTAACCTTGATCGTTATCAAGATTCAATTACATTTCGGAAACATCAGAAATTTATTATAGACTCCAGGGACTACCAATCAGACAATATTTATAATTTTCCAATGCGCCGCATGAGACAGAACTCTGAGAACTACATGACTTCTGAGTATGACTCCTCAGACACTGATTCCAGCACTGTACTCTCAAGTTCACAACCACCACCTCCAACTTCACCCAGCACTAGTAATCCCCATAGTATCCTAAAGAAAGGAGTTGATTTTTTAGAACTGGGCCACCAAGAGGGTTTCCCAAGTTATCAAACTCGCTATCAATCCAGAAACCAGGGAAGGGAAGGGAGAAGAGGGGGGAGGAAGAGACACTATTAAAACCTAACTCTGAAACTCAACCCACTTGCATTCCAAAACTACAGATAATTAATCTATCCTCTTTCAAACTAGATGAATCTCACCGTAAGATTTTGGAAGAAGGGCTTTCTTTCGTACCAACCCCGGCTTTTGATAGGTTCACATGGACAAAAGATTTACATCTTTTTGTACGTAAACTGGCATTACACAAGTTTCATGAGCTAAATAAAGAAAAGAAAGCACGTTATCTGGGTCTCTCCAGCACGGACATAGATTGTCTCAACACTTTGGTTTCCCTCCTTGATGATAATGATGCTCTACCATCTACTACTTATACGAACTTGAAACCTAAAAGCTGTTTTACTCCCAATGTTGCATCCTTTAAGAATATTGATCTTTTCCTTGAGGCTGTTAAAACTGAGATAGACGACATGGACTGCACAAAATTCCACTCTTTTCCTAGTAATAAGCTTACCAAAAGTGAACTTACCGCCTTAAAATCACTTAAGAAAAATGACAATGTGATTATAAAGCAGGCAGATAAGGGAGGAAATGTTGTAGTCATGGATATTTCCAACTATGAGCGAATGGTTTTGAAAGTCCTGGGGAATGTTGATACCTATACCATTTTACCCTCTGACCCGACTAATTCTTTTCTTGAGAGTTATAAGGAAATTCTGGATGAAGGCCGCAGTGGAGGGTTGCTCTCTGACGAGGAATATTATTTTATTCTGAATCGTCATCCGAGGATAGCAACCTTCTACTGCTGGAACTTTGAGGATCCAACAGGCTGACCAATAGTGTCTGGGGTTGATAATTTAACCCAAAATGGTAGCCTGTATATCGATCAGATCCTCAGACCGTTTGTCGAACTTTTACCCTCGTATATCAGAGACACCAAGCAGGTACTCCTCCTTCTCTTCAACCTTCATTTTGAACCTATGGTCAATCTGTGCAGCCTCGATGTTGAGGCCCTATATTCCTCTATTCCACACCAGAGAGGCATTGAGCATGTCAAATACTTCCTTGACAAAAGGGGCCCGGAACAACTTGCACATACCACATTCACTCTAAAGTTACTGAAATGTATCCTGTCCCACAACTATTTCTTGTTCCATAACAAGTACTACCACCAGATACGGGGTACGGCAATGGGCACTGCATGTGCACCTTCTTATGCCAACCTCCATCTGGGGTGGTGGGAAGAGAAAATTAAGACATCTACCAATTTGTCACCTTTTCTGATCAAGATAATTTTTTGGTACAGATATATTGACGATGTCATTATAATTTGGCAGGGTAACAGTAATGAGTTTGATAACTAAATGAGTTATAAATGAGGACAACCTTAGGTTTCACCCTGCCAGCGTACTTTGACAGTTGCCACTCATATCTGGTGTCTCTATAGCGTGCTTTTACAAAGAAAAAAGGTTTCCAGTGTAAGCTAATAGCAGCCAGTCAGTGTCCTTCAAGCGGCTCTGTCAGGCCTTCCTTCAGCGTGTGCCCTGCACAAAACTGCCAGCGTGCTTTGACAGTTGCCAATCATATCTGGTGTCTCTTTAGCGTGCTTTTACAAAGAAAAAAGGTTTCCAGTGTAAGCTAATAGCAGCCAGTCAGTGTCCTTCAAGCGGCTCTGTCAGGCCTTCCTTCAGCGTGTGCCCTGCACAACCCTGCCAGCGTACTTTGACAGTTGCCACTCATATCTGGTGTCTCTATAGCGTGCTTTTAAAACCAAAATTTTGTTTCCACTGTAATAGAAGAGCAGTTGCCTGCCTGCCAGCTTCTGTGTGAGGTTCACAGTGGATACTGTGCCCTCTTGCCCAGTGCCACCACTCATATCTGTTTTTACAATAGCTTAAGCTTTAGATTTAAAATAAATATTTTTTTTTCACTGTAATAGAAGAGCAGTTAGTTGTCTGCAAGCATCTGGGTGTCAGGCCTCCTTCAGCGTGTGCTCTGCAGACCTGTGCCAGCGTGCTTTGACAGTTGCCAATCATATCTGGTGTCTCTTTAGCGTGCTTTTACAAAGAAAAAAGGTTTCCAGTGTAAGCTAATAGCAGCCAGTCAGTGTCCTTCAAGCGGCTCTGTCAGGCCTTCCTTCAGCGTGTGCCCTGCACAACCCTGCCAGCGTACTTTGACAGTTGCCACTCATATCTGGTGTCTCTATAGCCTGCTTTTAAAACCAAAATTTTGTTTCCACTGTAATAGAAGAGCAGTTGCCTGCCTGCCAGCTTCTGTGTGAGGTTCACAGTGGATACTGTGCCCTCTTGCCCAGTGCCACCACTCATATCTGTTTTTACAATAGCTTAAGCTTTAGATTTAAAATAAATATTTTTTTTTCACTGTAATAGAAGAGCAGTTAGTTGTCTGCAAGCGTCTGGGTGTCAGGCCTACTTCAGCGTGTGCCCTGCACAACACTGCCAGCGTGCTTTGACAGTTGCCAATCATATCTGGTGTCTCTTTAGCATGCTTTTACAAAGAAAAAAGGTTTCCAGTGTAAGCTAATAGCAGCCTGTCAGTGTCCTTCAAGCGGCTCTGTCAGGCCTTCCTTCAGTGTGTGCCCTGCACAACCCTGCCAGCGTACTTTGACAGTTGCCACTCATATCTGGTGACTCTATAGCGTGCTTTTAAAAAAAAAAATTGTTTCCACTGTAATAGAAGAGCAGTTGCCTGCCTGCCAGCTTCTGTGTGAGGTTCACAGTGGATACTGTGCCCTCTTACCCAGTGCCACCACTCATATCTGTTTTTACAATAGCTTAAGCTTTAGATTTAAAATAAATATTTTTTTTTCACTGTAATAGAAGAGCAGTTAGTTGTCTGCAAGCGTCTGGGTGTCAGGCCTACTTCAGCATGTGCTCTGCAGACCTGTGCCAGCGTGCTTTGACAGTTGCCAATCATATCTGGTGTCTCTTTAGCGTGCTTTTACAAAGAAAAAAGGTTTCCAGTGTAAGCTAATAGCAGCCAGTCAGTGTCCTTCAAGCGGCTCTGTCAGGCCTTCCTTCAGCGTGTGCCCTGCACAACACTGCCAGCGTGCTTTGACAGTTGCCAATCATATCTGGTGTCTCTTTAGCGTGTTTTTACAAAGAAAAAAGGTTTCCAGTGTAAGCTAATAGCAGCCAGTCAGTGTCCTTCAAGCGGCTCTGTCAGGCCTTCCTTCAGCGTGTGCCCTGCACAACCCTGCCAGCGTACTTTGACAGTTGCCACTCATATCTGGTGTCTCTATAGCGTGCTTTTAAAACCAAAATTTAGTTTCCACTGTAATAGAAGAGCAGTTGCCTGCCTGCCAGCTTCTGTGTGAGGTTCACAGTGGATACTGTGCCCTCTTGCCCAGTGCCACCACTCATATCTGTTTTTACAATAGCTTAAGCTTTAGATTTAAAATAAATATTTTTTTTCACTGTAATAGAAGAGCAGTTAGTTGTCTGCAAGCGTCTGGGTGTCAGGCCTTCTTCAGCGTGTGCTCTGCAGACCTGTGCCAGCGTGCTTTGACAGTTGCCAATCATATCTGGTGTCTCTTTAGCGTGCTTTTACAAAGAAAAAAGGTTTCCAGTGTAAGCTAATAGCAGCCTGTCAGTGTCCTTCAAGCGGCTCTGTCAGGCCTTCCTTCAGTGTGTGCCCTGCACAACCCTGCCAGCGTACTTTGACAGTTGCCACTCATATCTGGTGACTCTATAGCGTGCTTTTAAAAAAAAAAATTGTTTCCACTGTAATAGAAGAGCAGTTGCCTGCCTGCCAGCTTCTGTGTGAGGTTCACAGTGGATACTGTGCCCTCTTACCCAGTGCCACCACTCATATCTGTTTTTACAATAGCTTAAGCTTTAGATTTAAAATAAATATTTTTTTTTCACTGTAATAGAAGAGCAGTTAGTTGTCTGCAAGCGTCTGGGTGTCAGGCCTACTTCAGCATGTGCTCTGCAGACCTGTGCCAGCGTGCTTTGACAGTTGCCAATCATATCTGGTGTCTCTTTAGCGTGCTTTTACAAAGAAAAAAGGTTTCCAGTGTAAGCTAATAGCAGCCAGTCAGTGTCCTTCAAGCGGCTCTGTCAGGCCTTCCTTCAGCGTGTGCCCTGCACAACACTGCCAGCGTGCTTTGACAGTTGCCAATCATATCTGGTGTCTCTTTAGCGTGTTTTTACAAAGAAAAAAGGTTTCCAGTGTAAGCTAATAGCAGCCAGTCAGTGTCCTTCAAGCGGCTCTGTCAGGCCTTCCTTCAGCGTGTGCCCTGCACAACCCTGCCAGCGTACTTTGACAGTTGCCACTCATATCTGGTGTCTCTATAGCGTGCTTTTAAAACCAAAATTTAGTTTCCACTGTAATAGAAGAGCAGTTGCCTGCCTGCCAGCTTCTGTGTGAGGTTCACAGTGGATACTGTGCCCTCTTGCCCAGTGCCACCACTCATATCTGTTTTTACAATAGCTTAAGCTTTAGATTTAAAATAAATATTTTTTTTCACTGTAATAGAAGAGCAGTTAGTTGTCTGCAAGCGTCTGGGTGTCAGGCCTTCTTCAGCGTGTGCTCTGCAGACCTGTGCCAGCGTGCTTTGACAGTTGCCAATCATATCTGGTGTCTCTTTAGCGTGCTTTTACAAAGAAAAAAGGTTTCCAGTGTAAGCTAATAGCAGCCAGTCAGTGTCCTTCAAGCGGCTCTGTCAGGCCTTCCTTCAGCGTGTGCCCTGCACAACACTGCCAGCGTGCTTTGACAGTTGGCAATCATATCTGGTGTCTCTATAGCGTGCTTTTACAAAGAAAAAAGGTTTCTAGTGTAAGCTAATAGCAGCCAGTCAGTGTCCTTCAAGCGGCTCTGTCAGTCCTTCCTTCAGTGTGTGCTCTCCAGAACTGTTCCAGTGCACATTGCCAATCATATCTGGTGTCTCTATAGCGTGCTTTTAAAACCAAAATTTGTTTTTCACTGTTATAGATTGAATAGCAGTTACTTGTCTTCAAGCGGGTGTGTCAGGCCTACAGTGTGTGCTCTGCAGAACTGTTACAGTTCACATTGCCAATCATATCTGGTCTCACATTAGCTTGCACGCATAGTACCACTAATCCCCAAAAAAATTACAGGCAGAGGCAGGCCACCCCGCAGGGGCTGTCGTGGTCGTGGTGCTGTGATTCCCTTTTGCCCTAGAATAATGCCCAGTTTTCAGAAGCCACGTACCCTGAACTTGAAAAGTTATGAGGACATAGTTGACTGGCTAACACAGGACACCCAATCTTGTACAGCCTCCGCTCGGAACCTTGACGCACCATCCTCCTCCAGCTTAGCTTCAGGCACCTCTCAAGATACTACTCACCCGCCTGCCGCCACCACCAAAACTAGCACCACAGCCGCTTTACTTGGTATGTCAGAGGAGTTATTCACACACCCGTTTGAAGAAATGAGTGATGCGCAACCATTATTACTAGAGGATGTAGATAACAGGGATATGTCTCAGGCAGGCAGCATTAAACACATGGAGGTACGGTGTGATGATGATGATGTTGTACCCGCTGCTGCTTCCTTTTCTGAGTTGTCAGATACAAGCGAAGCGGTTGATGATGACGATGCGTCCATGGATGTCACGTGGGTGCCCGCTCGGCAAGAAGAAGAACAGGGCGAAAGTTCAGATGGGGAGACAGAGAGGAGGAGGAGACGAGTTGGAAGCAGGGGGGGGTCGTCGCAAGGAGCTAGTGGCACAGTCAGACAGCATGCATCGGCACCCAGGGTCAGCCCCACAGCACGCCAATCAACGCATGCTGTGTCCACCACCAGAATGCCGTCATTGCAGAGCTCAGCAGTGTGGCATTTTTTTTGTGTGTCTGCCTCTGACAACAGCGATGCCATTTGCAAGCTGTGCCAAAGGAAACTGAGTCGTGGGAGGTCCAACACCCACCTAGGTACAACTGCTTTGCGTAGGCACATGATCTCACATCACAAACACCTATGGGATCAACACATGAGTACAAGCAGCACGCCTACTCTAAGCCGCCATCCTCCTCCTGGTCCAGCATCTTCAGCCATGTCAACCACTGCTGTCCTTCTTGCCCCCTCTCAACCATCCGCCACTCCGTCTCCCGCCTTGAGCAGTTCCCGCTCATCTGCCCACAGTCATGTGTCTGTCAAGGACATGTTTGAGCGTAAGAAGCCAATATCACCAAGTCACCCCCTTGCCCAGCGTCTGACAGCTGGCTTGTCCGAACTATTAGCCCGCCAGCTTTTACCATACAATCTGGTTGAGTCTGAGGCGTTCAAAAAATTTGTAGCTATTGGGACACCGCAGTGGAAGGTACCCGGACGGAATTTTTTTTCACAAAAGGCAATCCCCAACTTGTACTCGATTGTTCAAAAGGAAGTCATGGCATGTCTGGCACACAGTGTTGGGGCAAGGGTCCATCTGACCACTGATACCTGGTCTGCAAAGCATGGTCAGGGCAGGTATATCACCTACACTGCGCATTGGGTAAACCTGCTGACGGCTGACAAGCAAGGAATGCGTGGCATTGCAGAGGAGTTGGTGACACGGCCACGAATTGCAGGCAGTCCTGCTGCCACCTCCTCTACTCCTCCTACTCCATCCTCTTCCATAACCTCCTCGGCTGAGTCCTCTTGTGCTGCTGCGTCTTGCTCCACATCAACGGCACCCCCCCAGCTCCCCAGGTACTATTCCACTTCCCGGATACGGCAGTGTCACGCCGTCTTGGGTTTGACTTGCTTGAAAGCAGAGAGTCACATCGGACAAGCACTCCTGTCTGCCCTGAACGCACAGGTGGAAAAGTGGCTGACTCCGCAGCAACTGGATATCGGCAAAGTGGTGTGTGACAACAGAAAAAAATTGATAGCGGCATTGAAGTTGGGCAAGTTGACACATGTGCCGTGCATGGCACATGTGTGTAATCTGATCGTACAACGCTTTGTGCATAAGTACACAGGCTTACAGGACGTCCTGAAGCAGGCCAGGAAGGTGTGTGGCAATTTCAGGCATTCCTACACGGCCATGGCTCACTTTTCCGATATCCAGCGGCGAAACAACATGCCAGTGAGGCGCTTGATTTGCGACAGCCCTACACGTTGGAATTCAACACTCCTAATGTTCGACCGCCTGCTCCAACAAGAAAAAGCTGTTAATGAATATTTGTATGACCGGGGTGCTAGGACAGCCTCTGGGGAGCTGGGAATTTTTTTGCCACGTTACTGGACGCTCATGCGCAATGCCTGTAGGCTCATGCGTCCTTTTGAGGAGGTGACAAACCTAGTCAGTCGCAACGAAGGCACCATCAGCGACATCATACCATTTGGTTTCTTCCTGGAGCGTGCCCTGCGAAGAGTGCTGGATCAGACTGTAGATGAGCATGAAGAGGAAGAGGAAGAGTTGTGGTCACCATCACCACCAGAAACAGCCTTATCAGCATCGCTTGCTGGACCTGCGGCAACGCTGGAAGAGGATTGTGAGGAAGAGGAGTCAGAGGAGGAATGTAGCTTTGAGGAGGAGGAGGAGGAGGAGGAGGAGCAAGACCAAACACAACAGGCATCCCAGGGTGCCCGTTTTCACCTATCTGGTACCCGTGGTGTTGTACGTGGCTGGGGGGAAGAACATACCTTCAATGACATCAGTGAGGAGGAGGAATGGGAAATGAGTAGCTTGGCATCCAACCTTGTGCAAATGGGGTCTTTCATGCTGTCCTGCCTGTTGAGGGACCCTCGTATAAAAAGGCTGAAGGAGAACGACCTGTACTGGGTGTCCATGCTACTAGACCCCCGGTATAAGCAGAAAGTGGTGGAAATGTTACCGAATTACAACAAGTCGGAAAGGATGCAGCATTTGCAAAATAAATTAAAAAGTATGCTTTACACAGCGTATAAGGGTGATGTCACAGCACAACGGGAATCTAACAGGGGGAGAGGTGGAAGTCATCCTCCTCCTCCTCCCACGACCACGCCGGCAAGGACAGGACGCTTTAAAGACGTGTTGTTGATGGAGGACATGCAGACCTTTTTAAGTCCTATGCATTGCCACAGCCCTTCGGGATCCACCCTCAGAGAGCGACTCGACCGACAGGTAGCAGACTACCTCGCCTTAACTGCAGTTATCGACACTCTGAGGAGCGATGAACCCCTTGACTACTGGGTGTGCAGGCTTGACCTGTGGCCTGAGCTATCCCAATTTGCGATAGAACTTCTGGCCAGCCCCGCTTCAAGTGGCCTGTCAGAAAGGACCTTCAGTGCAGCAGGAGGTATTGTCACTGAGAAGAGAAGTCGCCTAGGTCAAAAAAGTCTAGATTACCTCACCTTTATTAAGATGAAGGAGGGATGGATCCCGAAGGGACTGACACTGGGCGATACATTCGATTAAAAAAGGCCTGATGAGATGAGCTGCCTTGGGCTAAAAATGGTGCACACGCTGCTGTATTTTAGCTCTGAATGACGTTTGACTTGCGTGACTTATCCGCCACCAACTAGGGTTCAAGCCGCCATGTTTTAGGGCACTTTCTGGCAATTTTTCTGGCTGCTGCTACAGCAGCGGCTGCAACAATACCAATCTTTTCAGGCATGTGTACATGCCTAATTTTTAGGCCCACTGATGCAGCACTGTGGCTTCAAAAACCAAACCAAAATAAAATCCTCCAAGATGGCACCAATATACCAGTGGTCTAAGCATCTTCCCACCTTGGCCTAAAAAGGGGAGGTGATTCAACAATTAAAAATCTCTGCCATTTACACGTCCACTGATAGGAGACGCGGAAGGTATTAAACTGATATGAACAATACTAAACTCACCACTCCTATCTGGTGGCACATTAGCTTGCCCGCGCAGTGCCCCAAATTTCAAGTAAGAGGACCGACCAAGCATCTTCTTCCATCTCCCTGTTACAGAAATCACTGCCATATCCATAGAAATTGTACATAATATCCAGGATAGTTTTACAGGGCCAAATCATGTCGCCTGTTGAAAGAGGTGACCTTGCTCGGGTCCCAGGTGTGCGGTTCCTAAAATGGCTGCCATATACATGTCCACTGATAGGAGACGCGGAAGGTATTAAACTGATATGAACATTTACTAAACTCACCACTCCGAGTGCTGTTACTTATTTAATTTTTTTGTGGTGAGGCTTTACAGGACAGAGTGCTTCTCCACGGGACATGTTAACTCACGGGCAGCTGGCTCATCAAGGAACCAGAGCAGCTTGAACGAGGTGACCTTGCTCGGGTCCCAGGTGTGCGGTTCCTAAAACGGCTGCCATATACACGTCCACTGATAGGAGACGCGGAAGGTATTAAACTGATATGAACAATACTCCACTCCTATCAGTAGGTCCGTCCCATTGTGATTTATGCCCCCCACCCACCGCGCAGGGATGGGGGCCGCGGGGGAGGAAAGTAGGCCCCCCATTGTGATTTATGGCCCCCACCCACCGCGCAGGGGTGGGGGCCGAGGGGGGGAGGACAGTAGGTCCCCCCATTGTGATTTATGGCCCCCACCCGCCGCGCAGGGGTTGTGGAGGACAGTAGCTCCCCCCCAGTGTGTATCATGGGCTTTGAGGACAGGTGTCAATCCATACCTGCCAAGTGACCCTATGTAGGGGGAACAGTCTCTATTCTGCTCTGTGTCAGTGTGTATCATGGTCTCTGTGGACGGGGAACAGTTTCTATTCTGCTCTGTGTCAGTGTGTATCATGGACTCTGTGGACAGGGAACAGTCTCTATTCTGCTCTGTGTCAGTGTGTATCAGGGGCTTTGAGGACAGGTGTCAATCCATACCTGCCAAGTGACCCTATGTAGGGGGAACAGTCTCTATTCTGCTCTGTGTCAGTGTGTATCATGGTCTCTGTGGACAGGGAACAGTCTCTATTCTGCTCTGTGTCAGTGTGTATCAGGGGTTTTGAGGACAGGTGTCAATCCATATCTGCCAAGTGACCCTATGTAGGAGGAACAGTCCCTATTCTGCTCTGTGTCAGTGTGTATCAGGGGTTTTGAGGACAGGTGTCAATCCATATCTGCCAAGTGACCCTATGTAGGGGGAACAGTCCCTTTTATGCTCTGTGTCAGTGTGTATCAGGGGCTTTGAGGACAGGTGTCAATCCATATCTGCCAAGTGACCCTATGTAGGGGGAACAGTCCCTATTCTGCTCTGTGTCAGTGTGTATCAGGGGTTTTGAGGACAGGTGTCAATCCATATCTGCCAAGTGACCCTATGTAGGAGGAACAGTCCCTATTCTGCTCTGTGTCAGTGTGTATCAGGGGTTTTGAGGACAGGTGTCAATCCATATCTGCCAAGTGACCCTATGTAGGGGGAACAGTCCCTTTTATGCTCTGTGTCAGTGTGTATCAGGGGCTTTGAGGACAGGTGTCAATCCATATCTGCCAAGTGACCCTATGTAGGGGGAACAGTCCCTATTCTGCTCTGTGTGAGGAGGAGGAACGGGAAATGAGTAGCTCGGCATCCAACCTTGTGCAAATGGGGTCTTTCATGCTGTTGTGCCTGTTGAGGGACCCTCGTATAAAAAGGCTGAAGGAGAACAACCTGTGCTGGGTGTCCACGCTACTAGACCCCCAGTCTCTATTCTGCTCTGTGTCAGTGTGTATCAGGGGTTTTGAGGACAGGTGTCAATCCATATCTGCCAAGTGACCCTATGTAGGAGGAACATTCCCTATTCTGCTCTGTGTCAGTGTGTATCAGGGGTTTTGAGGACAGGTGTCAATCCATATCTGCCAAGTGACCCTATGTAGGGGGAACAGTGTCTATTCTGCTCTGTGTCAGTGTGTATCAGGGATCATTAGGATAGGTGTCAATCCATATCTGCCAAGTGACCCTATGTAGGGGGAACAGTCCCTATTCTGCTCTGTGTCAGTGTGTATCAGGGATTTGACTATCTTTATTCAGATTGAAAAATTACAATTCCAGGAAAAATTTAACAAACATTTACAAGAACATGTTATGCACATCATAGAAACAACGTGAACCTCTTTAACCCCTTAAGGACCAAACTTCTGGAATAAAAGGGAATCATGACATGTCACACATGTCACGTGTCCTTAAGGGGTTAAAGCCACAAACTTAAGACAAAAAATATGTACACACAATGTGTAAGGGTTTGAAAGAATATTCTGAATCCTTACATGTTTACTTTATCGTTTGTTTGATTTTTGTGAACCATATATAAACTACAAGCAGCGTGAAAACTATAAAAACTCAAGTGGCCATGCTGATCAAATTAAATAGTATGCTTTACACAGCGTATAAGGGTGATGTCACAGCACAACGGGAATCTAACAGGGGAAGAGGTGAAAGTCATCCTCCCCCTCCCACGACCCCGCCATATCTGCCAAGTGACCCTATGTAGGGGTAACAGTCTCTATTCTGCTCTGTGTCAGTGTGTATCATGGTCTCTGTGGACGGGGAACAGTCTCTATTCTACTCTGTGTCAGTGTGTATCAGGGGCTTTGAGGACAGGTGTCAATGTTAGGTGATTTCTGCCCTTTATGGATTAAAAGCAGACTCTGCATCAACTGTGTAATTTTCCAGGGGAGTTTTGCCATGGATCCCCCTCCGGCATGCCACAGTCCAGGTGTTAGTCCCCTTGAAACAACTTTTCCATCACTTTTGTGGCCAGAAAGAGTCCCTGTTGGTTTTAAAATTTGCCTGCCCATTGAAGTCAATGGCGGTTCGCGCGGTTCGCGCGGTTCGCCGGTTCGCGAACATTTGCGGAAGTTCGCGTTCGCCGTTCGCGAACCGAAAATTTCGGGTACGTGACAACACTACTTTACAGATTTGGTGGATTTTCAAACTAAAGTCAAAGTCTTGAGACAACAATTCAAAGAGAAGGGTTATCCTAACAAATGCCTCAAAAGGGCCTACCATAGAGCATTGACAACTGACAGGGCTGGCCTCCTGTCAGACTCTCCTGTACCAACTAAGAGTGCCAAAAAAACTATCAGGATGATTGGGACTTTTGATACTTGTTGGGATGAGGTTAAAAACTCTATGCAGAAGTTCTGGCCTATCCTTCTTAAGGACACCCATCTTAAAGAGGTTCTGGGCCCACAGGTTACCATCACAGCCCGGAGGGGTAAAAACCTTCGGGATATTCTTGTACCTAGCCATTTTACCCTTAAACAACCTTCCAGCACTATATGGCTCGGACGTAAAATTCCTGTAGGGTCATTCGGGTGCGGAAGATGTGTAGCCTGCAAATATATCCTCAGGGATTCAAAAGAGGTGAGTGACAGTGAAGGCAAACAATACTTCCAGATCACTCATTTATTTAACTGAAATTCAGTGGGGGTAGTTTATCTACTTACCTGCAGCTGCAAATTAATGTATGTGGGCAAAACTTTTTAACCATTTAAGGAACGTATCAAAGAACATGTTAGATCACCCAAAAATCGACTTTATACTCCTATTTCAAGACATCTAAAGGAGCGGCATGGTGGGTCTTCTAAAGACATACGCTTTTGTGGCCTAGAGCTTGTAAAATGCGAACAGAGACGTGGGGTTTTTGATAAAGTCCTACATCAAAGAGAATGTAGATGGATCTACAAATTGATTACCCTTAATCCAAAAGGTCTTAATGAAGGCTTTTCCTTCTCTCCATTCATTTGACTGAGTAAAGTTCCACCTGTCTAATTTTCAGCTATCTCATTTATCTCTGTATGAATTTCCCATACATTCTATTTAGTTCTTTGTGGCCTCACTATTTGAGTGAATCTGTTTATTAGTTATCTTTGTGATCATCCACGTATACATTTTATGGTAATTTAACAACTTTCCATACCGATGTGTGAATCATGGGACCCATAATATGGGTATCTGTATTTTCTGATGAACCCCCCCCTCCCTTTTCTCCCCTCCCTCTACTAAGGGTGAAACTCTATTCCAGTCTTCCCTTTTTCCAATCATTCTTGCCTAAACTTGCACTTCCCCGGAGGTACCCACTTCTGAGGAGGTGGGATCTCATATGATTTCTATTTAATTTCTAATAAGCATAATTCCACCTATAATTACTTTTCATTCTACACCAATTTATATTTTGATGGGCAGTGCATTGCTTGGTTCGGATTCCCCACTGTGTGATTTCCCTCTGACACACTGACCACATGCCTTTTTTTGCAGGTATTCAACACTGTAGCAGTTATGTCAGAGTTTGTCACAGTACTACTGTTGAGGGGACTGAACAGTTTGAGCTATGCCCTTTTGGAATTTCAGTACGATCTAGCAGTTATCTATGGAAAGGCTCCTACAATATTAAGGTAGTGACTTTGAACAGTTAATTCTTCTGTTCTGATTTGTCACTTTATGCCATTTGGTCTAATGACTTTGTATCTTTGTTCCGATACTGTGACTGTATATCACTAACATATGTATCGAACACTGTGGAAAGTTTATCAATGCACGTTATAGGCGGATTTGTCACTTTATGCCATTTGGTCTAATGACTTTGCATCTTTGTTCCGATACTGTGACTGTATATCACTAACATATGTATCGAACACTGTGGAAAGATTATTATTGCACGTTATAGGCTTTCGTTTTTAAAGGGGGGAACTTTTGAATCATTTTTAATTATACTTTTGATTCAGCTGTTCCCGTTTAGTCTCCTCCCCCCGTTTGGGCATGACGTAAATGCGGTCATCACGCCCACCTCCCCTGATTGGTCCGGAGTGTAGGGGAGGTAAGCTGTAACTCACTCGTGAGAATAGGTTCTGATTGGAGATCTAACACCGGGGGTCTGACGATTACTCCTTTATAAACGGCGCCCGATCCACACATCAGGTAGCTCTTGACAAAGGTGCATCTAAAATGCCGAAACGCGCGTCAAGCTGTATTAGCCGATGCTATTTCTCTAAATTGAGTTTTCTATTTTTTATTTTTTACCTCACCTGGGCCCTCTTAGTGCTTGGGATGCGCTGACATACTTCTTATAGTTCTTTAGGGATTTGGTAGGCTGCTACGAAGCAGCAGTGAGTGTTTTGCCGTCTATTTGAGGCTAGCTAGTTAGCTTAGGGCATCTTAGGGTGCTCTCTCTTGTTTATTGGGAAGTTGTTCTTTCCTGGATTTTGTACATTTAGACACCCAGGGGCGCCTATATTCTTGCTTACAGCTTTTGCCTCATTTAGCTATCGGCACCATAACCACCACTAGTTACCAACTATCCCACTAGTGGCACTTCTCTTATTGGGGGACTATACTAGTCCTGGTTGCCACTAATTTATTTAGCGAGTGTGTTTTTGACCTCTCTTTAGAGGTTCATAGTATCCACTCACTTACTTTGTTATTTTGTGGCTATACAGGACTAGCTTACCCAGGTTTTTAAAGGTGTTGGTGTCCACTCTATCACGATATATACACCTTTTTTTGGGTGGATTTATTTTTATTTTACTTTTAGCATTTTTTCTAATAAAGGTTGTTTACCCTATATATATGTGATGCTTTACTTTAGGAGGTATTATTGAATGGATTAGGTGTCCTACCTACCTTGTGTGAGTGGACTCTCTACTCCATTTTCTCTACTCTTTTCTATGTAACTTTGGGGGTCAAGCCCCGTATACCTCCTGTAACCTTTTTTGGGGGCAGTGGTAGTAGTTTTTCTACTCCATAACCCTTCTTCTTTCTCTTATCTTTTATCTCAGATCATGTGCTTTAATATATGAGGATGATAGTTACCACTTATGTGGCAATATAGCAGATTCTGGTGTTTGTTGAGCTAAGCTATTCACCTTGGTTAAATCATGTTGTAGATAATTGTAGGCAGATTGTCTTTCAGTTCCAATGTTTTAGCTGTAGATTGGAGTTGTAATACATATGTTGTTCCATAGTTTTTGTGTTTAAGCTGGGTTAGGTACTCTGTATAAAACGGGACACGTTGAGCTGCTGGACTTTATGCTCACTGATACTGTTAGGGGACCATCTATTAATTTGAGACATGTTCTAGAAAAGAATATGTGGGTTTATCTAGTGCAGGCCTGCATAACCTACGGCCCTCCAGATGTTTTAAACTAAAGCTCCCATGATTTCCTTGCCATCTGTTTCATTAAAAAAAAACATGGGCGTTGGCTATCTGTTTCATTAAATGAATTATGGGCGTTATAGTTCAAAAACAACTGGGGGCCACAGGTTGTGCAGACCTGATCTATTGGTTCATATCTGCAGAGACTATTAGATGTCACTCTTGCATTTAAACATCTAAATTGAGTAAGACTTTCAGTGTATGTTACCAACATCACCTATGTAACCTTGTTCTGGAACAGGTTTTTAATTTGGTGATACCTTATGAGGTAACAATATAATGCTGTATTGTTGTAGTATAATTGTGGTATAACCTAAGAAGGGAGATACACTATCTTGATATTTCCCAACACAAATTTTTGTGAGTCCATTGCCTGACCAGCAATGTTTCGACCTACTAAGAGTTTTTTTTTTCAAGCTTGAATAAGACCTTTTTAGTAGGTTGAAACATTGCTGCTCTTTTTGTTTCATTAAAACTGCCTGCGTCTTTGACACTCTGAGTGCCTGGGGAATTTCTTTGTTACCTCCTTCAAGGTCATCAACCTTTAGCAGGAAGTTATTGAGGTGGACATGATTAAAAAGCAGCATACACAATAACAAATAGATTATAACAGAAAATAAGTATTAATAAACTTTTAATATTATTTATTCTGTGCTATAGTATAATTGGTATTTTGTTTGCTGCTTTTTTTTTATCATCTTCACTTTATGATTTTCCAACCATATAGGATCTTTAGTTGAGAGGATGGTAAGCTATCATTGGTTTTAAATCTTGTAAGTGCAATTTAAACAAATTGAGTGATTTTAGATTTAAGATCTACTCTATGTGTCCCATTTTTATCTTGTTCTTTATGATGTGCTGCTATTTGAAATCCTTGGAAGAGAGAAGATTGAAAGATGTTTAATTACAGTACATGCATTCTATCAATATACATTTCATGAGTGCAATAGTTACCAAATTCCCATTTTTATTTTGTGTCTACAGTGTTACATTATACTAGATTTTATATTTTTAGATATCTGGTATTTCACATATAATGGTGGAAATGTAATTACCCAGGATTCCATTCTCTGAACTGCGACATAGGCCCAGAATATCACTTCCCAACTTAGAAATGGGCATCTATTATAGTTGGCCCTGTGACTTACCCCCCAAAAATGGTACATGGCTGTACTGTTATATTTGTGAGACAATGTTCAATCAAAATAATGAGGATTTATTGTACATACTCATATCAGTATATGAAAAATCTCATGAAAATTGAATTTATGTGTGTGAAAAAGAACAAACAAAAATATAACAACTAAATAGGGCCCGCATATTTGTTAAAGTGACTAGATCAAACTTCTCAAAATTTGTAATTTTGAAAAGTCTAAATTGCCTACTTTCGAAAATGGTATGTCATAATGGTGGAAATGTTATTGACCAGACCATACTCTCTCAAAGTCAACAATCTGGTAAAATTCAATGTGTAAAAAAACTGAAATATATTTGACCCTGTAAATTTACAAAGCCCCCTGTGACAGACCCTCGGTCCCTGAATTTTAAACTTTTAAACTCTTGTTCGTCTAAACCATTCGTCTGTAACAGATTCCCATTTATTATACTAATGGCCAGCCTTTTGTCTTGTGGTTATGGCCTCTGTGGCTCATTTGGCTCTTAGGCACTGTCTCTGCCTCTTTAAATACTGTGGGAACAGATCTACAGTTTCGAAGTGGCACTTCGGATACAGCCGAACTGTCGAAGTAGTCGAAGTGGCTGCCATTCGACATTCGACCACGTGGCAGAGGCCACTTTATTCAGTCGAACGCGTTCAGCGGTAGTTTGGTCGTCGAGTTTATGGAACTCAAATAGGATATGCGGCGGCATGAACACCGCTGAACTTTACCTTCTCCAGACTTCAACACTTCGACGGAAATGGAAGTGTGTTTGACAATTCGAACGCCACTTTAACTTTGTATTTGCACGAACTTTGTTCACACAGCCAAATTCTCTGGAACTGTTTTGGGCATGAAAAAATGTCAGTCAAAACTTTTGAACCCCTGCTCTGGTCTGGGTGATTTTTTGGATATGTTGTTCCTGCAGATCAGGGCTAATTTGTGGGGATATGTGGTGTTCTGGGGTGTTTTCTGTGTTTTGGGTAAAAAAATGTGTTTTCTGCCTGTGATAATTGAGTTAGTACATTGTGTTTGTTAATTGTATCACAGGCAGAGGGGAGGGTTTGTGTACAGTAACTGGGAGTGTTCAAACGTAAAGACTCTGTTTTAATTGGATTGTGTATTTAATGTCCTGTGCCCCACAAGGTCCATGTGGGCAGTAACCTTGTGGGGAAATACTGTATAAAAGAAGCAGCTGTACCATTAAACGTTCAGTTCTACTTCACCCTTAATCTAGAGTATTGTCTCTTATTGGGGGAAACGGCTATACAGCTATCACACTATCTCTTGTAAGAGCTTCACTACTTGGGATGACTACTGGAATGCTGTGAATACCCCTCACACTCGGGAGAAGGACACCCTCTAGTGGAGGAAAACCCACAACTAATCGGGGTAACCACTACACCCCCTAATAACACATGTGAACACTAATTTTGGCTAAAGTTTGTGACTGACTACTATAAAAGACTGGAGATACCCTGTTTGAATACACTGAGTTGTCCACTTTTGAAAACGGCATCCCATGATGGGGAAGTTCTACCTTCAGGTAAGTAGCCTGTGATATCTACTTTAAATAAAGAATGTTTGTGTGAAAGTTAGCTATTAATCTAAGAAGATAAACAAAATTTTTAAAATGTTCCATAATAAAATTGTATTTTACTTGTATTTTGTGACCTGTACCAACCAAAAATAATCTGGAATCCAAGACATATAATTTTCTTTCTGCTCTAATTATGTACATATTATTTTTGCCAAAAATGTGAAACGTGTTTGTATTTTTTTTTTAATACACAATTGTCTTAATGTTTTTATAATAAATTATGTATATGTCACATCAAATTAAAGTCCCCTTTGTCCTTTAAAAAATTGTATATAATATTGTTGCTGCAATAAATAAATAAATAAATAATAATAATAATAATAATAATAATAATAATAATAATAATAGCGTTGCTGCAAAACAATTAATAAGATGTTAATTGTGGTTGGACACACATGGAAAAACTGCTAAATATATCCTTAAGTATAAAAGAGCAATATGAAACTTTGTCCTTAAGTGGTTAATATTTATATTGCAGTGTTATGCACTTCTATTTTTTATTTTCCAACTGTTTCCTAATTTAATGTGAATTTACCCAAATAGTTTCGCTTTTGACAATATCAGTTTGATTGTGGTTTCAAGCATATTTTCACACATGAAGGCATATTATTAAAAAAAAAAAAAAGATGTATTTGATTTAATTTTTTAGTATATGCATTGTTTTCTGATTCATAATTTAAAGCTTTCCTCCAGTAACATTTCTAATGGGTTGTTGACATCAGATACACTCTTACTGACATGTTCCAAACTACCATCATGTTATATTTTTCTCTATGTGTATAAGGAATAAGCTTTCTCACCACGTGTCTCCTTTAAGGATTCAGGATGAGCAACTGTTTAATACTTTAAATTGATTAGCCTGGTGTAAGATAGTACACCAAAAGAAGGCAAAAAAAAAAAAAAAACAATTTGAAGCACTTCCAATTTTGCAACAAACTAGGAAAAAATCCTTCTTGACCCCAGAATGGCAGTCAGATCTCTCATTTGATCAAGAAGCTATTACCCCAAAAATTTAAAATCATATCCCTGGATATTATGTTTTTACAATATAATATTAAAATATCCAATGAGTGCTCTCTTTCTTTCATTGGATTTTATATATACAGTTGTGCTCAAAAGTTTGCATACCCTTACAGAACTGGTAATATATGTACCATTTTAAAAGAAAACATAAATGTTGCCCCCTTTAGCATTTATGACAGAGTGCAGTCTTTTGTAATAGTTGTCTATGCGATCCCTAATTCTTGCAGGTGGTAAAGCTGCTCATTTATCTTGGCAAAATGCCTCTAGGTCATGCAATGTCTTTGGTTATGTTGCATGAACCGCATGTTTGCGATCTCCCCAGAGTGGTTCGATGATTAAGGTCAGGAGACTGTGATGGCTACTCCAGGCTACTCACCTGCTCACCTTTTTCTGCTGTAACCACTGGAGGGTCAACTTGGCCTTGTGCTTAGGGTCATTGACATCCTGGAAAGTCCAAGAGCATCCCATGCACAGTGTTCGTGCAGAAGAATGAAAATTGTCTGCCAGTATTTTCCGTTAACATGCTGCATTCATCTTGCCATCAATCTTCACAAGATGCCCCATGCCTTTAGAGCTTAAACACCTTCAAAACATCAGTGAGCCACCACCATGCTTCACAGTTGGGATGGTATTATTGTTAAAGGGACACTGTAGGCACTCAGACCACGTCTGCTCATTGGAGTGGTCTGGGTGTCAACTCCCACTACTCCTAACCCTGCAAGTGTAATTATTGCAGTTTTTTATTAACTGCAATAATTACCTTGCAGGGTTAACTCCACCTCTAGTGGCTGTCTACTAGACAGCCACTAGAGGTCTCTTCCTGGTCCATAGCACAGGAAACCTGTGCTAGAGCGTCGCTGGACGTCCTCACGCTGTGTGAGGACCTCCAGCGTCGCTCAAATCCCCATAGGAAAGCATTGAAATTCGTTTTCAATGCTTTCCTATGGGGAGACCTAATGCGCATGCGCGGAATTGCCGCACATGCGCATTAGGTCTCCTCGGCCGGTGGGCGGGATCAGTCTCGCCGGCCGACGGAGCCAGTAGGAGGAGCGGCGTGGAGGAGGAGACAGCAGCGAGGGACATCGCCGCTGCCTCAGGTAAGTGACTGAAGGGGTTTTTACCCCTTTAGTAACTGGGGATTGGTGGGTGGGAGGGAGAGGGACCCTCCAGTGCCAGGAAAACGGATCGTTTTCCTGGCATTGGAGTTTCCCTTTAACCCCTTTCCAAATATAGCATTTATGGTTGTGGCCATAAAGCTCTATTAGGGTCTTGTCACTTCAAATTACAGTGTGTGAGAACCTGTAAGGCATGTCAAGGTATTGTCAGGCATATTGTAACCTGGCTTTTTTTGTGGCATTGGCGCAGTAAAGGCTTCTTTCTGGCAACTCGACCATGTAGCTCATTTTTGTTCAAGTATCGTCTTACACTGCTCCTTGAAATAACCACACTGTCTTTTTCCAGAGCAGCCAGTATTTCTCCTGATGTTATCTGTGTTTTTTTCTTTGTATCCCAAACAATTCTTATGGCAGTTGTGACTGAAATCTTTCTTGGTCTACCTGATCTTGGCTTGGTATCAAGAGATCCCCAAATTTTCAATTTCTTAATAAGTGATTCAACAGTACTGACTGGTATTTTTCAAGGCTTTGGGTATCTTTTTATATCCTTCTCCATTTTTATAAAGTTCCATTACCTTGTTACGCAGGTCTTTTCTGCTCCCTGTGGCTCAGTACATCCACATAAGAGCTAACAAACTCATTGACTATTTATACACAGACACTAATTGCAATTTAAAAAGACACAGGTGTGGGAATTTAACCTTTAATTACTGTTTTAACATGTGTGTGTCACCTTATGTGTCTGTAACAAGGTCAAACACTCATTGGTATGTAAACTTTTGATCAGGACCATTTGGGTGATTTCTATTCTTATTACGATTTTAAAAAGGAACCAATCAATTATTTAATAATAAATGGCCTCATATGATCACTATCCTTTGATAAAATACATTTTTGTGCATGATCAGTCATATTTTCAAAATCAATGCCAAAATTTCACAATTTCTGCCAAGGAATGCAAATGTTTGAGCACAACTGTAAATATTTATGTACTATTCAACAATGTCCTGAATTCAACAACTCCAATAATCATTAACCATGGTGGCTAATCTGGCTAACTTAATTAAGTGCAATGTCAACGTTTCAGTCTCATACACAGACGTTTCTCAAGCCGGTGTATGAGATTGAATATGCAATAAAGAAGCACATAAAATTCTATCCGGAATGAATGTGACAGAATGTCAAATAGAAGTGACATTACGTCATGAATATCAAGTTTTGGAATGCAGTGCGCTCCTGGTACAACGGGAGACGTGCACTTTTCCACAGCAAATGTTCATTATCCCCATATTAAGGGGGTATATAAGCAGGAGGGATGGACCTACTAGCTTACTTGTTGCCCTGCTGAGGATGCTGTTTTGACAAAACTTGTCCTGGGAAGCTACAAAAGCCTGGAGAGCATATTTGATATTGCAACCATTTTCTTTATATTTGTTCTTATTATTTTATATAATAATAAAGTATATACTTTTTAAATTGTATGGCATCCAGTTCCTGCTATCTTAGAATAAAGATGGTATGGCCCTACATCATACATATTGTGCATCCACTGAGCCATTTTTTAGGCTCCCCTTTTGTGAGTATTCAATTCACTTTATTAAGTGGGAAAATCCTTTCTATTAAATATTACCTTATGTATATATTTCTTTGAACTACATTATAAGAATACTGAGAAGAATTCTACACTTCATTTACACTTTTACCAAGAAGGGGAGGGTTACCAATTTGGACCCCACTGCTGTCCATGACATATGAGTGTTTCATTGTTACTTTTTATATTGTTTTTGTATTGTTTTACACTATTTTGTAGATTTTATTTTCTTGAAAGGTATATATCTCTATTTTACATCAAGTGGTTCACCATTATAATAAGTTTATTATATAAAGATTATATCACTTACATGAAATATATAATAAGTGCTCCACTTTTCTTTATTGTTTGCACATATAAACCTATGTTGTAAAATCCAATGAGTGCCTTCCTTGGAAGATTATATATATCCTCAGCAAAATATAGGATTGTTAAAAATGCCACTATAAATGAAAAGACTATGACGCTAAGAAGGTTTTTGAGGAACATACTTATTCCCCTGCTCACTGGTACTCACTAGTTCCCCCCCCCCCCCCCCAACCCATGCAGCCTTTGGGCGCCAGAGCTGGTCCTCGGAGCACTGGGAAGATCTCTGGCATACTTTGTCATGACAGCTTTCCTACTATCTGCCCTCTAATCTTTATTCTCCTCTTCTACCTTTTGTCCTATCCTACTGCTGCATTCTCTCTTCTCTTGTACTCTTCCCTTTTAAACCCGCCCCCTTTGGTGGAACTTCTTACATAAGAAACATCCTTAACTCCTTAAGACCGCAGGACGTTCTATGCCGTCCTTAATTGGCCGGCTCTAAACGCCGCAGGACGGCATAGAACGTCCTGGGCGGTCTTACCCCCCACGTGGCCGGCGGCACATGGCTGCTGCCGATCGCGGTCGGGGGGCATGCCTGGCCCCCCAGGCACCCCCCTGTGCCTGGGGACCGCGGTCTGCAGCTTCCGAGCGCAGTGACAGGCTGTCACTGCGATCGGTATTTACCATGTGTCAGCCGATTTTAAAATCGGCTGACACATGGAGCCGCGGCATTTTCACTCTGCAGATCGCGGTCGGGGGACATGCCTGACCCCCCAGGCAGTCCCCCTGCGGTCAGTGACCGCGATCTGCAGAGTATGATCGCAGTGAGAGGCTGTCTCTGCGATCTGAATGCAGAGACAGCCTCTCCCTGCGATCTGATCGCAGTGACAGCCTGTCACTGCGATCAGAGGTTACTATGTGTCAGCCTATTGGCTGACCCATAGTAACTGCAGGCAGGATCCCCCTGCAGATCGCGGTGGGGGGCATGCCTGGCCACCCAGGCACTCTCCCTGTGGCCAATTACCGCAATCTGCAGGAGGTGATCACAGTGACAGCCAGTCACTGTGATCACTGATCCTGTGTGTCAGCCAGTGATGTAAAATCACTGGCTGACACTGTCTCTGCCCCTCTCCTCCCCTCTTAACCCCTTAAAGTTTAAAATAAATTAAAGTTACAAATAAAATATACTTAGATCATTTATATATATTATATATATGATCTAAGTATATATAATAATTATAATTATATATATATTTTATAATAAAAAAATATGTAAATACGTTAAAAAATAAAAATAAAAAAATAAAAAATAAATAATTAATAATATATATATATGTGTGTAATTTCGTTCTAACTGTATTTTGATATTAATATATATATATATATATATATATATAGAGATATCAAAATACACGTAGAACAAAATAATATATATATGTATATACTTAAGTATATACGTATACATCACTATATGTATACCTATATATAAATAAAAATAATTGTAAAAAAACACGTGTATATATAATAATTTTACATATATATTTATGTAATAATTTTACATAATTAGGTCCTTTTATTAATTACAATTTGCGGGACCTGCCTAACAACCCAGGCCGAAAGTATAGGGAATTTAATTTGCTAGCACTATATTTAACCCTATAACTTTCCAAGACACTATAAAACCTGTACATGGGGGGTACTGTTTTACTCGGGAGACATCGCTGAACACAAATATTTGTCTTTCAAAACCGTAAAATGTATTACAACAATGATATCGTCAGGGAAAGTTAAATTTTTTGCATTTTTCGCACACAAACGTCACTTACACTGACAATATTTTTGCTGTAATACTTTTTACTGTTTTGAAACACAAATATTTGTGTTCAGCAAAGTCTCCTGAGTATAACAGTACCCCTCGTGTACAGGTTTTATGGTGTTTTCAAAAGTTACAGAGTCAAATATAAGGCTTGCGTTTCAGTTTTTTCACAATGAAATTCGCCAGATTGGTTACGTTGGCTTTGAGAACGTATAGTAGCCCAGAAATAAGAATTACCTCCATAATGGCATACCATTTGCAAAAGTAGACAACCCAAGGTATTGCAAATGGGGTATGTTCAGTCTTTTTTAGTAGCCACTTAGTCACAAACACTGGCCAAAATTGGCTTTCAAATTAGTTTTTTGCATTTTTCACACACAAACAAATATTAACGTTAACTTTGGCTAGTGTTTGTGACCAAGTGGCTATTAAAAAAGACTGGACATACCCCATTTGCAATACCTTGGGTTGTCTACTTTTGCAAATGGTATGCCATCATGGGGGTAATTCTCATTCCTGGGCTACCATACAGTCTCAAAGGCAACGTAACCAAACTGGCAAATTTCAATGTGAAAAAACTGAAAAGTGTAACATGCTATATTTGACCTGGTAACTTCCCAAAACACCATAAAACCTGTACATCGGGGGTACTGTTTTACACGTGAGACATCGCTGAATACAAATATGTGTATATTATTGCAGTAAAAGCAAACAGTATTATGACATCCACAGTTAGAATGTCACATAGAACTAAGAAAATTAAAAAAATATCGTATTTTCTCTCATTTTTTTATATTGTATTCATATTACGTTATGTTCCATACCTAAATATTTGATGTTAAATGAAAGCCCTGTTTCCCCTGAATAAAATGATATATAAAATGTGTGGGTGCATTTAATATGAAAGAGGTAAATTATTGTTGAACAGACATATAGTCAAAATCTGTGGTTTGTTTACATTTTTTTTTTGGTTAACAACTTGTACATTTAGCTGCGGTCTTAAGGGGTTAAAGAGTGAACACATACACATCTATTTAATAACAGATACATTGACAATCTTTGTTATTCCTAAAACATTGGTTTCCAGGGTGCTGTCTAATCTTACACACTTAAAGAAACTACACACTCTAGTGAATATGCAAATACAAATGCATATCTCACACTCAGAATTCTTAATTCTCTTAAATCTCTTAAATCTCTTTTTAATGCTAGATGCAGTGCCATGTAGTGGTACTTGAGGGCCACTTAAGATGCACGTTTTACTACAATGTTAGTATCTCTTGAGTACCATAATTTTGTAATGTGATGTTAAGACAACATTTTATTTTTCTATTTTTCACCCACTGTCTAAGGTCTAATTAAAGAATTTGAAAGGAAAAATAAAAGGAAAAAGGGGTGACAGTGGGAGAGGGTGGCAACGATGTATTGGGAAATTATAGTGAGTGTTGCCTGCATGCAATTTGAACCTCTCATGTATGTCAACTGTTTTTTTTTTTTTAATTGTAACACTGTGTACAATGTGACATAGCTACACTTTTTGTTTCTTGAATGCTTTATGTACATATGTTATCTGCCTCTTGACCTGATTGCTTATTCAAAATAAAAATGTCATTTATATATATATATATATATATATATATATATCAGTTTAGACGTTAATATTTAGCACACATATATCAGATATGGGTGTTAACTTGCTGTATTTGTTTGGATTTTAATGATAAGAGAGGATACAATATGCGTCCATTGCTAACAATATTTTTGCTGTACTGCTTCACATATTTTAAATTATCTGTGCCCTGCTGAGTAACAAAGGTTATGAGTTGTACTGTTTTTCCTTGAAGGAGGCATGTAGAATAATAATTACATATGGCTATTCTGTAAACAGAATCAGAGGAAAACGCAACAAAATAGTAAAGTAAAAAAGAAAAGTAAACTAGAGAAAAATATATGTAAATATATAGTGCCTCTTAAAGTATATTATACCACAAGCATGTCAAACTCAAAGTCTAGCAAGGGCCAAATAAACAAGGTTTAAGTTTATGTGAGCCGCAAAAAAATAAATAAATAAAAAATACTTACATTTCAATAGAAATGTAGGTTTGTTTTGAAAAGTACAGTAAAAAAAAAAAAAAGCATCCCTCTCTACTAAACCACTGCACCCCCTCTACTAAATCCCAGTCCCCCCCATATACTAAATCCCATCACCCCCCCCTCTAGCCAACAAGCAGACTCAACTCACATTGCCGCTGCCAGTATGCGACTCTGGAATCCGGCCTCTGGTAAACCTGTATGCCCAAATGGCGCCATCCGCACCCTGTGCCAAAGCAGATCCTCCCGCTACTTCTTAAAACCCTGTGAAGGTGGAGCTTGTTGACATCACGTTGGAATGTGACGTGGCATTGCGTGTACTCCGTGTACCTCCAGGTCCAACATTGTCCAAGTGCGGCCATCGCAACACTGACTGACACACACACAGACTCACTTACACACACACAGACACACACACCAATAGACACACTCATTGACACGCAGACAGACACACTCACTGACACAGACAGATAGACAGACACTCACTGACACACACATACACTGACACAGACATATAGACAGACACTCACTGACACACACATACACTGACACAGACAGATAGACAGACACTCACTGACACACACACACACACACTGACAGAAACACACTCACACATTTACACATTCTTGCACACACTCACATTATTGTATGTATCCCTGGGGTCCAGTTGGGATCTTCTATCTGGAGCTCAGCCTTCCTGCTCTTCACTGCTCCCTTGTGCGCAGTTTAGTGATGCCGGGTGCCTGAATATGACGTCATATTCCGGCTTCACTAAAGACGGTGCGCGCGCTCCTCTGGCCAGGTAAATGTTAGCAGAGTAGGCAGCTGCAATGTGGGAAAAACAGGTGGCTACTCTGCTAGGAACACTAAGCATGTACTCACGGCTCGCCGGGCTGCAAAGATGTCCATTGTGGGCTGCATGCGACCCATGGGCTGTGAGTTTGACATGCTTGCTATACCGTGACAATATTATTTACATACATCCAGGTAAAATATGCCAAAAATAAATTGATTAACATATAATCTGCTAAGAATCATAGTTAACAAAACGTCAAAGTGGTAATAGCTGAAAAGCTTATATGCATGCTATAAGAAAAATAAGAATAGAAAAAGTTAAATATAACCATTACATAAAATGGTTGGTTTCTTTTTAAGTGCCTTTTGTAATTTCCTACAAATTGTTTAGTGTAAGCTGAGAAAAGTTTAATTGTTTGCCCTAGGTTGGTCCTACTGGTTTATAGGAAAGCAATATGCTGATTATTAAAGCAAGGGAAGTACATAATTAGGCAAATGGCAATTAAAGTTGGTCTTTGTATTTTAACGGAATCCCCTAAGGCAACAATGCTTACTTTTTAAGTCAGTTAAAAAGTTACCCTGTTCAGCTTGCTGCATCATGTTGCTATTTATACTTCTCTAATTCAAGTAAATACAGACAATTGCTTTTTATGGAAGTGTCCTGCTGAAGCACTTTAAGTAAAGCACTACACATCTTTCCAAAGACAGAACAATAGAAAAAAAATGTAAACAAGAATCATAGAAATGGATATTATAGATAGAGTCAATGTAAAAAAGAGACATATTTACATGTGGTTTGTGTATCCAGTATTATAAATAATAGAAAGTTTTTGACCTTTAAAAGGGAATATATAAGCAATAATATTGAGCAGCTTGTCAGTTTATTTGCATGTCAAGATTGCCAACCAAGTTTTTTTTGGTTTTTTTTTAAATGTGAAAAAATATTCTGACACCAAAATTGATTAGTATTCTTATCATCCTTAGTCATCTAATGAAATGGGCAACATAGGGATTGTAGGTTGAGAACGGCTGTAAAGTGACATTGTCAAATCTTTTATCACTTTTATCTTGGTTGGAAAATGATCAGACTGCTGTACAAAATAAAATATCATATTGTATGATACACATTTATTCATTTATTAAAATAAGCCACCCGTTAATTTATTAGGGCATTATGCTTTTGACCTATTACAAGTTTCAGAACGGCTAATTACTATGTTGTCTTCATTTGTCCACATATAAGCATTACATTTTTTGTGATAATTTAATTTAATAGTTTTCCTTATGTAAGAAAAATGACAGTTTAAATATAATTCAGTAACATTTGTTAATATAAACTGGCGCAATTTATTAAGTAGTTAAATTGTAATAGATATAAGTGGCACATAACATCATTACTCCAGGGATGAAAGTAGGACATGTTTTTAAACTAAGTTAGACACTTTAAAATTAGCACTGTTCTAATTTCGATTAGACTAATTATATGCAAATTTGTTCATGAATATGCATTTGAAGAAAATAGCTTCATTGATCTAAAACTGTGCCACCTGCAATAAGAATGACTCAAAGAAACACTCAAAAACTTTTGACAATATAACTTACTAAAATTATAAAGAAAACTAAAAAAAGATAATGTTCTAATGCCTTACATAACATTTTGACATTTTCATAATTTCTAATGTTACAACTTAGATTTAAAATAGATTTTGTTGTGGCTGTTATCCTTTTCATTTTAATAACAATAAACTCAACACAAGATACAAATTATTATTATTGTGAAACAAAATTTAATATGTGTATATATATATATATAAATTAAACCAAGAGGGCTGCACTCTCCTGAACATGCTTACATGTGTATATATATATATATATATATATATATATATATATATATATATATTGTTGTTATAAAAATTTAGTTTTAACACCAAGCCTCAATAGCAAGCCTGGTGTGCAGATCTGTGTTTAACAAATATATATATAGAAAAAATTACCGCACTCCAAAGACTTCCTAAGGTTAAAATAAAAAATAACTTTTAATTTATATCATTAAAAAATCAACATTTCAGCCCCAACACATGGACTTTCATCAGGATAGCAATACAACACAAGTACATATAAAACATACTTATATAGTTAAACACAAATGTACTCACCGACTGCATGTGTATGAGAGCTGTAGTTAGCGTTCAAGGTGCACGTGGAAATACCGATCAAAGATTCTGACCGGAGTTGCTAGGCACCTGTGTTCCATTATGTTGCTGAGAGACCTGTGGAACGCAAGGTGTCAGGAGGTAACTAGGTAATAGAACGGCAAACTTAAGACTGATCAGGCTGTATGTGCCGATTGTGAAGCTATGTATAGATGCATATTTGCTTCACATACAGTTCTTTATCGTCAAGATCGATTAATATACTGCAGCATAGCTCCAGTGCCTAGGTTGTCTGCTTGTATGAAATCCAAGGAAAAAACCTATTATACTAAACTAAACTACATGTTAAAGCAGTGAACTACTGCACTGTAGAAATCATATGTTGAAGTCAGACCAGATGGAGCACAGGTACTCACATTGCATGCTGACAAAGGACAGCTCCCCAGCTCCGTGCATTGCCGCTCTGCTGTATTGGCATCCTAGTCTGGCATTCATTCTAGTAGAGTGTGGCTACTTTCATCACACTCCGCCAGCTTAGGTCCTTCACATAAAGATGATTTATAAAAGAGCTTCGTATGGGAATTGACAGCATCCTCCACCAGTGCACAAACGGACTGTGGATGTGATCTGATTGCATGACCAACTACTCCCATCACACTTAGTCACATCTTGCAACCTTATAAAAAGCAGGGAGATACTGGTGCTAGCTCCTTATGGGGAGTATAATGTAGATGGAGATATGGGGGCTATAGCTTAAGAGGCCGTGGTTAGTGGCCATGTATTTGTATACTTAGGTACTGAAATATACTTTGCAATTTGGCTACTTCCAATATTAGGGCTAGTCAGCAACCCCACACAAATGATGAAAAGCGCACAATCTCTATACATACTCCACCACTGGAATCCAATCCGAAAAGAGATAGACTGAATTGCTGGGGAGAAGAAATAGTGAGATAGCCTTCGTCTAGAGAGCGCAATAGCGTGGAGAACACTAAAACACTTGCAGTCAGATGAGAAATTTAAAAAAACAATATTAAGAGAATGTATTAATAAAGATCAAAACAAGCAAAACATATTTCTACACAATATCATGAAATAATGTTGATGGAGAATTGTTATTGTTATAAAGCTTGTTAAAGTGTAGCAATAAGTCAACTTAATAAGAAACAGTTACACTAATATTGTCACAGATATAGAGAATAGGCATTAGAGTTGAGCGGACACCTAGATGTTCGGGTTCGCCAAGTTCGGGCGAACTTCGTCAAAAGTTCGAGTTCGGGCTCAAACTTGACCCCGAACCCGAACCCTATTGAAGTCAATGGGGACCCAAACTTTTGGGCACTAAAATGCCTCTAAAAAAGTCCTAACAAGGACTAGAAGGCTCAAAAGAAAGTAAAATGGGGGTAAGAGTAGGACAAGTGCCCTGCAAACAAATGTGGATAGGAAAATCACTTAAAATAACATCAAATGCATAAAAATTAAAAATACAGCTGAGTCATAAAATAGCACTAGATGGAATCTTTGATTTTAGCTTTGTAAGGACATAAATCAAAATCTAAAGCATGGCTGTCAGGAGGATCACCAGAATTATCCATTTGAGAGAGGGTTGGAGTGCAGGGTATTCTCTTTCAATGTTCAAACTGAGCTCAACTACTGATGCATGGAGAAAAGACCTTCACAAGCCTCTGCTATTGTGTACATAGTTTATACTAAGTGACCCATAGGTTGAGGAGGCAGTGACCGTGGCGGTGTAGGTGGAAGCGGCGGTGGAGGAGGAGGAGGTAGCCAACACTGTTTTTTTTTTTTTTATTGGGGTAGCCCCCAAAATATTGGGACAAAAAATAAACATTTGCGGCCTGCGGTGCATTTCTTGCAGTCCAATAACGCCATCAGGTTTTTAAAACTGTCCGTCTCCACCAGACGGAATGACAGCATTTCAAAGGTCAGGAATTTTGAAATGCTGGCATTCAGGGCCAGGGATCGCTGGTGGGTAGGGGGGTACTTCCTCTTTCTCTCCAGTGTTTGGGAGATGGACAGCTGAACGCTTCCATGGGACAGTGTGGAGATGCTGGACAATTGTGTACCTGGCCTATGCTGGTGCAGGAACCCAACCTCCGAGCCACTTGTGAATGAATGGCCTGACTGGGTACGTGGAAATGACCCCTCTTCCTCCTCCTCTTCCTCCTGTGCCACATCCTCTTCCATTATCGCCCAAAGCATTTTTTTAAAGGAGACATAGAAGCGGGATAGTAAGGCTAAGAATGGCATCATCGGCACTGGCCATGTTGGTGGAATACTCAAAACAGCGCAACATGGCACACAGGTCTTGCATGGAGGCCCATTCATTGGTGGTGAAGTGGTGCTGTTCCGCAGAGCGACTGACCCTTGTGTGCTGCAGCTGAAACTCCACTATCGCCTGCTGCTGCTCGCACAGTCTCTCCAGCATGTGCAAGGTGGAGTTCCACCTTGTGGGCACATCGCATATGAGGCGGTGAGCGGGAAGGCCGAAGTTAAGCTGCAGCGCAGAAAGGCGAGCAGCAGCAGGGTGAGAACGCCGAAAGCGCACACAGAACCACAGCCAGGGGCCGGAGATGAGGAGGAAGTGTGCAAGGAGGTGGACCGGCGCCTGGCATATTACCGAGAGCCACCCTCAGAGGAGATCGTCAGCAGGACATTTTTGGAGGTGCAAGCCTATGTCCTTGCCAATAGACAGAGGGCGACCTCAGATCAAGGAAGAAAGGAGCAGAGGGCGCCGGGAAGCACATCCACCCTGGCCCACAAGCTACCATACTATACCTTCAAAGAGTTCAGGGAAGCAGAAGAAGGCATCAATGACTTTTTACAAGACTTTGAATGCCAGTGCCTACTCCAAGACGTGGACCCCAGTGACTGGGTCACCGTCCTGGCCAGCAAACTAGTGGGGAAGGCAGCGGATATTTACCGGCCTGTACCAGAAGATAAGAGCAGCGACTATCCCTTTATTACACAAATCCTCCTGGCCCGGTAGGCGGTCACCCCTGAGCAATATCGCTGAAAGTTTAGGGAGAGCCGGAAAGGGGAGAAGGACTCCCATGCGGAGTGTGCATGCAGCATCACAAGGGCAACCCAGAACTGGCTCAACTCCTATCAAGCCAAGTTCCCGGAGGAGATCACCTAGCTCATCATGCTAGAGCACTTTTTCAATGGGCTCCCCAACGATAGCCCCAGACCCAAGAAGTATTGGTATGAGCTGCTGAAGCTAGCTCATGATATCCCCTTGGCAGGGCATTTGGGCAGGAGCCAGACAGCGTCTCAGCTTACCCAAAGCTTCTTCTGGCCAGGCATCTCTCAGGGTCTGAGGCAGTACTGCCAGATGTCTGCCAGAGAGTGGGGAAGAGAAGGCACTGGCACAGGGCCCCCCTCCATCCCCTGCCTATGTGACTTGGTACCCTGAGCAGTATTCGGGCAGAGACTGTGGCTGAAGCCTTCATGCGAGTGTTCTCCCTGATGGGTTTTCCCCGGGAGATTCTCTCAGACCAGGGCACCCAGTTTACTGCCGAAATGACCCACCAACTGTGTAGATTGTGCACATTAAATTAATCCTGAGAGCCCCTTACCAACCCCAGACCAATGTCCTGTGTGAGCGCTTCAACGTTACGTACCGTACCTTTGTGGCGACTCACAGGGATTGAGAGAGATTCCTGCCCCATCTCCTGTTTGCCTATTGGGAGGTGCCACAGGAATCAACTGGGTTCTCCTCGTTTGAACTGCCATGCCAGGTAACTCCTTTGAGCTGGCTTTGGTGTGCTCAGTCCCTGGGTGCAGTGGGCAGTAGCAGGCGTACTGTCTAGGGGACAGCTGCTCCGCTTTTGCACCCTGCTCTTGGAGGATGTAGAGTAGGAGGTTGAGGAGGTGGTGTCCGTGGCGGCGACGACGCATTTGGATGTCTGCCCTATAACCTTTCAATGTTACTTTCTGCACCTACCATGGTGACCATGGGTAATGGGGAATCAGGGTTCAATTCCGCAGAGGGAACGTGAGAAATGGCTACCACATCCAAGGAAGGCAGCAGGCGCGCAAATTAGCCACTCCCGACGCGGGGCGGTGGTGATGATAAACAACAATACAGGACTCTTTCCAGGCCCTGTAATTGGAATGAGTACACTTTAAATCCTTTAACGAGGATCTATTGGAGGGCAAGTCTGGTGTAGAGCGACTGACCCATGCATGCTGCAGCTGAAACTCCACTATCGCCTGCTGCTGCTCGCAAAGTCTCTCCAGCATGTTCAAGGTGGAGTGCCACCTTGTGGGCACGTCGCATATGAGGCATTGAGCGGGAAGGCCGAAGTTATGCTGCAACGCAGACAGGCGAGCAGCAGCAGGGTGAGAACGCCGAAAGCGTGCACAGCCAATACAGTGAAACTGCGAATGGCTCATTAAATCAGTTATGGTTCATTTGATCATTCCATCTGTTACTTGGATAACTGTAATTTCAGAGCTAATACATGCCGACAAGCGCTAGGGCAAGGCCACTCCTCTGCTTTTTCCCCCTGCTCTCTCTTATACTGAGCTGGTGCCTCTGTGCGACCACCGCCTCTTCCTCCAAACTGCACACATCACTCGCATGACCTTCATTCCATGTGGGGTCTAGGACCTCATCATCCTCCATATCATCTTCCACCCACTCCTCAACCCTACCCTCCTTGCCGGTCTGCACACTGCAGAAAGCCACAGCAGTTGGCACCTGTGTTTTCCAGCATGTAAAGTAAAGACTATTTTTTGGAGGGGTCAGTTTTAAACATGTACTTACTTTTAAACAGGTAATTACTAGCAGTTTTATTAATAGAAAATAGTATATTAATAGTTTTATTTATTTATTCATTTATTTTTTTATGTACGAGGGACATATATTGCATATGAGACAGTCCCACCAATCCAAAGCAAAGAGCATAAATCAAACAAAGTTACATAGCTAAAAAGAGACTTGCGTCCATCAAGTTCAGCCTTCCTCACTAATGTTTTTGCTGTTGATCCAAAAGAAGGCAAAAAACCTAGTCTGAAGCGCTTCTAATTTTGCAATAAGCAAGGAAATAAATTCCCTTTTGACCTCAAAATAGAAGTCAGATGCCTCCTTGGATCAAGCAGCTATTACCCCACTAATTAGAAATTATATCCATGTATGTTATGTTTTTGCAAGTATTTATCCAATTGCAGTTTAAACATCTGTGTGGACTCTGATAAAACCACGTCTTCTGGCAGATAATTCCATATCCTTATTGCTCTTACTGTAAAAAAAAACTTTTATTTACCCTAGATGAAATCTCCTTTCTTCCAGCCTAAATGTGTGACCTTGTGTCCTATGTATAGCCCTGTTTATGAATAGATTGCCAGATAATGGTTTGTACTGGCCCTGAATATATTTGTAAACGTAAAACAAAATTAAAGTAAAACAAAATATTGAACAGGAGTGCATGATGGGTTAGTTCAGCCTATGCCCTCCGAGGGCATATAGAACTCCCACTGGAACCAGCTTGACATTTTGCTCCTCTGGGAAAGTTGCATGGGAAATGTTGCTATAAGGAGTAAGGTAATTAGAATTTGTGGCATCCATGAGGACTTCATCTGCTTGCCTGTTGGTGAATAGAGTCCCAGGTGTGGTCTCCCAGGTCTCAGGCCCAACAAGTGGTTGGAGACCCTCCTTATAGTTAGGGAGCGTTGTGGCTTCTGACAATTTTTCTTTCTGACTCCTGCGGGATTTGCAGCTGCTCATTCTTTGATGTCCCCAGACGACAAACTCTTTGGTGAGTCGCCTGTCAGCTCTTGATGTGTGGGTGAGGTAACTCTCTCATACACTCTTTCATAAAGCCTGCTCCAAAACCTTCCAAATTTCAGATCCAGATTGGTGAGGATATCGACACCTGTGAGGTGATGAGCTAGATTGCACGTGGCACCATCGTCGTGGTATGTAAATTGAACAGTGGAGCCTCCGGGTGTAGACTGGGATCATCCCCACCGGTCCAGAGGGGGGGTGGAAACGGGACAGCAGTATGAGTTAGTGTAGGTCCTGCATTTGGTAGACTGGGAGAGCGGCGTTTGGTAGACTGGGAGAGCGGCCATCTCTCCCGTCCAGCACCTACACCATGCCTTGTCACGTCCTCCGCAGATTTTTAGGGCTATCTATATTATGGATGATCCAAGAGAGACTTTCATGGCAGTGAAGTGGTGGGTCACGAATAGCTGCAAAGTTAAAGCCCAAGGTGCACAAAACACAGGAAAACCAGAAGATAGGCTTGGAGCTCTTTCAGAACATGTCAAGCCAACATGCAGGTCAGGCCCCGACCCCATATTAATAGTATTTTAAAGATTGGAAAGGATTGTATTTTTGTGAGAACTGCATGGGATGCAGGCTAGGTAGAGATAAAATCAAAAATATAAAATAAAAAGAGAACATAAGATTCATGACCTGTAATACTAAAAATTTTGTCTATTTAATAACCTAACTCTGTGGACATCAATATGTCAGTAAGATATCTATGTCCCTAAAAAATAAAAAAAATATATATTGGACAAAAAAGTGGGTACTCGACAAATCAGCCATTCGCCATTCGTCTGATTGCATGGCGCATGCGCAGAACTCTCAGGCTGTCCCCCTCATGCCTGCAAAAAAGTTTTTAAAAATTAAATTAAATTATAAAATAGTTTTTCAATTAAAGAAATTACTTAGAATTAGTGTATATATATATATATAAGAATATATATATATATATATATATATATATATATATATATACATATACACACAATAAAAGTAATAAATAAATTGAAAAAAAAATAATTAAATTACATTTAAAAAAATTATATACCATTTTAAATTTGCTCTAACTGTGTTTTAATATTTATATAAATCAAAATACATTTAGAATGATGTTATAAATACATATATCCCCTTAACGACCATGGACGTAATAGAGATGTCTGACAAAAAACGGTCGTTAAGGACCGCAGACTTGTTAAGAACCGCGGATTTTTATATTTTATATATAATACTTGTGTGTGTATATATGTATATATAGATATACACACACACATATAATACGTATATATTTAACTATTAACTAATTAATTATTTGATTTTATTAATAAGAATTTGAGGGTCCTGCCTGACAACCCAGGCAGACAGTCCAGAGCATTTAATTGGCAAGCCCTATATTTAACCCAGTAACTTTCCATACAACCTTTACATGGGCGGTATTGTTATACTTGGGAGTAGTGTTGTCGCGAACCCAAAATTTTCGGTTCGCGAACGGCGAACGCAAACTTCCGCAAATGTTCGCGAACCGGCGAACCGCGCGAACGGCCATTGACTTCAATGGGCAGGCGACTTTTAAAAACAACAGGGACTCTTTCTGGCCACAATAGTGATGGAAAAGTTGTTTCAAGGGGACTAACACCTGGACTGTGGCATGCCAGAGGGGGATCCATGGCAAAACTCCCATGGAAAATTGCACAGTTCATGCAGAGTCTGCTTTTAATCCATAAAGGGCAGAAATCACCTAACATTGACACCTGTCCTCAAAGCCCAGCCCTGATACACACTGACACAGAGCAGAATAGAGACTGTTCCCCCTACATAGGGTCACTTGGCAGATATGGATTGACACCTGTCCTCAAAACCCCTGATACACACTGACACAGAGCAGAATAAGGACTGTTCCCCCTACATAGGGTCACTTGGCAGATATGGATTGACACCTGTCCTCAAAACCCCTGATACACACTGACACAGAGCAGAATAGAGACTGTTCCCTGTCCACAGAGACCATGATACACACTGACCCAGAGCAGAATAGGGACTGTTACCCCTACATAGGGTCACTTGGCAGATATGGATTGACACCTGTCCTCAAAACCCCTGATACACACTGACACAGAGCAGAATAGAGACTGTTCCCTGTCCACAGAGACCATGATACACACTGACACAGAGCAGAATAGGGACTGTTCCCCCTACATAGGGTCACTTGGCAGATATGGATTGACACCTGTTCTCAAAACCCCTGATACACACTGACACAGAGCAGAATAGAGACTGTTCCCTGTCCACAGAGACCATGATACACACTGACACAGAGCAGAATAGAGACTGTTCACCGTCCACAGAGACCATGATACACACTGACACAGAGCAGAATAGGGACTGTTACCCCTACATATATTCACTTGGCAGATATGGATTGACACCTGTCCTCAAAACCCCTGATACACACTGACACAGAGCAGAATAGAGACTGTTCCCTGTCCACAGATACCATGATACACACTGACACAGAGCAGAATAGAGACTGTTCACCGTCCACAGAGACCATGATACACACTGACACAGAGCAGAATAGAGACTGTTCACCGTCCACAGAGACCATGATACACACTGACACAGAGCAGAATAGGGACTGTTCCCCCTACATAGGGTCACTTGGCAGATATGGATTGACACCTGTCCTCAAAACCCCTGATACACACTGACACAGAGCAGAATTGAGACTGTTCCCTGTCCACAGAGACCATGATACACACTGACACAGAGCAGAATAGGGACTGTTACCCCTACATAGGGTCACTTGGCAGATATGGATTGACACCTGTCCTCAAAACCCCTGATACACACTGACACAGAGCAGAATAGAGACTGTTCTCTGTCCACAGAGACCATTATACACACTGACACAGAACAGAATAGGGACTGTTCCCCCTACATAGGGTCACTTGGCAGATATGGATTGACACCTGTCCTCAAAACCCCTGATACACACTGACACAGAGCAGAATAGAGACTGTTCCCTGTCCACAGAGACCATGATACACACTGCCACAGAGCAGAATAGGGACTGTTCCCCCTACATAGGGTCACTTGGCAGATATGGATTGACACCTGTCCTCAAAACCCCTAATACACACTGACACAGAGCAGAATAGAGACTGTTCCCTGTCCACAGAGACCATGATACACACTGACACAGAGCAGAATAGAGACTGTTCACCGTCCACAGAGACCATGATACACACTGACACAGAGCAGAATAGAGACTGTTCCCTGTCCACAGAGACCATGATACACACTGACACAGAGCAGAATAGGGACTGTTCCCCCTACATAGGGTCACTTGGCAGATATGGATTGACACCTGTCCTCAAAACCCCTGATACACACTGACACAGAGCAGAATAGAGACTGTTCCCTGTCCACAGAGACCATGATACACACTGACATAGAGCAGAATAGAGACTGTTCACCGTCCACAGAGACCATGATACACACTGACACAGAGCAGAATAGGGACTGTTACCCCTACATAGGGTCACTTGGCAGATATGGATTGACACCTGTCCTCAAAACCCCTGATACACACTGACACAGAGCAGAATAGAGACTGTTCCCTGTCCACAGAGACCATGATACACACTGACACAGAGCAGAATAGAGACTGTACACAGTCCACAGAGACCATGATACACACTGACACAGAGCAGAATAGAGACTGTTCCCTGTCCACAGAGACCATGATACACACTGACACAGAGCAGAATAGGGACTGTTCCCCCTACATAGGGTAACTTGGCAGATATGGATTGACACCTGTCCTCAAAACCCCTGATACACACTGACACAGAGCAGAATAGAGACTGTTCCCTGTCCACAGAGACCATGATACACACTGACACAGAGCAGAATAGAGACTGTTCACCGTCCACAGAGACCATGATACACACTGACACAGAGCAGAATAGGGACTGTTACCCCTACATAGGGTGACTTGGCAGATATGGATTGACAAATCCCTGACAAACAGCTACCACATGCAAGTAAGGCAGCAGGGGCGCAAATGACCCACTCCCGACGCGGGAAGGTAGTGACGACAAATAACAATACAGGACTCTTTAGAGGCCCTGTAATTGTAATCAGTCCACTTGAAATCCTTTAACTTTGATCAACTGGAGGGAAGTCTGGTGCAGAGCCACTGACCCATGCGCAGGGCCAGCCTTAGGCCTTTGGGCGCCCTGTGCAAGAAATCTTCACCCTGTCACACCCATGTGCAAGAAATCTTCACCCTGTCACACACACACACACAGGCAGACAGCCATACACACGCACACACACAACTGCGACTGACTAGGTTTGTCACCTCCTCAAAAGGACGCATGAGCCTACAGGCATTGCGCATGAGCGTCCAGTAACGTGGCAAAAAAATTCCCAGCTCCCCAGAGGCTGTCCTAGCACCCCGGTCATACAAATATTCATTAACAGCTTTTTCTTGTTGGAGCAGGCGGTCGAACATTAGGAGTGTTGAATTCCAACGTGTAGGGCTGTCGCAAATCAAGCGCCTCACTGGCATGTTGTTTCGCCGCTGGATATCGGCAAAGTGAGCCATGGCCGTGTAGGAACGCCTGAAATGGCCACACACCTTCCTGGCCTGCTTCAGGACGTCCTGTAAGCCTGTGTACTTATGCACAAAGCGTTGTACGATCAGATTACACACATGTGCCATGCACGGCACATGTGTCAACTTGCCCAACTTCAATGCCGCTATCAAATTTTTTCCGTTGTCACACACCACTTTGCCGATATCCAGTTGCTGCGGAGTCAGCCACTTTTCCACCTGTGCGTTCAGGGCGGACAGGAGTGCTTGTCCGGTGTGACTCTCTGCTTTCAAGCAAGTCAAACCCAAGACGGCGTGACACTGCCGTATCCGGGATGTGGAATAGTACCTGGGGAGCTGGGGGGGTGCCGTTGATGTGGAGCAAGATGCAGCAGCACAAGAGGACTCAGCCGAGGAGGTTATGGAAGAGGATGGAGTAGGAGGAGTAGAGGAGGTGGCAGCAGGACTGCCTGCAATTCGTGGCGGTGTCACCAACTCCTCTGCAATGCCACGCATTCCTTACTTGTCAGCCGTCAGCAGGTTTACCCAATGCGCAGTGTAGGTGATATACCTGCCCTGACCATGCTTTGCAGACCAGGTATCAGTGGTCAGATGGACCCTTGCCCCAACACTGTGTGCCAGACATGCCATGACTTCCTTTTGCACAATCGAGTACAAGTTGGGGATTGCCTTTTGTGAAAAGAAATTCCGGCCGGGTACCTTCCACTGCGGTGTCCCAATAGCTACAATTTTTTTAACGCCTCAGACTCAACCAGATTGTATGGTAAAAGCTGGCGGGCTAATAGTTCGGACAAGCCAGCTGTCAGACGCTGGGCAAGGGGGTGACTTGGTGACATTGGCTTCTTACGCTCAAACATGTCCTTGACAGACACATGACTGTGGGCAGATGAGCTGGAACTGCTCAAGGCGGGAGACGGAGTGGCGGATGGTTGAGAGGGGGCAAGAAGGACAGCAGTGGTTGACGTGGCTGAAGATGCTGGACCAGGAGGAGGATGGCGGCTTAGAGTAGGCGTGCTGCTTGTACTCATGTGTTGATCCCATAGGCGTTTGTGATGTGAGATCATGTGCCTATGCAAAGCAGTTGTACCTAGGTGGGTGTTGGACCTCCCACGACTCAGTTTCCTTTGGCACAGGTTGCAAATGGCATCGCTGTTGTCCGAGGCAGACACACAAAAAAAATGCCACACTGCTGAGCTCTGCAATGACGGCATTCTGGTGGTGGACACAGCATGCGTTGATTGGCGTGCTGTGGGGCTGACCCCGGGTGCCAATGCATGCTGTCTGACTGTGCCACTAGCTCCTTGCGACGACCCCCCCCCCTGCTTCCAACTCGTCTCCTCCTCCTCTCTGTCTCCCCATCTGAACTTTCGCCCTGTTCTTCTTCTTGCCGAGCGGGCACCCACGTGACATCCATGGACGCATCGTCATCATCAACCGCTTCGCTTGTATCTGACAACTCAGAAAAGGAAGTGTAACGGCTACCCAGATAGAGAGAGGGTTTCTGCCGTTGAGGACGTCCTTTTTCCCTGCAAGCTGCTGTGGAGAAGTAGGCTGATGTAATCCCATCCACGATATCCAGAGTGAGAGGCAGGTTCAGCTGTAAACGGGAGCAGAATAATATTCCCAAATAATCCCCTTCCAAGAACGAGACGAGGCTACGTTTTGAAGGGTCAAGATGAACTGAGGACTGGAACACCCAGCCTGCTTTTTATTAGAAATAGATACACACAGAACACTCCCAGGGGGAGGATGAAAACAACCAATAATACAGATGGTAACACCCCCACGTCTCCTCCCCTCAGATAACTACATAACCCAATTAAAATGTCCACATTTTTCCACCAGTTCTGGATGTACCCCAAAAACAGGGGGTACAGCTTTAAATCCGGTAGCGCTGGATAGCTCTCCTTCAGGGGGACAATATATCCAAAAATCACCCCATTCGGATGTACAGTTCGGGAGATACAACGTTCCAAAGTTTTGACCGACCGCACAGACCAACTAGCCGAAATTAGTTCCATGAGTTTTGGCCTTGCGGTCGGTCTCCGTTCGCACGGTAAAAAGGTATGATACTCTTGCCATCCATGCGAATCGCGGGGTTCGCTGGAATCCCCATAGATGATTGCATATAACTACCGAACGAGGGGACGTTCGGTAGTTTCCGTACGAACTTATGGAGGTCTGGAGGATTCAGCGGTGTTCGCCTGTTTGCGTATCCGTTTTCAGTTCCATGCGGTTACAGGCAAACACCGCTGTTCGCACACAAGATGGCCGCGAACACGTGCAAAGTCCCGAAATGGCGGCCACCTCTGTATTACACGTGAAATTCGCACGGAACCAGACGAACAGAGGAATGGAACGAATGGATGTGTAAGTTGTAATTCCCTTGTTTGTTTCACATCCACCAGAGGTTGGTAGGGATCTGTTACACTGCTCCCCTTTTGTGGAACACTCCGGCAGACCCGGATTGATCCTTTTCGGGTCAACTTGGGGCTGTCCGGTCCTTTGTTAGGGCAATAGTTCTGTTTGTCTGGACAGACCGTCCGCGTTCCCATTAAACTTGCCAGGGCGGTATTGGATGGAGAAATTGTATGGCTGTAGTGCGAGACTCCATCTCAGTAAGCGTCCATTATCTCCAGCTACTCTGTTCAGCCATACAAGGGGGTTATGATCAGTGATTAAGGTGAATTCTTGACCATACAGATATGGGGTTAATTTCTTTAGGGCCCAGACCAGGGCTAAGCACTCTTTTTCCACTGCCGCGTAACTCACTTCTCTAGGTAACAGTTTTCTGCTGAGATACGCGACAGGGTGTTCGCCCCCGTCTTCGCCGACCTGGCTTAGCACTGCCCCCAGTCCGTACATGGACGCATCTGTGTGGACGACAAATCTTTTGTTAGGGACGGGGGCAGACAAAACAGGTGCATTGATCAAGGCTTGTTTCAAGGTTTGGAATGCTGTTTCACAGGCGGGAGACCACAGGACTACTCTAGGTAAATTCTTCTTTGTTAAATCTGTCAAGGGTTTGGCGATGGCGCTGTAGTCAGGGACAAATCTCCTGTAGTACCCTGCTGTCCCTAAAAATGCTAACACTTGTGTCTTAGTGTGGGGTGTGGGCCAATTGGCTACGGCCTCTACTTTAGCGGGTTCTGGTCGTTGTTTCCCACACCCCACCCTGTGTCCCAAATACTGGACTTCAGCCATGCCAAAGTTACACTTCTCCGGCTTCAGAGTTAGGCCGGCGGCCCTAATCTGATCCAACACAGTCTCTATGTGTTGTAGGTGTTCCCCCCAAGTCTCGCTATAGATCGCAATGTCATCCAGGTATGCGCAAGCGAAGTCCTGGAAGCCATCAAAGAGGCGGTCCACTAAGCGCTGAAAAGTAGCTGGGGCGTTTTTCATCCCGAAAGGCATGACCTTAAACTGGTACAGGCCAAACGGGGTGACAAACGCCGACTTAGGGATAGCGTCCTTGGCCAGGGGAATCTGCCAGTACCCCTTGCACAAGTCAATGGTGGTCAGATAGCGTCCCCTGGCCATGCGATCCAATAGCTCGTCTACTCGGGGCATGGGGTATGCGTCTGTCACAGTTCGGTCGTTGAGGCGTCGGTAATCGACACAGAACCGGGTCGTCCCGTCCTTTTTGGGGACTAGGACGACGGGAGATGCCCAGGGACTGTCGGATGGCTCTATAACCCCTAGTTTTAACATCTCCTGAATCTCCTTCCTCATCTCTTCTTTTACAGCCTCGGGAATTCTATAGGGAGTTTGTCGTAGCGGGGCTTGTCCTGGGGTTTCTACGTAATGGGTCGCTACAGGTGTGTAACCTGGCTCCTGGGAAAAGGTTAATCTCTTTTCAACTAGTAGTTGGTGGAGTTGTTCTCGTTCTGTGGGAGTTAATCGCTCCCCTAGCTGTACTGTATTAAGCAAAGTTTTGGGCTCGGGGTTGGTTAACAGATCAGGGATGGGGAGACTGTCAGGGTCCTCAGTGGCGGGGATGCATATGGCGGCTATGTCTTCGGGCCGTTCTTGGTATTCCTTTAATAGGTTTATATGAAAGGACTTCTGTATCTTTTCGTCCTTGCTACTGGCAATGATATACTTGGTGTCACAGACCTGTGCTACTACTTTGTAGGGGCCTTGCCAGGAGGTCTGCAATTTATTTCCTCGAACGGGTTTAAGTACTAGAACTTTCTGTCCTACCTGGAATGTTCTCAGCCTAGCGTTCCGATCGTACCAATGTTTCTGCCGACCCTGGGCCGCATGGAGATGATCCCGGGCCATCCGGGCTAACTGTTCCATACGGTCCCGCATTTCTAGCACATATGGTACGATGGGGACACCTTCGTGTTCCGTCTCTCCCTCCCAGTGCTCTCGGATGAGGTCGAGGGGGCCTCGCACCCTCCGTCCATAGAGCAGTTCAAAGGGAGAGAACCCGGTGGACTCCTGCGGTACCTCCCGGTAAGCAAACAGGAGGTGTGGCAAAAATCGCTCCCAGTCTCTGTATTCCGCCGTAAAGGTCCGTAGCAATTGCTTTAGGGTACCATTAAAGCGTTCACAGAGACCGTTAGTCTGGGGGTGGTACGGTGAACTAAGCAGGGGCTTAATACCACAGACCTTCCACAACTGCTGGGTTAAGTCTGCGGTAAACTGGGTCCCTCTGTCCGACAAGATTTCCTGGGGAAATCCTACTCTGGTGAATATCCCGACTAGAGCACTGGCGACAGTGTCAGCCTGGATATTCGTCAGAGCGACGGCTTCTGGGTAGCGGGTGGCATAGTCCACCACGGTAAGAATGTATTTCTTACCAGAGGGACTGGGGTTAGGTAGGGGTCCTACTAGATCGACTGCCACCCTGCTAAATGGTTCCTCGATCACCGGCATAGGGGACAGTCGAGCTTTCGGATGATCCCCTCTCTTCCCCACCCTCTGGCATACATCACAAGTGCTACAGTAACGGCGCACGTCCTTCGAGATTCCTGGCCAAAAGAAGGTCTGAGTGATTCTGTAGGTTGTGCGGTTACCCCCTAGATGTCCTGCTAACGGAATGTCGTGGCCAATTCGGAGAAGCTCCAATCGGTACTTTCTGGGTACCACTAATTGGCGCTTCTGCGAAGGAGCACAGCCTCTCTTCCTGCCTTCGGTTAATCTGTATAATCGGTCCCCCTCCCACATAAAACGTTCCCGCTCATCCCCTCTATTGTCAGCTAGTTCTCGGTACTTTCGGAGGGTGGGGTCCTGTCTAGTTTCCCTCCCAAACTCCTCTGGGGTGTCCCAAGCTAGCGGTCTCTCTGTAGGGTTATTACTAGGTGTCTGTCGGTGGCTTACCTGGGTCTCCCGACCTGTTGGCAGATCGTCCTCGATACGGGTCTGTGAGCGGGTGGTCACGGGGCAAGCCGCAGCAGTAGTGGGTAAAAAGGCTGAGGCTAGAGGACCAATATCATTGCCCAACACGACCTCAGCAGGTAGGTTGTCCATAATGCCCACCGTGGTCTTTCCTGACCCGACTCCCCAATCCAAGTGTACCCGGGCGGTGGGTAAGCGAAAGACAGCCCCCCCTGCGACCCGAACAGCAACAGTACGATTAGATACCAGTTCTGGTTTCACCAGATGCTTTTGTATTAAAGTGATGGTAGCGCCAGTGTCCCTTAGGCCTTGTGCTATCTGTCCATTTACACGCACCTCCTGACGGTGGTGCTGGCGATTATCTGGGGAAGCCACTTGTATGGGGTTGGCCTCATATAATATTCCCAGGCATTCCTCAGGGCTCCCTTCAATTTCCAGGCAGTGAGCAGCAGCGGGGCGTGAAGACGGGCTTTCGGTGTTAGATGTGCGCCTCCAGTTATTATTGGCTGATCCCAACGGGCAAACACGGGCAATATGTCCCAGGTTGCCGCAGCGATGACACGTCACTTTGTAGGATTCCCGGGGCTGGTTGTTAGACCCCTGAGGACGTGGAGGTCCTGGGGGTACTGGGGCCCGGAATTCTGTGCGTGCAGCGTAGGTTGGGGTGCGGGCCTCTGTTCTAGGTGCTGGTCGTGTAGTACCTTGGCTCACTTTTCTCGTTTCCACATATTCGTCCGCTAGTCGTGCTGCCTCATTTAAGTTGGCTGGGCGGCGATCTCTCACCCAATCCTGTGTATCCGCCGCCAAATCTTGGAAGAAATGTTCCATCAAGAACAACTGTAGCACTTCTTCTCCGGTGTTAGCATTGCACCCTTGCATCCAATGTGATGCCACCCTTTGTAGCTTGTTTGCCCATTCCATGTGGGAGTCCGCTGCCTTCTTTTTGGACTCCCGGAAGCGACGGCGATACGCCTCTGGGGTGACTGCGTATCGGGTGAGTAGTGCGGCTTTCACCCGCTGATATTGTGTGATATCCTCGGCCGTGAGTGCCCGAAAAGCCTCATTTGCTTTTCCTGAAAGTTTTCCAGCCAGAATAGTAACCCATTGGTCTGGGGGTATCTGGTGCAGTGAGCACTGCCGCTCAAAATCTGACAAATATCCATCAATTTCTTCCTCATTTTCTGCAAACGCTTTAAATGCAGTAAATGGTATTTTCCTCCCTGCAGCAACGGGAGGAGGAGTAGGAACTATATGTGTACTAGCTTGTTGAGCCAATACATGTTCCGTGTCTTGCCTCCTCTTAGTCTCGATCTCCTCTTTTGCGTTCTTGAACAGTCTGTCTATTAGCTCCGTGGTCTTTTCTGGATATAATGCTAATCTTCGCTGTACAATAGCAGTGAGTACATCGTTCTCGCTGACCGGTGCAATAGGTTCAGTTACCTCCATGGATCTATCCATTTCGTCCAGCTCCAGTAGGTCAGCTATCAGCTCTCTCCTTGGTCTGTTACTGGCACTCCTACCACGATTCTCCAATAGATCTTTCAGTGTGGGTCTTTTCAGCTTGGCATACTGAGACTCCATTCAGCACTTGCTCCTTGGGTAAAAGAACCATCCCACCGCTGCCACCAATGTAACGGCTACCCAGATAGAGAGAGGGTTTCTGCCGTTGAGGACGTCCTTTTTCCCTGCAAGCTGCTGTGGAGAAGTAGGCTGATGTAATCCCATCCACGATATCCAGAGTGAGAGGCAGGTTCAGCTGTAAACAGGAGCAGAATAATATTCCCAAATAATCCCCTTCCAAGAACGAGACGAGGCTACGTTTTGAAGGGTCAAGATGAACTGAGGACTGGAACACCCAGCCTGCTTTTTATTAGAAATAGATACACACAGAACACTCCCAGGGGGAGGATGAAAACAACCAATAATACAGATGGTAACACCCCCACGTCTCCTCCCCTCAGATAACTACATAACCCAATTAAAATGTCCACATTTTTTCCACCAGTTCTGGATGTACCCCAAAAACAGGGGGTACAGCTTTAAATCCGGTAGCGCTGGATAGCTCTCCTTCAGGGGGACAATATATCCAAAAATCACCCCATTCGGATGTACAGTTCGGGAGATACAACGTTCCAAAGTTTTGACCGACCGCACAGACCAACTAGCCGAAATTAGTTCCATGAGTTTTGGCCTTGCGGTCGGTCTCCGTTCGCACGGTAAAAAGGTATGATACTCTTGCCATCCATGCGAATCGCGGGGTTCGCTGGAATCCCCATAGATGATTGCATATAACTACCGAACGAGGGGACGTTCGGTAGTTTCCGTACGAACTTATGGAGGTCTGGAGGATTCAGCGGTGTTCGCCTGTTTGCGTATCCGTTTTCAGTTCCATGCGGTTACAGGCAAACACCGCTGTTCGCACACAAGATGGCCGCGAACACGTGCAAAGTCCCGAAATGGCGGCCACCTCTGTATTACACGTGAAATTCGCACGGAACCAGACGAACAGAGGAATGGAACGAATGGATGTGTAAGTTGTAATTCCCTTGTTTGTTTCACATCCACCAGAGGTTGGTAGGGATCTGTTACAGGAAGCAGCAGCGGGTACAAAATAATCATCATCACACCGTACCTCCATGTGTTTAATGCTGCCTGCCTGAGACATATCCCTGTTATCTACATCCTCTAGCAATAATGGTTGCGCATCACTCATTTCTTCAAACGGGTGTGTGAATAACTCCTCTGACATACCAAGTAAAGCGGCTGTGGTGCTAGTTTTGGTGGTGGCGGCAGGCGGGTGAGTGCTATCTTGAGAGGTGCCTGAAGCTAAGCTGGAGGAGGATGGTGCGTCAAGGTTCCGAGCGGAGGCTGTACAAGATTGGGTGTCCTGTGTTAGCCAGTCAACTAAGTCCTCAGAACTTTTCAAGTTCAGGGTACGTGGCTTCTGAAAACTGGGCATTATTCTAGGGCAAAAGGGAATCACAGCACCACGACAACGACGGCCCCTGCGGGGTGGCCTGCCTCTGCCTGTCATTTTTTTGGGGATTAGTGGTACTATGCGTGCAAGCTACTGTGAGACCAGATATGATTGGCAATGTGCACTGGAACAGTTCTGCAGAGCACACGCTGAAGGAAGGAATGACAGAGCCGCTTGAAGACAAGTAACTACTATTCAATCTATAACAGTGAAAAACTAATTTTGGTTTTAAAAGCACGCTATAGAGACACCAAATATGATTGGCAACTGTCAAAGCACGCTGGCACAGGTCTGCAGAGCACACGCTGAAGTAGGCCTGACACCCAGATGCTTGCAGACAACTAACTGATCTTCTATTACAGTGAAAAAAAATGATTTCTTTAAAATCTAAAGCTTAAGCTATTGTTAAAACAGATATGAGTGGTGGCACTGACTGTGCAAATGGGCAAGGCATCCAACCTGACACAGAAGCTGGCAGGCAGGCAACTGCTCTTCTATTACAGTGAAAACAAATTATTTATTTTAAATCTAAAGCTTAACCAATTGTTAAAACAGATATGAGTGGTGGCACTGGGCAAGTAGGCACAGTATCCAATGTGAACCTCACACAGAAGCTGGCAGGCAGGCAACTGCTCTTCTATTACAGTGAAAAAAAAATATTTATTTTAAATGTAAAGCTTAACCAATTGTTAAAACAGATATGAGTGGTGGCACTGGGCAAGTAGGCACAGTATCCAATGTGAACCTCACACAGAAGCTGGCAGGCAGGCAACTGCTCTTCTATTACAGTGAAAAAAAAATATTTATTTTAAATGTAAAGCTTAACCAATTGTTAAAACAGATATGAGTGGTGGCACTGGGCAAGTAGGCACAGTATCCAATGTGAACCTCACACAGAAGCTGGCAGGCAGGCAATTGCTCTTCTATTACAGTGGAAACAAAATTTTGGTTGTAAAAGCACGCTATAGAGACACAAGATATGAGTGGCAACTGTCAAAGCACGCTGGCACAGGTCTGCAGAGCACACGCTGAAGTAGGCCTGACACCCAGACGCTTGCAGACAACTAACTGCTCTTCTATTACAGTGAAAAAAAAATATTTATTTTAAATGTAAAGCTTAACCAATTGTTAAAACAGATATGAGTGGTGGCACTGGGCAGGTAGGCACAGTATCCAATGTGAACCTCACACAGAAGCTGGCAGGCAGGCAACTGCTCTTCTATTACAGTGGAAACAAAATATTTATTTTAAATGTAAAGCTTAACCAATTGTTAAAACAGATATGAGTGGTGGCACTGGGCAAGTAGGCACAGTATCCAATGTGAACCTCACACAGAAGCTGGCAGGCAGGCAACTGCTCTTCTATTACAGTGAAAAAAAAATATTTATTTTAAATGTAAAGCTTAACCAATTGTTAAAACAGATATGAGTGGTGGCACTGGGCAAGTAGGCACAGTATCCAATGTGAACCTCACACAGAAGCTGGCAGGCAGGCAATTGCTCTTCTATTACAGTGGAAACAAAATTTTGGTTGTAAAAGCACGCTATAGAGACACAAGATATGAGTGGCAACTGTCAAAGCACGCTGGCACAGGTCTGCAGAGCACACGCTGAAGTAGGCCTGACACCCAGACGCTTGCAGACAACTAACTGCTCTTCTATTACAGTGAAAAAAAAATATTTATTTTAAATGTAAAGCTTAACCAATTGTTAAAACAGATATGAGTGGTGGCACTGGGCAGGTAGGCACAGTATCCAATGTGAACCTCACACAGAAGCTGGCAGGCAGGCAACTGCTCTTCTATTACAGTGGAAACAAAATTTTGGTTGTAAAAGCACGCTATAGAGACACAAGATATGAGTGGCAACTCTCAAAGCACGCTGGCACAGGTCTGCAGAGCACACGCTGAAGTAGGCCTGACACCCAGACGCTTGCAGACAACTAACTGCTCTTCTATTACAGTGAAAAAAAAATATTTATTTTAAATGTAAAGCTTAACCAATTGTTAAAACAGATATGAGTGGTGGCACTGGGCAAGTAGGCACAGTATCCAATGTGAACCTCACACAGAAGCTGGCAGGCAGGCAACTGCTCTTCTATTACAGTGGAAACAACATTTTGGTTGTAAAAGCACGCTATAGAGACACAAGATATGAGTGGCAACTGTCAAAGCACGCTGGCACAGGTCTGCAGAGCACACGCTGAAGTAGGCCTGACACCCAGACGCTTGCAGACAACTAACTGATCTTCTATTACAGTGAAAAAAAATGATTTCTTTAAAATCTAAAGCTTAAGCTATTGTTAAAACAGATATGAGTGGTGGCACTGGGCAAGTGGGCACAGTATCCAATTTGAACCTCACACAGAAGCTGGCAGGCAGGCAACTGCTCTTCTATTACAGTGGAAACAAAATTTTGGTTGTAAAAGCACGCTATAGAGACACCAGATATGAGTGGCAACTGTCAAAGTACGCTGGCAGGGTTGTGCAGGGCACACGCTGAAAGAAGGCCTGAGAGAGCCGCTTGAAGGACACTAACTGTCTGCTATTAGCTTACACTGGAAACCTTTTTTCTTTGTAAAAGCATGCTAAAGAGACACCAGATATGAGTGGCAACTGTCAAAGCACGCTGGCACAGGTCTGCAGAGCACACGCTGAAGTAGGCCTGACACCCAGACGCTTGCAGACAACTAACTGCTCTTCTATTACAGTGAAAAAAAAAATATTTATTTTAAATGTAAAGCTTAACCAATTGTTAAAACAGATATGAGTGGTGGCACTGGGCAAGTAGGCACAGTATCCAATGTGAACCTCACACAGAAGCTGGCAGGCAGGCAACTGCTCTTCTATTACAGTGGAAACAAAATTTTGGTTGTAAAAGCACGCTATAGAGACACAAGATATGAGTGGCAACTGTCAAAGCACGCTGGCACAGGTCTGCAGAGCACACGCTGAAGTAGGCCTGACACCCATACGCTTGCAGACAACTAACTGATCTTCTATTACAGTGAAAAAAAATAATTTCTTTAAAATCTAAAGCTTAAGCTATTGTTAAAACAGATATGAGTGGTGGCACTGGGCAAGTGGGCACAGTATCCAATGTGAATCTCACACAGAAGCTGGCAGGCAGGCAACTGCTCTTCTATTACAGTGGAAACAAAATTTTGGTTGTAAAAGCACGCTATAGAGACACAAGATATGAGTGGCAACTGTCATAGCACGCTGGCACAGGTCTGCAGAGCACACGCTGAAGTAGGCCTGACACCCAGACGCTTGCAGACAACTAACTGCTCTTCTATTACAGTGAAAAAAAAATATTTATTTTAAATGTAAAGCTTAACCAATTGTTAAAACAGATATGAGTGGTGGCACTGGGCAAGTAGGCACAGTATCCAATGTGAACCTCACACAGAAGCTGGCAGGCAGGCAACTGCTCTTCTATTACAGTGGAAACAACATTTTGGTTGTAAAAGCACGCTATAGAGACACAAGATATGAGTGGCAACTGTCAAAGCACGCTGGCACAGGTCTGCAGAGCACACGCTGAAGTAGGCCTGACACCCAGACGCTTGCAGACAACTAACTGATCTTCTATTACAGTGAAAAAAAATGATTTCTTTAAAATCTAAAGCTTAAGCTATTGTTAAAACAGATATGAGTGGTGGCACTGACAGTGCAAATGGGCAAGGCATCCAACCTGACACAGAAGCTGGCAGGCAGGCAACTGCCCTTCTATTTGTCACGACTAGTAATGTGGTCCAACACGCAGAAACTATGTAAACATATACATAAGTAAGAAAAGGAAAATAATAGGATAGAGCGTAAACCGGACCTTAGAATGGCCGGACTAATACGCTAGAGACAGAGAATGGTCAAAGGGAAAGCCGAGGTCAAGGAAGCCAGAAAATACTCAATACCGATAAAACAAGCCAAGTCAGGGAAACCAGAGATCAGAATAACCAGGGAAACGCCAAGGATCAGGATACCAGGAAATCAGAAACACAGAATCAGCACTTTCAGGAAACCAGGAAACTGAAACCACGACATGGCAAAGTAATGGGGAAAGCTAGGGGTTTAAATACCCCTCTCTAGGCTATGATTGGTCAGAGGGCGACCTCTGACCCCAGAACGTGCGTGTGCGTTGACGTCGTGACGTCACGCACACGTTGGTATAATTCTCGGGGGCGGGGCTAGCAATAGACGCGACCACGCGGTCGGCGCCATCTTGGATCTGGGCGCGATGCCCGGAAGAACTACGTGCGCGGTTCCCGGCTCGCCGACGAGCAGGTAAGCTCGTGTAGTCGGAGCGGTCGTGCTGGTCGGGCACGACCGTGAGGTTTGGCGGGCCGGTGACCGCAACAGTACCCCCCACTCGAAGACCGCGCACCGGGCGGGAAGGACCCGGCTTAAGAGGAAAGCGGTTGTGAAATGACCGGATAAGACGGGGCGCATGGACCCGGTCAGCAGGAACCCAACAACGTTCCTCGGGACCATAACCCTTCCAGTCAACGAGATAGGACAAGACACCTCTGGATAATTTGGAGTCCATGATAGAATGGACTTCGTATTCTTCTTGATCACCCACTACCAAGGGCGGAGGAGGAGTGGATACCCTGGTGTAGCGATTGCAAGTAAGGGGCTTGAGCAGAGACACATGGAAAGTATTCGCTATTCTCATATGAGCCGGTAGTGCCAAAGAATAGGTCACTGGATTAATACGTTGGGTAACTCGAAAGGGACCAATGTACCGAGGGGCAAATTTCATGGATGGGACCTTAAGCTTGATATGTCTTGTGGAGAGCCACACCCTGTCACCTGGAAGATAGACAGGATTAGCGCCCCGTTTCTTGTCAGCTTGGACCTTTGCTCGGAATGAGGCTTTTTGCAGAGCTGAATGGACGGAATCCCAGGTATCATGAATCGATTCTAAACGGGTGTTCAAAGCGGGGATATCTGTGTCTGAGAATGCAGAAGGTAAAACAGTGGGGTGATAACCCTGATTAACAAAGAATGGACTGTGATTAGAAGATTCATGAGTGGCATTGTTTCTGGCGAACTCAGCCATGGGTAAGAGTTCATACCAGTTAGATTGATTGGCATTTATAAAGCAACGTAAATAAGCTTCTAAAGACTGATTCGCTCTCTCTGCTGCTCCATTTGTTTGAGGGTGATATGCTGACGAAAAGGAGAGTTCGACGCCCAATTGTTTGCAAAAGGAACGCCAAAACCTAGAAACAAACTGGGTACCTCTGTCAGATACTATGTTTTTGGGTACACCGTGCAACCGAAAGATCTCTCTCAAGAATATTTGAACTAGATCTTGGGCAGATGGTAATTTTTTAAGTGGGATGAAATGTGCCATCTTCGTGAATCTATCAATAACCATAAGAACTGTATTAAACCCGTTAGAACTGGGTAGATCCACAATGAAATCCATGGCCAAGTGGGTCCATGGAGCACTAGGTATGGGCAGTGGTTGTAACAGTCCAGGAGGTGACCTAGGAGGAACTTTAGAAACGGCACATATTTGACATGCCCCAACATAATCTTTGATATCGTTTCTAAGAGCAGGCCACCAAAATCTCCTGGAGACGGCTGAGAGAGTTTTATGGACTCCAGGATGGCCCGCTGTGAGGTTGTCATGGAACAAATCTAGTACCTTCTTTCGAAACTGAGGTGACACATACAGTTTGTCCGGAGGTTTTCCCACAGGTGCCTGAGTTTGATCTGCTATTATGGCACAGAAGAGTGGAGAAGACACTTCGGAAACAGTAGTGGCAATGAGGCATTCAGGAGGTACAATAGGATATATCACCTGTTCTGGTACTTCATCTGTCTCAAACTGCCGAGAAAGTGCATCTGCCTTGGTGTTTTTAGTACCAGGCCTGTACGTAATTACGAAATTGAATCGGGAGAGGAACAATGACCACCTAGCCTGACGAGAGGACAGTCTCTTAGCGTCCCCAATATAAGCCAAATTCTTATGATCAGTAAAGATCAAAAGTGGCTCTTTGGAACCTTCCAAGAGATGCCTCCATTCCTTAAGGGCAAGTACAATGGCCAAAAGTTCCCTATTCCCTATGTCGTAATTCCTCTCTGCAGGTGTGAGTTTGCGAGAGTAAAATCCACAGGGATGTAAAGGCGTATCAGGACTTTCTCTTTGAGACAGAATGGCTCCAACTCCTGTCTCTGATGCATCCACCTCGAGGATAAATGGTTTGGATGGATCAGGATGGGTCAGGACAGGTGCTGAGGAAAATAAAAATTTTAATTGTTCAAATGCCTCTCTAGCTTCTTTGGGCCAAGATATACAATTTGCTCCTTTTTTTGTTAAATTGGTTATAGGGGAAATCACGGAGGAAAATCCCCTTATGAATTTGCGGTAGTAATTTGCAAAACCTATAAAGCGTTGAGTAGCTTTAAGGCCCTTGGGTAATGGCCACTGTAAGACTGCCTCCAGTTTGCGAGGATCCATCTGGAAACCAGACGGAGATATAACGTATCCAAGGAATTGTATCTCCGTTTGGTCAAACTGGCATTTTTCCAGTTTACAGTAAAGGCCGTTTTGTAACAGGGTTTTCAGTACAATTCTCACATGATCGTGATGTGTCTCTAGATCTGGGGAATAGATGAGAATGTCGTCTAAATACACTAGAACGAACATGTGAAGGTACTCTCTTAGGACATCGTTAATAAAATCCTGGAATACCGCTGGAGCGTTACATAATCCAAACGGCATAACCAGGTATTCGTAATGTCCCATTCTGGTGTTAAATGCGGTCTTCCATTCGTGACCGTCCTTAATTCTGACTAGATTGTATGCACTTCGGAGATCGAGCTTGGTAAAGACTCGAGCTCCCTTCAATCTGTCAAATAGCTCTGATATAAGGGGAATAGGGTAGGCGTTTTTAATGGTAATCCTATTCAAACCCCTATAATCAATACAAGGGCGTAGGTCTCCTTCTTTTTTAGAGACAAAGAAGAATCCAGCCCCGGCTGGTGAGGAGGACCTACGGATATGACCCTTTCTGAGAGCATCCTTAATATATTCTTCCAAACAAAGATTTTCCTGGGGGGACAAGGCATAGATTCCTCCCTTGGGAGGCATAGTCCCTGGTAATAAGTTTATAGTACAGTCATAAGGTCTATGAGGAGGTAACCCTTCTGACTGGACCTTGTTAAATACCTCTTTCAAATCCATATACTGCTGTGGAATTTGTGTGGTCAAGGGAGGTGTAACAGGAACATTGATGGTGCAAATAGGTTGTGGGATTTGCTTAAAGCAAACACCTTTGCATCTCTCACCCCAACTCACAATCTCTCCTTCAATCCAATCCAAACGTGGATTGTGTTTCAGGAGCCAAGGAAAACCGAGTATTATCGGCACTGTAGGTGAAGATATAATTTGAAAGGTCATTTCTTCAGAATGGAGAATACCCACTGAAATAGTGATTGGTAGAGTTTCGTGTGTGATGAAAGGCTGGGTAAGAGGCCTTCCATCAATGGCCTCGACTGCTATAGGTTTCTCTTTATGTCTTAAGGGCATGAGATGTTTTGCAGAGAATTCTTTGTCTAGGAAATTCTCCGCTGCCCCAGAGTCAATCATAGCCTCACACTGAACAGTAGTGTTCTTGAAAGATAAGGTTACTTTGACAAGGAAACGGTTCTTAGTCAATTTAGGGGACATATACATCACACCTAAGGTCGGTCCCCGTACGTGCCTTAGGTGTGCAAGTTTTCCGGCCGAACCGGGCATGACGATCTTAGATGTCCCTTCTTGCCACAATACATACATAACCCCTCGTTACGTCTGTGTTGTCTCTCTGCCTCAGTGAGTTTAGCGCTACCCAATTGCATGGGTTCAGGTTCCGGAAGAGGAGTTTGGCTACTCACCACTGGGTTAGAGAAACGAGGGGCTATGGACAAATTAGAACGTCTGTTACGTTGTTTGTTTTTCTCTCTCTCTCTGAGCCGGTTATCAATGTCTATCATGTATGCAATAAACTCGTTAAGATTAACCGGAAGGTCTCTAGCTGCAGTCTCATCTTGTATACTCTCAGCTAGACCCTCAGAGAAAGCAGCCACCAGACCACTATTGGTCCAATCAACCTCAGATGCTAATGTCCTGAACTCTATTGCATAATCGGCTACAGAACGAGTGCCTTGCTTGATTCTCATAAGGGCTTTGGCAGCGTTCTTCTCCCTGCCTTTAGGTTCAAACGTAGCCTTAAAGGCCGTAAGAAAAGTATTGTAATCACGGGCTACTGCGTCACCACTTTCCCATAAGGGGTTAGCCCAGGTTAAGGCCTTTCCTGTTAATTGGTTCATCAGATAGCCAATTTACGATCTATCTGTTGGGAATGAACCTGGGGAGGCCTCAAAGTGGTATTCAATTTGGTTTAAAAAACCTCTAAATTCCTTGGAATCACCTCCATAGCGAGGGGGCGGTGACAAGGTTATGGACGGTGGTTTATGTGGTACGGGAACCACTACAGGTGGCGGAACCACAGGTGGTACCGAAGGAACCTCTAAATAGGCAGTCCTCTGGAGCAAGGTCTGAAATGCCTGGGCAAATTGGTCTAACCTGTGGTCCATATCCTCCACCCTACTCTCACATGCGATCATATGCTTGCATAGTTCTGCAGGATCCATGGCCATGTCGTAATGTCACGACTAGTAATGTGGTCCAACACGCAGAAACTATGTAAACATATACATAAGTAAGAAAAGGAAAATAATAGGATAGAGCGTAAACCGGACCTTAGAATGGCCGGACTAATACGCTAGAGACAGAGAATGGTCAAAGGGAAAGCCGAGGTCAAGGAAGCCAGAAAATACTCAATACCGATAAAACAAGCCAAGTCAGGGAAACCAGAGATCAGAATAACCAGGGAAACGCCAAGGATCAGGATACCAGGAAATCAGAAACACAGAATCAGCACTTTCAGGAAACCAGGAAACTGAAACCACGACATGGCAAAGTAATGGGGAAAGCTAGGGGTTTAAATACCCCTCTCTAGGCTATGATTGGTCAGAGGGCGACCTCTGACCCCAGAACGTGCGTGTGCGTTGACGTCGTGACGTCACGCACACGTTGGTATAATTCTCGGGGGCGGGGCTAGCAATAGACGCGACCACGCGGTCGGCGCCATCTTGGATCTGGGCGCGATGCCCGGAAGAACTACGTGCGCGGTTCCCGGCTCGCCGACGAGCAGGTAAGCTCGTGTAGTCGGAGCGGTCGTGCCGGTCGGGCACGACCGTGAGGTTCGGCGGGCCGGTGACCGCAACACTATTACAGTGAAAACAAATTATTTATTTTAAATCTAAAGCTTAACCAATTGTTAAAACAGATATGAGTGGTGGCACTGGGCTAGTGGGCACAGTATCCAATGTGAACCTCACACAGAAGCTGGCAGGCAGGCAACTGCTCTTCTATTACAGTGAAAAAAAATAATTTATTTAAAATCTAAAGCTTAAGCTATTGTTAAAACAGATATGAGTGGTGGCACTGACAGTGCAAATGGGCAAGGCATCCAACCTGACACAGAAGCTGGCAGGCAGGCAACTGCTCTTCTATTACAGTGAAAACAAATTATTTATTTTAAATCTAAAGCTTAACCAATTGTTAAAACAGATATGAGTGGTGGCACTGGGCTAGTGGGCACAGTATCCAATGTGAACCTCACACAGAAGCTGGCAGGCAGGCAACTGCTCTTCTATTACAGTGAAAAAAAATATTTATTTAAAATCTAAAGCTTAACCAATTGTTAAAACAGATATGAGTGGTGGCACTGACTGTGCAAATGGGCAAGGCATCCAACCTGACACAGAAGCTGGCAGGCAGGCACCTGCAATTACATTACACAGGAAAAAAAAAAAGCAGCCTGATGTTATAGCCCTAAAAAGGGCTTTTTGGGGTGCTGTCCTTACAGCAGAGATCGGATGAGTCCTTCAGGATTGTAGTGGACACTGAATACCCTAGCCTAGCTATCAATTTCCCTATCTAATCAGCAGCAGCTAAACTTTCCCTCCTCTCACTAAGCATGCATCTTCCGAATGAATCGAAAATGGATGCTGGGAGGGAGGTTGGAGGGTGTGGAAGGGAGGGAGTGCTGCTGATTGGCTGGAATGTGTCTGCTGACCGAGAGGCACAGGGTCAAAGTTTGCCCAATGATGACGAATAGGGGGCGGATCGAACTGCGCATGTGTCCGCCCACCGTGGCGAACGCGAACATGCTAATTTCGCCGGGAACTGTTCGCCAGCGGACAGTTCGGTACATCACTACTTGGGAGGCTTCGCTGATCACAAATATGAGTGTTTTAAAAAGTAATTTTGGCCAATGTTTGTGACTAAGTGGCTACTACAAAAGACTACAAAATGCAACATTGACCCAGCAAACCAATCTGGCAAACTAAAATGGGCAAACCCTATATTGACCCTGTAACTTTCCAAAACATCATAAAACCTGCACATGGGGTGTATTGTTATACTCAGGAGACTTTGCTGAACACAAATATGAGTGTTTAAAACAGTAAAACCTATCACGACGATAAAATCACCAGTAAAATTGCAGTTATTGTGTAAAGAAATGCAAAAAAACAAATATAAATGCTAACTTTGGCAATCTTTTTTATTTTTTTATTTATTTATTTTTTGTTTTGCATTTTTTCAAAGCGTTACATGTGAATTAAATTGAGCAAGGTTGAATACATGTCGCAACAATCTTAGAGGTACCATGTCTAACAGCAAGTAAGGTCAGCAGATTATACAATTAATGTTCTCATAGACTTTGTGCATGAAATATCTCTTGTACATACTAGCTTTCGCATTGTCTACAGTTTACATATAGGGTGGGATGTGCAATGGTATCCCGTTTTTTCTATCGTATCTAGAGTGTTTAACTGGTCTTTGTCAGCGTTGTGTATCTACATTCGAAAAGTGGTCTTCGCATAGTGCTTTTTGTGTCAGCGTCAGTGTTGTCAATATTATCATGTATGTTGGCTTCGCCGTTTAGTGGTTCACAGTGACCCCCATGGTCTTGACCTATTGCTGCGCGGTCTGGTTGTCTCTCATTTAAGCTCCCGTGTTTCGCATGTACTCGCACCACCATGTGTCTGTGTATGTGGTGTATTTATCAGAAAAGGAGTAGCATATTTCTTCCATACTTCTCGTGGTCTCCACTTGCTGTATCCAGTCCCTGATAGTTGGTGTGTTGGTTTTTTTCCAGAACAGTGGAATTAGTTGGTTGGCAGCCGTGATTAGGTGTGTTAGTAGCTGCACCTTCTTTTTGGGCAGGTTGCGGGGCGGGAGGAGAAATAAAAAGTTGAACTTTGGCAATCTTTTGTGGCTAAGTGGTTACTACAAAAGATTGGAAATACCCCATTTTCAATACCTTGGATTGTCTACGTTTTCAAATGGTATGTCAGGGTGGGGTTAATTTTCATTTCTAGGCTGCCATATAATCTCAAAGGCAAGATAGAATACCAATCTGGCAAATTTCAATGTGCAAACATGGGAAAGGGGAAATCCCTAAATGTGTCCACTGTAAGTTTGCAAAACCCATAAAACTTGTACATTGGGGGCACTGTTGTACTTGGGAGATGTTGTTGAACACATGTTGGGGTGTTCTTTGTCAGTAATACATAACAGGAACTGAGAATCCATGCCTAAAGTACAATGTGAGAGTAAGATAACACAAAAAAAGACTACCCAAAAGTTTAACAAAGACTGATGGTAGAATTAGTGCATGTAAAGTGTTAAAATACCACCATCTGAATACCCTAGGGTGTCTACTTTTCAAAAATATATGGTTTGATGGGGTAAATTAAATTGTCCGGCCTCAAAAATATCCCAAAACGATATGGGTGCATGATGACCAGCTGAGAAAATTCCAAGTTGGAAAAATGGAATGCGCACACTCCAAATAAAGTATTTTTGCCCCTAGAGAACCCGACACCTATACATGGGTGGTATCACTGTACTCAGGAGATGTTGTTGAACACATATTGTGTTGTTATTTGACAGTAACCCTCAAAGTTCTCAGTACATGTATTCTTAAATTGCTTTGTGTGTAAAAAAAAAATCACTATTTTTTTTTTATTTGGCATAGATTGGTGGCAAAATGGTTGCATAAAAAGAGTCAAAATACCCCAAGTTTAATACCTTCGGTAGTCTTCTTTTAAAACATATATACAGGTGTAGGGTTAATCAGGGATTCCTGACAGAAATCAGTGTTACAATGTAACTTTTGTTATTTTGAAAAAAGATTATTTGTAAATAGCAAAGTGCTACTTGTACTTATTGCCCTATAACTTTCCAAAAAAGATAAGAACATTGGGTATTTCTAAACTCAGGAACAAAATTTAGAAACTATTTGATATGGGTGTTTTTGGCAGTTGTATATGCATAACAGATTTAGGGGATCAAAGTTAGAAAACTTTTTTCTTTATATTTTAGAATTTTTTTATAGTAATAATCATATCTTTAGAAAGTCCATTTAATGGTGAGAAAAACAGCATATAATATGTGTGGGTACAGTAAATGAGTAAGAGGAAAATTACAGCTAAACACAAACACCGCAGAAATGTAAAAACAGCACTGATCCTTAACGGTAAGAAAATTGAAAAACGGGTAATGGGTTAAAGTGCACATAGTGTAGTGGTTAACCCGATGAGTAGAGGGGTTCTCACCACTAGAGGGTGTCATTCTCTCGAGTGTGAGGGGTATTCACAGCATTCCCAGCAGTCATACAAGTAGAGAAGCTCTTGTAAGAGCTAGTGTGATTGCTTTATAGCAGTTTCCCCCAATAAGAGACAAGACTATAGATTGAGGGTAAAGTAAGAACTGAAGGTGTAATGGCTAGTGATGTCCCAAACGGTTCGCTGGTGAATAGTTCCCGGCGAACATAGCATGTTCGCGTTCGCACAGACGGCGAACATATGCGATGTTCGGTTTGCCCCCTATTTGTCATCATTGAGTAAACTTTGACCCTGTACCTCACAGTCAGCAGACACATTCCATCCAATCAGCAGCAGACCCTCCCTCCCAGACCCTCCCACCTACTAGACAGCATACAATTTAGATTAATTCTGAAGCTGCATTTTTTTTTTATTATTATTTTTTCTTTTTTTTTAGACAGAAGTGTGTTATATTTGAGCATGCTAGGCTGAACGTGCGTATATCAGTGCGACTTGCACTGAGGGTATGAGTATATAGTAGTACATTGTTGTGAAAGATGTTCATATTTAGGGTGTAGCGTGCACGTTATCAACTGTGTATTTATATCAGCAGCTCCACCACTAGTAATAAATCAAGTGTGAGTCGCCCCATGAGATGAGACTAGTGAATAACATAATACATGAACGGTTAAGGTAAAGGCATGTAAGGAACTACGACAATAAACTCTTTAGGAGGTGAAATAATGACATGTTTAAACGCTTGCTACTTTACAATTAGTTAATGTGATCAACGGCATGGTGTGGAGGATTGGCTATAGTGGGACATGCTTGGCAGGCTGCTGTTTACTGCTTGTGCTCATCCAATCCCTTCTGGGTGCCAGGTGCAGACCCTGGGAGTCCCTGATACCTGGAACAACAAAGGTAAGTCTCTTAATGAGTGCCGGGTTCGCGGCTTGAGGTGGTGGAAGCTTGTTTTGTCGGGTGGTCGGATCTGTCCCCGTGGTGCTTCAAGTCCGGTGTGGGATTGTGGTGGCTTAAGGTGGAGGCGAGTGCTTGACGTGGGGCAGACTCTGCATTTCTGTTTGTGCCTCCGGTCCCGTCTTCGACGCCTTTTGCGTTGGTGGATTTTAAGGGTAGGATTGTGCAGCTACCACGATTATCAGGTAGGGCACAGGTCCAGAGTCACAAGACAACTATAGTGACATCAAGATCCAGAGGAAAATCAATGAACAAGTCTGCAGGGACAGGATCACTGGTAGTAAAGCTGGAACCACGGAACCAGAACACAGGATCGGAGGACACAATAACGAAGGACCAGGAGGACACAATAACGCAGGATCAGGAGGACACAGGATGAAGACCAGGAGACACAGGACACAGGAAACAGGACAAATTCACAGTATACAGGAGCCAGGAGCCAAGAACACAGGAAACCAGGGAAACAGGAAACAAAAGGCAATGATCTGGTGTGGAGGGGAGAACCCAAACTAAATAGGTGCTAAACAAGGACCAGGTGAAGTGCTTAATGAAAAGAAATCAGGAACAGTGCCAAACAGAAACAGTGGTGAGTATGAGTACTGCACGAGGGCAAATCAGCTAAGGAGTGTCGTGACATTGGTCTTTTATACAGTTTTCTCCACAAGTGGACCTTGTGGGGTACAGGACATGAAATTCACAATCCAATACAAACAGAGTTTTACACTTGAACACTCCCAGATACTGTACACAAACCCTCCCCTCTGTTTGGTAGATAATTTAGTTAATTAGTGTATCAACTCAATTATCTCCAAAACGAAAAATACAAGTTTTTACCCATTTTTGCAAGCAGCCTGAAAACATATAGGAACCTCATGAAACATAAACCCCTGATAGCCCTGATCTAGGGGAACACCATATTGAAAAATCACCCAGATCGCTTCAGGGGTTCAAGAGTTAGGTGGAAGTCTCTTTTGACCGACGCACACATGTTTTCATGCCCAAAATAGTTCCAGAGGATTAGACTGTGCGGTCAGTCTCTTTCGTACAGTTAAAAAACATTAAAAGAGTCGAATGGGCATTGAGTGTAACTGGTTTGGTACATTGTATCTAACGAACGGCGCTACATTCATGCAATAACTGTCAAACAGAATGAGGAGTGGAAGTCTCAACGTTGTTAATAAGGTCATTGGGTTTAACAAGTGCCACGCTCCAGGTCTGGGTGGTCGGTCGTTTGGTAGATATTTCGTTATTCGAACAGCCAACAGTAAAATAAAGGTGCATTTCATTCCATGCGAACGGTTAGTCGAACAAAGGGTTTAAAAGTTTAAAATTCAGGGACAGAGGGGCTGTCACACATAGTTTCCAATACATAGATCACTGCAGATGTTTAGTGAATATAAAGTGCTTATGTGACTATTAAGAAGTTATGAATGCATTGTTAAAATGCATCTAAAAATAGTGCATTGGTTAATGTGTGCTTTCAAAGTGACAAAGTTCAATCATAAGTGCTTTTAAAGTGACAAAGTGCTATGTAAAAAATATTGTAGAATGCATTTCTTAAAAAATTACAATTTATTAAGAATAGTGCCATGGGACAAAAAGTATCAAAAGCAAAGTAATGATAGTAAAAAAGTGAGTGCCCTGATGCTACTTAGTAGAGAGAAAGTTTGGATACAATTTAAAAACATGTAAATCACTACGTAAGGCTAAAGTGTTGACTCTAAATGAGGGTAAATAAACATCAATTATTATAAGCATGTAGATAAATTAATATACAAAAGGGATTTTCTTAAAGAACCCATAAACCAATTTAAGGACATTGTTCTAAATAACACATGAGTTATAAGAAAGCAGTAAAGGAACATTTCTCATTGAGTCCTTTGGGGAATAAAGTGTTCAACTCTACAATCCAGAACGTTTTTCGTTGTAACAGAATCTTTCCCCTGTCCCCACCTCTGGTCATAGTCGGGATGTGATCTATGGCAACACATCTCAATGAAGAGAGTTGGTGTTGATATTCTAGAAAATGTCTGGCCATAGGTTTGTCCGACTTACCATCACATTTTTGTTTGCATTAGATTTAAAAAAAAACTCTTAATACCACCTTTTAGTATCAAAAGATGCCACCACCAAGGCAATTTAGAATGGAATGCCTTACGTTCCCCAAACAAATTAGATTAACAGCTGTTAAGACCTGTAGTGGTGATGGTGCTGCAGTCTCCTATTCCTTTCCCAACTGCTGAGTATTAGTGATTATAGCTCCAGCAGGGGGTAGCGATGAATACAGCTTCCCAGACAATCCTTCCCAGTAGATAGAATATTCCTTCCCCAAACATGAGCCAAGACTTCATGAAGGGTGTAACAGAACTAAAGCTTTATTGAAACAGGCTGGCTTTTATGCGGGATCCTCATGCAAGAGGACGTCCCAGAACAAACAAATACATTCACCAATCACTGTACAGTATTTTACTAATACACGCCCTCCCTCTGCCTGGGAGATATTGAGATAAGTTAAGGAGTAAATCAATTATCTCCAGGCAAAGGGCACCCATTTTCCCCAAAAGTTAGAACACCCCTTTCCCCATAAGGTATCCCCACAAAATACATATCCCCTCATAGCCCCGATCTGGGAGGCAAACATATCCAAATTTCACCCAGATCGGTTCAGGGGTTCTTGAAAAGTGTGGAAGTCCTGTTTTACCGACCACACACGAGGCTCCTGCCCAGAACAGTTCCACAAATTCAATTGTGCGGTCGGTCAGTTGGGAAAAGGGTGAAAAGCGGTCAAAATACTGAATATTTCCTCCCGGCTCATAGTAGCGATTGTTCCCCTGGTCTGTACGAACATAACTACCGAATGCCGCTCTTCTGGCTGTTAGGAAAATAGGAGAAGCGGGAGTTCGGTAGTTCTCAGCGGTACTTCGTGCGGTCGAGTGTCCGATTTTAGTTCCAGACACTCCACGACCAAGTCCCGCTGACTGTCCTCGTGCGAACAAGATGGCCGCCGTTTTCTTTTCCACGTGGCGTTCGGCTATACGAACAGCGGCCACCCAGGGAACACTTTAATTGTCGGGGTTTTTGAACATAACAAGCCAGGAGGAGGTCGGGGTTCGGTAGTTTCCAACTGCCGAACTAATAATCCATTTTAGGCAGAAAACAAAGGTAATAACACATAAAAATAGAAGAAAAAGGTCTGAAACACAACATATCCCCATAATTATAAATCCCTGGATAGCCCGGATCTGGGTGAATCACATATCCAAAACTCACCCAGATCAGAGCAGAGATTCAAAAGTTTTGTGGAAGTTACATTTGACCGACCGCAAGCATGGCTTTCATGCCCAAGACAGTTCCACAGATTTAGGCTGTGCAGTCGGTCAATCTTCTCCTCTATCCTTGAGATAATTGGCTTAAGTGGCTGTGGTAAGCCAATTATCTCCAGTAACAGGAAAAAAACACATAAAAATGCATAACTCTTATAATACAATGTTTAACCTATATGTCCAACATATCCCCAGATAGCTTGGATCTGAGCGCTAAATATGTCCAAAAAGCACTCAGACCTCACGGGGAGGGGAAGAGGCATATTTTCTCATGGATTTAAAGGGGCGGAAAAAGTGTTTTAAAATCCAATAAGTCACAGGGCCATAATCACACGGCAAAAGGCTAGCCATTAGTCCTCTCCAAGAACAAGTGGCACTTCGTCACACCTGTGTTTCAGTATCATTCTTTTACAAAAAATAAAAAAATTGTTCATGCCTCTGTCGAGTACCCATAACCAAACTGGAGACACAAGTATGCAAAAGATAGCCTTACGCAAACACATACACCACTAGAAGCTAAAGATTACAGGGAAACATTACACATCCTCGAACCACACAACACAGTCTTTTGGAACTAATGCTTATGATTTGAAGATGAGTGAGGTAGAGGGGAGACAAACACTCCCACAACCTCATAAATGGTTATCCGAATCCCTCTCCTAGAAACTGCCACTTATACACTTACCAGGAATGTTAAGTCCTCAGACCAATCACTCACCAATTTCTTAGTGTTATTTTAGTTTGTTACTGAATAAACAAGTTTGGTCTGAGAAAATAATAACAAAAAGTGAATGTACTTTATAGCAAAAAAAAACAAAAAACAAAATAATAACATACGCAAATTGATTGCAATACACCATAACAAAAAAAACAAGAAAACCAATTAAACACTTGTACAAACAAAAATCAGCTTAGAGGGCCGCTTTATAATCCTTGTTAATATGGTTATATGATGTATGTTGCGGGACCTGCAAGTCTCTTCTTTTCTACTACGTTACCAGACCTGCATGTCTAAACCTCTTGCATTCAACAATAGTATCTTATCGTTAGCAAAAAAAGGGGGCACAAGAGTATACCGAGAACGGAAAGCAGCTGAAATTGCCTGCCCTTTGGTGGGTCCCCACTCAGATCTCAAGCTGGTTTTAGCTCATCTTGTGCCATTATAGAGAGAACATCTCTGAAGCATATCAGACTGGTCCCACCCATACGGGCAGTCCAGATCACAAATGCCAGCAATTCACTTGAGTTATATGCGAGACCTGCAAGTCTCAATTTCTTGCAATGACATATGATTTTCTGGAGCTAAAAAAACAATAAAAAACGCTATTTTAAAAAAAAAAAAAAAACAGTCAATATGAGCAGAAGAATGTAGTATAGGGTTGAGGGGGTATGAGAGAAGAGAGTAGGCATTCTATTTCAGTCGTTGAGGTCTATTGTAGTACAGAGCCCATGTGTAGATCAAATATATGTTAACATTTTACATTAACCACAATTAAATGGGCACAGCAGTCGAGAGTTCGAGTTCAGTGGGTTTATAGGTTGGTCGGGGAAGTCATCCCGTCCCAGTGGGTCCATTTTATTCTTCTGGTTTGCAGTGAATCTGTCATTTCAGATTATTAATTTGTCTCCACAAGTTGAATACAGTCTTGCAGCTTAGGAGCTACATTGTTTCTCCAATTCCTGCTCAAGACTGTAAGCGCTGCAATATTTATATGGTGTAGAAGATAAAGTGCGTCTTTGGGTAGTTGTGGGGGGTAATTTTGCTGTAGAAAATTTTCCGGGGTGTGTGGGATGCGTTTCCCCGTTGTTCGATATATCAAGTCTGCTACACTTTCCCAAAAGGCTGTTAGTTTTGGGCATGCCCACCAAATGTGGAGCATGTCGCCTAGTCCTTCTTGTTGGATATAACATTTGTTGGATATGCTAGGGTTCATGCGGTGTAAACATGTTGGTACTAAGTACTATCTGTATATTATTTTTCTCGTTAGTTCTACCGGATTGGTTTCCTTTCATGAGTTTTTTGTGGGAGGCGAATATTTTTTTTTTAATCCCTCTCAGAAAGTTTGACCTTTAAGTCTCGCTGCCAGGATTGAATAAATGGTAAATGGTCCATGTTTTGATTGGTGTTTAAACCAGCATAAAGTAATAAGATAACTTTCATAGCTGGGGCTTGGTTGGTGAGTATTTTCTCAAAACTCATCAGCTGTTGCCCATGTACATTTATAAATGCAGGGATATAGTGTTTAAAGGGACACAATAGTCACCCAGACCACTTCAGTCCATTGCCATCACCCTTGCCATCACCCTTAACCCTGCAAGTGTAATTATTTCACTTTATGTAGGGTTAAATTCTCCTCTAGTGGCTGACTTTTGGTCGTCTAAACAACGCTGGGTGTCCTCACGCTCTGCAGAGGTAAGAGGTAGTATCATTGTTGGAGGTATGTAAACTCTATAACTTTGTTTTCTTGCAGTAGTAGGTGAACATAACTAATGCTATCCCTCTCTCAATTCTAACATTAAAGTTGGGTATTACGGATTGGAGGGTAGCGATAGTCATTGCAGGGGAGTATAATTTATGTGAACAATATTTATGTTGGTGCGTGTTCCATATCTGCAGTGTCAGTATGGTCATAGGAAGCAGGTTTATCTTTTTAGGTCGGAGATGGTTTGGTAGCCACATCAAGGAGGAAAAGTGTGTTACAGTTGATTCAAGACTCACCCACTGTGGGGGAATTCTTTGTGTTTGCGCCATCACCAACGGGCTAATATTAGCTGCCAGGTAGTAATATTTTATATTTGTTAGGCTCAAGCCTCCATTGGTATAGTGTTGGTGTAGGGAGGATGCTGAAACCTGTGGCCTTTTGTCAGCCCAAACAAATTTGTTAATGGTTTGTTGAGATTCTGTAAAGGTAGGCTGGGATTTTAATTGGGAGAGTCCTAAATAGATACTGGTATTTAGGGAGGACTACCATCTTAACAGCGACCATACAGCCTGATCATGATATAAATTTGTTGTTCCAACTAGCTAAGAGTGTTTTAACTTGGATTTGCAGGCTCATATAGTTTGCTTTAAACAGGCTAGTCATGGAATGTGTAAGTTTGATCCCTAGAAACGTTAAGTGATCAGTCCTCGAATCATATTGGAAGGCCTGTTTGAGGGTATTTAGTGATGCTCAAGGGATGTTAATTCCCATAGCCTGGATTTTATGTGACATTCCGCCCGTAGTATGAGCATTGGCTATATGCTTCTAGTACCTCAAAGAATGCTAGTAGAGATTCTTCTGGTTTATGTAGGGTAAGTAGGATACCATCCGCAAAAAGTGTTAATTTATATGTCTTTTGGTGAACTTGTATGCCATGTATGTTCGGAATGGTTGCGGATAAAGGTGGTAAGCAGTTCTAATACTAGTATATACAGAAAGGGGGACAGGGGGCACTCCTGTCTAGAGCTGTTGGATATGTCGAAAGCAGATGATATAATGCCGATGGTGGTGACCTTCACTGCTAGGTTGCTATATAATGCCTTAGCTGCCATGAGGAAGATCGGTGGGAATACAATGCCTCCCTCTCCCCCTCCGCAAGCTGTGCATCAGATCAATCAACTTTCACACTTGATCATTATGTACAATTGTTGGAATTGCTAATCTGTTGGTGAAGAGTTTTGCGAATATTTTTATATGTGTTTTGTAATGAAATATGTCTCAAATTTTGTCCCCTCTCCTGAGATTTCCCAGGCTTAGGTAATGTTGTGATGTGTGCCACCAGAATTTCAGTAGGTGCTTCTCCAGAGTTTAACATTGCTTGGAAGGTAGGCAAGAGGTGTGGGGCAAGAGTCGATGAGAAGGTTTTATAATAATGATTGAATATGTCTGGGCCAGGTGACTTCCCTGGAGGCAGAGCATTGATAGTCGTAAGGATTTCCTCTATTATAATTGGAGATTGCAGTTGTGTTTTGTACCGGCACCCCCAGGCATAAAAGAGGTCAAACTGCCGTTTAGAAGATCTTCCCACAGGCACAGACACAGGCACAGCTACCGCAGAACCCCAAACAACCAAACAGGATACAAAGTAGCACTCCAAACTCCCGAACTGGAACCTCACGAATAGCTGCTAGCAGCTGAACAGGAAAATCACCCAAGCGGCTTACACTCCTGGCAATCAGTCTCTAACAGCATACAGTAAATCCCCCCAAGAACGAGACAATGCTCCGTGTTGAGGGTCAAGCAGTGATCTCCTTTATCCAGGGCTACCTGCCCAGTATTTAAATGCCGCTCCATAGTCAAAAGGCAGTAGGCAGGCAACCAGGCTCCTCCAATGCACAGTGGTGAGATTGGTCTCGTCACATCTCTCCCCTTTTCCAAACAGACTAACAGGGAATCTGACCTCCTGCCGGTCAGTGCCCTGGTTAGTCCAATAGCCCACCCACAAAACAGAAACAGCAGTACAGCCCACCCACAATAAATGGTTACTACACCTGAGTAAGGGAGAAACTTGTCCATGTCCAGGTGCCTCACCACAGCTGTGTGGGGTACTGGTAGGCTGCCTTGGTGGGTTGCTGAGTGGGCAGAGACCAGCGGTACTCTGCCCTGGAGCCAGCACTACCACGGAAGTAGCCTGATTGGAGCCTGGTTGCTGGAGGGGGAGACCGACTGTCTCTCCTTTGGATACACAGCTCTGCTGCTGGAGGGGGAGACCGATTGTCTCCCCTTTGACCAAACCACAATGCTGCTGTGGGGGGAGACCGACTGTCTCCCCTTTGGCTAAACAGCCCTGTTGCTGGGGGACAGGACCGACCGTCCCTACCCCCTGTGCTGTAAGTGCAGAGACCACGGTCCCATCTGCACGGTTGTAGGGCTTACTGTCTCCCCCTGATACATTAAGAGAGGGGATAACAAGCTCCTCTCCCATACAGGGAGACTGGGCTCTCAATTCCCTGCTGGACACTCTGCCGCTGGAGAAAGGAGACTGGACTCTCTATTCCCTGCTGTATCTGCCACTGGGGAGAGAGGACAAGGCTCTCCGCTCCCAATAAAACACTCTTCTGCTGGGGGACAGGACCGACTGTCTCTGTCCCCTGTAACTCAGCCTGCCGCTGGGGAAAGGAGGCTGGGCTCTCTATTCCCTGCTGTATCTTCCGCTGGGCAGGGAGGACAAGGCTCTCCTCTCCCAATAAAACACTCTGCTGCTGGGGGACAGGACTGACTGTCTCTGCCCCCTGTAACTCAGCTTGTCACTGGGGAAAGGAGACTGGGCTCCCTGTTCCCTGCAAATCACACTGCCGCTGAGGAATGGAGACTGGGCTCCCTATTCCCTGCATATCACACTGCCACTGGGGAATTGAGACTGGGCTCCCAATTCCCTGCAGATCACACTGCCGCTGGGGAAAGGAGACTGGGCTCTCTGTTCCCTGCAAATCACACTGTCGCTGGGGAATGGAGACTGGGCTCCCTATTCCCTGCATATCACACTGCCGCTGGGGAATGGAGACTGGACTCCCTATTCCCTGCTGATAGCCCTGCTGCTGGGGAGAGGAGACTGGGCTCTCTCTGTCCCGCTAATATACCTGCAGGTGGAGATCCAGCCATCGTGCCAGCCATCCCTCTCTCTCTGCCCGGTATTGCAGGGTCTTGAACACCAGGTTCCTTATGAACTTCATGGATTTCTCAGGTGGATTGGGTCCGTAGAAGTTCAGCCGCAACCACATCATACGGTCAAACTACTCCAAAGAGTAGCTGTACTCCACTGCTGGTTCCATCCTGGTGCCATCAGGGTCTCTGTACTCAGACATGCGTTGCCCTCAATTTGTAAATCCAGGGAACGGTGTCTCCGCTAGCTGTCCTTCTGGCTGTAGGAATGATCCCGCCGCTTGCCACCAATTGTAATGGCACCCCCAGGCATAAAACTGCAATTTAGAAGATCTTCCCCTTCAAGAGACACAGGCACAGCTACCGCAGAACCCCAAACTCTCAAACGGGATACAAAGTAGCACTCCAAACTCCCGAACTGGAACCTCACGAATAGCTGCTAGCAGCTGAACAGGAAAAGCACCCAAGCGGCTTACACTCTTGGCAATCAGTCTCTAACAGCATACAGTAAATCCCCCCAAGAACGAGACAATGCTCCATGTTGAGGGTCAAGCAGTGATCTCCTTTATCCAGGGCTACTTGCCCAGTATTTATGCAGGTCTCCCACCTGGTGGACACTCCCCTAGGGGACCAGATGGAAGACTGTGACCAAAAGGATACAGTAGCCAATCACATACATGCACAGTCAAACACTCCCACAATGACATCACAATCCCTCCTCTCTATCCTGGAGATAATTGGGAAGTAATCCAATTATCTCCAAGGACAGAGTCAACACTCCATTAAGCACATGGCAGTAAAAAGACAGTAAAATACAATAAAATACACAAGGTTACATTTATTACATAAAATACAGACATGCAACATACCCCCAGATACCTTAGGTCTGAGCGCACATTATTACTGAATGGTGCTCAGACTACACACATACAGTTCAATTGCCATGGAGCCAAAGTCTTTTATTACACGAATAGGCTCCATGGCATAGCTATCTAGGTTAAGTTAGTTCATTCAGTAAATCCGTGAATGAACTGGCCGCGTGTGAACTGCAGACTGCTGCCATCCAGTGTTCAGTATGCGTAGCCATGGTCAACTGGTATAGTCAATTAAGCTGCGGTTAGCTGCAGCTACTGGGTGGTCAATTGAAGGCACACGCTTGTTAAGCCGCGGCTAACCGCGGTTTCTGGGCGGCCAATTAACACCTTCCAGCTAACTGCGGCTCCTGGGAGGCCAATAGACGGCTGTTTGTTCGGTGTTGTAGAATATACCGAACGCCCGGGCAGAAATATATGAATAGACCTTTCTGCATAGGAAAATAAAGTATTTCAATGCCAGTCAATAGTCAAAAGGCAACAGGCAGGCAACCAGGCTCCTCCAATGCACAGTGGCGAGATTGGTCTCATCACATGTTTGTTGGTCGGTCGTAAGGGTTGGGAGGTCCATTCTAGTCAGAAACTCCGAAATTTCTGAGTCAGTCAGTTGGTGGGTATGCTGGTCAGTTTTTAAGTTGTAGAGTGCAGTGTAATATTGTGCTAGGTTATCTGTGATGTATTGGGGATTATGTATTTTCGTACCATCTGGTTTTAAGAGGTAAGGGATTTTTGAGGATGCCTGTTGTTGGTGTAGTCTAGAGGCTAAGAGTTTCCCAGCCTTATATATACTATGGGCATATTCTCTAGTTTTACGTTTCTGCAGTATTCGTGCAGTGTTAGCTATGTGCAATTCATTGAGGGACCTCTTCATTTTGTCTATTGTGTCCTGTAATTGGGCCGTCGGATCTATATAGTGTTGTGTGGTTGCATCACGCAGTGGTTTTAACAGTGTTAGTTGTTGAGCAACAGTAGCATGCTTTTTATAAGATGCTTGGCTGAGAAAAAGGCCACATACAACAGCCTTGTATGCTAACCATTGGGTGAGAGCTGAGATGTCTGAAGCTTAATTTGTCGCGAAATACGCCTGTAATTCTGTGTTCACCGAGTCTCTGAACTTTTCTTCATAAAGCAGTGTTTCATTAAGTTTAAACACAAAATGCAAAATAAATGGTGTGATGTGGTGTGCTACAATTACATGTGTGAGGCTCACCAATGAGATAATATACACTGGTTATCGGTCTCTCATTATATACTGGTAGTACTCCAGTTAGGAAATTATATTCCAGCTTTTAATCACTTAAAAACGTAAACACAAAACAAAACATAGTGTAAAACTGTTAAATACAATGATAAAAGATAACGTGATTATTGCACTCACAAGTGGTCTGCCACTAACAGTGGCCAGAAAGGCACTGCTACAAAGGGACTCCAAGATGTTCTGAGTCAGCTCCTGAATGCAACAAGGTTCTGGATCCCAAAAGATAACAAAGGAGTGAGTTCTGGGTAAGGATGTCCCAAATAGAGAATTATGGAGGCTCTGTAAATTTGCATTAAGTTTCCAAGGTGTACGTCCTCTTGTGGGGACCTGTCCAGTGATTGTTATTAGTATTGAGGCATGGTTTGACCACACAACCTCTCCTATAGTGCTACGCGTAGTTCTGTGAAGTATGGGGCCAGAGGCTAGCATATGGTCTATACGGAAGTGAGTTTTATGAGCTGGAGAGTAATGGGAGTAGGAGCATTAAGGTGGGTGAAGTGTTCTCCATATATTGTACATGCCAAATTCTATGAGTAGCTTAAGTATGGATTTACACTGTGTTTTAAGGGTCTTGCATCTGGGTGCAGGTAGCCGGGAGGATTTATCTGGGTTATGATCCAGTATGTGGTTCAAGGTTTAAATATATGGAGGCCTATAACAGTAATGCTAGTTATAGTGCAAAAACAGTGATATTGCTTTTTTTTTCTCTGCGTAGCTGCGGGTGTTTGGTATACCTTAGCTAGGGGCACAGCAAAAACAGGGCTCCCTACATCAGTGTCATTTTTACCCACAGCCTGTTAGGTAAGTTACTAAGGGGAAATTCCCACAGGGTTCGAGTGGCGAACACCAATCATCCGCCATGTTTGCAACTCAGGGTGAAATTATCTTTTGTGGGATGCCTAGTGTGTAGTTAGCAACAAATTAAACATATTAACAGAAACAGTCTACCACAAATGAAGATTGTATTTGCAAACCACTGAAACAGAGTATGTGGACATTCCAGCTGGATACTCAGCCATGCGGCTTTCACCTCACAGTCTCTGACTATTCCAGAGGGAGTCTTTGATTTGGATTCGGTGCATTGGAGGCTGGTGGTATCCATAGCCTCATGTTTTCAAGATGTCCAAACCTTTATTGGGGGTTTGCATAGGTGTTATGTTATCATTCCTGATGGCCAGGAGCTTTATTGGAAATCCCCACCTGTACCTCATGTAGTTTGCTTTCAATGTCTCTATTATTGTATGGAATGAGCGGCTATGTCTCAGCGTTGCAGCAGAGAGATCTGTGAAGATCTTGATTGCAATGTACTCTTTCGGCAGTACTCCCCTTGTGCAGCAGTTTTTCAGTAGTAACTCTTTGACGTGGTAGTAGTGGGCTCTTAGCAGGACATCCCACGGTACAGCTGCAGCCAGATGTTTGGGCTTGGGGAGACGGTGCACCCGGTCCAATAATAGTAGATTGGTGGCTATTTCCGGTGCCAGCGTTTTGAGTAGACCATGAATATATGTTGGGAGGTCTGCTACTTCCACAGATTCTGGGATGCCTCTTGGTCGCAGGTTGTTCCAGCGTGAGCAATCCTCTGCATCCATCATCTTTGAATACATAGGGGTCATTTGCTGCTCTAGCCATTGAACATGGTCTGTGAGGTTGTTGTGGACTGAGGCGAATTCCGCCATTTTGTGTTCAGCGTGGGATGTTCGTGCACCTAAGTCTTGGATGTCTTTCCTTAGGATTTCCATGTGTGATGACCCTAAGGCTATAAGTTTAGAGGAGAGGGTGTCCAGTGTCTCCTGTAAATATGTAGTGGTGAGCTGTCTGTCCAATACAGTTCAATCTGCTTCGGAAGCAGGGTGGAGGCAAATAGGTAGGTTTGTGGCCAAAGAAATACACATGGTTCTCTTGCCTTTGCCTTGTGACATCTTCAACGCCTCTTTCGTAGCCCAGACGCAAGAGCATAGATTTATGCGCCCATCTTGCTAGGCTGTTATCCACGCCCCCTCCACTCAGACAGACCTTGTTTGTAAAAGAACAATGTTTCTTTTCAAATAGATATAAAAAAGGTTAAACCATTATTAAAAAAATACAATCTTTTTGGGGATAGTTGTTATTGTAAGATCCCCATATCTCTGCAAAATGTACAGATAGATACCCCTAGGATCTCTTGTTTCAGAGAGGGTAGGGCCAACTACCTTCAAGGACTCCTTGGGGTATATAGGAATAACACATAAATATCTGAGGACATTTTTACAATTTGAAAAGAAATTATATGTATTATTTATCATCACGTTATTGATGAGTACTTTGATAGAGTATCTTCAAAACTACCTTTACTGGTACTTGTGTTTGCAATCTCTCACAAACACCAATGTGTGGCAGGTAAAATATAAAAAAAAAACTGATATTAAATAACAATATTTAAATTAAGCTTATTTGAATACCTTTCAATAATCCTTACAATGCAATATATCAGCAGCTGTTATTCCATCATAAAAATGCAAATGTATATATCTCATGTAAGGGCTGAATAGATTATTTTTATTTAAACTATAAAAAAAGAACTGAACTGATCTATTTTCTTCAATGTCTTCTGTAAATAAATAAATAAAATAAACAGATGCTGCAACAAAAGGAAAAATAAAGCATAATCATAAATATATTGTATTCATCCATCCAATTGAAAGAAAAATATGGTGCACTCACTTTTATTGCTTTCTTTGTTATAATTTTGATACTCAGTGTGGAAAATTTTGTATATGGTAATTATGAAAATAATTTGTATTAAAGATTTATTGATTGTAGATTTTTTTCAGCAACACTTAGGGAGAGCTTATACTTGCAAAATACAGGAATTATTTATGTATATATGTGTGTTTGTGTGTGTGTGTGTGTAAAATGCATACTAATTATTTTAATAATAAATTATTATTTTCTATAAATAATAGAGAAATAAAAAAAACAGTGAATTCAGGAGAGTATACGTCTATCAAACACTCTTATTTTAATGAAAAATGTAATATAATTTTGTATGTATGTATGTATGTACCCCACTTTCTATCCTCTAGCACTCCCTCCCTCATACTTGGGGACTTTAACATCCCAATCAATAACCACAACTGCCCTGATGCCTCCCGTCTGCTCTCTATAACCTCCTCCTTTGGCCTCACGCAGTTGTCAACTTCATCAACTCATACAGCAGGAAACACTCTTGACCTCATCTTCCCCAATCTCTGTTCCACCTCTAATCTCTCCACTGTTCCATTTCCTTTGTCTGACCACCATCTACTAACATTTGACATCAGCATACCCCATACCAAAATTTCACCACCCTAAACTCTCCAATCTCGCAGAAACCTCAACTGACTTGATCTCCAGCAGTTCTCCACCAAACTCAAGACTCTCCTTTTACCCATCTCAAATCTAACATGCCCTAACCCAGCCTCACTCAACTCTCTCCTCTCAACTCGACATCATGTCACCTCCTACAATTAAACGCAGCAAGCATCCCCAATTACAACCCTGGCACACCAAGCTGACCCGTTACCTCCAAAAATGTTCTAGAACTGCTGAACGGTGCTGGAGAAAGTCACACTTTGCATCTGACTTCCTCCACTATAAATGTATGCTGCGCTCCTACAGCCTGGCTCTCTCCACTGCAAAAGTAAATTACTTTAACACCCTCATAAGTACACTGTCCCATCAACTCAAACACCTATTTCACACTTTTGATGCTCTTCTTCGCCCTTTTAATCCCCCTCCTTCTACCACCTTGTCCGCCACAAACTTTGCATCTCACTTCACTGAGAAGATCTCTACAATCAAAGATCGCTAATTTCTCTTCTTCCCCTACCATTACATCACCCAACCCCACCCTCTCCACCATTCTACATTCATTCGCACCTGCTACAGCAGAAGAGGTTTCTGCTCTTCCCCGGTCCTCCCGCCCCACCACCTGTTCCCTCGATCCTATTCCTTCATATCTCATCCGCACTATGTCTTCCTCTCTTGCTATTCCCTCACTCAAATTTTCAATCTCTCCCTTTCCTCTGGAACATTTCCCTCACCCTTCAAACATGCAACTGTAACCCCAATTCTAAAAAAGCCCAGCCTTGACCCCAACTCCCCATCCAAATCGCTACTGCCATTTGTCTCCAAGATCCTCGAGAGAGTTGTGTACACCAAGCTGACTGACTTTCTCAAAACCAACTCTCCCCTCCAGTCTGGATTCCGCGCTGGTGATTCTGTCGAAACGGCTGTGACCAAAGTATCCAACGATTTAATTGCTGCTAAATCTTGTGGTCATTACTCTATACTGATCCTCCTTGATCTTTCTGCTGCCTTTGACAATGTTGATCATCAACATCGTCTTCGCATTCTCCGTATTTTGGTCTACGGGATACTGCTCTCTCTTGGTGCTCCTCCTACCTCTCCCAGCGCTCTTTCAGTGTTTCTTTCTCTGACTCTGCCTCTTCCCCTCAAACACTCTCTGTCGTCATCCCCCAAGGTTCTGTCCTTGGTCCCCTACTGTTCTCTATCTACACTGCCTCCCTTGGTAAACTCATCAGCTCCTTTGGCTTCTGTTATCTTTTCTATGCGGATGACACGCAAATCTACCTGTCCTCTCCTGATCTCTCTCCACCCATCTTGACTCGTGTCTCTGACTGCCTCTCTTTGACTTCCAAATGGATAGCTGCTCACTTCCTTAAACTCAACCTGTCCAAAACAGAACTTCTGGTCTTTCCTCCCTCAAGTGTTACTACTCCTGTGTCTCTCTCCCTCTAAGTCAATGGCGCTACCATCACCTCTACCTCTCAGGCTCGCTGCCTGGGTGTCCCTTTTGACTCCAACCTCCCCTCCAACCTTTTGTCCAATCAATCGTCAAATCATGTCGCTTCCATCTCAAAAACATAGCGCGCATCCGCCCCTATTTAACCCCGGATGCGTCTAAGGTGCTGGTCCATGCTCTTGTTCTCTCTCGCCTGGACTACTGCAATACTCTTCTCAGTGGTCTTACGTATTCCCAGATTGCACCGATGCAATCTATAATGAATGCGGCGGCGAGGCTCATTTTCCTGTCCGCCCGCACCTCTCACGCCTCCACACTCTGTCAGTCTCTGCATTGGCTTCCAGTTAGATATAGGGCTCAATTTAAAATTCTGGTGCTTGCTTACAAGTCCCTACATAATGCTACAACCTACCTATCCTCCCTAATACACAAGTATGTCCTATTGAGGCCCCTACGCTCTGCTACGTATTTCCTCTGTCCGTACTCCCACCTCTAACGCTCGCTTCCAAGACTTTTCCAGGGCTGCACCTCTTCTGTGGAACTCCCTACCCTCCTCCGTAAGAATTTCACCCAGTCTCCACTCATTCAAAAATCGTTGAAAACTCACTTCTTCAAGAAAGCATATCAATTAAACTGTTAGCAGGTTTTTATCCCCCACCCTTTATGACTTCTCTCCTGCAATTGTCAAAAATTACCTACTAAGCCCTCAATTAATGCTTTTCTAACAACTTACTTCATATCCCTACTTTTACCTTCTGTGTCACTATACCCCACTCCCTCTAGAATGAAAGCTCATGGAGCAGGGCCCTCCACCCCGTTGTTCCTGTACGTCCAGTTGTCTGGTTACACTTACATGTATGTTAGTCCACCCATTGTACAGTGCTATGGAATTTGATGGCGCTATATGAATAATAAAATAATAATAATGTATAATATGTAAAAAACAGATACAATTTGTATCATGTAAAACCTTTTTTATTGGACTAACAGGATTTTTTAATGACAAGCTTTCGAGAGAACCTCCCTTTCTCAAGTCTGAAGCATTTCTGAGCAAGACGGCAAATAGAATTCAAAGCTGAGTTGTGATACAGGGGTTAAAGCAACATAAGTGCAGATAAGACACAGGTTTGATAGACAATAGTGATGTCGCGAACCCGACATTTTCGGTTCGCGAACGGCGAACGCGAACTTCCTCAAATGTTCGCGAACAGGCGAACAGCGCGAACCGCCATTGACTTCAATGGGCAGGCGAATTTTAAAACCAACAGGGACTCTTTCTGGCCACAAAAGTGATGGAAAAGTTGTTTCAAGGGGACTAACACCTGGACTGTGGCATGCCGGAGGGGGATCCATGGCAAAACTCCCATGGAAAATTACACAGTTGATGCAGAGTCTGCTTTTAATCCATAAAGGGCAGAAATCACCTAACATTCCTAAATCACAATGGATATGGATTGACACCTGACATATGACATATTGACACCTTGACATATGGATTGACACCTTGACATATGGATTGACACTTGTCCTCAGAGACCCTGATGCACACGGACACAGAGCAGAATAGGGACTGTTCCCCCTACATATGGTCACTTGGCAGATATGGCGTGGTCGTGGGAGGAGGATCACTTTCACCTCTTCCCCTGTTAGATTCCCGTTGTGCTGTGACATCACCCTTATACGCTGTGTAAACCATACTTTTTAATTTATTTTGCAAATGCTGCATCCTTTCCGACTTGTAATTCGGTAACATTTCCGCCACTGTCTGCTTATACCGGGGGTCTAGTAGCGTGGACACCCAGAACAGGTCGTTCTCCTTCAGCCTTTTTATACAAGGGTCCCTCAACAGGCACGACAGCATGAAAGACCCCATTTGCACAAGGTTGGATGCCGAGCTACTCATTTCCCGTTCCTCCTCCTCACACAGAGCAGAATAGAGACTGTTCCCCCTACATAGGGTCACTTGGCAGATATGGATTGACACCTGTCCTCAAAACCCCTGATGCACACTGACACAGAGCAGAATATGGACTGTTCCTCCTACATAGGGTCACTTGGCAGATATGGATTGACACCTGTCCTCAAAACCCCTGATACACACTGACACAGAGCAGAATAGGGACTGTTCCCCCTACATAGGGTCACTTGGCAGATATGGATTGACACCTATCCTAATGATCCCTGATACACACTGACACAGAGCAGAATAGAGACTGTTCCCCCTACATAGGGTCACTTGGCAGATGTGGATTGACACCTGTCCTCAAAACCCCTGATACACACTGACACAGAGCAGAATAGAGACTGTTCCCCGTCCTCAGAGACCATGATACACACTGACACAGAGCAGAATAGAGACCGGGGGTCTAGTAGCGTGGACACCCAGCACAGGTCGTTCTCCTTCAGCCTTTTTATACGAGGGTCCCTCAACAGGCACAACAGTATGAAAGACCCTATTTGCACAAGGTTGGATGCCGAGCTACTCATTTCCCGTTCCTCCTCCTCACACAGAGCAGAATAGAGACTGTTCCCCCTACATAGGGTCACTTGGCAGATATGGATTGACACCTGTCCTCAAAACCCCTGATACACACTGACACAGAGCAGAATAGGGACTGTTCCCCCTACATAGGGTCACTTGACAGATATGGATTGACACCTGTCCTCAAAACCCCTGATACACACTGACACAGAGCAGAATAGAGACTGTTCCCCGTCCTCAGAGACCATGATACACACTGACACAGAGCAGAATAGAGACCGGGGGTCTAGTAGCGTGGACACCCAGCACAGGTCGTTCTCCTTCAGCCTTTTTGATACGAGGGTCCCTCAACAGGCACAACACCATGAAAGACCCCATTTGCACAAGGTTGGATGCCGAGCTACTCATTTCCCGTTCCTCCTCCTCACACAGAGCAGAATAGAGACTGTTCCCCCTACCTAGGGTGACTTGGCAGATATGGATTGACACCTGTCCTCAAAACCCCTGACACACACTGACACAGAGCAGAATAGGGACTGTTCCCCCTACATAGGGTCACTTGGCAGATATGGATTGACACCTATCCTAATGATCCCTGATACACACTGACACAGAGCAGAATAGAGACTGTTCCCCCTACATAGGGTCACTTGGCAGATATGGATTGACACCTGTCCTCAAAACCCCTGATACACGCTGACACAGAGCAGAATAGAGACTGTTACCCCTACATAGGGTCACTTGGCAGGTATGGATTGACACCTGTCCTCAAAGCCCATGATACACACTGACACACAGCAGAATAGAGACTGTTACCCCCTACATAGGGTCACTTGGCAGATATGGATTGACACCTGTCCTCAAAGCCCATGATACACACTGACACAGAGCAGAATAGAGACTGTTCCCCGTCCACAGAGACCATGATACACACTGACACAGAGCAGAATAGAGACTGTTCCCCGTCCTCAGAGACCATGATACACACTGACAGTTGGCCTATTGCTCAAAAATACTGGTGTCAATCAATAGTAGTTTTTATTGATTATTTAAAATGTTATTGTTTCCTTAAATTAATGTTCAAAAATAAAAATAAAACATAGACTTAACTATTGTAGTGTAGTACAAATAAATATTATGCAGTCATAATAGGTTCAAGAAACTCCTCTACATTCAAGCAGGTGCAATATAAAAAAAAGTTACATTATCACTATTTCTATATTATATATTTGTTGTATGTGTTTTTTGATCCTGAGGAAAGTCCCATGAGGGACAGAAAGGTTGTGTCAGGATTACTGTTTGATCCAGCACGTAGAACTGTATAGCACGGATGACAAATAAGTAACGTATTACCGGTCCTTAGAATGGCCGGATTTAACGTACATAGAATAGTCAAAAATACTAGCCGAGGTCAGGGAACACAGAAAGGGACGCAGCGATGAGGAAAGCCAGGAGTCAGGATACCAGAATATAGAGAAGTCAATAAACAAAGCCAAAGTCAAAAACCAGGTAGAAAACTAATAACAGGAACGCGCTCTCGGACAACCACAAGGGAAACCATGACAGGGCACTGAGCAGGATGAGAACTGGGCCTAAATACCCCTCCTTTAGTTCTGATAGGCTGTAACCGGCCTTTGACCCCAAAGTCAGTTACCAGGTTTCATTTGCATAATTGCTGCTCAGCATTAACCCTTCTGTGGATTAGGTTGCTGCTCGGCACAACTTTTCCTGTGTGGACAGTAAATGTAATTAACCACATTTCTATAAGTGGATGAATATGTGACAGGTTGATCCTATTTTTAATGAATACCCAATAAAGCATTTTGGATTTTATGAAGCTTGTGCAGCCTTACCTGTTGAATTCTATTTTCATCAGCCCTGAGGCTTTGGCACCTGGCATTACAACTTATAGCATGAGTGCAAGGACTATCCTGTTTTATATATATATATATATATATATATATATATATATTGTGATGGACCGCCTGGCACCCCGAATGGATACCTCACTTTCTAGCTACCACCTAGGTTTCCCACCAGTAGTGCTTCAGCCCCTAGCCGCCGCAGCTTGGCTGGGGTCTCAACATTGCTTCCCGCCCTGGAACAAGGTCCTGGGTACAGCTTCAAGTGATCAAGCTCTCCTGCAAAGACTATACCTGATCCACCCAAACACTAGCCCAGACTGAGTGAAGGGTGAAAAAGAAATGTTTATTATGGTCAAGTTGCCTGCTTATATACACAATCCCCAGCAGAGGGTCTCCACACAATACAATGCAAGCCCCTCCCAAAGATCTCTGTGCCTGGGAGATAATTGCGTTAAAGACAAGTAAGCTAATTATCTCCCAGGAACAGAGAGGGAAACACAAAAACATAAAACATAGAAATAACCCAAAACATTATAAAAATATGCAATAACCCCACAAATAATACATCCCCAAATAGCCTTGATCTGAGTGTCTAAGTTCTCCAAATAGCGCTCAGATCCATGCAGTGACCAGCCGCACACGTTGTCCTATGTCCAAAATAGTTCCAGGGCGTTTGATGCTTTTGCTGGTCAACTTTTGGGAGCTCCTGTGGCCGCAATACGAGGGGCTCTGTCTGGTTCTCAGGTAGCATTTGTTCCTCTTAGTCTCAGGCACCTTCCCTCAAAAAGGGCTCTTCTGGCTTAAAACCCCGTGGATCCAAACCCCGAACCAAGTTGTCCGAGAACCGCACGGGCACCTCATGCCAAAGCAGTTCCATAACATTCACGCCTAAGTTTCGCTGAGGTGACTGGGGACCCACAAAGTCCTCATGCCAAAATTAGTTCCATAGCAGTTGGGGCTAAGTACTGCTGAGGACCATTTGTGGGTTTGGTGCATGCTAACCAGGGCACCCAGGGAAAGCTGTTAATGGCAGCTGAAGAGGTTAACATCTGAACTGGGTCTCCGACCTGGACCAAAGTATATACTTGGCCTGCAAGTTCTGCCCAGCTCTTAGATGGTTAACCCATGCTCTGCATAGGATTTTTTAAAAAAACTTTTTGCCTGTTGCCTGCTTTCTCTGCAAGTGGTGAAATAATACTTAATATTATTGTTTGCTTGAAAAAGTCAGGATGGCCATATTCCAACCAGAATTGGCTTTAGTAAATATGAGAATTTATATTTTAGTTGGGAGTCAACATGCACTTAAAATGCATCACAGTTTCTGTGGTGTTTTATCGATCATTTGCACTTTGCATGGAACACTTTACTAGCTGAAATTGCAGCACATGTAAACTGTTAGCAAATAGCAGTTTGGGCAAAAATGTGACACCAAAACAAAAACCATTGGGCTATGATAAATCAATTCTCTAAATGTCAATTCTTTTTCAGCAATGTAAGTAAGGTCACATTCACATATTAACAAATATGGGAAATTATTTCATTTAACCACATAAAGGAACACAACAGGCACAACAACAAATTTAGCTTAATGAAGCAGGTTTGATGTGTATGCCATGACCCTGCAGTCTCAATTCTCTGCCATTTAGGAGTTAAGTCACTTTGTTTATACAGCCCTAGTAAAATCTCCCTGCATGTGACTACATGTCCTGGGAATCTTTAAACTTCCAATCTGCCTAATGCAGAATGTCTTATCCCCTTCTCAGTTAATACCCTTCTAGATGCTGCACACACCTCCTGAGCATGATAAAAATTACAATTACAGAGAATGTTATTAAATACTTCTAAAGTAAGTTAAGATCTGGTTGAAAACAAACCTTTTTTTTTAATGCAGGCTATATCAAGGGGATTTGGTTAGGGCTGCCTAAACAGAAACAAAAGTGATTTAACTCTTAATTGACATTGCATTGAGCACTGAGACTGCAAACTGCTTCATTAAGCTAAAGTTATTTTTATGTAACCCTTTAAGGATGATAGTATCCCTTTAAGGACCATCTGACGGTAAATGCCGTCATGCAGGGTTTAATACTCAGTGCCGACAAAGACCATCATTCCGTAAAAGTACAAGCATTGGTTAAATGCCTGCTGGTTCCAAGGAACCCCAGGTTTCTTTCGATACCTGGGAATCCTCTCTGTCAGTTGTGGCCAAAATTTGTGGCCCCGGATTGACAAAAGAGCAACGTGCATACTTCTAAGTGAGCATGCACATAGCTCTTTAAATTCATTTAAATACCATGGGTGAGTGCAGTCGCTCTCAGCTGCATTTATTTCAAATGTGCCAAAAAACATTTAGTGTCCCCCAAGCTTGGTACTGTCCCCTTTAATATGAGGTCTCCCTGCATGCTCCTTAGCCAAATGATTGGTGCTTGGCTGCCCAGAATTGATCTCTACGTGCTGGAGTTGCATAACGAGAGAGAGCTCTCCCTCTAATGCTGCAATCACACAGCACAGAGTGCTCACAAAGCGGTCTGTATGATGTGAGCTAGGAAATCTCTCTTCTGATATCAGTGGTAAAATAAGGAGTGGGTTAGGGGTTGGGATTATGGGTTGGATTAATGGTAGGATTAAAGGTTGGTTAGGGGTAGAAAATGGGTTAGATTATGGGTTGAATTAATGGAATGGACCAGGAACGGGTGATTATAAGTAGGATTAGAGATGGATTATGGGTAGGATTATAGGTTGGATTAAAAATTAGATTAAGGGTTGGATTATGGGTTGGATAAATATTAGTGGCAGGATAAGGGTAGGATTAGGGTAGGAATAGGGAAAAGGAATACATCAGGGATATAACTTTACTTGAGAAGAGTAGCACAAAAATAATATGGGATGTTTTCAATATTGGGTAACAAGTGTCCAAATGTTGTGTTTTGGAAAAATATACATAATATTTATAATGTGTATCTTTTTCCAAAACACAAAATTTTGACACTTTTTATTTAACAGTTTTAACACAAATCTAGATCAAATTAGTTATCAAAAGAATACTATTTCTCCTTTAAAAATTATGCATTATTGGGGGCGTGGCCACGGACCGCATGGAAATGGTCGCATAAGCCGTGAGCTCCGCCGAGCAGTGGGTCCCACAGCATGAAATAACAGCGATCGGGCCGCCCTTTACAGCCACCCACAACGACTAATATACCCTGAACACCATGGCTTCAAAATCTGCCAAAAAAATGAAGCAAAGAACGCTAGAATCTCACTTGCAAGCACAGCCTGCTACTCCCGCATGGATCCAAGATGGCGGCGGCGGAACTCTATCGCCTGCATGGGACTCTGATGCTGGTGAGAGTCAAAGCAGCTTTCCCTCCACTGTCACTGCCCCAGCCACAGGTGCCTCCATTAGTTCCATGCTGGATACTCTTAGGGCAGACCTCCGCTCAGACTTTTACAAATCAGCAGCAGACATAAGAGCTGACATACAAGCACTGGGGGACAGGACAGCACACCTGGAGGAGAAGACAGAAGGACTGCAAGAAGCCGACAATGCCCTTGCAGAAGCCCATACTGCACTAGAGAACAAGATATCCTATTTAGAAGGAAAGATAGCTGACAATGAAGACCGGGATAGACGAAATAATATTAGAATCCGCGGCATATCTGAAAACATCAAACCGCAAGAACTTGCGCAATATGTGCAGACGCTATTTCAAACTATACTCCCCACACTAACGAAGGAGGACCTTCGCCTTGACAGGACGCACAGGCTCCCCAAACCAAGGTTCTTACCTGCAACTACACCACGAGATGTCATTACCAGAGTTCATTACTTCACAGTAAAAGACCAGATAATGCAAACATCTAGACTCAACGCAGAATTGCCAGGCGACTATGCAGGCATCAAGCTCTTCATCGACCTCTCAGCGACCACCATGTCCAAACGACGGTCGTTTGCTCCCATAACAGCAGCACTACGCAACGTCAATATCCTGTATAAATGGGGATTTCCTACCAAGCTAATTGTTAGAAGAAACGGAGTGGACCGGGCTATCATGTCGCTGGAAGAAGGCCTGAAGCTCCTAGAAGACTGGAATATCTCAACTCAACTCCGGTGATAGATAATCGCAGGCAAGACCTACCGCCGCCACGCAAAATGGCAAGAGATTGGCAGCAGGTCCGATGGAACAGAACACCGCCACCGGACCGCAGAGATCCTGCTATTTAAATCCACACGGACTGTGCGCCCAGACACGTAACTTATATAACGTGTTTAATATTATATTGCAAACACTGCAGTTGTTTATGGTTGAATGTTATATTCCTATATATCATGTTCTAACGTGCCTACAATATAAAATGGCGGCCAAAAGTAATAGGCCCATGGCCGGCGCTGAGTCACCACTCACTGCTGTGCTGCGACTCATATTTAAAAGTGTACCTATACAGCTTACCTATAATTGCCTTTACTTGTATTATCACAGACGAATAAGATACACATTGGTTCTTATATTCAATATTTCTCTACCACCTACCCCCACGCTAGGCTTACAGAGTAGGCCAACATATATCCGTCTGCATACCCTTGCAATAGGCCCTAAAGACTAACGGATTTTTGTACATAGTTCTTTACCTCCCCCACCCCCACCGACCTGCCCAAACGGGAACGACCTACCATAACACCGAAAAAGGCCCACAACTACTAAAGAGAGACTGAACTTGAGTGGTTGCCATATACTATATTGAAGTTTTTTCTTCCAACATGCCCCTCAAGTTCCTATCACTCAATACGAAAGGTTTAAACTCACCCAATAAGTGCAGGCTGGCACTTCAGGAGGCCAAGAGGCATGGAGCCCACGTAGCTTTCTTCCAGGAAACCCACTTCAAATGGGGTGCAAAACCCAGATTCGACTCTACCTGGTTCCCAATATCCTATCATACGTGCTTCCACAAAAAAAAGAGAGGTGTCTCGATACTGATTAGTAAGAATGTTGTCTTTGAATTTATCCGCAAGATAGGTGACAGAAAAGGGAGATATCTTTTATTACAATGTCGCATCAATAATCAACCGTTTACCCTAATGAATGTTTATGGACCTAATGTAAATCAACCAGTGTTTATAGCTAATGTGTTCTCTCTTCTATCGTTGCATAGCTTTGGGGAGGTAATTCTTGGAGGCGACACGAACTTCCTTCTCGATATCAACATGGACTCCTCCGCCACAAAAACGGTAACCACGACAGCAATTAAACAAAGACATACTCAAACATCCAACATTTGTCGTACACTGCAGGCACATAACTTTGTAGACCCCTGGAGAATACACCACCCAGCGAAAATAGACTACACGTGCTATACCGCTGCACATAACAGCTATTCTAGAAGTGACTGATTCCTACTTAAGAGTACATCCCTAGAGAAAGTGGTTGACACAGAAATAGGTGTCATTTCCTGGTCAGACCACGCTCCTATTACGATGTCTATATCTGAGCGATTCCCCAGGGGGGATAAAATCCCTTGGCGATCAAACGAATCTTTACTAAACGACCCTGTCATAGTGTCCCACATTACAACGGACCTCCAAAATTACTTTACTGACAATATACGCCCAGACACGTCCCCAGACTACCTCTGGCTTGCACATAATGCAGTAATAAGGGGCAGCTTCATAAAGCATGCCAGTCAAGCCAAGAAATCACGCCAAGCCACGTACACAGAAATCATTTCAGAAATTACTTCCTTAACCCATAGAAACAAAAGATCACCATCACCGACCACGCAGACCGCTCTACTACAAGCCCACACCAAACTACGAAATTTTGAATTAGCTAAAACCACATATTTACTTCAAAAACACAAACACAATTACTTTGCCTCTGGAAACAGAGGAAACGGTCAGAAAATCATTGATCCGAAGGAAATTGTAAATGCATTCTCGGACTATTATCATAACCTGTATAATCTCAAAGACGACAACGAGACAAAGGTTCCTACGCTCTCAGACATTGACAATTTCCTAGATCGTATACAGCTCCCAACTCTATCGTCCGATAACATACACCAACTAAACCAACCACTATCCGTAGAGGAAATATCCAAAGCCATAGCTGATTTGCCACTGCACAAGTCTCCAGGGCCAGATGGTCTCCCCAACAGATATTACAAAGTCTTCTCATGGATATTGACCCCCCATCTATTAACTTTGTACCAACATAGTGTCTAGACTGGTATGCTCCCCTCGGAACTACTGCTAGCTCATATTTCCACACTGCCCAAGCCGGGCAAAAACTTTAGACCTATTTCCCTCTTAAACGGGGATGCCAAGCTCTACGCGAAAATACTAAGCAATAGACTCACACCCATAATAGGTAAATTAATCCACAATGACCAAACAGGGTTTGTCAAGGGTCGTCAGGGCTCGGACAATACCCGGAAAGTCCTCAACATTTTAGCGACACTAGAGAAGGGGTCGAGCGGGGGCCTCCTCATGGCACTAGATGCGGAGAAGGCCTTCGACCAACTCAATTGGGTATACATGCTACGGGTGTTGAAAAAAATTTGGCTTCCCTGACAACCTCACCAAAGGCATTATGGCACTATACACGACCCCGGCAGCTAAAGTGTCCCATGGAGGCTACATCTCCGACCCTTTCCAAATAACCAACGGAACGAGACAGGGGTGTCCCTTACTCTACATTCTATCTCTCGAACCCCTTGCACATCCTCCCTGAAGGAGCAATATGTGTTCGATTGGAGATCATCTGCACTCACTTACCTAGGTGTTAAGCTCGCATCTTCCATAGCCGAAGTGCAGAAACTAAATTACCTCACTTTGCCACAACAGTGCAAAAAAGACACACACAAATGGTCGCAGACACATATTTCTTGGCTGGGCAAAGTGAATGCATTCAAAATGATGATTCTACCTAAACTGCTTTACATTTTCAGAATGCTCCCCATTAGCATCCCACAAACACTTCTAAAAACACTCCAGGCTATATGTAATGCTTTCATTTGGGGTAACAAAAAACCACGTATAGCCAGATCGATTCTATATAGACACACGAAACAGGTTGTGTGGGGTTGCCCAACATAGGCCTCTACTACAAAGCCTCTGCGTTGGCCGCAGGGATACTAATGCACACCGAGGAGGGCACCACACAGTGGGTGGACATGGAAAAAGCCCAATTCAAGGACAACCAGGCACTGACATACCTCTGGACACCAAACACCTTTAGGACAGCGCAGCCACACCTCCTACCCACCACGAAACTCACTTTCCAGATCTGGACAACATACTTGGAGACTATAGGGAGAAAACACTCATCCAGGATAGGGCCCCTCTGATAGCCTATAGATCCATTGCACCAGACATACGCCTCAAGAGCTGGGAGCAAGTAGGAATAACACACATATACCAAGTACTCCAACCCCGAGGGGTGATACCATTTCCAGAACTGCAACAAAAATGGGGTCTGCCCAACAACGCTATTTTCACGTACTTACAAATTAAAGGGATCATCTCAGCGCATGTACATAATAGATACACAAACCCCGACAGCATCACACCACCAGCAAAGGCAATACTAGACCGATGCTGGAAGCACCCAACAAAACCAAAAACCATCTCCTTGTGCTATACATAGTGGGGGAACACGACACCCAACAACACACCACACTGTAAAACACTATGGGAAAAAGTGCCATTGCTCTCACAGATGAGGAATGGATACAAGCACTGAATGATTTGTCTAAATGGACAAAATGCTACTCGCATATAGAAGCACATAAAAAACTACTATATAGGTGGTATTTAATCCCCCACAAACTCCACAAAATATACCCGACCACCTCAAGCTCCCGGGCGCGCAAAACACCCCTGAAACGTACCTGCTGCTGAGATTCCCCCAACTATACACATACTCGCACAGACAACAAAGTGCCATCATAATCCTGGCTGCCCGCAACCTAATAGCCTTACACTGGAAGTCAACAAAGTGCCCTACCAAAACCCAGTTGTGGGACAAAATACAGCAATTCTATATTCACGAAAAAATGTCTACACCTAATACCAACTCCGCACAAATGTTACACACCACTTGGTCCCCGTGGGTAAAAATGTATAACCAGCAGATAGCATTGTCAATACTTAATAAATTGAAATTCCAGACCTGTATATAGATCTAAGACAAATGTTAAGATAGCTCTATGTATATAAACCTTCTTGATGTAAATGTTCACTGCTTCACACTACCTTGGTAACCCGACCCCCCCCCCTGTACCCCCTACCCTAATGTTTCACATGATTACCCAGAGGATGTTATGTTACCATCCATGTATTGTTCTTGAAATGTATCAGAACTTGTTTATATACTTTTGCTTCAAACTCAAATAAAAAGTATATTGCAAAAAAAAAAATTATGCATTATTTGTATGTGTGAAATTAAACAGGGGGTATTGTGGCAGAATAAATGCAAGGCAAAAGTGTTAAAAAGGCCTTGGTCACAGACATGTTGCATCTCAAAATAGCCTTGGTCTTTAAGGGGTTAAAGGAAGACTGCAGCATCATAACTACCATAGCGTGCTATTAAAGCCAAAAATAAATTGAGGCTAAGGCCTTGATTTAATATTTTGGACAAGCATTAAGACTCTAGCAAATCAGCAACGGGAAGAACGATACTACCTGGTTACTACCAATGTCAGTTCACTTTATACCATTGCTTCCCATCATCAAGGGTGTATAGCAGTTAGACACTTTCTTGAGCACTTCAAAGAATTCCCCAAAGATCAGATAGACTTTATTTTGGAAGGGATCCTATGGATCCTTACCCATAATTATTTTTTGTTCGGAGAAGAGTTCTACCTACAAATTTGTGGGACGGTGATGGGCACCAGGTTCGCACCCAGCTATGCCAATTTATGTCATGGTGGGAACATAGAAAACAAGAATGAGATGCGAACCTGGTGCTATATCGTCGTTACATAGATTACATTTTTTCATCTGGAGAGGCAGTGAAACCTTTCTAACTTTGTTTTTAACATCTTTAAATAACAATGACTGGGGAAACCAGTTGGATAGTACATAAAGTCAAAGATCTGTCAACTGTCTGGACTTGAATATATACATTGAAGGAGGAGCGATTTGAACAAAAACTTATTTTAAACCAGTGCATGTTAACAGCTACATAGAGGAGAGCAGTTGTCACTCTCTGTGGCTGTTAAATGCTTCAAAGGCTCAACTCTTAAGAATTAAAATAAACTGTTCTGATTCTGATGGGGAGGTTTTTAAATACAGTCCCTGAAAATTATAAATGATTTTAGACAAAAGGGATATTAGGAACACATTTTAGAAAGAGCTTACGGGGAAGTAACCCAGGAGGATAGAACCAGATTACTTGAGTATAAACAACCCAAAAGAGACTAACGATCAAAATAAAAAAGCTTTTATATGTAATTTTAACTGCAAAAGTCACCAGATAATGAAAATGTTCAATAAGTATTGGCCAATTTTAAACAATTACAAAGTTTTAAATAGGATACTCCCTGATAAACCCATAATCAGATATATAGGGCAGTACCAAATTTTAGAGACAATATTAGAGCTATATTAGAGTTAGGAAACCAGAAAATAACTCTTTGGGACAATCAAAAGGATTCTATGAGTGTGGCATGTGTGGGGTGTGTAAAAACCCAGCTTGAAGAAAAGACATAAACATTTTAATAACCCACAGAATGAACAAGAGAAATTTCTGATAAAGCAACTTATCACATGACACTCTAAAAGAGTTGTTTATTTAATTGTATGTACTAGAGATGTCGCGAACATAAAATGTTCCGTTCGCGAACGGCGAACACGAATTTCCGCAAATGTTCGCGAACGGGCGAACCGGGCGAACCGGCCGAACCACCATAGACTTCAATAGGCAGGCAAATTTTAAAACCCACAGGGACTCTTTCTGGCCACAATAGTGATGGAAAAGTTGTTTCAAGGGGACTAACACCTGGACTGTGGCATGCCGGAGGGGGATCCATGGCAAAACTCCCATGGAAAATTACACAGTTGATGCAGAGTCTGGTTTTAATCTATAAAGGGCATAAATCACCTAACATTCCTAAATTGTTTGGAATAACGTGCTTTAAAACATCAGGTATGATGTTGTATCGATCAGGTAGTGTAAGGGTTACGCCCGCTTCACAGTGACATACCAAACTCCCCGTTTAACGCACCGCAAGCAACCGCAAACAGTCCATTTGCACAACCGCAAACTCCCCATTTGCACAAGGTTGGATACCAAGCTAGCCATGTCCCGTTCCTTGTCCTCACTGATGTCATTGAAGGTCTCTTCCTCCACCCAGCCACGTACAACACCAAGGGTCCCCGAAAGGTGACAACAAGCCCCCTGGGACGCCTGCTGTGTTTGGTCTTCCACCTTCTCAAAGCCACCTTCCTCCTCTGACTCCTCTTCTTCAGACTACTCTCTCTGCATTGCCTCTCTCTGCGTTATTGTAAGGTGTGTTAGGTAGTACTATTCCTATCAGTTTAATCCCTGTTACGTCCCCTATCAGGGGACGTGTATATGGCATCGATTTTAGGAACCGGGAGATGGGAAAAGATGCTTGGTCGGTCCTCCTACTTCAAATTTGGGGCACTGCGCGTGCAATCTAATGTGTCACCAGATAGGAGTGGTGTGTTAAGTAGTACTATTCTTATCAGTTTAATCCCTGTTACGTCCCCTATCAGGGGACGTGTATATGGCATCGATTTTAGGAACCGGGAGATGGAAAAAGATGCTTGGTTGGTCCTCCTACTTCAAATTTGGGGCACTGCGCGTGTAATCTAATGTGCCACCAGATAGGAGTGGTGTGTTAAGTAGTACTATTCTTATCAGTTTAATCCCCGTTACGTCCCCTATCAGGGGACGTGTATATGGCATCGATTTTAGGAACCGGGAGATGGAAAAAGATGTTTGGTCGGTCCTCCTACTTCCTCCAAACATCTCCAAAATTGTGCTAGCTCTATTATATTAAAATTAATAATTGCACAGTACTTGCTTATTTACTGTAAGTCAATGCAAACTTAAACAGTGCACTGTATTATAATTCTGAGGCACAAACGTGTTTAGTACTGGAAACCTGGCATGGAAAAAAAAAATAGAAAAAAAAACCCTACTCTGTGGGTTTCATTTATTATTCTATACACTGTTCATATCTTCAAAGTGTCTTTTTAGAAAGAAGATATATTAGTAACAGCCATCACTAGCCTGACATGTCTACATAATCATTTTTTGCAAACTTAACCTTTTTGTATGAATCAGAAAATTAAACTGCCAATATGACTCAATTTTAATCCAGATCTTTTTTATAGTGATATTTTAGAATGAAAATGAAATTGTGTGAAAAATATAAAGACTATCAGCACGAGATTGTTTTTTTTTTTTTTAGTATATTTAAAAATGTTATTTGTGCATGCTGTTATGTAGTCAATATATATATATATATATATATATATATATATATATATATATATATATATATATATATATATGTATTAAGGCCGTTTGGCCTGTATTTGTGGGAGGGGCTTAAATTAATTCACTCCCCTATATAAGGGACACCCCTTACCTGACTCATATCGCTTGAGGTCAGCATCAGAATGATTTCCACTTCCGGGTCATCCAGACGCCATTTTACCTGATTACTCCATGAGGTTTTCTAAGCAGAGCTGTGTCAGGAATCCAGCCACAGGCTTTTCCGGCCTACCACCTTCTTTCTTCAATCCATCGCCGTGGATGGTGCCCAAGTGACTCACAAACCGTAAGTCGACCTACCCGTTACGCCAGGCATCAGTCCCACGGCACCATTCACGGGTCAGGTCCTCACTTTACGGCTGAATTTTGTCTAAGTCTGTTCTAAAACTATTGCATGTTCATGCATATCATTTGTTTAAACCCCCTACCAGTCTTTGGGTGTACTACAGGCTTCTTAGACATAATCACATTTCATGTACAAACCAACGAACCACTGCATTTTCGCCTACACACTGACCCCTACCGGTCATTCAGTGTACTACAGGCTTCTTAGACATTATCGCATTTCATGTACAAACCAACGAACCACTGCATTTTCGCCTACACACTGACCCCTACCAGCCATTCGGTGTACTACAGGCTTCTCAGACATTATTGCATTTCATGTACAAACCATCAAACCACTGCATTTTCGTCTGCACACTGACCCCTACCGGTCATTCAGTGTACTACAGGCTTCTCAGACATTATTGCATTTCATGTAAAAACCAACCAACCACCGCATTTTTCACCTACACACTGCCCCCTATCGGTCATTCAGTGTACTGCAGGCTTCTTAGACATTATCGCATTTCATGTACAAACCAACGAACCACTGCATTTTCGTCTGCACACTGACCCCTACCGGTCATTCAGTGTACTACAGGCTTCTCAGACATTATTGCATTTCATGTAAAAACCAACCAACCACCGCATTTTTCACCTACACACTGACCCCTATCGGTCATTCGATGTACTACAGGCGTCTTAGACGTTTTTTGCATTTTCATATACAAACCAATAAACCACTGCATTTTCACCTACACACTGACCCCTACCGGTTTTTGGTGTACTACAGGCTTCTTAGATATTATCGCATTTCATGTACAAATCAACAAACTATTTTTTTGCCTACACACTGACCCCTACTGGTCTTTTGGTGTACTACAGGCTTCTCAGACGTTTTTGCTTTTCATGTACAAAACAATAAACCACTGCATTTTCACCTACACACTGACCCCTACCAGTCATTCGGTGTACTACAGGCTTCTCAGACATTATTGCATTTCATGTACAAACCAACGAACCACTGCATTTGCGCCTACACACTGACCCCTACCGGTCATTCAGTGTACTACAGGCTTCTCAGACATTATTGCACTTCATGTACAAACCAACTAACCACAGCATTTTCGCCTACATGCTGACCCCTACCGGGCAATCGGTATACTATAGGCTTCTCAGACTTTATTTCACTTCATAAGCAAACAAACTAACTACAGCATTTTCGCTTTTATACTGACTCCTATCTGTCAAACGGTAGGATTAACCCCTTAAGGACACATGATATGTGTGACATGTAATGATCCCCTTGTATTCCAGAAGTTTGGTCCTTAAGGTGTTAAAGGGTATTTTAACATACAATCAGCATTTCTGACCCCTACTTGGCAACAGCAAAACAGTCTTCACATGTCATATACAATTTACCAGCCAATATAAATTACACATAAGATTGTTTTAAACATAACCATAAACCATACATTAAACTCCAGCACTGGCTCAACTTCAGGTTTAATTCACAATAATTTACATTTCACATCAAGACCAACAGTGGTTCTATCAACACTGCCACCTACAGGTCTGTCAAGTACATTGACAATTTTCATGGGGTTTTACAAACACCAAAACACTGACACCTATAGGTCAACAGACAAACAACATTTCACATACCAATCAGTATCCAACTACACTTCCACCTATAGGGCACTCGGCAGATCTCCAGTGCACTTGCATTTTGCAACACCATGTTCACTGACCCCTACCATTCAATAAGACATCCAACAATTCACATAGCAAGCACTATATCAACATCTGGTATAAATACATATATTATTACACAATAGCAGACGCATCTATATATATGTAACTGGTAATATAGTTCACATACATTTTTCACAGCACGCTGCTCACGCAACAGACTTTCCCCTAGCAAGGGGACATACAACATACAAGGTGGAGACAGACCACATTTTCACTTGTACATACGGCACTTAATGGGTTAAGATTGATACATATTTAACCAGTATGGCTACGATGTTTAATATTTACACATCACAGCACTTTACTTTTCACATATACTGTACGTATTAAGATAAGCTTGGTCTATGCCATATTTCCTTATGCCATACAGTTTTATCCATTCAGGTTACAGTTACTACTAAAAAACCTATAGGGATTGTCAGGTTCAATACCATACTACCAAGTACATACACCTGCTCACGTAGTTATTCATCTCTTACCTTCCCTGGAATAGTAATAGTATACTGGCAATTAGGGTTCTAGGGCCCAATAGGTATTACCCCCTTTTTTCTCTGCATTATGCTTCGGTTAGTGGTCCCGCGAGGCCAACACCCCGCCTCACACTCGGAGGCATACACCCCTCGGGCCACTCGTGAGCTAGCCGCCTCGCATTGTATCATAGAAAGGGCCTCACCTGTCACTCCCCTTCCTATTTTCTGGTTACTGTCACCGAGAGGCCAACATCCTGCCACAACGTTCGGTGGCCACTCAAAATCCCCTCGCGCCAAGCATAGATAGAGCCTCTCAAGCCACTTGGCAACTAGCAGGGCCTCACCAGTCACCAAAAAACACCAAGCCTAATCGTTTCGCCTTACGGCTTAGCTAGCAAGCCAGTGCAAGAACCTTGGGTACAAATAATAATTGCAGTCTTTATTGTTATTTAAGTATTTCTCACAAAGATGGTGAAGAATCACCTCTTCCTAGCACCCCGGCTAGAATTGATACACCTTCAAGCAGAGGAGATGTTGCTAGTCCAGCAGCAATCAGATCCTGGACGATCCCACACATTACCACCGACCTAAGGAGGTGACAAATCCCCTACCCTGCCAGAGCAAGGAAAGCAGAGTTATTCAAACTCCTCCATACATCAACGGACAACACGGAGGCAGGGGAAGGCCCAGCTACATCAACTCAGGTGACACCCAGGCTATACTAGCCTCACTCATAAACTCATGAGCCAAAAAATTTATGACAGACTGGCAATCTCGAGTTGGTCACCACAGCCCTCACAAGGCTGGGCCTCACACTACTGTACAACCAGCACCAACCAAAACTCGGTTACCTGGTACAATCAATTCTTATGACACACAAGACGTTAACCCTGCATGTATGATGTCAGCACATTGGGGAAGCAAGGCATATATATGTATGATGATGTATCTGTGGTGGTCAGATCCAGGGATTCCAGGTAAATCGGGAACTGACCATCCCTTGGTTGGGTTGGCAATTGGAATATGTAGAGATGTTTATTTTTGCAGGTACCCATACAGAAGGGATTTTGTCCCAAACAAATGGACGAGCGCTCTCAGGCTCCAGGTACCAGCACCTCTGAACTACCAGAGACCATTGATATGAGTAGTTGCATTGCATATAGACTGTTGCATATATGTTCAAATGGTTCAGGGCACATGACAAACCATGTGTCCCAATACAACTTACAAATAACGTACTCACCATCTGTACACACCAATGCATTTTCAACACTACTGACTCATCACCCTTCCAGACTTGTAGTAGATTTACTAAAGCTCTGGAGCTTCAAAGGGCTCCCATACAGGTATCATAAACACACCTTCAAGGAATATAGCATGCCCTCACTTACAGTCAGCACAACAAACCATTGGCTGTAAACACACTCATAGCCAAGATTTGCAGAGGGGTCTTCCAATCTCCACCATTTACAGCAGGGCACCAAACACAAACACATTGGTATTGTCACAAGGAATCTTCCCTTAAACAAAGACTAACCATAGACCTATTTGCACCACACACCTCCGCTAACCCAAGTCTCAACTCCCTCATATCCTCCGAGGAGTTTTCTTACTATACAACACCATTGATCTACCTTTACAGCTATCACTCAAGCATGGGTTGAAGCTTGGTTAAGTAAGACCAATACCATCAACCCAGTAAACGGCTACCATCTTACCCTACACACTGGCACTTACATGGCATAAATTGGGCAATCCTTTCCCTGCTCAACTTTCGAGCTACAGATTAGCCTACTATCGATATTCGCAGATACTCTGTGCTGGTTATGATAACATATCCAGAGGTCTTACAGTCATACACTATCTAGAAGACTTCTTGTTGATCAAAGATAACATATTTTTCACTAGAAGCCTCACGGCAGCTTAGTCTGGTTGACCACTTGGGCGTCCCAGTACCCCATAAGAAACAGAAGGCCCAGACACTATCATCACATTACTGGGCATATGACTTGAGTCGGCATCCATACACGCAAGTTACCACAAGACAAATAGGGAACATTCTCATCTACATCAATCACTACCTCCTGCTTAGTACTTACAACTGCAAGGAACTACAATCCCTACCAGGTTCCTTAATTTTGCCATGCCAATCATACCACAAGACCATGCTTTCACATCCAGAGTACTTTCCCCTTTTTTCCACACTTCCAACATGATGATCAGAGGATGTCCCTAGACACTTCAGCAACAGCAGACCTGCACATGGGGGAGAATTTCTTAACCACTTGGCATGGTAAAAGCATGTTCCTTCCAGGATTGTCTGACACTTCTCCAACCAGATGGTCAGACGCGGCGTCTACCACGGGTTTGGCAGCGATCTACCGGGAACGATTGCTTTGGAGCTGTTGGCCATGGCATCCAGGTTTGGAAATTTTTCCACCACCTCAGCCCCTTTGGGAGATCTACCCCATTGTAGCAGCTGCTGTGGCATAGGGTAAATCATGGTCAGGGTCATCAATCCGTTGTTACTCTGACAACTAGGCACATGTCATATCATCAACAATCGCCACTACTCATCCATAAGGTCATGATATTTTTGGGGAACTCACTATATATATGTATACATCCCTGCCGATAATTGTCTCATTTATATTCCAGGCATGTTCATCATACACTTCCTACAGCCGCCCATACAGTCACGGCCACGCTTTTGTTCCAGAGACAAAATCATGGATTAGACATACTCATGCAGCATAGCATGCACTATCCCACCTAGCACTTTCGTCCCATACTTGTAGAACACATAACACAGCTTTTCACCTGGCTTAAAGAATCTCATTGGAACACAACATAGCTCAACCTATGTAACATAACATTTCTCCTAGGCTTTGCTTCTTTTTGCCACCTTAAACTTAAACTATCTCACACACCATTAATTATATAGTTTACAGGCATTCAACAACACAGGATAACCTATGGCCAAAACTACCATAACTTCATGCTATCATACCAGACAAGAATATACTCAGAGGTTTTCAGGAATCCATTCTCCCACGTTCCTCTCAGAGATTACCAATAGCCATCCAACTTTTCATCCTTATCGGACCTATTAGATCTACAACCATTCAATTATACTACCAAGTCGGCCATTACCAGCCATGCACATTGCCTTTTATGCCTTTCTCAGGCCAGAGAATTCACTACCATCACCACCACTCAGACAGATCATTGTCTTCAACGATCCCACGTACGTAAACACATATTTCATTACCTATTGGCTCTACCACATTGTATATATTTGTTGACTGTATTAAATCTTTGATTATTCATTTTTGCCCTCTTTATTTACAGGCCTACCGTATCGTCGGTCTCGGCACACCACAACCGACTTGCTCACTTTATACTATCCTACGCTTATGCTGGATCCTTACTCCATATACGGCTATTGCCCCTTACACAAGTATTAAGGCCGTTTGGCCTGTATTTGTGGGAGGGGCTTAAATTAATTCACTCCCCTATATAAGGGACACCCCTTACCTGACTCATATCGCTTGAGGTCAGCATCAGAATGACCCTCCCACCCACTCCTCATTTCAACACTTTCTCTTTTCTTTCCATTTACTTTACTTACTTACTCCTTGGTGGGCCCTCTTTATTTACAGGCCTACCGTATCGTCGGTCTCGGCACACCACAACCGACTTGCTCACTTTATACTATCCTACGCTTATGCTGGATCCTTACTCCATATACGGCTATTGCCCCTTACACAAATATATATATATATATCGGGACTGAAACGTTGATAATTTTAAATTGATTAAATAAATAATTAGAATTTTAAGGACCACAGTGCAGCCATTTTCATTACAGTTTGTATCACTTAGACGCCAGGGGTTCTTGCACCCGGCATTTAAAGGAAATTTGGAGTGCAAGGAATTTCTAGTTACATAGTTACATAGCTGAAAAGAGACTTGTGTCAATCAAGTTCCGCCTTCCTAACATTTGTTTTTTGCTGTTGATCCAAAAGAAGGCAAAAAAACACAGTTTGAAGCACTTCCAATTTTTCAACAAACTAGGGAAAAAAATCCTTCTTGACCCCAGAATGGCAGTCAGATTAATCCTTGGATCAAGAAGCTATTACAATACATTGAAAAATTATATCCTTGAACATTCTGTTTTTAGCAAGTATGCATCTAGTTGCTGTTTGAACATCTGTATGGACTCTGATAAAACCACTTCTTCAGGCAGAGACTTCCACATCCTTATTGTTCTTACAGTAAAAAAATGTTTTCTTTGCCTTAGACAAATTCTTCTTTCCTCCAGTGTAAACACATGACCTCATGTCCTATGTAAAGTCCGGTTTGTGAATAGATTTCCACATAATGGTTTGAATTGGCCCTGGATATATATTTGTATAATGTTATCATATCCCCTCTGAGGCGACATTTTTTCTAAACTAAAGAGGTTTATATTTAGTGATGTACCGAACTGTCCGCCGGCGGACAGTTCCCGGCGAAATTAGCTTGTTCGCGTTCGCCTCGGCGGGCGGACACATGCGCAGTTCGATCCGCCCCCTATTCGTCATCATTGGGCAAACTTTGACCCTGTGCCTCTCGGTCAGCAGACACATTACAGCCAATCAGCAGCACTCCCTCCCTTCCACACCCTCCAACCTCCCTCCCAGCATCCATTTTCGATTCATTCGGAAGATGCATGCTTAGTGAGAGGAGGGAAAGTTTAGCTGCTGCTGATTACATAGGGAAATTGATAGCTAGGCTAGGGTATTCAGTGTCCACTACAATCCTGAAGGACTCATCTGATCTCTGCTGTAAGGACAGCACCCCAAAAAGCCCTTTTTAGGGCTAGAACATCAGGCTGTTTTTTTTTTTTTTTTTCTGTGTAATGTAATTGCAGGTGCCTGCCTGCCAGCCTGTGTGTCAGGCTCACAGCATATACTGTGCCCACTTGCCCAGTGGCACCACTCATATCTGTTTTAACAATCGGTTAAGCTTTACATTTAAAATAAATATATTTTTTCCCTTCGTATAGTGGCAGTACTTACAAGTGGGATGTTCCTTAGGATTCTGGACAAGAAGCTCCCCCTTCTTTAGAATTTAAATGCTGTGCTCCGCCTGCTGCCTCCATATAAGCTGTAACTCAGAGACACTCACCAGTTCTTCTTGTCCCGGCAACGGGACGGACAGGTTCCCCCACAGTGCAGGTGGAGATTTGGTGCGTTCAGCACAGGTTGCTGACCGGGAGGTGAGTGCCCGATAGTTTCCCGGGCGGGAACTGAGCGGCAACAGTACTTCCGGGTTCGCGTTACGGAACGTGACCGGGTACTGTCTTTTGTGTTTTTTTCTGACGGAGTTCCCAGGCGGTTCTCCTTCATTGCTCATTACGCATGCGCACAGCGGTGGAACGCACGCCCGGGAGGCTTTGCGTTCCACCAAACACAGAATCACGCTACTGAGCATGCGCGAAACGGTGTTTGGCGCCAAATTTAAAATTTGGATACATGGCTGTGCAGGACCTTCCTGACCCCAAGGGTGGGTGTACAGTTCTGGTTCTCCGTGTCACCTGCCCTCCTACACGGATCTTAGGTGATTTAAGGTGAGGTTTAACTATTGAACTCTCCTTTTTTTTCACCTTTTGTTTTTATGCATGCTTCTAGAATAAGTCCTATGTCTCCAGATAAGACAGATATTGACAAGATGTCAACTTCTGTTCCAAACACCACAAGTAAATCTAAGCACTTATGTTGTCTGGAATGTGCATTACCTCTACCTGACGGATGTCGCAAAAATACATGCAATCAGTGCGCAACGGATCGGCTAGTAAAAGCCGAGCAGACTGATATGGCATCCTTCCTGGGCTGGTTTCAGGAATATTTGTCCCAGACATTTGAAGCTATTCGGGAGAAACTGCCCACACAGCGTAGGAGGAATAGATCTCCTTCTGTGTCTGACGTCTCTTCGCCTTCGGATATTTCCAGCCTGACTTCAAGTGTGGAGGAGGGGTTTCCACCAGAAGAGCTGAAGAAATTTATTAAAGAAGTGACGACGGCGGTACAAGAAACTGAACCTACCAAGGGTAAGGTTAAAGGTTTCCCAATGTCTCCTTAAATCTTGGATCTCCATCATAGAGAATGAAAGAATCTTGAAAGACGTACGTTCAAGTCAAGCTACAGTCTGGAGAAAAATGGGAAGATCTTCCTAAGTGGATGTTCAGATTGACCAGCTATCAAAGAAAACCACTATACCCATTGGCGAAGTCTCAGGGCTTAAAGACCCAATGGACGAACGGGCCGTAACTTCGTGTAGTAGAATATTCCAGGCCGCAGGATATCAGTGCAGAGCTGAATTTGCAGGTTCAGCGGTTCTCAGAGCTCAGAGCGTTTGGCTACAAGCCCTGGAAGATTACATTATGGGAAATCTGATACAGATCCTTCCCATCTCTTGTTCCTACTGAAAGATGAGTTTTCTTTGTTTATCAGCGAGGATTATGGGTTTGTCGTCAGTAGCCAGAAGAGCTCTTTGGCTACGAACATGGACAGCTGACTCTGCGTCTAAAGCACCCTTATGTGCATTACCCTTTGAAAGGAACAAAAATTTTTTTTGGGCACTCCTTTGGAAGACATTGTTAGACAGATGTCTGATACGAAGAAAGCCCTGCCTCTGGATTAAAGAACCCAGGGATATTAAAGTTTTCAGTACAAGGGTCAGAGGTCCTTTCGTTACCAGGGCGGTTTTGCAGGTTTCAAAAGCATGATGGCCTATGGCCATACCAGCCTGAAAATCCCTGATCTCGTCAGATCTCAGAAGCCATCCAGACTCGGGCCTGGTTAGTACTTGTATGGGAGTCCAACTATGTACCTTAATTAAACAGCCAGTGGTCTTGACAGGAATCAACAGGCATGACAAAAGGGGAAGTTTTGACGCCATAAGATGGGAGGACGCCTTCGGTTCTTCACCCAAGACTAGAAAAGAGTGCTTCATAGGTGAATTACAAGAACCATTTCAGAAGGTTACAGAATTAAGTTTCATCGAAACCACGTCCATCCTTCCTACGGTCAAGCTATCCATCAAGAGTAAACAAATTCTCTTCTTCTTTAAGAAATGTGGTAGAGAGGTACCCAAACGTTGAGTATTTCAGGGAGTTTACTCACGCCTTTTTTTCTGGTTCAAATACCAGATGGAATCTAGTAAACACCTGCTTACATGACAGAAGTTCCGTATGGAACGTATTTTGTCTTTTGACACACATTTTTACAAAGGGAGATTACATGGCGGAGTTGGTTTAAATATGCTTATCTCCATGTACCGGTTTCAGAATCTAACCGGAAGTTCTCAGGTTTGCGGTTCTAGCAACACTGGCTTGTTGGTCTAGTGGTATGATTCTCGCTTCAGGTGCGAGAGGTCCCGGGTTCAAATCCGGAAGTGCCCAAGCATTCTTGTTTCAAGAAAGCGAAGGATTCTCCATTTACATTTAAACTCTTCCCTTTGGCCTGTCCTCAGCTCTTCGAGCTTTTACAGAAATCCTGGCATCCATAGCAGTGGTTTTACGTCTGAAAGGTATCTCGATTGTTCCATACCTGGACGTTTGGTTCCTGAAGGCCCAATAAAGACAACTGCTAAATCTTCATCTCACGATTACAATGAAGATTTTAAGAGATCACGGTTGGATCCTGAACCTGGAAAAATCCAAGCTGACTGCGTCACGAAGTCTAGAGTTCTTGGGTCTTAGAGGAAATTCACAGTCCCTCTCTCTTTTTCTACCATTAGTGAAACAAATGAGGATTTTTAAAGCCGTATCAAAGCTGCATAAAACCTAAGTTCAATCAGAGATGCTATGAGGTTCTAGGCCTCCTCGCTTCTGCAATCCCAGCAGTGGCCTGGGCAAAGGCAGAAGCAAAACCATTGCAATGGGACATCCTTTCCCAATGGACACGAAAACAGGAAGATCTAGACTCTCCTTCCACCTATCCAAAAGGGTGAAAGGACTCCTGAACTGGTGGAAACACAGAAGCAAAATCTCAAAGGGCCTATCGTTTGCTCAGAAACAATGGTTTATGATATCCACATATGCCTCCCAGATGGGTTGGGGCGCCCATCTAGCTTCTCAGTTCCGTCAGGGTCTTGGAACGGAGTTGAGTCAGGCGCTTCCTGAAGTTTCAGGGTTTAATGCTGTTTGGAAGGCACTGGTTTCCTTCCGTTCAGCCATCACAAATCAGGCTATGAGGATTCAGTCGGACGACGCCACTACAGTGTTTTTTTTCGCCAGGGTGGCACGAAGGTAAAAGCTCTTCAAGAGCTCTGCTATCTCATATGTCTTGGGCTCAAGCGAATCTTCTCGCTATATCAGCTATCCATGTCAGAGGGTCTCTAAAGTTAGTTCAGACGGCCTCAGCCGTAGACTTTGGTCTCAGGCAGACTGGGCACTGTCAAGCTAAATTTTTTGGGCGCTGGGTTCACGCTTCGGCAGGCCGGAGATAGACCTGTTTGCCACAAGGAGATACAGGAAAGTTCAATGTTTTGCTTCTCTCCATTCAGGAGAGTACCCAGTTGTCCTAGACGGTCTATCGATACCTTGGACCTTCGACATGGCTTATGTTTTCCCTCCTGTCGCTCTTATACCACGGATTGTTCATAAGTAAGATGAAGAAGGCAAGTAATTGGCAGTCCTGCCCTTCTGGCCGAACAGGAGTTGGTTTTCGGAAGTGGAAAACTTGACAATCTCACGTTAGCATCTCCAGTCTCTTCTCAAATATTGGAGAATGTGACTCTCCCCGTGGAAACTCTGGATATTTTTCACCTGACTGCATTGTTGCTGCAAGGGTGATCCTTCAAGGCCATGGTCTCTCTGACCTTTATGTGATGTGTTGCTGTCTTCTGTCCGCTGGTCCACTTCGTAAATCTATTTCAGAGTTTGGATGAAGTTCAGAACCTGGTGTTCACTTCGAGGTTGGATCCGGCCAAAGCCTCTATCCCGGAAAGTCTTTCTTTTTTGCAAGATGGGTTTGAAGCCGGCCTGGGAGTTTTCGCTCAAAGGCCAGATTTCAGCTCTAAATCACTTCCTGGTTCGTGGCTTTGCCTCAAACCTGCTTTTTCTAAGATTTCTTAAGTCCATAAGGCTTAAGAGGCCTCCTAAGTAGTACCTTTCCCTACTTGGGATCTGTCTGGTGCTTCGAGCCCTTTGTGAACCACCATTTGAACATTTACTGGAGGTTCATATCAAGTTTCTTACCTTCAAGACGGTTTTCCGGGTGCCTATCGCCTCTGCTAGTTGAGTAGGTGTGATCCGAGCTCTCTCTTTCTCTCCGGAATTCACCTTTTTCATCGCGACTAGGTGGTCCTGCACACCAAGCCTTCTTTTTTGCCTAAGGTTTCTTCTGGTGCTGCAATTACCAACCTATTGTCCTACCGGGGTTTTATCATTTTCCTACGTCGGATCTGGAAAGAATGTGACATCTCCTAGATGTTGGAAGATCCCTGAAAATCTGTCTTCAGATGACTCAGGGATTAGATCCTTAGATCTATGTGTATTCTTTCATGGCGCTAACAGGGGTTGTGCTGTCTCAGGACCCTCTTTGGCCTGATGGCTAACGTATACAATCAGGTTGGCTTATCAATCCAAAGGGATTCCCCTTAGTTTCCCTTTCAAGGCTCGTGCCTCTAGAGCTATGACGACCTCCTGGGCTGAAAGAGCAGCCGCCTCACCTGAAGACATCTGCAAAACTGCTGCTTGGTCTTCCTTACATACTTTTATCAAGCATTGTAGGCTGGACGTATTCTCATCATCTGAAGCTGCTTTGGGCGTAAGGTGCTACATGCTGTGGCCTGCTGAGTTCCCACCCTTTGTTGTTTGCAGGGGTCTTGCTATATCCCACTTGTAAGTACTGCCACTATACGAAGGGAAAAACAGTAATTTTACTTACCGTAAATTCCTTTTTTCTTAGTATAGTGGCAGTACTGGCTTTCCCTCCGCTTTCAAATAGATACAATTCTATGCATCATTCGGTCTCCGTTTTGGTTCTTTTGTATTACTGGTGAGTGTCTCTGAGTTACAGCTTATATGGAGGCAGCAGGCGGAGCACAGCATTTAAATTCTAAAGAAGGGGGAGCTTCTTGTCCAGAATCCTAAGGAACATCCCACTTGTAAGTACTGCCACTATACTAAGAAAAAAGGAATTTACGGTAAGTAAAATTACTGTTTTTTCACTGTAATAGAAGAGCAGTTGCCTGCCTGCCAGCTTCTGTGTGAGGTTGGATGCCTTGCCCATTTGCACAGTCAGTGCCACCACTCATATCTGTTTTAACAATCGGTTAAGCTTTATATTTAAAATAAATAATTTTTTTTTCACTGTAATAGAAGAGCAGTTAGTTGTCTGCAAGCATCTGGGTGTCAGGCCTACTTCAGCGTGTGCCCTGCACAACCCTGCCAGCGTGCTTTGACAGTTGCCAATCATATCTGCTGTCTCTTTAGCGTGCTTTTACAAAGAAAAAAAGGTTTCCAGTGTAAGCTAATAGCAGCCAGTCAGTGTCCTTCAAGCGGCTCTGTCAGGCCTTCCTTCAGCGTGTGCCCTGCACAACACTGCCAGCGTGCTTTGACAGTTGCCAATCATATCTGGTGTCTCTTTAGCGTGCTTTTACAAAGAAAAAAGGTTTCCAGTGTAAGCTAATAGCAGCCAGTCAGTGTCCTTCAAGCGGCTCTGTCAGGCTTTCCTTCAGCGTGTGCCCTGCACAACACTGCCAGCGTGCTTTGACAGTTGCCAATCATATCTGGTGTCTCTTTAGCGTGCTTTTACAAAGAAAAGAGGTTTCCAGTGTAAGCTAATAGCAGCCAGTCAGTGTCCTTCAAGCGGCTCTGTCAGGCCTTCCTTCAGCGTGTGCCCTGCACAACCCTGCCAGCGTGCTTTGGCAGTTGCCAATCATATCTGGTGTCTCTTTAGCGTGCTTTTACAAAGAAAAAAGGTTTCCAGTGTAAGCTAATAGCAGCCAGTCAGTGTCCTTCAAGCGGCTCTGTCAGGCCTTCCTTCAGCGTGTGCCCTGCACAACCCTGCCAGCGTGCTTTGACAGTTGCCAATCATATCTGGTGTCTCTTTAGCGTGCTTTTACAAAGAAAAAAGGTTTCCAGTGTAAGCTAATAGCAGCCAGTCAGTGTCCTTCAAGCGGCTCTGTCAGGCCTTCCTTAAGCGTGTGCCCTGCACAACCCTGCCAGCGTGCTTTGACAGTTGCCAATCATATCTGCTGTCTCTTTAGCGTGCTTTTACAAAGAAAAAAGGTTTCCAGTGTAAGCTAATAGCAGCCAGTCAGTGTCCTTCAAGCGGCTCTGTCAGGCCTTCCTTCAGCGTGTGCCCTGCACAACACTGCCAGCGTGCTTTGACAGTTGCCAATCATATCTGGTGTCTCTTTAGCGTGCTTTTACAAAGAAAAAAGGTTTCCAGTGTAAGCTAATAGCAGCCAGTCAGTGTCCTTCAAGCGGCTCTGTCAGGCCTTCCTTCAGAGTGTGCCCTGCACAACCCTGCCAGCGTGCTTTGACAGTTGCCAATCATATCTGGTGTCTCTTTAGCGTGCTTTTACAAAGAAAAAAGGTTTCCAGTGTAAGCTAATAGCAGAAAGTCAGTGTCCTTCAAGCGGCTCTGTCAGGCCTTCCTTCAGCGTGTGCCCTGCACAACCCTGCCAGCGTACTTTGACAGTTGCCACTCATATCTGGTGTCTCTATAGCGTGCTTTTAAAACCAAAACTTTGTTTCCACTGTAATAGAAGAGCAGTTGCCTGCCTGCCAGCTTCTGTGTGAGTTTCACAGTGGATACTGTGCCCTCTTGCCCAGTGCCACCACTCATATCTGTTTTTACAATAGCTTAAGCTTTAGATTTAAAATAAATATTTTTTTTCACTGTAATAGAAGAGCAGTTAGTTGTCTGCAAGCGTCTGGGTGTCAGGCCTACTTCAGCGTGTGCTCTGCAGACCTGTGCCAGCGTGCTTTGACAGTTGCCAATCATATCTGGTGTCTCTTTAGCATGCTTTTACAAAGAAAAAAGGTTTCCAGTGTAAGCTAATAGCAGCCAGTCAGTGTCCTTCAAGCGGCTCTGTCAGGCCTTCCTTCAGCGTGTGCCCTGCACAACCCTGCCAGCGTGCTTTGACAGTTGCCAATCATATCTGGTGTCTCTTTAGCGTGCTTTTACAAAGAAAAAAGGTTTCCAGTGTAAGCTAATAGCAGCCAGTCAGTGTCCTTCAAGCGGCTCTGTCAGGCCTTCCTTCAGCGTGTGCCCTGCACAACCCTGCCAGCGTGCTTTGACAGTTGCCAATCATATCTGCTGTCTCTTTAGCGTGCTTTTACAAAGAAAAAAGGTTTCCAGTGTAAGCTAATAGCAGCCAGTCAGTGTCCTTCAAGCGGCTCTGTCAGGCCTTCCTTCAGCGTGTGCCCTGCACAACACTGCCAGCGTGCTTTGACAGTTGCCAATCATATCTGGTGTCTCTTTAGCGTGCTTTTACAAAGAAAAAAGGTTTCCAGTGTAAGCTAATAGCAGCCAGTCAGTGTCCTTCAAGCGGCTCTGTCAGGCCTTCCTTCAGCGTGTGCCCTGCACAACCCTGCCAGAGTGCTTTGACAGTTGCCAATCATATCTGGTGTCTCTTTAGCGTGCTTTTACAAAGAAAAAAGGTTTCCAGTGTAAGCTAATAGCAGCCAGTCAGTGTCCTTCAAGCGGCTCTGTCAGGCATTCCATCAGCGTGTGCCCTGCACAACCCTGCCAGCGTGCTTTGACAGTTGCCAATCATATCTGGTGTCTCTATAGCGTGCTTTTACAAAGAAAAAAGGTTTCCAGTGTAAGCTAATAGCAGCCAGTCAGTGTCCTTCAAGCGGCTCTGTCAGGCCTTCCTTCAGCGTGTGCCCTGCACAACCCTGCCAGCGTACTTTGACAGTTGCCACTCATATCTGGTGTCTCTATAGCGTGCTTTTAAAACCAAAACTTTGTTTCCACTGTAATAGAAGAGCAGTTGCCTGCCTGCCAGCTTCTGTGTGAGTTTCACAGTGGATACTGTGCCCTCTTGCCCAGTGCCACCACTCATATCTGTTTTTACAATAGCTTAAGCTTTAGATTTAAAATAAATATTTTTTTTCACTGTAATAGAAGAGCAGTTAGTTGTCTGCAAGCGTCTGGGTGTCAGGCCTACTTCAGCGTGTGCTCTGCAGACCTGTGCCAGTGTGCTTTGACAGTTGCCACTCATATCTTGTGTCTCTATAGCGTGCTTTTACAACCAAAATTTTTTTTTCACTGTTATAGATTGAATAGCAGTTACTTGTCTTCAAGCGGGTGTCTCAGGCCTACAGTGTGTGCTCTGCAGAACTGTTACAGTTCACATTGCCAATCATATCTGGTCTCACAGTAGCTTGCACGCATAGTACCACTAATCCCCCAAAAAATGACAGGCAGAGGCAGGCCACCCCGCAGGGGCCGTCGTGGTCGTGGTGCTGTGATTCCCTTTTGCCCTAGAATAATGCCCAGTTTTCAGAAGCCACGTACCCTGAACTTGAAAAGTTCTGAGGACATAGTTGACTGGCTAACACAGGACACCCAATCTTGTACAGCCTCCGCTCGGAACCTTGACGCACCATCCTCCTCCAGCTTAGCTTCAGGCACCTCTCAGGATAGCACTCACCCGCCTGCCGCCACCACCAAAACTAGCACCACAGCCGCTTTACTTGGTATGTCAGAGGAGTTATTCACACACCCGTTTGAAGAAATGAGTGATGCGCAACCATTATTGCTAGAGGATGTAGATAACAGGGATATGTCTCAGGCAGGCAGCATTAAACACATGGAGGTACGGTGTGATGATGATGATGTTGTACCCGCTGCTGCTTCCTTTTCTGAATTGTCAGATACAAGCGAAGCGGTTGATGATGACGATGCGTCCATGGATGTCACGTGGGTGCCCGCTAGAAGAGAAGAAGAACAGGGCGAAAGTTCAGATGGGGAGACAGAGAGGAGGAGGAGGAGGAGACCAGTTGGAAGCAGGGGGGGGTCGTCGCAATGAGCTAGTGGCACAGTCAGACAGCATGCATCGGCACCCGGGGTCAGCCCGACAGCACGTCAATCAACGCATGCTGTGTCCACCACCAGAATGCCGTCATTGCAGAGCTCAGCAGTGTGGCATTTTTTTTGTGTGTCTGCCTCTGACAACAGCGATGCCATTTGCAACCTGTGCCAAAGGAAACTGAGTCGTGGGAGGTCCAACACCCACCTAGGTACAACTGCTTTGCGTAGGCACATGATCTCACATCACAAACGCCTATGGGATCAACACATGAGTACAAGCAGCACGCCTACTCTAAGCCGCCATCCTCCTCCTGGTCCAGCATCTTCAGCCACGTCAACCACTGCTGTCCTTCTTGCCCCCTCTCAACCATCCGCCACTCTGTCTCCCGCCTTGAGCAGTTCCCGCTCATCTGCCCACAGTCATGTGTCTGTCAAGGACATGTTTGAGCGTAAGAAGCCAATGTCACCAAGTCACCCCCTTGCCCAGCGTCTGACAGCTGGCTTGTCCGAACTATTAGCCCGCCAGCTTTTACCATACAATCTGGTTGAGTCTGAGGCGTTCAAAAAATTTGTAGCTATTGGGACACCGCAGTGGAAGGTACCCGGCCGGAATTTCTTTTCACAAAAGGCAATCCCCAACTTGTACTCGATTGTGCAAAAGGAAGTCATGGCATGTCTGGCACACAGTGTTGGGGCAAGGGTCCATCTGACCACTGATACCTGGTCTGCAAAGCATGGTCAGGGCAGGTATATCACCTACACTGCGCATTGGGTAAACCTGCTGACGGCTGACAAGCAAGGAATGCGTGGCATTGCAGAGGAGTTGGTGACACAGCCACGAATTGCAGGCAGTCCTGCTGCCACCTCCTCTACTCCTCCTACTCCATCCTCTTCCATAACCTCCTCGGCTGAGTCCTCTTGTGCCGCTGCTTCTTGCTCCACATCAACGGCACCCCCCCAGCTCCCCAGGTACTATTCCACATCCCGGATATGGCAGTGTCACGCCGTCTTGGGTTTGACTTGCTTGAAAGCAGAGAGTCACACCGGACAAGCACTCCTGTCCGCCCTGAACGCACAGGTGGAAAAGTGGCTGACTCCGCAGCAACTGGATATCGGCAAAGTGGTGTGTGACAACGGAAAAAATTTGATAGCGGCATTGAAGTTGGGCAAGTTGACACAAGTGCCGTGCATGGCACATGTGTGTAATCTGATCGTACAACGCTTTGTGCATAAGTACACAGGCTTACAGGACGTCCTGAAGCAGGCCAGGAAGGTGTGTGGCCATTTCAGGCGTTCCTACACGGCCATGGCTCACTTTGCCGATATCCAGCGGCGAAACAACATGCCAGTGAGGCGCTTGATTTGCGACAGCCCTACACGTTGGAATTCAACACTCCTAATGTTCGACCGCCTGCTGCAACAAGAAAAAGCTGTTAATGAATATTTGTATGACCGGGGTGCTAGGACAGCCTCTGGGGAGCTGGGATTTTTTTTGCCACGTTACTGGACGCTCATGCGCAATGCCTGTAGGCTCATGCGTCCTTTTGAGGAGGTGACAAACCTAGTCAGTCGCACCGAAGGCACCATCAGCGACATCATACCATTTGTTTTCTTCATGGAGCGTGCCCTGCGAAGAGTGCTGGATCAGGCTGTAGATGAGCGTGAAGAGGAAGAGAAAGAGTTGTGGTCACCATCACCACCAGAAACAGCCTTATCAGCATCGCTTGCTGGACCTGCGGCAACGCTGGAAGAGGATTGTGAGGAAGAGGAGTCAGAGGAGGATTGTAGCTTTGAGGAGGAGGAGGAGGAGCAAGACCAAACACAACAGGCATCCCAGGGTGCTCGTTGTCACCTATCTGGTACCCGTGGTGTTGTATTGGCTGGGGGGAAGAACATACCTTCAATGACATCAGTGAGGAGGAGGAACGGGAAATGAGTAGCTCGGCATCCAACCTTGTGCAAATGGGGTCTTTCATGCTGTCCTGCCTGTTGAGGGACCCTCGTATAAAAAGGCTGAAGGAGAACGACCTGTACTGGGTGTCCACGCTACTAGACCCCCGGTATAAGCAGAAAGTGGCGGAAATGTTACCCAATTACAACAAGTCGGAAAGGATGCAGCATTTGCAAAATAAATTAAAAAGTATGCTTTACACAGCGTATAAGGGTGATGTCACAGCACAACGGGAATCTAACAGAGGGGAGAGGTGGAAGTCATCCTCCTCCTCCTCCTCCCACGACCACGCCGGCAAGGACAGGACGCTTTAAAGACGTGTTGTTGATGGAGGACATGCGGACCTTTTTAAGTCCTATGCATCGCCACAGCCCTTCGGGATTCACCCTCAGAGAGCGACTCGACCGACAGGTATCAGACTACCTCGCCTTAACTGCATATATCGACACTCTGAGGAGCGATGAACCCCTTGACTACTGGGTGTGCAGGCTTGACCTGTGGCCTGAGCTATCCCAATTTGCGATAGAACTTCTGGCCTTCCCCGCTTCAAGTGTCCTGTCAGAAAGGACCTTCAGTGCAGCAGGAGGTATTGTCACTGAGAAGAGAAGTCGCCTAGGTCAAAAAAGTCTAGATTACCTCACCTTTATTAAGATGAATGAGGGATGGATCCCGAAGGGACTGACACTGGGCGATACATTCGATTAAAAAAGGCCTGATGAGATGAGCTGCCTTGGGCTAAAAATTGTCCACACGCTGCTGTATTTTAGCTCTGAATGACGTTTGACTTGCGTGACTTATCCGCCACCAACTAGGGTTCAAGCCGCCATGGTTTAGGGCACTTTCTGCCTGTGAAACAAACATAAATTTTTCTGGACGCTGCTACAGCAGCGGCTGCAACAATACCAAATTTTTCAGGCATGTGTACATGCCTAATTTTTAGGCCCACTGGTGCAAGTGGACTGATTACAATTACAGGGCCTCTAAAGAGTCCTGTATTGTTATTTGTCGTCACTACCTTCCCGCGTCGGGAGTGGGTCATTTGCGCCCCTGCTGCCTTCCTTGCATGTGGTAGCTGTTTGTCAGGGATTTGTCAATCCATATCTGCCAAGTGACCCTATGTAGGGGTAACAGTCCCTATTCTGCTCTGTGTCAGTGTGTATCATGGTCTCTGTGGACAAGGAACAGTCTCTATTCTGCTCTGTGTCAGTGTGTATCAGGGGTTTTGAGGACAGGTGTCAATCCATATCTGCCAAGTGACCCTATGTAGGGGGAACAGTCTCTATTCTGCTCTGTGTCAGTGTGTATCAGGGCTGGGCTTTGAGGACAGGTGTCAATGTTAGGTGATGTCTGCCCTTTATGGATTAAAAGCAGACTCTGCATTAACTGTGCAATTTTCCATGGGAGTTTTGCCATGGATCCCCCTCTGGCATGCCACAGTCCAGGTGTTAGTCCCCTTGAAACAACTTTTCCATCACTATTGTGGCCAGAAAGAGTCCCTGTTGTTTTTTAAATTTGCCTGCCCATTGAAGTCAATGGCGGTTCGCGCGGTTCGCCGGTTCGCGAACATTTGCGGAAGTTCGCGTGCGCCGTTCGCGAACCGAAAATTCTGGGTTCGCGACAACACTATTTATATTTGTTTGTGCCTTTCTTCATAGCTGATATGTTGCATTCCTTTTATTCATTCTGTAGCCTGCCTTTGCACTTTTTCTAGTGCCATAATATCCTTCTTTAGAACAGGTTCCCAAAACTGCACAGCATATTCAAGATGTGCTCTAACCAGTGATTTATAAAGAGGCAAAATTATATTATCATCCCAAGAATGAATGCCCTTTTTCATGCATGGCAATACCTTACTGGCCTTAGCCACTGCTGATTGACATTGCACATTGTTGCATAGTTTGTTGTCTATAACAATTCCCAACTCCTTTTCGTTTGTTGTTATCTCTAATTCGCTTCCATGAAGGGTATACGTTGCTTGTGCATTCTTTACGCCGAAGTGCATAACTTTGCATTTTTCAACATTAAATTTAATTTGCCATTTGCGTGCCCAGTCCCCCAGTCTATCTAAATCCCTCTGCAGCAAAGTAATATCCTGCTCACATTGTATTACTTTACATAGTTTTGTGTCATCTGCAAACACTGAAACATGGCTTTTAATGCTTTTTTTAAGATAATTTATAAACATGTTAAATAGAAGGGGTCCCAGAACAGAACCCTGAGGGACACCACTTGCCATCTCTGTCCAGCTTGAAAATTTACCATTACTGACAACTCTTTGTACTCTATTTTTAAGCTAATGTTCTACCCAAGAACAAGAATTTTCATCTAGACTGATTTCTTTGAGTTTGAACACTAATCTTTTGTGTGGAACTGTATCAAATGCCACGGCAAAATGGAAAAGATCACATTCACTGCAACACCCTGATCTATACTTCTTCGTATAATGCAATCAGGTTAGTTTTATATGACCTGTGCTTCATAAAACCATGCAGATATTTGCTGATAATCATGTTCCTCTCAAGGAATTATTTAATATTATCCCCTAATAACCATTCAAATACTTTTCCAGCCACAGAAGTTATGCTCACAGGTCTTTAATTTCCAGGCAAGAATTTTGAACCCTTTTTGAAGAAAATAATCTTGAAAGATTAAAAACAGAGGTTCACTTATTTCTACATTTAGTTCCTTAAGGACTCATGGATGAATACCGTCAGGCCCTGGAGCTTTGTTTATATTAACTTTCTTTAGTTGCTGCAGCACCTTGCCTTGAGTTAATCAATTACAATTTTTCTGCAAGTTTTTAGCAGCAATCATTTGCACATCTATTGCCTTTCCTTAATATATATGGAGGAGAAATAGTTATTTAAAATTTCTGCCTTTTCCTGGTCTTCATTAACTAACACCCCCATCACATTTTTTAGTATATCTACACTTTCATTTTTTTTTTTTTTTTTTTTTTTTTTTAGAATTGATGTACTTAAAAATGCTTTGGGATTGGTTTTGCTCTCTTTGGCTATCATTTTTTCATTTTGAAATTTTGCGAATCTAATCACTGTTTTGCACACCTTATTGGCTTCCTTATATATCTTGTCTGATTTAAATGCCCTTTTCTTATTTTTACTCTCTTGTTTTACTTCTCTACTAAGCCACACTGGTTTCAATTTGTTTATTTTATATTTATTACCCAATGGTACATACTAAGAAATGTACCTTTCTAATATTTGTTGGAAGATGTTCCATTTATCCTCAGTGTTCTTTTCATTAAAGAGTTTATGCCAGTCAATTTATTGTAAAGTTGCCTTAACATATGGAAATTGGCCTTTTTAAAATTATATGTTTTAGTATACCCCATATGTTTTTTGTTTTTTTAGCTTATTTCAAAGGACATTATATTGTGATCACTATTTCCCAAGTGCTCACCTACTAGAATGTTTGTCAAAAGATCAACGTTGTTTGTTAGAACCAGGTTCAGACAAGCATCCTTTCTAGTTGGTGCATGTACAAGTTGTGACATGAAGGTGTCATTTAACAAGTTAAAAAATCTAATTCCCTTTTCTGAACTACTAGTCCCTCTGTCCCAATTTATGTCTGGGTAATTAAAATCTCCAATAATTAACTTATTTTAATATTTATATATATATATATATATATATATATATATATATATATATATATATATATATATATATACACATACATATATATATATATATATATATATATATATATATATACACATACATATATATATATATATATATATATATATATATATACACACTTTTGTTTTTGCCCCCCATTTTCATGAGCTGAACTCAAAGATCTAACACTTTTTCTATGTTCACAAAAGGCCTATTTCTCTCAAATATTGTTCACAAATCTGTCTAAATCTGTGTTAGTGAGCACTTCTCCTTTGCTGAGATAACCCATCCACCTCACAGGTGTGGCATATCGAGATGCTGATTAGACAACATGATTAGTGCACAGGTATGCCTTAGGCTGGCCACAATAAAATGCCACTCTAAAATGTGCAGTTTTACTGTATTATGGAGGTGGGGGGGGGATCCTAAAACCAGTCAGTATCTGGTGTGACCAGCATTTGCCTCACGCAATGCAACACATCTCCTTCACATAGAGTTGATCAAGTTGTTGATTGTGGCTTGTGGAATGCTGGTCCACTCCTTTTCAATGGCTGTGTGAAGTTGCTGTATATTTGCAGGACCTGGAACATGCCATCATATACGCCGATCCAGAGCATCCCAAACATGCTCTATGGGTGACATGTCCGGTGAGTATGCTGGCCATGCAAGAACTGGGATATTTTCAGCATCCAGGAATTGTGTACAGATCTTTGCAACATGGGTCTTTGAATTATCATGCTGCAACATGAGGTGATGGTCGTGGATGAATGGCACCACCATGGGCCTCAGGATCTCATCACAGTATCTATGTGCTTTCAAAATGGCATAGAATATGAGCATTTGCCAACTCTAGTCGGTTACGATGACTGACTGCAGTCAGGTCAAGAACCCAATGATGACAACGAGCATGCAGATGAGCTTCCCTGAGATGGTTTCTGGCAGTTTGTGCAGAAATTATTTGGTTATGGAAACCTATTGTTGCAGCAGCTGTCCGGGTGGCTGGTCTCAGACAATCTTGGAGGTGAAGATGCTGGATGTGGAGGTCCTGGGCTAGTGTGGTTACACGTGGTCTGCGGTTGTGAAGCCGGTTGGATGTACTGCCAAATTCTCTGAAACAAAGATGGCTTATGGTAGAGAAATGAACATTTAATTCATGGGCAACAGCTCTGGTGGACATTGCTGCAGTCAGCATGCCAATTGCACGCTTCCTCAAAACTTGTGACATATGTGGCATTGTGCTGTGTGATAAAACTGCACATTTTAGAGTGGCCTTTTATTGTGGCAAGCCTAAGGCACACCTTTCCAGTAATCATGCTGTCTAATAAGTATCTTCATATGCCACATATATATAATCAATACATATTACTGAAAAGGGAAGTGTTGTGGTAGCTTTTCTTGGTTATGAAATACAATGTTTACAGTGCTCTATTCTGACACTCTGCATGGTCAAACAGAGAATGGAATTGTCATGGCCAGTCCAAGACACTGTGCTGCATGGGTTTAAGTACATAGTGCTGTCCCCTCCCATTGCCTATAAAAATCCACCTTCTTGAAGTCCATAATCCCCACCAATGCATTGCATCATATTACCCAGTAAACTCTCCACAACCTTCAGTTCATCTCCCTATGTAACCAGTCCACATCTATTAGAGCAACTGCCCCTTTCCCTGCATATCATTCAATGTCCAACAGTATATCCCCATAACCAACACTGCATCTCCCCATATCTACAGTGAACCTCCCTATATCCCTCAGTGTATCTTCCCATACACTACATACACACTCCCACTCAACCAACATACAGCCACATACTGCTGCATATAGATTCACATATACTGCCACATTCTGGCTCATACACAGCTACACACTGAAGTCTTGACATTGTATGTGAGTGGAAGTGGGACGGAGATGAGTTGCCTTCCCTCAAAATTCCATGAATCTGAAGCTGAGCCCCAACCAACAAAAGGGACAAAAGGCCCGGTGCAAGGAAGAAGGTTTTGTCTACTGTTGCTGACACATTGCAAAGTAGTGTTAAATGAGGTATACATTTGAGAGGAAGAGGTAAAAAGCCAAATTTCTTCAAATACTGCCTGGGTCCAGTAGACAAACATGGCCCCATGTGGGGACCTTCAACAAAGTAAATATTCAATAAAACTTAATGCTTATGAGGACACAACATTCAACACTTTTAATGAATTATACATGTCAATGCCACTTGTAGTATTTATGAGATTATATAGAATTAAATTAATGAATAACTCAATTTGTCCTTCAAATACCAATATGATAGAAACATACTTAGATATCATTAGAAAACCCTGTGACTAGCAATATCATCCTTAGGATCTATGGAAACATGTAGTAGGAAATTATTTACTTTGAACCTTGTTGTGTCACACCATGACACTTTTCAGGATGAACATCAATTTATCAACATTTGATTTAGACAAAGTAAATTCAGAAGCAAGTAATAGGACAAGGCAGCTTCAATCCAGAGAGTTTTCAAAAGTGAAAATAGACAGAGACTATTTTATAACTAAAAATAAGAATGAGACACTCCTGTTGTAGGGCAAGACCAATAATAAGAGAGATATGGGAATAAAAAGGTAAGTGATTAAGGATATAAGAATTATGTCAAGGTCCCATTTGGACCATCTTAATTTTGCAACAAAATTTTATTCATATAGATTAGGTTGATTCAAAAATCTGTAAAACTATTTTATTAAGTTCATTAAAATAATTTGTATGAAGCAATTATTTATGGAATGGGAATCGGGAGTCATTTCAAGTTCAAAATAGGTTTTTATCCCCAAAAACTTTTCCAGCCTGTGACATCAGTGACCGTCCTTCAGCTTTTTTTTTTTTTTTTTAAACTATATCCTAGAAATGTGTAAGTGGACCATCAATTGTCCACTTATTTTTTTCCTTTCATTTTTTTGAAAAAAACCTTGTCTTTAAATTAAATTACTCCTGCTTCCATGCTTTTTATTTGTACTGTCTGGCTGAATCTTGCAGTGTGACTATGCCTACTACCTCCACATAAGCAGTTCAAACAAACTAATAAGGCACTTTTTTTGAAACACTGAAGATCGATCAATCATACTACAGACTGGATGTGTGGGAAACTAGAGGCTATAGCATGCACTAAGCAGCATGGCATAATAAGCATAATGGTAACATGGTGGGATGAGATACATGTCTTGGAAGTTAACTTAAATGGTTTACATTATTTATAAAGCACAGAAAACAACATGGAATGTGGAGGGACATGTTTGTATGTCAACCATGAGTTGAAGCAAAATTTTAAGCAAGTGTGTGACAAGGAACATGTTGAAAATGTGGAAGCCTTATGGGTAAATATCTGCTTGGGGCAAAAGAATGGAGATCAATTAATGGTTGGGATATGTTAAAAAAAATAATAAATAATAATACAATAAAGCAAGTTGGGAAAGCTGTACATTTTGGCAACACTTTTTAATTATTGGAGATGTTAGTTACCCTGACATACATTGGGACAGAGGGACTAGTAGTTTAGCAAGGGGAATCAGGTTTTTGAACCTTTTAAATTACACCTACATGTCAAAGTTGGTTGAAGCACCAACTTGAAAGGATGCCTGTCTGAATGTGGTCATAATAATAATCAATTTTGATCTGTTCTCAAACATTCAGGTAAGGTAGCACTTGGCAAACAGTAATCATGAAATAACTCGGTATACTAACATGTATAATTGTAAAAAGTTTAAAAAAATAAGGGCAGCTTTACAGCTCATTGAGTGGTATAGACTCTTTAGTGAAAAGAAGAAAATTGAGGATACATTTTCGAACAAATATAAGAAATGTACACTTCTTAGTATATACCATAGGTTGATAAATATCAAATAAACAAATGTAAATGTTGCTTAGTGGTAAGGTAAGCCAATGAATTACGAGAAAATTAAATGTAAAGCTTTTAAATCAAACCAATCAGATTCATCCTATATAAGATAAAAGGAAGCCAATGATGCGTGCAAAAAGGCGATTAGATGGGCTAAACTAGAAAATGTGATAGCCAAACTCCAAAAAGACCAACTGCAAAAAGCTTTTTAAGTACATACATTCGAAAAAAGTATAGGTACACTGAAATCAGCGATGGGTGTGTTAGTAAACAGAGATCAGGAAAAGGCAAAACTTTTAACCCCTTAAGGACGGAGCCAAATGTACACGTTGTGAACGAAACAAAATGCAAACAAAACCTGGCATTTGCGCTATATGTCTGTCCAACCGTAATTCACCTCTTTCATATTAAATGCACCCCCCTTATTATATATCATTTTATTCAGGGGAAACAGGGCTTTCATTTAATATCAAATATTTAGCTATGAAACATAATTTAATATGAAAAAATATAAAATAAATGGGAGAAAATAAGATTTTGTTTTATTTTTTTAGTTCTACATGACATTTTAACTCTCAATGTCATAATACTGTTTGCTTTTACTGCAATAAAATACACATATTTGTATTCAGCAAAGTCTCACGTGTAAAACAGTACCCCCTATGTACAGGTTTTATGGTGTTTTGGGAAGTTACAGGGTCAAATATAGCGTGTCACATTTGAAATTGAAATTAGCCAGATTGGTTATGTTGCCTTTGAGACTGTATAGTAGCTCAGAAAATAAATTTACACCCATAATGGCATACCATTTGCAATAGTAGACAACCCAAGGTATTGCAAATGGGGTATGTCCAGTCTTTTTTAGTAGCCATTTGGTCACAAACACTGGCCAAAGTTAGCGTTAGTATTTGTTTGTGTGTGAAAAATGCAAAAAACGCCAATTTTGGCCAGTGTTTGTGACTAAGTGGCTACTAAAAAAGACTGGACATACCCCATTTGCAATACCTTGGGTTGTCTACTATTGCAAATAGTATGCCATCATAGGGGTAATTTTCATTCTTGGGCTACCATAGGGTCATAAAGGCAACGTAAGCAATCTGGCGAATTTTAATGTGAAAAAAATGAAACACAAGCCTTATATTTGACGCTGTAATTTTTGAAAACACCATAAAACCTGCACATGAGGGGTACTGTTGTACTCTGGAGACTTCGCTGAACACAAATATTTGTGTTTCAAAACAGTAAAAAGTATTGCAGCAATAATATCGTCCGTGTAAGTGCTGTTTGTGCGTGAAAAATGCAAAAAACGTCACTTTTACTGGCGATATCATCGTTGTAATACATTTTACTGTTTTGAAACACTAATATTTGTGTTCAGCGATGTCTCACGAGTAAAACAGTACCCCCCATGTACAGGTTTTATGGTGTCTTGGAAAGTTATAGGGTTAAATATAGTGCTAGCAAATTAAATTCCCTATACTTTAGGCATGGGTTGTCAGGCAGCTCCCGCTAATTTTAATTAATTAGGATACCTAATTATGTAAATATTTTACATAAATATATGTGTAGAATTAATATATGTATATATATATATATATATACCTATGTGTTTATATACGTATATATATATAATTTTGTTTAAATATTTTTATTTATATATAGTGATATATACGTATATATTTATGTATATAGATATATATATATTATTTTGTTCTACGTGTATTTTGATATAAATATATATATATATATTAATATCACAATACAGTTAGAACGAAATAAAACACATCTATATATTTTTTTACATTTTATTTTTAATTATTTTTTTATTTTATTTTTTTACATATTTACATTTTTTTTATATTATATATATTTAATCAGTATCAGTCTACGTGTAATTTGATATTAATATTAAAATACACCTAGACAGTGTATGTGTGTGTATGTATATGTGTATATATACTTAGATTATATATATATATATATATATATATATATATATATATATATATATATATATATATGATCTAAGTATATATATATTTTTTTTAAACTTATTTAACTTAATTTAATTTTATTTCCAGCCAGCAGGGGGACTAACTGTCATTACAGTTAGTCCTCCCAGCCATGTGATTGTGAGGTTCTCACAAGGACCTCACTCTCACATGGCCCAGGCGGGCTGAAAAGGACCGAGGTGCCGCGGGGGGCTCCCTGGGAGTGCCCCCAACTGCGATCGCCGGCGTGGGATCGCCGGCGACCGGGTAAGTAACAAAAAAACGGAGGGCGTAAAATTGCGTCCTGCGGCGTTTAGAGACGCTTTTAAAAGGACGTAATTGTACGCCCTCCGGTCTTAAGGGGTTAAATAATTTGGCTCTAGAAAAACGGCAGATGTGGGCTACAAAATTTAAAAAAAAAAGAAAGGAAGATTTTAGTTATGACGAATGGTTAACAAATTTAAATCTGTTTAGTTTAGAAAAACTGTGCCTCTTTGAGTGGATATGATATCACCATACAAATATATTTAGACAATACAAACATTATCTGGAACTCTATTTTTAAACAGGACTATACAAAGGACACAAAGTCAGTCATTTAGACTGGAAGAAAGTAGATTTAGTCTAAGGAAATGATTAATATTTTCTTTTTTATATTAAAGGAACATTATAGTGTCAGGAAAACAAACATATTCCTGACACTATAGTGTTAAATTTACTATTTAGGTCCCTGGTTCCCTTGTCAAAGCAGTGAAAAGGTGCTTATACTCACCTTTTCTCCCACACCACTCCAGCCTTGCATGGCTGATCCTGTTTCCATGGCTGAGATCATCAACCTTGATTATTCCTATGGGAATACATTGGAATGATACATTGGAATGATATTGTGCATGCACAGCAAAATTATGCTTGCCACGCTGTGCCAATCAGCATCTTCTCAATGAGATATACTGAATCAATGCATTTCTATGTGGCTTGTTCACATTGTGCACCACTGACACAGGAAACACATCTAGTGGCTATCTGAGTATCTGCCATTAGAGGTGTTAATAGGCAGTTCTGTAATCAACATAATAAGAAAGAGGATGCACACCAAAAATCTTGATAATAACTAACCTGGTTTTAATGAATCAATATCCAATACAGGCAAAAAACAACAATAATAAGCAGAGTGACAAAAAATAGGCACAAAACATAAATCAGAACTCAATAGTAATTTACCAGAAGTTCTCACAAGCCTAATAGGGCAGAAACAGTAAACAAAAATAAACCCCCACCTGTAAACACACATTTTCTCAGAAAAGGCAGCATTTGCATTATAAAGTGTTTACATAAAAAAATATGTACATGCTATAGACATCAGATCCACTACATTAAGCTCTAGTAGTTCTGGTAACTATAGTGTCCCTTTAAGAACAATAAGTATGTGGAATTCTCTGTCTGAATAGGTGGCTTTACCAGAATCTGTAAAGATGTTTAAACACAACTGGATGAATATTCCAAGGAGACATCTGGCTGCCTTTCTGAGATCATGAAGGATTTTTTTCCTAATTTGCTGCAAAAATAAAAAGCGCTTCAAAATGTGTGTTTTTTTGTTGTTGTTGCTTTTTTTGTCTTCTTTTCAATCAACAGCAAAAATTGATGTCAGGAAAGCTGAATCTAACCAGAGCAATTTTCTTTCAGCCTATATAAATATGTAAGTCCATCAGTATGTAAATAAAACAGCTCATAAAGACTGCATATCCAGAGGTAACAGGCATCACAAGACTCAGTCAGTCAGAGAAAATCCACTACAATGGAGGGGCAGCAGCAGGAATAATTAAATCTTTACTTGTTAATTGATTTTATTTTTGGAGGGCGGAAGAACAAGGGGATGACCACCAACACATTTTACTCTACAAATACACTCAGTGTAGGCAGGGTTCATTTGTGTAGTAAACTATAGCTACAAATTGTGTATATTACTGAGGGAAGAAGCATGCCATTTCCAAAGTACACTGCTAATCAAATAACCTGTCTCATACCATAAATAAAAAATATATAAATCACAAATCAGTAAATCAATTCTAAATCATTAAAGGAACACTATAGTCACCTAAATTACTTTAGCTAAATAAAGCAGTTTTAGTGTATAGATCACTGCTCAATACGCTCAATTTCACTGCTCAATTCACTGTCATTTAGGAGTTAAATCACTTTTTTTCTGTTTATGCAGCCCTAGCCACACCTCCCCTGGCTATGATTGACAGAACCTGCATGAAAAAAAACTGGTTTCACTTTCAAACAAATGTAATTTACCTTAAATAATTGTATCTCAATCTCTAAATTGAACTTTAATCACATACAGGAGGCTCTTGCAGGGTCTAGCAAGCTATTAAGATAGCAGGGGATAAGAAAATCTTAATTAAACAGAACTTGCAATAAAGAAAGCCTAAATAGGGCTCTCTTTACAGGAAGTATTTATGGAAGGCTGTGCAAGTCACATGCAGGGAGGTGTGACTAGGGTTTATAAACAAAGGGATTTAACTCCTAAATGGCAGAGGATTGAACAGTGAGGCTGCAGGGGCATGTTCTATACACCAACACTGCTTCATTAAGTTAAAGTTGTTCAGGTGACTATAGTGTCCCTTTAAATGGAAGTGTGTGGCACTGACACTAGCAGCAAGCCAAAATTAAGTTCTTCTTTATGTATTTCCTTTTTTAATTCATTAGATGATGAGTTGACTGACTGTTCCTGCCTAACTTGCCTCTGTCGACTACTGGCACTAGCCTCACTTTCTGCACTACCTAAGGGTGGTGGTAGTAGTAGTGGAGCAATGAGCACCAGTGGTAGGTTGTAAAAATTGTGCAGTATCAGATAGAGTCAGTGGACCTGGTGCATGCTCTAATACTTTCTTGTTCTCTTTCTTCCCTCAGTAATAAAGATTTGTGGTATATTTGCTGCATACAGGCACCAGTGAGATGACCTTTTACTCTCCCCCTACTCACTGCCTTGTTGCACAATTTGCTCAATGAGAAGTCTTTGCAAGGCATGTAAATACTTGCTTCTTGAAAGTAACAGGACTGGTTGTCAGGTTTTTACAAAAATCAACCTATATTATTCTATATCAAGTTGAATTTATCATATTTGCATTGTCAGGAAACTCCTGACTTCTGCATAATTTAAGGCTCCAAATTAGTGTGCAAAGTTTTTACAAACTCTGAGAAATAATTTATAACAGACACCAAGTCGGTATAAAGATGTTTCTATTTTTAATGCTTTAGCGGGGCATATTTATACAGTTCAAACAAAGCAGGCACAGTTTTTACATGATACGTTTAAAATGAGTTATTAGCTTTGCATGCTATATTTAGGTGTTGTTCCCTGTAACAGTTTAAATTTTGTAGAAAACAGCTTCTTGTCAGCACATTGTCCTTGCAGCACACATGTAGACAAAAACATTGTAATAACCTTTTATTAGTAGTGATACAAGATGGAGGAGCTATTGCTATACATTATCATCATCTATTCTATCACAATCTCCTTTTTTTGTTCATACACTGACCATATGCTGAAGTATTTCCAAGACTGCTAATCAGTGTTGTGGGACTTTTCTTATTTCTTTACCTCTGTTCCCCTAGCAATGTTCAGTATACGATCATAACCTTTAAGACAGAAGGCGGTTACTGACTGAATAAGGGACTTCATTGAATCTTCTTTGCATTTTATGGTACATATAGCAATTAGCTAAAACGTATGATGAAAAATGCAAACAACAATAGTAATGTATGTAAAGTTATGTTAAGGATTATTTTTTTCCGATGAGGACCACCCAGTGAAGAGATCATACCAATGGCTTCCGATATGTTGGTTATTTATTTTTTTAATTATTTTCAGTTTATACGCTTCAGTGAGAGCCTTCAACTCAGCTTCCTGTGCAGAGCAGTGAGGAGCGAGTGGTTCTGCTTTAATTTCCTTGTGTGCAGAGACTATAGCAAATCCAGTATGGAAGTTACCCTTCTCATCAGGAAACCAAGAACCATCTACAAAATACTCAAAATCTGGATTAGATTATGACATTTCAACAACATGCAAAAAAACCTGCAGTTTCTTGTGCTATCAAGGCAGCACAGTCATGTGGTAACATTGTTTCTTCTAGTTCAGTATCAGACAGATAATTTTTAATTAAGTCACTTCCATCACCCTCCCCTCTTTTAAATCCACAGGAAGTAATGTCGATATTTAGAAAAGTACACATGCACAGGATAACATTAGGGGGCATCAACATGGTACATTACATTCTGTGTTTGGGCTTTACCTGTGTCGAGATGCTGTTAATGTCATGAGTGGTATGGAAAGTAATATTGTTGTCTAGTACAATATCCGTTGCTTTATCTAAGGGAGCTGTGACAGCCGCCACAGCTCTAATGCATGAGGGTGCCCCTTGGGCCACAGGGTCCAGCATATTCAGATTGTTCAGTACAGAACATAGAGAAGGGTTTATTGTAATCAGGAAGGCCAATGACAGGGGCTGATGTAACCAAAAGTTTTAACAAATAAAAGTCTTCCACAGCTTATGGGGTTACCTTGAATGGCTCAGCGCTTAAACAGAAGGCTGCATGTAAACGGTAGCAGAACACAGTAGGAAACAAGACCCAAAATGGTGCGCAATTGTGCCTGGCTCCAAAGTGGGGGTATCTGTTGCACAGCAGTTTTCCTATCCTCAGTAAGAGGATAAGTACCCTGGAAAATACAATAAGCCAAAAATATAAAATTTTGTTGACAGTATTACAGTTTAATCTTTCTAGCTTTGCACCCTGCTTCTGCTAGACATTTTAACAAAGACAGAGTGTGTTCTCTGCAGGTATGTTCATTGGGGCAACAGAGATGTAAATCATCAACATATTGTAGTAACACAACATTGCCATCCCTTGGCCAAGCTTCTAAAATCTGTGCTATAGCCATGCTATACATAGTAGGTGAATTATGGGGGAGTAAAGTCCATGTATACTGCTTGTGTTTATGCGTGAACGCAAACAAATACTTGCTGTCTCTGTGGAGAGGGACAGAAAAGAAGGCATTTGTCAAGTCTATTACAGTAAATACCTTTGACGAGGGAGGTATTTTGGATAACAGAGTATGTGGGTTAGGGACATTTGGGGCTTTGAGCTCAGTAACAGCATTCAGTGCCCTGAGATCATGCACCATGCAATACACAACAGGTTTCCCCTTTTCCTGTTTCTTTTTGACTAGGTATAGTGGGGTGCTACACGTTGAAGTGATACCACTATACCTGCCTGCAAAAAATCATTGAGGGTATTACTGATTGCCACCTCTTGTGCTGGGCTTAGAGCAGGGGTTCTCAACCTTGTCCTCAAGGACCCCCTACCAGTCCAGGGTTTAGGGATTACCTGGGTGTGTCTAAGGTGTTTTGAAAAAGAAAAAAAAAAAGTTGTTTTTTCCCCTTTTTCTAAACACCTTAGACACACCCACCTAATCCCCAAATCCTGGACTGGTAGGGGGTCCTGAGGACTGGGTTGAGAACCCCTGGCTAAGAGGCTATTGTCTCAGGCAAGGTGGAGTTGCATTTGGCAATAATTTTACTTGTACTGGTGAAAATGACAAGCTACCAGTGTCTGTTTTACCTTTTGTACAAAATGTGGGATGAACTTTGTGACAAAAGCACCTTCATTACTGGGATTTGGAGAGGCCTGCTTGCCAGCCTTTTGCCCTGTGACTATGGCCCTGTGGTGAACTTTGGGGCTAAAAACCCTGTTCGTCCCTTTTTCCCTTCTATGGTGCAGTATATGGGGCTTACCAAATGGATTAGGCTTTTGGTGTTCGTTTACAGAACAAACTGTCGAACAGCCGGACCACCCGCAAGTGGAGTGTGCAGCCTGTTAACCTCCTAGAAGCTTAATTGAGGAATGGCTGGGTGGTCGTCGTTCATATAGTCAAACACGTGGCGGAGGCCATCTTGTTTAATCTAACACAGTCAGCTGTGTTTTTCCGTCGAGTTTGTGGAACTGAAATTGGACACTCGACGGCACGAACACCACTATCACTATATATTCTCAACTCTGTATATATAAAAAAAAACTGTTCTGAGTCTCTCTTCTATCTGAGATTCTATTTATTTATTATTTTCCTTCCAAGTAATATATCAGGTTCAAGCCCATTTGGTGGATCTGGTACCACCACCCTGACCTCTGTGTGCCTATTTTTCACATCTGTGGAAATAGTTTACACACAGCTCCCCGTTTTTTTCATTTATACTTCTACAGGGTTTAAGACCCACTATTACATAGGTCAGTTTTTTAGAGATCACTAGGTGATATTCTAATATGGCAAGTTTTCCTCTACTTGGTGTCAAGACGCAGATCTAGTATGTTCTGAATCTAATCTAAAAATAGGAGAACCTAATTATACATTAACAGCAGGGTTTATCTCACTATCCAATCTGTATAAACAACAGATAAGAACTAGTTAGGAAATTTCCTCGCTAGAGAATTATCTAAAAAGGAGGCTCATACCAAGGGGTTTGAGGGTTCCTACAACACCCTCTAATCACATTGACGAGGATGATTTTATTAAGGAATGGGAGGAAGCCGCAGGTCAATGTTCAGTCCGTTTTGTACAAATAATCTGTAAATATGAAAATAAAAAACTACAAGATATAGAGGGAAAAGCAGACAAAGAAATTGACAAGATTGACCAATTTAAATCAGACCCAACCTTCTCCTCTAATGAAAGTAAATTACAGAACAATTTAGAGAGATATCAGGTCATTATTAAACAAAGGAAACATAAAAAATTCTTGAGAGACCATAGAGATTGTAAAACAGGTAACATCTACAAAAAGTTCCAAAGAAGGAGAAAGGTAGATAGAGACCAGGTGTCCACCTCCGAATATGAGACAAGCGGCTTTGACACTGATTCTCAGGCCATCCCATCAACCTCTAATGAACAGAATAGAAGCATTTTTTAAAAAGGGTCACTTTTTTAGAAATGACACAGGGCGAGGAACGCCCTTTATTGATACCAAGACCCAGGAGGCAATCCAATCGTATAAACCGATGCTAGAGAGAGACCAAGTTGTTAATTTATCACAATATACCTTGACTCAGGTAGAGTCAGAGTTGCTGGAAAGAGGTTTATCCTTTGTTCCAGTTTCACGATTTTACAAATTTAACCGGGTAAAGGATATCCATCTATTTGCTCGGAAACTCCTACTCCATAAAACAATGAGAAAAAGGCCAAAGTATTGGGTTTGGAACCTAAGGACTACCAGCTTACCTTAATGCTAGCAGAATTACTGGAAGAGAGCGACCCATTTGAAAGGCAACAATGTCCACTTACAGACCTTAGTCGCAAGAGTGAATACTGCCCTAGAATGGGAGACTTTAAGTATGTAGAGACCTTTGTGGAAATGGTGTGTAAAGAATCTTAAAGAACCTTAAAGAATCTTCAAGAGAGAGAGGGTAACATTGTAATCCTCGACATCACTCACTATGTCTCTTTTACTAAGAAAATCCTTACTGATGTCACAACATATAACATTCTAAAATCTGACCCTACAAAAGTATTCCTAGAAAAACTGAAATACATTTTACAAATGGGACTAAAGGATAATCTGATAGTTAAGAAAGAGTATGATTTAATGCTTAACATAAATCCACGCATAGCTACGTTCTATAATCTACCCAAAATTCATAAAAAACATCAAGACTTAACGGGTAGGCCTATAGTGTCAGGAAACAACAATATGACACACAATGTCAGTATTTACTTAGACCACGTTCTAAGACCTCTGGTGGCTAAGCTTCCCTCTTACTTTAGAGACACAAAACAAACCCTGTCACACTTGAACACTTTAACTATACCAACTAATTCAATACTTTGCAGCTTGGATGTGGAGGTGATTTACAGCACGATCCCCCACACTATAGGGCTTGAACACACACAGTACTTCCTACAACAGAGGGGTACGCATCTTCACAAACATAGTGAGTTTGTCATCGAACTGTTACACTTTGTATTAACGCATAACTTTTTTATGTTTGATGGCACATACTACCACCAGGTGCAGGGTACAGCTATGAGGACGTCTTGTGCACCCTCATATGCCAACCTGCACCTGGGTTGGTGGGAAGAAAAAGTAGTGTTTGCAGACCACTCCAACAAATTCACCCAATGTATCCTCTCTTGGAAGAGATATATCGATGATATTATGATTGTTTGGAGTGGCACTGCTGAAGATTTTTCCCTCTTTGTACAGTCTCTCAATAATAATGACCTCAATTTAAGATTTACATTCGAAATGGGTAAACCCTTTCTTAATTTCTTGGATCTTACCTTAACCCCCGAGGCAAATGGTATCATCAAAACGGACCTATTCAGAAAAAGTACAGCCACCAACAGCCTACTTAATTGGGGAAGCTACCATCCGACCCCCCTAAAAAGAGGCATACCAACCGAGCAGTATTTGCGCCTTAGGCGAAACTGTTCCGATCTTGAGAATTTTAAGACTAGAGCAAGAGACCTACGTGTGATATTTAGCGCTAAAGGATACCCTCATAAATGTTTAAAAAGGGCTTGTCATAGAGCACTACTAACCGACCGGGAAGGTCTCATCAAGGAAGATCCGTCCCCTACAAATCATACCAACCTTGATTCAAAGCAATTGAGATGCAACGCCACCTACGATGCAAGCTGGGATCAGGTTAAGACCATCTTGAACAGATACTGGCCACTGCTTAGGCAAGATGTACATCTCAAAGAGGTAATTCCACCAAATGCAGTCATAGTGGCACAAAGGGGAAAAAACATCAAAGATGCCCTAGTACATAGCCACTTTAAACAATCTACAACAACAACTACACATTAGCTATCAAACAAACTTCCCGGGACTTACAAATGCGCCATTGCAAAGCCTGCAATTCTATTTGTAAAGCTTTCAAAATAGCTCACAGTCAGATACATTCCATCCGAATTCCTTTTTTAACTGCAACACCAAGGGTCTAGTCTACTTAATAATATGCCAATGCAATAAGTTATATGTGGGCAAGATCTTCAGACCTTTCAAAAGGCAGATTCTGGAACACATTAATTCCATAAAAACCAGCAGACATATTGAAACCTCAGTATCCAGACACGTTAAAAACTTTCATCAAGGTGACCACTCGGTACTCAAATTTTTGACCAAAGGAAAGGCAATCTGGACAAACGTCTGAGGAGAAGAGAATGCTTTTGGATCTACCGCCTCAATACTCTGTCAACAATAGGGTTGAATGAGGGTTTCTCCTACTCCCCCTTTATTAGTGATCTATAATATTATAACATAATCTATATTGATTTATTGAATTTTATCATATATTGTGACACTGGAAATAGTACTTTTACTATACACCGATTTTTTTTTTATACAGTTTATTCATTTAATTCATTTGTATGAGATACCTCTAATGCTCTATGACTTATACTAACTAATTTTCCCTATGTTTATTAAGCCCTCATCCTCTCTATATCCAAGCAAAGTCATGATTACAGCATACCCCCTACTGATATTCACAGTACTAATGATGTCATTACTTTTCTCCCCCATAAAAGAGTATCCTCCAGAGAAGTATCCATTCTCCAGCTGACTAATTAAGTATAAACGTTAGGCCACTGGGCTTATTTCCTGAATCTTTAGCTTCAGCATTCCTTTTATTAATATTTTTTATTAATACTTTATATCCTTAAATGAAATGTACCCCTAAGAGGCAGTATCTAAATGTATATCTTTATTAATATATCCAACATCGACAATGTTCCCAAGCTGATCCCTTTCCATGTACCACTATCGATATATAGTGTAATATCATACATGGAGTATTAAGCTTTTATGGACACTTAACTTAGTATCATTGTTTACATTGTGTAGGTACACGCTCAATATGGGAGGAGCTATCCCTGTACCAGTATGGAGGTTTACCCCACCTTTTATCCCACCCCTTTTCCTCCCCCTTCTCCTCCTACTCTACATGACATTACAGCAATGAACTATGCCAGGTCCAAATTGGGAGGAGCTATAGCGTCGTGATGCGGCGAGCTGATCCGCCCACATCTCGCTCCCCTCCGACATCTATGAATGGTTTACTAGAGATGACCCGATGATGACACGAAAGGAGAGGAGGTATCGCTCCACGGCATAGACGCCGGCTCACCGCCTCCATCACGCCTATCCGCACACCTGCTAATAGACATTTGGGTGTATAACAGATCGACCGGCACCCCGACTGGGTACCTCCGTTGAAGGATGCTCCTAGCGCTTCCTGAGGACTCCAAGCACTGCAGCAGACACCACAAACACCGAACTGGAGAAGCATACAAATGCTCTCAAGCATATGAATGCTGTAAACAGCTGAACAGGAAAAGCATACAATCAGCTTACACTCCTGGCAATCAGCATATAATCCAATTCCCCCAATAACGAGACGACACTTCGTTTTGAGGGTCAAGCAGAACTGACTGTACTGGCACATACAGCCTCTTTTATTCCCAATCCACAAACAAAGTTCTGCCCACAGGGTTTTACAGAACAACCAATCAATCCGTACAATACACACAGACACTCCCACACAAAACCCTCCCCTCTGCCTGTGATATGATTACTGAACACAATGGGTAATAAAATTATCACAGACAGAGAAATACAGTTTTATAAAACATATCACAGGGACCCCAAAACATGTGATAACCCCATAAAAAGTATATCCTTGGGGGGTATAACGGGAGGATCTTGGTGAACCACATATCCAAACTTCACCCAGATCCGTTCAGTAGTTTGGAAGATACAGTTTAATGCAGATTCCGCAGAACATATACAGGCTATATGAAAAATAATTACTGTATAATGTGTCTTTGTGCACCAAATACCGGCGAGATGGCACCGTGTAGAAAAGTCACAACAGTGTCTGTGAGTTAAAATGGCCGCCATCCATTGTTCTCACCATGTGCTTCATCCATTGTTCTCACCATGTGCTTTATCCATTGTTCTCACCATGTGCCTCTGATACATGAAATGGTGGCCACCCAGTAACTCCAGAGTATGTCCCCAGATGGTTCTTAAAGGGCCAGCAGCAGCATAATAAAATACAATATGCCCAAATCGGTTCCTAGAAGGGCAATACATCCCAGGGCCGCAGGGCAAGAGGCTGGCAAGCAGTCCTCTCCAGGCACAAGTGGCGGGGCTGGTTCCACCACAGGGTGATTGGAGTATGATGCGGATTGGTCTTTAGAGCTTTAAATTCACCCCGGAAATTGAGGTACTCTTAGCCCCTGACGAAGGTGCAACTACACGCATCGAAACGCGCGTCAGGTTTCCTATTTTTATTTCACTTCTGGTGGCAATAGGTGTCTAACACCTTACTTTATTTTTAAGCTTGGAGATTTTTGGTTGAAGGGGGTATTTTGGGAGGTTGCAGTCTATACTTAATTAGGGACAGCACAGAACACCCTTGAAGGTGTTGGCTTAGGAGTAGCAGGGTCTACAAGCTCAGTGAATTTCTATTTGGGGGCTTTCTGTTATACCCAGCATACCTGGTTAACCACAGAGGTTTTTGAGCACTCCAATTCAATTGCTCTCTATCACCTCTTATGTCCATGTCTATAACATTTGCCCTGCTAGCATTTAAGATCCCAACGCCCTCTAGCCACCACAATTGTCCCAGTATTGCTGACAGCGTTCTCTGTGTATACCTACTGACCTCCTGGTTTGTATTTAGTACCAGTCCAAACACTATTTAGTGGATTTCCCATAGATAGCAGTCATATTTGTATCCTGCTTGGGCCTAAGATATTGCTTATGGGTCTGTACCTTATCTTAAAGACACAGGGGACCCTCTAATGATTCATGTACTCCTTGCCTCACAGCATTTGTTCCCTATGTAGTGCTTTTTATTTCTACTCATCAATAAAGTATTTATTATTTTTTTTGCACTTTTGGTAACTGCATGTGAATTACTATTCTGGCAACCCCCACAACCTCAACTTCGTGCTTATTTTCCGATCAGTCACAGCCCACAACACGACTATTACTATTTTTTCCCGACTCTGTTCTGAAACTGTTCTGAGTCTCTCTTCTATCTGAGATTCTATTTATTTATTATTTTCTTTCCGCTGGGACTTCCACCTCCATTTATGTTGGGCTAAATATGCATGAACAGAGCGCCGTTCGGTAGAAATAATCTACCAAACACACTTCAACACTGACTTTGTGCACGAACGGTCCCGTTCAACTATTTGAGGTGCACTTTAATAATTGGAAATAGACTGTCGGTACAGCCAAATTCTCTGGAACTATTTTTGGCATGAAGCCATGCTTGTAGCCAGTCAAAAGGGACTTCCATGAAACATTTGAACACCTGCTCTGATCTGGATATGTTGTTCACCCAGATCAGGGCTATCAGTGTGCATTTTATAGGGATATGTTGTATTTTGGAATACTTATGAGACTTTGTAAAATATGTGTTTTTTATGCTTGGGGATAATTACGTTAATATATTATCTACCTTAATTGTATCACAGGCAGAGTGTCAGGCATTGTTACATTGATTCTTTTGGTCTGTACAATTTGTGTCCTGTGCCCCATCAGGTCCAGAGGGTGTTCCTCTGGCCTGAAAAGTTATATACAAATCCAACCTGTACCATTAAACTCTCAGATCATCTTGCACCTTCATGAAGTCTTGGCTCATGTTTGGGGGATTGGAGAATTACACTTTGGGATTGCTATAATCACTATACTCCCCTGAACTAAGCTGTTGTAAGAGTTGTTCCTGCTACGCTCTCAGGACTAAGAGAGTCTTACCCACTGGAAGCTGGATCCTGGTCTTGGGTCCAGGGTGGGTGGAGGACGGCGAGACCCCAACCAAGTTGCGGCAGTTCGTGGGGTTTACGGTAGTTATGGTGTCCGCAAGTACTAGGAAGAAGCGATTGATGGAGGTACCCGGTCAGGGTGCAAGGCGGTCCGTCACAAACTTCATCTTGTTATGGGGGAAGATGTTTAACAGGGGTTAAACCATTAAGAGAGGTATTTGTCAATGCTTTTGAAAGTTGAAGCAAACAATGTTCATGCAAGGTTGATGTTAGGGAGACAGTACCATCTGAGTTATAAATAAGATTAGCACTTATGGCTGATAACACATCACTGCCCAAAAGGTTGTCTGGAGCCATATGGCTGATCAATAGTCTGTCAACTAATGCTTTGGAACGCAGCCTTAATTTAATTTTATGTGAAACGGGTCATTAGTGGGAGAACCATCTATGCCAACACCAGTTACAACCTCATTAGGTTTTTCAAAGGGAAATAAAAAAAAAAATTGTGCACAATATATCTGGCTACACCAGTATCTATTAAAATTATAGGGTCTGTTTACCTGGTAATGTATATAAAATATTGGGGGATATACCCATTTCATCAGGTATTTTTAAGCTTTGCACATTTACCGGCTTGCCAAATTCCTATTCTGGTGTGGAAGGTGGAATAATGTAAACTGCCTGTAGGTGTCATATCTGCCTTCTTAAACATAAGTAATACATTCGTAGTAGCTTCCTTTCCTTGCATTTCTTCAACAATTTGCATTGCTGTTTTCTCCCGCTCCCCCCCAATCCTCTGGAACACTTACAGTATTCCCCATTTTGCAGTCTTATTTAGTACAAGATAATAGGCTTCCTCCAAAACAGTATCTATACAATTACAGATACAATAGACCTCTGCAGAGGAATTTTAAAATCCAGGAGGTACACCTTAATATTATGCTTTGAGCTCTATAGCAGTTCTGAGGGTGGGAGCCCTTTTGCTAAATTACATTTAACTCTCCAGTATACAACAATGGCAATGATTACAACTAATTCTAAGAAGCACAGTAATTCCACAATAAACTGTAACGTTCCCTAGGGAACCCTAACATGCAGACAGGACTTAGTAGAGAGAGTTGCAATACCGATCCTTAGAATGGTCGGATTATGCAAAAAGGGATAGTCAAAACACGAGCCGAGATCAAGGGAAATAGAGAGATGGAATAACGAGAGACAAAGCCAAATATCAGTAACCAGGAAATCCAAATAACAAGTGCTCAATGGTAAACCAAAGACCACAACAGGGCACTGAGGCAAGGGAGAGGTTCGCTTATATACACACAGGTTGTGTCTGATTGGCTAACCTCCAATTAGTGTTAACCACAACACGTGGGAGGAGTTTCTTCCATCCCTTGTGGTCATCACTGTGTACCGGGTCACATGACCGGGTGCAGCACACATATAAAGAAGCTGCTCTGGAGCGGGCAGCGTCAGACACACTGCCAGTCTGGAGACAGGGACCAGATGATGCCGCTCGCTGTGATGAGGTCCAGAGGAGCAGCAGTTGCTAGATCCCAGGTTTCAGCACCAAGTTTTCTGTCAGGGAACTCCTGACTTCTGTATGAATTAAGGCTCCAAATTAGCATGCAAAATGTATATATCTGCATAAAACACATGAGTGTTGTTTCCCCCCCCCCCCCCTCTATTATTTTATTTTTAAAATAGTATCATTATTTTTGATATGTAAGTTTGAATTAATACTAAACTGCACTTTTTTACATACACAATTGACCGCAGTTATTGATCCTGATTTGGAATTGGCATTGCTGTGAATTTAATTATAATTGCGGTGTCATAACTTACATTGAAATATAAAAAGATTTTTTTTTCTTTTTGTTACAATTATTGCTACAAAATATAAAAAGTATATATGTAGCCATTTTCTCAACAACAATACACGTATGTATGCAGTTTAAAATTTGTTATAGTAAAGTAACCTTAAAAAAAACAATAGGTGAGTTTTCATTTAATAATTCCCTCTGAGCAGTAAAAGGGTATACATATGGTATTGATGTGGCTTTAAACTGGTGTCAGATCTTAGCAAGGGGAACCACACACATCTACTAACACATCTACTAAACAGTGAGACGCCAGTGGTTGCTCACTGTAATTAAAAACTACTGACTGTCAGCTATTGTTACCCAGTCAGTAATAAAATACAGAAGGGAACTATAACCCCATCCATGTGCCCTCCTCCCCCACTCCTCTTCATTGTATTAGCAACGGGGCAGCAATAGCTAGCAACAGTTTTTATTAACATTGAGCAGTCGATAGCTGCTCTCTGTTTAGTAGATTTGGACCCCGCCTACGACAAAGTTAGTGAGGGCATAATGAAGTTGTTATACCTCCTTTATACTAATGTTTTGGTCACACTGACCCACGTAATAATAATAATAATAATAATGACAAAGTGTTTAACCAGGAAAGGTACATTCGGATTACTCTGGTTTTCAAGTACATTCTGGGGATGTTACCTTAGCCCAACATCCGAGGGTTGTTACTATTACCCAATGTAATGGTACTCATTTTATCTACCTCAGAAGGATGAAAGGCTGAGTCAACCCTAAAGTTTATTTTTATTTTTGTTTCATACAAGTCATTGTGTGTGGACAAAGTGATATGGATTCTGTTTGAATGTTTTTTCCTGGAAGAATCGATTCAGACAAATCAATATTTTTTGCCATGCACAAGTATAGTATACATTATTATTATTATTATTATTATTATTATTATTATTATTATTATGATATTTATATAGCGCCATCAAATTCCGCAGTGCTTTACAATGGGTGGACGAACAGACATGTAGTTGTAACCAGACAAGTTGAACACACAGGAACAGAGGGGTTGAGGGCCCTGCTCAATGAGCTTACATGCTAGAGGGAGTGGGGTAAAATGACACAAAAAGGTAAGGATAGTATTAGACTAGTGACAGTTGCAGAAGAGGAATCAGTCAGGAGCTATTAACAGTTTAATTGATAAGCTTTTATGAAGAAGTGAGTTTTTAACGAGGAGTGGAGACTGGGTGAGCATCTAACGGAGGAGGGAAGCGAGTTCCACAGGAACGGTGCAGCCCTTGAGAAATCTTGAAGGCGAGCATCAGAGGTGGGTGTACGGACAGAAGATAGACGTAAGTCTTCTGCAGATCGTAAGGGCCTAGACAGGACATACTTGTGTATAAGGGAGGACAGATAGGTGGGAGCAACATTATGTAGAGATTTGAAAGCAAGAACCAGGATTTTAAATTGAGCTCTATATTTTATAGGAAGCCAATGTAGGGACTGACAGAAGGGTGAGGCATGGGAGGTGCGGGTGGACAGGAAGATGAGCCTCGCTGCCGCATTCATTATGGACTGTAACGGCGCAAGTTGGGAGCACGTTTTACATGTTTTAATATTCCAAATACTTGCATAAAGATATACTAAGACTTCTGAAATATCGAGTCTCTTTACAAATCGAAAGGGAGCAATTAAACTTAGACCTAATTTGATAAGTTAAAAGATTCAATATTGTTAGAAAAACTGTCTAAATGAATTATATATAAAATATTTTTTATCATAGACCTTAATGGTAACTTCTGTACATAAATCATTTGGACAGTTTTTCTAACCATATTGAATAATTTGGAAAACTTAATAAATTGAGATTTTTTTGGAATTTATAATTTCTCTTGTTTCTTTATACTGCATACACTGATTAATCATAAAATTAAAACCACCTACATAACATTGTGCAGGTCCCCCTTGTGCTGCCTAAACATCTCTGATGCATTGAGGCAAGGACTCCACAAGTCCTTTTAATATGTCCTGACATTTCTGTCAGTAATAGAGCAAAAAGGGTCGGGTCGCACTCAGCCACAACAATTCAGCCCAGGGTGCTACTGAGCATGGGTCAGCAAAAACCCCAAGGAATATGTACAAATAGAAAAATCTCAGGCACTCACTACGATTGTGTCCAGGCAGATTTATTGCAACGTTTCGACCTGTTAAGGTCTTTATCAAGCTTGAGACTTTTCTATTTATACATATTTCTGGCAGTAAGACATTAGCAGCAGATCCTTTAATTCCTGCAAGTTGCAGCGTGGGGCCAATTGGGTTGAGATGTATTAAATTTGCAGGCCACTGCAACACCTTGAACTCTTTGTCATGTTCCTCAAACCATTCTTGAACAATTTTTGTAGTGATGCAGGATGCATTACCCTACTGAAAGAGGCCACTGCCATCAGGGAAATCTATTGCCATGAAGGTGGGTATGTGGTCTGTAACAATCTCCATTGCTTCACATACTCATTGAAGGTACTTTTGGTGGTGGACAGGCAGTGGCGTACACATGACCCATGGGGCCCCGGTGCGAAAATTGATCCGTGGGCCCCCCCCCCCCAACCCCCCGCGCTTACTCTGGCGGACCGGGGCCGGCGGGCACCTGGTCTCAGGGGTTGCAGGGCTGCGAACCCTGCGACCGCAGTATGTACGCCAGTGCATACAGATGCACACACTTAAAGGACCACTACAGACACCCAGATCACATCAGCTCAATGAAGTGGTCTGGGTGTCAGGTCCCTCTGGTTTTAACCCTGCAGCTGAAAACATAGCAGTTTCAGAGAAACTGCTATGTTTCACTGAGGGTTAATCCAGCCTCTAGTGGCTGTCTCACTGACAGCCGCTAGAGGCGCTTTCGCGATTCTAAGACACTGAACGTCCATAGAAAAGCATTGAGTAATGCTTTCCTATGGGCGGTTTGAATGCGTGCGCGGCTCTTGCCGCGCATGCGCATTCGGAGCTGAGAGGCGGAGGGTTCCCCTGCGCCAAGGGAGTCCGGCGCTGGAGAAAGGTAAGTGCTGAAGACACACACACACTCTCACGAACAGACGCATACACACTAGCTAACAGGCACACACATTTACTGACAGAGACACACTCAGCGACAGACATACATACACACTCACTTACAAAACATACACTCTCACTGACAAACACACACTCACTAACAGACATCAAACAGACTCACTAACACACACACAAACACACTCAGTAACAGACACACACAGTAACACACTCACTGACACTCACTAGCAGACACAAACACTAACACACACACTCACACTAACACACACTAACACTCACACACACACACTAACACTAACACACACTAACACTCACACACTAACACTCACACTAACACACACTAACACTAACACACACTAACACTCACACTAACACTAACACACACTAACACTCACACACTAACACACACACACACTAACGTTTTTTTGTATTTAATCCCCCCAGCCTCCTTACCTTTTGGAGTGCTGAGGGGATTCCCTGGGGTCCAGTGGTGCTGCTGGGCTCCTGGGGGTGCGGTCACCCGGCGGGCAGTCAGGCTGGCGGGCGCGCGAGGGAGCACTCTCCCCTGAGTGCTTCCTCTTCAGCTCCCACGCGCGCCGCGTACGGATACCGGCGCCGGAAGATGACGTCATCTTCCGGCGCCGGCATCCCTACGCGGTGCGCGAGGGAGCTGAAGAGGAAGCACTCAGGGGAGAGTGCTCCCTCGCGCGCCCGCAGGACCGGCCAGCCGGGTGGCAGCAGGGCCAGCCTCGGGGGGGCCCGGAGGTGGCCGGCTCTAGGGCCCCCCAGGAGAAGAGGCTGGCCCAGTGGCTACATACCGGGTCGCACCCGGTGCGACCCTGGTATGTACGCCACTGTGGACAGGGGTCTTCATGGACACTGCTACCAGTTTTCGACTGCATAACCTAATGCAGCAAACTGTGATGCACTGTGCGTTCTGACAACTATCCCTCCTGGTCAGCATTATGTTTTTTTTTTCAGCAATTTTAGCTACAGTAGTTATTCTGTGTGTTCTGACCCTTTGCTTTCCATGTGCATCAAAGAGCCTTGGGCTCCTATGACCATAGCACCAATTCACAGGTTTTCCATGCTTGCATTACTTTTGGTAGGTACTAATCACTGCATTCTGAGAACACCCCAAAAGATGCTCTGAACCAGTCGTCAAGTCATCACTATTTAGCCCTTGTCAAAGTCACTCTGTTTTTTTTTGCTTGCCCATTTTTGTTTCTTCCAGCACATGAAATTCAAGAATTCGAATTGCCACTTGTTGTGGCTCATCAGTGTATATATCTTTTTTAAATTGTTATTTGCTTAAATTTGCATAAATCTGACATGTATTTTAAAACAAAAAATTACTTAATTTGTTTTTAAATATTTTTTTAAAATGTTCAAAAATAACATGTTAAACATTTCAATATTCTAGATATTGCTGATGTTATTTTTTACTCTTCTATTTATATTTAAAAGGAACCTCTAAATGTTATTTTTAGGTAATCATTGTTGCCTAGAACAACTTTTATAATTGCTATTGTACAGTTAAATTACAGAAAAATAATTTAATGTAGAAGAAAGGAAAAATGTATATTAAACTAGAAATCACATGCAGACAATTATACAATGGATGGCTATACATGGATCAATTGTACAAGGCTTTTTTGACCTAAACGCTGGCAAATGACGCATAACATCTCTTTAGTTTTTTGTATACTGACAATAATAAAATGTGAACAAATTAACCCAATTTTTTTCTATCTTTGCCTTAAATTGCTTTCATGTAAGATGGATAAATGGTGGTAGAACACTGACTCTCTGTAGCTTAAAAGTCAAAACCGCATCACATGCTTTAAGGAAAATAATGATCTCATTAGCCAAGGGCATTGTAGTTTTTCTCAGTAGTGGAGATTAAATGTCAGCTAAATGCAGTACAAACAATAGGACATTGCACAAAGAGACCATCACTGTTGCAATCTATTATCTGAGCTCTTAGAAGAAATCATCAGCAATTGATTCATTTCTACAGCACGTTATCCTTACAGATCCTGAGTTAAAATTTCAAAAGAAAAATGTTTCTCTTTATATGATGCTTATAGTACACACATCCTCTACTGTCATGTTTTCATTTAATTTCCTCTCACACCCTGCCTTTCGTTAAGGAGACCATCTTGTTGAATTATTTAACGGTGTTGGACAATGGGTTGCAAGAGAACAAAAGTATTTCTATATTTAACATTGTGTTGCAAAATGTCAAAGAAATAAGGCAAGTGGCATTAGAGACACTGTCCTTTATAAGTTGTTTGAAATAATCTTCTGTAGTGTTAATACCCACATCCTTTTTTCTCCACTATCAAAATGTGTAATTTATCATTAGATTGTAGCTCAATATGATACTTTATGAGTGTGTGGATTTGTACTCTCTCTCTCTTTCTGTATTATATATAGTGAATACTATGTATGTGTATATATATATATATATTTTTTTATATATATATATATATATATATATATATATATATATATATATACATATATATATATATATATATATATATACACACACACCTCTTATATATGTACAACAGCTTAGATTGCTGTTGTAATTATTTAAAATATAGATCACAGTATTTACTACTACATAAACACAATTTGCCATAATATGGTTCACATATCTCCATAAACCTAGGAGAAGGAGTTCCTGTATACGTCTAAATATCTTACAACACATCTTAAAAATGAGACCTTATTTAACCACGTTGGTAATGATTGTTGGAAATGTCAAAAGAAAAACAAATAATTAGATCACTAAACACCAAATTTCAGCAAATTGTGTTGCAAAATAATGATGATATGGTAAAAAGATCTCCAATAATCATGTATTGGCTCTTATAGTCAAGCTTTCTCGTCTAGCAGGCTTTCAATTTACTACATTTTAGTTTTTAGTGAATATATCCAATATCTTTACAGGTCATATCAGATAAAAACAAGTAACAAATCTAAAGACTTTCTGGCCTATTTTTATTTTTTTTATATATGTCTGGCCACGACCCAGATCATGGCCAGACAGATATTCTACTGAATATGTTCCATAGATATTTTATTATAAAAGAAGACAATTCAATTGTTACATTTTTCACACTGTAGAGAACTGTTATCACATCTTCTTTCTAAAGAAAAAGCAGATATAAGATTGAAACATGAAACACTGAGAAAAAAACTAAAAATGTTGAGATGCACAGTGTCTCTATGCAAATATGTTAGATACTAAATGGACACTCTCTAGACTAGTTTTTCCCAAATGGGTAAGGGTTGTAATATTGGGGTTCTGCAGGGATTTGCCCATCAGGTTGCCCAAGCATTTAGGGTCACCCGATCAGTATTGCTGAACAGGTGCTGCGGCTGGTTAAGAGCACAACCGGGCCCCTGTAGTATTGGATGCTAGGAGGAACTTACAGCGTGTCACTTTCTCCCAGACAGAGAGCCCTGACAGGGAGAGTGAACAGCAGCCAGCAGCACACCAGCCTCAGTCAGCAGCCTGCAGCACAGCAAGTAACCCACCTGCAGGAAAAAGGTAATCTAACAGGAGGGTGACTAGAAATACCTGTGTGTGTATGTGTATGTATATATTTGTGTGTATCTATGTGTCACTGTGTGTATCTGAGTGTCTGAGTATCTGTGTGTAACTGGCAGTGTATGTATGTGCCAGTGTGTTTATCTGAAAAAGTGTGTGTCAATGTATCTGTCAGTGTGTATAAGTGCCTGTGTATGTTTGCCATTGTGTGTATATGTGCCAGTGTGTGTATCTGAGTGTGTGTGTATATCTTTGTGCCAGTGTGTGTATCATTGTGCTTATGTTACATGGCCAGTGTATCTGTGTGTATGTTCCAGTATGTATCTGTGTGTCAGAGTATCTGTCAGGGTTTATATGTGCCTGTGTGTGTATATTTGTGCCAGTGTGTATATCTGTGTGCCTATGTGCCAGTGTGTGTATCTTTGTGTATATGTGTGTGTATGTGCCAATGTGTATCTGTGTGTCAGTGTATCTGTCAGGGTGTGTATGTGAGGGTGTTGTTTGTACCAGTGTGTGTCTGTGTGCCAGTGTGTGTAACTGTATATATGTGTGTGTGTGTGTGTGTGTCAGTCTGTACCTGCCAGTGTGTGTATCTGTATGAGTGCATTTGCCAGCGTGTGTATCTGTTTGTCAGTGTGTGTATTTGAGTGTGTGTGTTTATTTTTGTGCCAGAGTGTGTGTATCTATGTGTGTATGTGCCAGTGTGTATCTGTGTGTCAGTGTATGTGAGTGTTTGTATGTGCCAGTGTGTGTGTATCTTTGTGCCTGTGTGTGTATCTTTGTGCCAGTGTATGCATCTGTGTGTATATGTGTGTGTGTCAGCATGTGTATCTTTGTCAGTGTTTCTATCAGTGTGTGTATCTGAGTGCGTGTGTGTATCTGTATGGCATTGTATCTGTCACAGTGTGTATCTGTGTGTGTATGTGCCAGTGTGTGTATCTGTGTCAGTCTGTGTGTGTATGTGTCAATTTTGGAAGTGCCGAAGTGCTGCAGATTTTTGAAAAGTAGCAAAACAGGAGAGGGAGGGAAAATTACAGGAATGATGACAGGAATCTAACCCTACCCCTAACCCTACCCATACCCCTAACCCTACCCCTAACCCTAGATGTGTAAGTAGTTGTGGTGGTTAGGGTAAGGGGTCGGGGGTTAGGGTTAGGTTAGGGGTAGAGTTAGGTTAGGGGTAGGGTTAGGGTTGTGGTAGGGGTAAGGCTAGGGTTAGGGGTAAGTATAGGGGTAGGGTTAGGGGTAAGGGTAGGAGTAGTTAGGGGGTAGTAGGTAGGGTAGTTAGGGGTAGTAGGTAGGGTTAGGGGTAGGGGGTTAGGGAATTAGGGATAAGGGGGTACAGGCGCCCATGACTTACTGAAAGACAAATAATCCCATAGCACACCAATAAATATTGCACAAAGAGTTTTCAGTCACATTATATACCTGTATTGTTTTTTAATTGAACATAGTTTGTTCACGGCTATATAAATGGGAACATGAATCATATAGTTTGAGTGCCTCTTTGAGGAAGTCTTGAGGGCTGAAACGTTGGGTGCTGTGGTCTTCCGCTCTGGTCAGTATACCTATGGTTACACTGAGTTTATGCATTGTGCAGTTTTTGCCTGATAAAATATGTTGTTGGTTTTAAGCTGAATACTTAAATACTTGGTGTGCTATGGGATTATTTGTCTTATGGCATTTGATAACCTGTAGGGGATACAGGTCATTTGCACTCATTTGCTATAAATAAGGGTATCAAATTCAGGACTTATCCCCTAAGCAACTAAAAGAGCATAAAAAAAAATAGTATTAATGTTTACTCTTTAAGCTGTTTAGTAATCAGCTCCCTAATTTGGTATCTTATCCTTACACAAGATTGCCATATTTAATATAAATATTAATTTTCATGTAAACACTGCTTTTCAGAGAATAGGCAGTATTTACATTACAGTCTAGCAACACCTCTAGTGGCCATGACTCAGATGGCCCCTTGAGGTGCTTCCTGGGTCAGTGCTGCACATTGTGCAGCATTGACGTTCATTGTCTCCATGCCCTGCATGAAAACACTGAACTTTCCCTATAGAGATGCAATTAATCAATGCATCTTTTTCAAGAGATGTAACTGGCCAGGATGGTGTTTGGCTCCGCCCTTTGCTCCACTTCCTTGACTGAGATAATCAGAAATTATGTTCTCAGCCAATCCAATGCTTTCCTATATGATTGGCTGATAACATCAATTCTGATTATGTCAGTCAAGGAAGCGTACCTGGGTTAAAGCCAACACAGGCAGAACTAAGGTGAGTTTTAACTAGATTTAAAGAGGGCAAGGAAGAGCTAAATGTTTGTGTTCTTGACCCTATAGTGTTCATTTAAGGGTACCAAAGTAGGGACTTATCTACTAAGCACCTGAAAAGTCTAATTTAAGAAAAAGGTGTTTTTCTTACTTTTCCTCTTTCAGCTGTTTAGAAGATAGGGCTCTATTTGCCACTTTGATGTGGGTGATATTTAGGATGCCAAATTAAAGCACTGTTTATTAGATGACTCTAATTTGACACCCTGATTTGTGATTTCCTTTCTTAGCATTCAAATTAGGGCATTGCTTATTAGATAGCTCCTCTAAATTGACACCATGATGTGGAATACCCTTACTTAGGACACCAAATTAGGATGTTAGAGAGTGAAAAGTGTTTTCAAAGTCACCAAGGGCAGCAATTTTCATGTCCTGTACAATGTCATAAAAACATTTTTTTAAAATAAATAACAATAATAATATTAATAATAATAATAATAATAATAAAATATATTGTGAGGTTATTTATGGGATGATACATATTAAAAATTAAATTACATAAACATTATCAAAAATGTATTTAATAACTTTTATTATATCACAAATTTATATATTGGCAGTGTTTCCCTTGATTGATTTAAAGCAAAGATTTTAACTCATGTAGACCCTGGAGTATGTTTTATTAGAGCATTTGTATTTCAGACATTAATCACAACTAATTATAAAAATATAATTTATTGTGCCAAATAATTAATAATAATAATAATAATAATAATAATAATAAGTAATGTTTGTGACAATAATCTGTGAATATTTCGGTAAAACATAAGTTTACATATGGCAACAGATTTGACACAATTTCAGATAGTTCATAGCAACATATCCACATAGATGAAATTTCAACAAGATTTACTACAGAATGCAGCACCTCGGCAGCACACAACAGCACAGCTTACAGCAATAAAAACTTTTGCTGTCAGTTTAAATTACACTGAGTTAACTCACTAACTGCTGGCTACAATTCTCACAGGAAAACACCTTTTACCCCTTTGGGACCACAGACGCATGAGGTACGTCCGACAAAAACGGTCCTTAAGGACCATGGACGCACCTCATACGTTCCCGGCTAATTTCAGTGCTGGAAGATCGCATTCAGCCACTCTATGGGTATTGCATGATGCCTCGATGTCTAGGCATCATACAATACCCCCCCTCACTGCTGTGCACCCAAGCAATCACTCCCCCTGGAGCGATCACTTCCTAGTTGCTGCTGTGAGTAGTTTTTTTCGAGGGGTCAAGGCACTCCGTTAAAGTAAAAAATTAATAATAATACAAAAACTAAAAGAAAAAACCCTTCCTCCCTCTCCCTCCCCATGTACATATATATATATATATATATATATATATATATATATATATATATATATATATATACTTATTTATTTATTTTTAATTAATTATGATTTATTTTATAATATATATATATATATATATATATATATATATAAACAATATATATAGTTATTATATATATATATATATATATATGTGTGTAATTTTACTCAAATTTTACTCTATGTGTATTTTTATATTATATATGTATATATTAATAAAAAATACACTTAGTATGACGTCATAGCATATCCCCTTAACGAACGTGGACGTACAAGGTAGAAAGTAGGAGCCGTGGACCTACCTAGACCGGCGATCTGTGGTGATCCCCAGCAGTCCCCCTGCAGCAGCTCCAGCCACCCCGGCCCTCCAGGGCCATGCGATCACCATGATTACATCGCCGCAATAGGACTCTAGGAGCTGCTAGCAGGGGGAATGTCTGAGCTATGTGTGGTATAGGGCTATTCCAAGCTAGGGAAATAAGAAATATATGGCATAGTGCAATACTGTATATACTATAATTGGATATATAGATATAGAGAGCAGAGGAAATCCTCCGGAGGGAGGAATATCCAAAAAGGAATTAGAAATAAAATTAGGCATTTATAATTTAACAGATATAGAGCTAACTCCAGACGATCTAAAAGCTCTTAAAAAGGGTCTTAAATTCGCACCCAATCAAGGTATGAATTATTTTAATACCTATATAGACTTACAAAAATTTGTTCGAAAGATTACTCTTAAAAGGTTCTTTCTAAAACATCCTATTCAAATTTCACAGCCAGAGGAGAAAAAGTTTAAAAAGAGATCACATTTTTACCCTATTAGCCAAAAAGGCCATCATTTGGAAACTTTCAGTAATATGGTCTGCAGTGATCTAGAACAACTATATCTACAGCAAAAAACTAATAAAAATAAGAATAAATTCAATCTCACTAAATGGGAAAATGCCAGTATTAAAAAACTCCAAAGTATGGAAAATGTCATCATTAAAGAAGCGGACAAGGGAATGGCAATAGTCCTAATGACTAAAGACTATTACCTAAAAGAGGCAGATAGAATTTTAGGGGACAATAAAACGTATTTAAAACTAAAATGTGATCCTACAATTCAGTTTAATCAAGAACTAAAAACACTTCTAAATCTTGCTTGGGAAATAGATGTGGTATCTAAAAAAAATATTGAATATCTTTATGTTGAATTTCCTGTGATCCCGATTTTCTATTTTTTACCCAAGTTGCACAAGAACCCTGTAGAACCCCCAGGAAGACCTATTATAAGCGGGATAGATTCAGGTACATCACGCCTTTCCGAATTTATAGATTATCATTTACAAACATTTGCTCAACAAGCATCCTCCTAAATATGAGATTCTTCGTATATCTTGGAGTTGATGGCAAATAAAGATTGGGAGGAAGATTACATATGGGTAACGATTGATGTAACTTCATTATACACAATAATCAAACATGAATTGGGTATTCAAGCAGTAGAGAAAATCATGAAGGAGGACATTAATATGTCAAGTAATTTAAGAAATTTTGTATAGGATGGTATTCACTTTATTTTACACCATAACTACTTTTCCTTTAACAATGTTTTTTTACCTTCAACAAACTGGCACAGCCATGGGGACCAGGTTTGCCCCCAGCTATGCCAACATATACATGAGAGATTGGGAGACCAACTCCGTGTGGAGGGGGCATGGCTAGCTTGCAAACCTGGCCCTTTGGAAGCGTTTCATAGACAACGTTATCCTAATTTGGAAGGGAACCCAGAGTGAACTAGAAAAATTCTTGAATTACATTAACATTAATAACTATAATTTAAAGTTCACACATACATTTGACACCAGAAGCATAAATCTCCTGGACATTACATTCTATATTAAAAACAATAAGGCTCAATCAAAGTGCTACTTCAAAGAGACAGAAGGGAACAGTTTGATTCACAAAAAGAGTTGCCATCATGAACATTGGCTAAATTCTATACCTAAAAGCCAACTAATCCGAATCAAAAGAAACTGTACCAACAATTATGATTACCAGGAACAAGCTAAACATTTATGTAATAAACTCATGTCCAAAAAATATTAAAGAAGTGTATTAGACAAGGAAATTAAGGAGACAGGAAGACTAGACAGAAAGGATCTAATTAAAAAGAAGAAAAGAGTCAAAGAAAAGGGAGAAAATGTCAAATATGCATTTATCATCCAGTATAATACCCAACATCGAAAAATTTAAAATATTCTAAATAAGCACTGGGTGAATCTTGCTTAAAGATCCGATTTTAGGAGAGACATTACCCAAACAGCCACCTATGATTTTTAGGAAAGCAAAAAATTTGAAAAGCTTATTGGCTCCTAGCTATGCTTTAAAAAATAAACATGAAAATAAGAAAGGTGAAATAAAGGGTTTTAGCTCATGCAATCATTGTAAAGCCTGTTTGACACAGATGCTTCTGAAAGCAACACATTTTAGAAGTTCGGTTACAGGTAGGGAATTTAACATCAAGACCAACATAAACTGTGATAGTAAAAATGTAATATACTTGCTACACTGCCCCTGTGGAAAGCAATACGTGGGACGCACGTGTAGAAAACGAATTCTGGAACATAAAAATAATATAAGAAAAAAATATGATAAACACTCAGTTCCCATGCATTGTAACTCATGTCCTAATTTTAGTTGGACACATTTCCACTATATATAGATCTAGAAACAATTAATAATCATTGGAGGGGTAGCAATCTCATTAAAAGATTGGCACAGCGAGAAACGTATTGGATCAATATATTAAAAACCCTTCAACCAGGAGGACTAAATGCAGATATAGATCTGTGGTGCTTCTTAGAGTAACCCTTTTTTCCTCTGCTCTCTTTTCTTTTTCTTTTGCTCTCTATGGGTGGTGTATATTGTCATATATCCCTCTATATGTTTTTTGGTATTGAAGAAGCCAATAATCTATTCTATTTTTTCCTACCATCAAATATAGAGGAACGTTTCCTCTCAAAATTATAAATACTTGGTCTTCTAGTGGCATTAGATATGCCTTAATTTTAAAATTACAGATTTTTTGTTGAAGGTAGAAAAACTACCATGTTTTATTATTACACATCTTTTATTATCATAATTTTTTTTATACATTTATTTTTTGCAGAATTATAATTTTAATGCATTTATGGCATTATTTGGAATATCTTGGCTTGTGCATATTACATTATGCAGTGTGCATGCTGCCTTATGCAGTATGGAGTTAGGCATTCATGCACACTGACATATAAATATATCAATGTAATAAACACAGGTTATTGGTGTGTTTGTTTTGTCTTTTATAAATGAAGTTGATTTAAAAAAAACCTTTAAATCAGAAATATCTCTTTAACCTGTTTTGTCTTTTATAAATAAAGATTATTCAAAAAAAACTTCAAATGAGCAATATCTCTTTAACCTCTTTGCCTTTCCCTTTTGTACACTCCCCCCATTTGTATTTCTATTCAGAAACAGTCTTTTTTGGACTTTTTTCAACATCTCAGCCTGTCATTATGAGTGACAGCCGAAACAAAGGTGGAACGCATAGCTGGAACGCATGACGTCATCACGGAAGTCACGTGACCGCATAGGACACACGAAACCCGGAAGCAACTCAAATTTGAATTGAAAACAGCTGAAGGGGAATGGAATCATCTGCAGAACCATCATTGGACTGATTGGGGGTGGTATATATTAGGGGATGTTTGTAACTAGGTTTGTATGTATTTGTATTCATCATCTGTGTTAAAGATTGTCCCTGACGAAGTCCCTAACAGGGAAGAAACGCGTTGGACTGATTTACCTGCTTTTATTTACTTTGATGTAAGTAATAAATGCTTTTTTTACTCTTTACTCATACAGTTATCCAATCTATTTTTTTGCACTTTGTCTTTTATGTGAGATTCACATTTACCAAGTATTTGAAGCAAAGAAGACACACCAAGTATATTTCTGAAGGCACTTCTTGGGATGTCAAAGTGTGAGTGAGCATTTGTCACTTGCCCATATATCCAATTATAGTATATACAGTATTGCACTATGCCATATATTTCTTATTTCCCTAGCTTGGAATAGCCCTATACCATACACATGTTGAATTGAAGATAGGAGGAAATCTTCGGGCATATCCTATATTGCTAAGGGAAGTCATTTCACTTTTTATCACAATCACTTTTTGAATTGAGATTTATACAGCACTGTATGTGGACACTATCCATGAGTGTGTGAGAAATTCTATATATCTTTTTTATTTGGAATGTCTGAGCTGTCAGGCAGTCCCCCAGGCTGCTAAAAAGAAAACAAAAAATACATATATTATACATATATAATATAAGTATAATATATTATAAATTAATTAAAGCATTTTGTAATAAATTATACATATATAATGCATATATATGATTTCATTATAAGTGTACTTTGAGATGTATATACATTTGTGGTCAGGGAAATAAGTTGTATTAACATTGATACCTTATAATTAACTAAAGTTGGTTGTGGTGTGCCGAAACCGATGTTTGGGCGGGCCTGTAAATAAAGAGGGCCCACCAAGATGTAATTGAATAGTGGGAGTTGTGGGTGGGGTGACCAGTGGACATGAGCCCAGTTTGGAGGTAGGTTTGAGCTTATGTAGGCCGGTCAATACCCTCCCTCAACTATATTATAAATTGAAGAAAAAAAACATTTATAAAAAAACAAATAAAAACGCTAAAATTGGCCAGCGTTTTTGACTAAGTGGCTACTACAAAAGACTGGACATACCCCATTTTAAATACCCTGGGTTGTCTACATTTTAAAATGGTATGCCATGATGGGTTTATTGCATATTCCTGGGCTACCATATGGTCTCAAATGGCAACACAGACCCAGCAAACCAATCTGGCAAACTGAATTGGGCAAGCCCTATATTGACCCTGTAACTTTCCAAGACACCATAAAACCTGTACATGGAGGGCATTGTTTTACTCAGGAGACTTCGCTGAACACAAATATGAGTATTTAAAACAGAAAAACGTATCATGACGATGAAAAACCAGTGAAATGGCAGTTGTTGTTTAAAAAAAATAATGCAAAAAAAAAATAAAAACGCTAACTTTAGCCAGAATTTGTGACTAAGTGGCTACTACAAAAGACTGGACATACCCCATTTTGAATACCCTGGAGTGTCTACCTTTTCAAATGGTATGTCATGGTGGGGTTCATTTTTATTTCTGGGCTTCCATACCATCTCCAAGACAACATAGCCAATCTGGCAAATAGCAATTTGCAAACACAGAAATTGACAAATCTTATGTTTGACCATGTAACTTTCCAAATCACCATAAAACCTGTACTTATTACAAAAAACTACTATAAATGCTAATTTTGGCCAGGGTTTGTGACTAAGTGGCTACTAAAAAAGACTGGTCATACCCCATTTTGAATACCGTGAGTTGTCTACTTTTACAAATGGTTTGCCATGATGGGGTTAATTTTCATTCCTGGGCTGCTATACGGTCTCAAAGGCAACAGAGGCCCAGCAAACCAATTTGGCAAATTTCCATGGGCAAACATGGAAAAGGGGAAAGCCCTACATTTGACCCCTGTAAGTTTAAAAAAACAAAACCATAAAACCTGCACATTGGGTTCACTGTTGTACTCGGGAGCTGTTGCTGAACACATACCAGGGTGTTCTTTGTCAGTAACACATAACAGGAACTGAGAATCCATACCTAAAGTACAATGTGAGAAAAAAAGAACACAAAACAATTACTACCCAAAAGGTTGACAAAAAATGGTGGTGGAACTAGTGCATGGAAATTGTTAAAGTACCACCATTTGAATACCCTAGGGAGTCTACTTTTCAAAAATATATGGTTTGATGGGGTTAAATTACATTGGCCGGCTTCAAAAATGTCCCAAATAGGACATGGGTGCATGATAACCAAATGTGAAAATTCCAAGTTGGAAAACTGGCATGCGCACCCTCCAAACAAGGTATTCTAGCCCCCAGAGAACCCAACACACCTATACATGGGGGTTATCACTGTTCTCGGGAGATGTTGCTGAACACATATTGGGCTGTTCTTTGGCAGTAACCATTAAAATTCTCCATAAATGTATTCTTAAATTACATGTATTACATGTACTTTTTTTTTTTATTTGGTATAGATTGGTGGTAAAATGGTTGCATGAAAAGAGTCAAAATACCCCAAGTTTAATACCGTAGGTTATCTTGTTTTAAAAAAATATATACATGTTATCGGTTATTTAGGGATTCATGACAAATATCACTGTTACGATGTAACTTGCTTTAATTTTGAAAATAAAATGGTTTGGAAATAGCAAAGTTCTACTTGTACTTATTGCCCTATAACTTTCCAAAAAAATCTAAGAACATGTTAACATTGGGCATTTCTAAACTCAGGACAAAATTTTGAAACTATTTAGCATGGGTGTTTTTTGGCGGTTGTAGATGCGTAACAGATTTTGGGGGTTGAAATTTTACAAAGTGTGTTTTTTTACATTTTTTCATCATATTTTATAAAAAGAAAATTATAGTAAATTATATGATATGATGAAAATAATGGCGAGAAAAAAATGGTATATAATATGTGTGGGTACAGTAAATGAGTAAGAGGAAAATAATAGTTAAACACAAACACCGCAGAAATGTAAAAACAGCCCTGGTCCCAAACGGTAAGAAAATTGGAAAGTAGTCTGCTCACTAGGGGGTTAATATTGCAACTAAAAATATACAATATTTCTCACACAAATAAGTTAATTAACTATTTCTCCCATAAGTTAGAAGATAAGATAATAGAATATGAAAATAGAAGGAAAAAAGTAGGATTAGAAACATATGATTAGTGTTGTTTCAATAAACGCACAGGGCTTGAACTCTCCACAAAAAAGGAGATTATTAATTGAACGTGCAAAAAAAGAAAATGCGCAAGTGGTTGGAGTACAAGAGACTCACTGGCGGAGAGATGATAAGATAAAATTTAGCTTTAAAGACTTTCCTATTTCAGTCTGTTCCTCATTTAAAGATAAAAAAAGAGGGGAGTAGCTATTTTTTTCTCATCTGTATTAAACCTCTCTATAAAGCACGTGAAAACTGACAAGATGGGTAGATGGATTATTATTATATGTACAATAGAAAATCAATTATACACAATAGCGAATATTTATGCCCCGAATACTTCTCACATTCAGTTTCTATATAAATTTTTTGTACAATTAGATAAAATTAAGCAAGGATGTACTATTGTTATGGGTGACTTTAACCTGACAATTGACCCTAATTTAGCTCTGAAAGGATTAAAAGTCCCTCGAGAAATGCTATTAATTTGGCAAAAAAAAAATTGGCAATATTATTCAAAACGAAGGGTTCTATGATTGCTGGGGGATTTTTCATCCCTCAGAGAAAGATTTCACGTGTTTTAGTAAGACGCACTGCTCATATTCAAGAATAGACTTTACATTTGGAGATCGAAACTTATTAGAATACGTGCAGTCTACAAATATAGGTACGGTCACTTGGTCGGACCATAATTTGGTTAAAATACAATTAAAGAACAATATTTTAAAGCAAAGACCAGATTGGAAATTAAATAATAAGTTATTAATCTCTAAAGCGAATAGGGAACAGATTGCTAAGGAAATAGACATGTATTGGAAGGATAATGACAATAATGAAGTGTTTTATGACATAAAATGGTGCGCATTTAAAAGCGCCATTAGGGGTCATCTAATTAGTCTAGAAGCCAAAGACAAGAAAAATAGACAAGAATCCCTATCCAGTCTATATATTGAATTGGAAATATTGCTGCCCCTGTAAGAACTATGTCGAACCAGATCAGGATTATAGAAAATAAAATTAATGAAATGTTGATGTCTAGAATAAATAGAAATTTACAGATTATGAGGATGAACTACTATTATAGGGGGGATAAGGCAGATAAGATTCTTACTTATAAAGTGAAAAATCAACAAAACTGTATAAGGACGGACTGGCTCAGGGGCTGGTAGAATGCTATAATCCAGCGATTAACACTGGTAAATTACCTAAGGAAATGCTGGCAGCCAATATTACTCCTATTCTAAAAAATAATAAAAACCCAGAAGAAATAATTAATTATCGACCTATTGCTCTATTAAATAATGATTACAAAATGTATGCCAAAAGAATTAAGAATATAATCTCTTTCCTGATCGCAGAGGATCAGGTGGGTTTTATACCAGGAAGGGAATCCTCTAATCATATTAGGAGGATATTAAATATATTTAATAAGATTCATGAGAATAAAATCCTTTTCTTAACGATGGCCTTAGATGGAGAAAAGGCATTTGACAGGGTTGGCTGGAATTTTATGTACTCAACGTTAAATTGTTTGGATTTCCTGGCCAGATTCTTTCGGCAATAATGGCCTGCTATTCTTCACCATCCAGCAGGATAGTAGGAGGGGGGATTAAGTCAGAGTGGTTTATGCTATCAAATGGAACGCGCCAAGGTTGCCCTCTCTCCCCATTATTGTATATTCTAACGGCTGAACCCCTAGCATACAAATTACGTAATGATACGGATATAACTGGGTTTAAAAAAGGAGATAAAGATTTTAAGATAAGCCAATATGCTGATGATACCTTGTTAACGCTAACCAATCCAATTAAGTCAGTTCCAGCTGCCATGCTAGTAATTGAAAGATATAGTTACTTATCGAATTATAAACTTAATGTTCAAAAAACATTGGCATTACCCTTCTATATGGAAGGAAAATAATTGCAACACCTAAAAGAACATTTTGCTTTTAAATGGGAAAAAAGGGATTTGTATATCTTGGAATCAATATAGTGAAAGACCCAGAGAATATAATGAAGGCCAATGTAATTCCTCTTATCAGAGAATGCACCCACTCTCTGAAACAATGGAACGCCTTGCAGTTATCATGGTGGGGAAGGGTTAATTTTATTAGGTCATATGTTTTCCCTAAGTTTATCTATTTATTGAGAATGATTCCTGTGAATAAGCTATTTAGGGACTATATTTGGTCTGACAAGAAACCTAGAATAGGCCAGGATCTCTTATACTTGAAGCATAAGGAAGTAGGGATTGGTTTTCCAAATATTTTTTTATATCATCAAGCGGCACAGTTGATGCATACTCTTCCTCTAATTAAGCTGTACTGTTGTTCACAAGATTGGTTTATAATAGAAGGTGCTGATATTACAGATCCATACAATAATGTTAGATTTATGTGGGCCACAAGAAATAATAGTAGAACTAAAAATATAAGTTGCTCGACGGATAATTTGATAACCAGACCGCTCCTAAAGTTCTAGCTCCATCTTAAAAATCTTTTAGATATGAAAAACAAAGTCCTGCCTGCTCTGACCTTTAAAAATTTAGATACATGGATGGAAAACATGGATACGTCCAAATGGACTAGACTTGGCGTTAAAAAATTAGCTGATCTATTAGTACATGGGAAGATTATGCCCTTCGCTGAGATACGCAAAATTTATGGTATTTCGTATATATATCAGAATTAAAAGTTTCCTGCAAAGTGCCCTTGGAAGCAATACGAGTTCTTTCTTAGTGTCCAAACTAAATGTTTTGATAGACTCAGAGAAAAATACTAAAATACTAACTAGATGCGTTGAGATTATAAAAGGTATAAAAAGACCTGTTTATCCTATAGCTAAAAGTAAATGGGAATGAGACATGTTAATAAAATTTGATATAAAGGAATGGAATAAGGCTTTACAATCAGTTTATTCTACGATATATTGTCTAAATATTAGGGAAGCTCATTTTAAAATACTTAACAGATGGTATATAATTCCCAATAAGATCCAGAAATTTGCAAAGGCAGGGACATCTAGATGCTGGAGATGCGGAAATGAGGGAGCAAATGAATTACATATATGGTGGGATTGTGCACCAATTAAGGATGCATGGGCTCAATTTATGGGTTATATAAATAAATTGCTGGATATAACTTACTCTTGGACACCAGACAACTTGCTTTTACATCTAAATCTACCGCAATTAACTAAAGATAAGAGAGATTTGCAGATTCAGGCTTTGATGGCCTTTAAAATGGCTATTGCAAAAAATTGGGATAACAATTGACTCATGGCCACAAATTAAGGCATCCATTATTATTCAATGCAAAATGGAAAGGGGAATAGCCTCTAATCTAAGTATTAATATTAGACAATATGAGATCTGGGATGATTGGATAAAGGTCCTTGAGAATTAAATATTGGAAAGTATGTACTGTGCAGTAATTACTTGGTAATTTTTGAAGGAATGGAAATGTAATCTAACTTTATGCAATCTGATGGTAGAGTTGAATGAATAGGACAGGGCGGTCAACTTTGTTTTATGTTTGTTAGTTTATATTTTTTTTATCTATTGTATTTATTTTGCTTGCATTGTATGATATGTACACAATGTATGATAGGTATATATATCTATGTTTGATACAAAAGAAAATAAATTATAAAAAAAAACTATTTCTCCCATCCAGTAAAAGTCAAAAGACTAATTCTAACCAAATTTTTTACATTGCAGAAGATTCACCTTTCAAAAGCTAGTAACCTGCTTAAAGATTAACTATCCCCGAATTCAGATAAGTCAGTATCACTGGATAATAGCTTGATATGCTAAACTTGGCAAATTACCAGTGTATTTATTGATCATTTATTCCATCTGCAGTAATGGTATTTGTAACTATATATTTCCTCAGCTAATTATGATTCCTAAGTTAGAAATCTGATCAGCGTTTATCCATGTAAATTTCTGCTTTTAGTAAAATTCATTCATTTAAATTAATTTAAATTAAATAAACCAGCATATTTATCAGCTTTCTTGGTAGAAATTCTTTAGGCTTGGATATATATTTCATGAATGTTGTGTGGAAGTATGAGTAGAGAACTGTGTAAATAGGTAGTTGGAAAAAAGAATGTTAGAGTTAGGTGTGTCCAGCTTTTAGTTAGTGATTGATCGAAGACCAAAGACCTCCTGTCTCCTTGCTCATTGCTCCAGATCTTCCATTTAGCCTTGTCTTTGGCTTGCTTCTTGCTTCAATTTTTAAAGGAAAAGCTTCCCTAAACTTTCTTTACATCACTAATTTAAAGTGACCAATAGAGTCAGATGGGTGTATCTTCTTTACAGGTTATCATCTAGACTTTGGTCAACAGATGGCATTGTAACACCACAAGAAATTTTTATCAGGAAGTCCAACCACCACTTTGTATAAGGGGTTAATTGAATTTCGTGTTGCGTTTGACGCGATAATTCCTATCTTTATGAATACCTGTCCATCACAGATCTGTCAATCTTCAAAGGATTTTTGGTCCTTTTTAGCAGACAGGCCATCTGTTTTTCATGCCATAAAGTAGATTTTGACGCATCTAGCCTTTGTTTCACCTTCTCTAATACAATGGAACTTTGTAGCAATCCATTAAATTTAAAAAAGGGACATTCATTACTTTTAGTATTATCTATTTCTTATAATCCTGTGTCTGTTTTTTTGTGAAACTATGTGTAGTACTTAGTAATGTGACAGCATGTGATACATACATGTCTTTTACATAAATCCAGCTAATATTATTTTAATAATAATGAATTTTCTTTATTGGGATTCTATCCATGAATATTCAATATTAATAATATAGGTACTATTTATATATGATTAAATATAATTATAGTATATATATATATATATAATTGCTAGCCTCCTGCCCTGCGACTATGGCCCTGGGATGTATTGCCCTTTAAGAACTGTATTTGAGCATAATGGATTTTTATAATGCTGTTCCTGGCCCTTTAATTACATTGGAGCAGTGTTGCAACTTTTAAACTGGCCCTTCGGATGCAGTCGAAGTGCCGAAGTTGTCGAAGTGGCCGCCATTCGACAAACGAACACGTAGCGGCGGCCATTTTAACTTATTCGAACGCGGTCAGCGGTGTGTGCAGTCAAATATCTGGAACTGTTTTCAGCTACTCAATTGCACGAACACCGCTGGCCCGTACCTTCTACGCTACTTCTACACCGCGGCTGGAGACTAAGTCCCGTTCGAAGATTCGAATGCTCGTTCGAATGGGACTTAGTAATTTTCTCGGTGTAAAATAGACCGGTGTAAAAAGTGACTTATACCTATCTCCCGAACGGCTGAACAGATTCGAATGATTTTTGGGTATGTTTGTATTCGAATTATTTTTTTGGTATGTTTGTATTTGGAATGTGCTGATTAATAATATGTGACTTTTATTAATATTGGATGTATAGTTTTAGAGTTATGAAAGTTGGGTAAAAAGTATGTTTAAACTGTACGGATAATTGGGTTACCTCTCATGCTAAGGGGGAGGAGATGTGGGGATGTAACCATTGTGTGATTGGGTAATGTATAATCTTCTGTGGGCGTCTCCCATGCAGGGGAGAATTGCATAAAAACAGAGTGTGTATCATTAAACCTCAGTTCTTCTTGATCCCTCAAAACGTAGCCTTGTCTCGTTATTGGAGGGAGCTGTTATAATCACACTGGGGATTGCTATGCTCTGCATACTACCCTGAGCTTGAATCACTTAGCTCTTTTAAGAGCTTGTTCCTGATATGCTCTCCTTGGAGGAGAGGTCTTCCCCACACAGTCATGGATGCTGGAGGTTCATACAGGGTGGAAGGAAGAGATCTTTCCCACACGGTCCTGGAGGACAGAAGCTGATCCAGGGTGGAAGGAAGACAGCGAGACTCCAGTCAAGCTACGGAGGTTGCGGAGTCTGCGGTGGTTGTGGTGTCCGGTGCGGTGCTTGTGGTCCTCGGCGCAAGCTAGGAAGCGTCCATTAACAGAAGGTGTCCGTTACAATATATATACAGTTGCAAGAAAAAGTATGAACCCTTTGGAATGATATGGATTTCTGCCCAAATTGGTCATAAAATGTGATCTGATCATCATCTAAGTCACAACAATAGACAATCACAGTCTGCTTAAACTAATAACACACAAAGAATGAAATGTTGCCATGTTTTTATTGAACACACCATGTAAACATTCACAGTGCAGGTGGAAAAAAGTATGTGAACCCCTAGACTAATGACATCTCCAAGAACTAATTGGAGTGAGATGTCAGCCAACTGGAGTCCAATCAATGAGATGAGATTGGAGGTGTTGGTTACAGCTGCCCTATAAAAAACACACACCAGTTCTGGGTTTGCTTTTCACAAGAAGCATTGCCCAATGTGAATGATGCCTCGCACAAAAGAGCTCTCAGAAGACCTACGATTAAGAATTGTTGACTTGCATAAAGCTTGAAAGGGTTATAAAAGTATCTCCAAAAGCCTTGCTGTTTATCAGTCCACGGTAAGACAAATTGTCCATAAATGGAGAAAGTTCAGGACTGCTGCTACTCTCCCTAGGAGTGGCCGCCCTGTAAACATGACTGCAAGAGCACAGCGCAGACTGCTCAATGAGGTGAAGAAGAATCCTAGAGTGTCAGCTAAAGACTTACAAAAGTCATTGGCAAATGCTAACATCCCTTTTAGCGAATCTACAATACGTAAAACACTAAACAAGAATGGATTTCATGGGAGGATACCACAGAGGAAGCCACTGCTGTCCAAAGAAAACATTGCTGCACGTTTACAGTTTGCACAAGAGCACCTGGATGTTCCACAGCAGTACTGGCAAAATACTCTGTGGACAGATGAAACCAAAGTTGAGTTGTTTGGAAGAAACTCACAACACTATGTGTGGCGAAAAAGAGGCACAGCACACCAACATCAAAACCTCATCCAAACTGTGAAGTTTGGTGGTGGGGGCATCATGGTTTGGGGCTGCTTTGCTGCGTTAGGGTCTGGACAGATTGCTATCATCGAAGGAAAAATGAATTCCCAAGTTTATCAAGACATTTTGCAGGAGAACTTAAGGCTGAAGTTCAACAGAAGATGGATGTTGCAATAGGACAATGACGCAAAGCATATAAGTAAATCAACAACAGACTGGCTTAAACAGAAGAAAATACGCCTTCTGAAGTGGCCCTGTCAGATTCCTGACCTCAACCCAATTGAGATGCTGTGGTATGACCTCAAGAAAGCGATTCACACCAGACATCCCAAGAATATTGCTGAACTGAAACAGTTCTGTAAAGAGGAATGGTCAAGAATTACTCCTGACCGTTGTGCACGTCTGATCTGCAACTACAGGAAACGTTTGGTTGAAGTTATTGCTGCCAAAGGAGGTTCAACCAGTTATTAAATCCAAGGGTTCACATACTTTTTCCACCTGCACTGTGAATGTTTACATGGTGTGTTCAATAAAAACATGGCAACATTTCATTCTTTGTGTGTTATTAGTTTAAGCAGACTGTGATTGTCTATTGTTGTGACTTAGATGATGATCAGATCACATTTTATGACCAATTTGGGCAGAAATCCATATCATTCCAAAGGGTTCACATACTTTTTATTGCAACTATATATATACATATATGTAATACTATATGCTGTTTCAGCTGTTTCAACCCCCCTTGCTGCAGACAAGAGAGCTTTATCTCTGGTCAATGTTTACATTAGCTCATTCCAGAGTTTGAATGAATAGAGTTACAGATAAATAAAATGTGTCCGTCTTTTTGCATTTTGCTAAGTGGTGACTTACAGTATACATTTTTAATTTCTATCTTAACACAACATGTCAGCCAGTGAAATATACTGACAATATATATATATATATATATATATATATATATATATATATATATATATAAAAATTGGGCGCTATCAATTAAACATCATCCTAATTTGGTGTCCTCTACTAAATAGTGCCCTATAGTCAGTGGCGGAACTAATGTAGAGAGGGCCCTGGTGCAAGAAAAGATTTTGGGCCCCTTTCTAGTGCAAGAATTATGAAAAGATAGATCCTCATCTGTCGTACAACTTCCACTATGCTATGCCAGCTGGGGATCTACCATTTGCCCATCATTGCAGAGTTGTATTTGTGAGCAGTGTTTGTGCATTTGAATACAAGTGTGTTTTTGTATAGAGTATATGTGTGCATATAGGGGTGTATTTGTATGTACTGTTGCTATTGGCATGCAGTTGTGTACTTGTGGGTGGTGTTTGCGTTTGAATGAAGGCATGTGTTTGTAAGTAATGTTTGCTTTTAAATGCAGTTGTGCTTTTGTGTATAGAGTTGGTGTTTGTATACATTTTAACAATACAGGGGTGTGTTTGTATGTAATAATTGCATATTCATGCATGGAAGTGTTTGTATGTAGAGTTGTATTTTAAATGCAAATGTACATTGTGTGTAGTATTGGTGTTTGAGTGAAGGGGTGTGCTTGTATATAATTTTGGAGTTTGAATTCAGGTATGTGTGTTTGTAATATTTATGTTTGCAAGTGTGTTTTGCATGTTCTGTTGGTGTTTGATTGCTGGGATGTATGCACATATATTCAAACACAGATACAGACATATAAACACACTGACACATATACACACATAGACACAAATATACACACATCTTGACACATGAGCACACCTTGTCACATACACACACTGACACATAGATACACACCCTGGAATATACACACACTCAGATACACACACCTTGACACGCAGTTATACTAGCACAGATAAATACACGGGCACACAAACACATAGTGATACATATATACATACACCTTGACACACAGATAAGCTCACTAGCTTGCACACACTCAGATACACACACTGACACACAGATATACACACAATGGCACACAGAAACAAATATACACACACTGACACAAACACAGATATACACACTGGCACACACATAGATATACACACAATGGCACAAACACATACACACACTGGCACACACAAAAATACACACTGAAACATACAGATACACATACCTACACACACACCTAAACACACACACACATGCACACACAAAGATACGCACAGCCATACTCAGAGATACATACTGACGCACAGATATACACACTGACACAGATATACACACTAACACACACAGAGATACACACACGCACACACAGAGCCACACAGAGATACACACAGACACACACACAGAGACACACACTGACACTCACAGAGATACACACTGACACACACATATCTAGACAATGAAACACACAGAGATACATACTGGTGCAGACAGATATATACACAGACACTCACAGAGTTACACACAGATACACACTGGCACAACCACAGATACACACAGGAAAACAGAAATTGTAAATTACATATCACACCCATACCTTAGTCACAGGGAAGTGGCTGAAGCTGACTGCATGCAGAGCTCCCTCCTCACTTCTCAGTGCCTTCTGTGTTCTCCTGCTCAGTCTCTAAGCTGGGAGGAAGTGACAGATAGTCACTTCCTCCCAGCATTCTGTGCAAACATTAAAGGGGCCCATCACGCTGCCTTGTTTATCGAGAGCCCTTAGTGCATCATGGGCCAAGATGTGCGTATCCTGGTGCAGCTGCATTGGCTACACTAAAGGCAGTTCTGCCACTGCCTATAGAGAATAGCAGATGCTCAAATTTCCAAAAATAATTAAAAAAATCTGATGAATTTTAGGTCATCTGAATTTATAATTACTGAATTTTATGAAAAATAATATTGACAAATATTTTTTTCTGTTTTCAAAATGTATTTTTTTTAATTTAAAAAGATAAATTCACAAATAGTAGTAATGCTTATTTTTCTTGAATTATTTTTCTTGTTTTCATGTTAGTTTGGATGGACAATATCTAGTGAAAATGACCAAATTCCAACCTTATTGGCAGTTCTCAGATTTACTTAAGCCAAATACTGTCAGAACTTGGTTGATCTAACTTGTTCTGTAACATTTGGTCAGCAGCATTAGCTGTCTAAATTTAAATCATTAAAATTGCATGTGAATCCAATATAATGTAAAGGAAACGGATATTTACTATCTAATAAATTTCAACCAAATTGTGACAAAATGCATTTTCTAATGTTCATTCACAAAATATGATTGATTTGCTTTTGGCTACTAACTTACTGATTTTGGGTCTACAGATGCCAACAATTTCTCAATTAAACAATGCACAATAATGAGTTTGTGCATGTGTAATCCAATTAAACCACTATAAAATGGATGGAAATGTCAGGCCAACCTCTTTTTTTTTTTTAAGCAACTTTTCAGCATTGACTTGCTGGGGGTGCATGAGCACCAAGTAAAAATGCCGAACGTAGGTGCTATAAGAGAGCATGGATCAGGGATGCATGCTGACTGAGCCAGATCAGATGAGGGCCCCCAGGGTAGACCTCACTAACCTCATAATCTTCTGGCATTCTAATCTTTGCCATCAGGCTTTCTACCAGCACATAGGACAAGATCTAGAGGCAATGACTGAAGAAAGCTGAGTATGGAGCCTTGGGGAACACCACATGTGACTGGAGGAGGAACGGAGGTGCTATCAGAAGTGGTCACATACTGCAGTCGATCTGAAACATATGATCGGAACCAGGTTAGGAGACGATCTCCAATGCCTGAGTTTTTAAGTTTTTGCAAAATAATGCCATGGTCTACTGTGTCAAAGGCCCTGGTAAATTCAAGGAAAATAGCTCCAGTTAAAGGAACACTATAGTCACCTAAATAAAGCAGTTTTAGTATATAGATCATTCCCCTGCAATGTCACTGCTCAATTTACTGTCATTTAGGAGTTAAATCACTTTGTTTCTGTTTATGCATCCCTAGCCACACCTCCCCTGGCTATGATTGACAGAACCTGCATGAAAGAAAAACTGGTTTCAGTTTCAAACAGATGTAATTTACCTTAAATAATTGTATCTCAATCTCTAAATTGAACTTTAATCACATACAGGAGGCTCTTGCAGGGTCTAGCAAGCTATTAAACATAGCAGGGGATAAGAAAATCTTAATTAAACAGAACTTGCAATAAAGACAGCCTAAATAGGGAAGTGTTTATAGAAGGCTGTGCAAGTCACATGCAGGGAGGTGTGACTAGGGTTCATAAACAGAGAGATTTACCTCCTAAATGGCAGAGGATTGAGCAGTGAGGCATGTTCTATACACCAAAACGGCTTCATTAAGCTAAAGTTGTTCAGGTGACTATAGTGTCCCTTTAAGTCTCATTGCTCCATGGTAATTTGCATGTTATTGCAAACTTTTAAGAGGGCAGTCGAAGTTAAGTGATTTGGACAAAAGACTGATTGATCAGGGGATAAGATACTTTGACCATTGATAATATTCACATAGTTGCATTTTTCCAAGATTTTTGACAATTCTGGGAGCAATGATATTGGGCGACAGTTAGATACCAAAGTATTGTCACCACTTTTATGGATAGGTACAACTTTTGCAATCTTCCAAAGTTTACGTATGTATCCTGACACCAGGGATTCATTGATAAGGGTAGTGACAAGTTTAGCAATTGCTGGCGCACTGAGCTTCAGCAACATTGCTGTGATTTGATCTGGTCCACACTGGTTTTTAAATTTTAAATTATTAAGATGTTTATTAACGACACTAACAGGCACAAGTCTAAACTTGAATTTCTCTAAATGAGGATTTTGAAGATTTGACATGGCCTGATCTTTATTTGCAGTCTTAAAATGAGTGTCATTTGTTTTGTGAATGCATTTTCCCAATGTCTGTAAGTACAGTGATCGTCATGGAGACAGTGCGCTTGAACTTTGATGACAGTGAATCTCTAAACTGGTATATTTGAATGAGGTCAGCTGTAACCCAGGGCAGGTGTGTCCATTTTAGTTGCACTTTACACAGAGCGCATGCAAATTCCAAACAAGCTTGGACTGAAAAAATGCAATTGCAGAGTCTAGATCTGGTATTACACCTAATCTGTGCCATGGTGTGTTCTTGAGATCATTTAACCCCTTAAGGACACATGACATGTGTGACATGTCATGATTCCCTTTTATTCCAGAAGTTTGGTCCTTAAGGGGTTTAAAAGGGATTCAGGATTACATTTTTTGAAAGACCTGGAATGGTATCAATTCATTTATTCCATAAAAGAATATCAGAGGGTATTCAATCTCAACACATCATAAACTGTGTAAAAATGTTTCATGGAAAAAAACAAAACAAAAAACAAGCAAAGACAAATGTCGTGGCTACAACCAATACCAACACCATCACCACGGTGATAACAGATGATGCTGATAGAATATAGATTAAGCCACTCTTAATCGATTTTTTATTGAAAAAAAAACCCTACCCTACCCTCTCCCCCACTTCCTAACAACAAGTTTTATCCTGCTTTTATGAAATCAGCCCCACTCACCATGTTCGAAAAACTAGTCACCAAAGACCTTGACAAATTACAGAACAATAAATATGACCCACACAACCTCACTAATGCAGAAAGGAATGCACTCAAAGAGTTACAAAATTACACTGATATAGTGATAAAACCAGCTGATAAAGGGGGAGGTGTGGTCATTTTACCCAGCAAAATGTATATAGAAGAAGCACACAGACAACTGAATGACACCAATGTTTACGAAAGACTTTTATCAGATCCTACCACTACTATACAATCAATTTTAACATATTTTTTTTTTTTAAAAAGGCTTAGACCTAAGTATTTTAAACGAACGTGAGTTTACTTTTTTGGATATGAAATTCCCCAAAATCCCTGTTATTTATTTTCTTCCGAAAATATATAAGAATGAAAAGACACCTCCTGGTAGACCAATTGTGTCAGGTATAGGCTCTCTTCTTTGCAATCTTTCAGAATATATAGACACTCTCCTCCAACCCTCTGTCAAAAAAATGAAAATTTTTAACCAATTTTAATTGGGATCCAAATTTTATACAATCCCTGTATACTATTATACCTCATGAGATAGGATGCAAAGCCATCAAGGACATTTTAACTAAAAAAATAGAATTCCCGAAATACAAATAGATTTGATAATAGATGGTATAAATATTAATTTAAAGAACAATTATTTTTGTTTTTTTAACTCCTTTTACCTTCAAAAAAGAGGAACCGCTATGGGCACTAGGTTTGCATCCAAAACAACACAATTCACTTCCAACAGAATTAAAATGACTTTTAATATTAAAGAATTTATTAACTGCAATACTAAAAATGTGATTTATCTGCTTGAATGCCCATGTGGCCTCCAGTATGTTGTAATGACCACAAGGTGCTTGAAAACAAGGTTAACCGAACACTGCAGAAATATTAAAAATGGATACTTAAACCATTCTGTATACAAACATTTCATAAACCATAATAAAGATCCTAAAATGCTTAAATGCATGGGGAGTAAAAAAATTTACCTTACCCTGGAGGGGAGGTGATATAAAAAATGTTTTAGGAAAAACGGAAATGGAATGGGTCTACAAGTTACAGACCCTTACACCGTATGGTTTAAATGCAGATTTTGACTTCTTTAATTTCTTATAACTACACTTCTGTTTTAAACAAATGTTTTACATTCCATGTTTCTAATCTCATCACCTCCCCTCACATGCTGTGTGAGCGCGCCCCTAACATGCCGGATAGCGCTCACACAGCCAGTTACACTAGCCTATTACATTTCCCATGGAGCATCGCTCCTATATTAAGCCGATCATGTGATGACACATTTTATGAGTTATCTTTATGTAGAAACTTCGTTTTAAGTACATTTTTATATTATCATGCTCATAGTAGCATATTTTACAGTATTATATAGATTTTACCCATTTATATATATTATACTATGTTTGATATTATCTGCTCTGTGATTGGCTGACCCAATTTCTGGCACCAATTTTAACTCACATATCACTATTTAAACTCTGTATGCCAGGTATGATGGTCTATACCATTTTGATAAAGCCTCTTAAGGTGAAACGCGTTAATGGTTTCATATTGTGTATTTTAAAGCAATAAAAGTTTATTGGTCACTACATTTTTATACCAATTCTATTTTTATTTTATGTTATTTGCACCTTTTTACTCTCCTGGCATTTTTCTATTTTATCCTGTATCCTGTACTAAAAAAATGTGATGTGCGGATTATTCCACCAGCGCTGAGATAATAGAGCAGTACCTTCTGCTCTATACTTATTATCATTCCATTATATACTGAGAGCACCTTTGCAGTTTTTTTATATATATCCTGGAGCACTGCCAAACCAGACTGGATTGACGGACGTACCTCTGCACTATATCCGTTAGCAGGGATCATACCCAGGGGCGTATTAGCATTTGCCTTGGGCGGCATTTTCCAGGGGGAGGCAAAAAAAAGCCGCCCCCAAATGCCCAAGGCAAATGTCTTGTTAGTCTTGCGGCTAACAGACATCCTGGGCTGCCGGCGGGCTGCTGGGCGGTCGGGCGGCGCTGGTGGGCGGCCGGCAAGGGAGCACTTCCCCTGAGCTGTCTGCTCAGCTCCCTCGCGCGCCGCAGAGGGAGGCTGGGAGCCGGAATATGACGTCATCTTCCGGCTCCCAGCCTCACTTTGAGGCGCGGGAGGGAGCTGAGCAGACAGCTCAGGGGAAGTGCTCCCTCGCCGCCCGCCCACCAGGCAGTGCCGCCCGATAGCCCAGCAGCCACTGGACCACCAGGGAGGAAGAGACACCCAGCTTTCAAAAAGGTAAGGAGGCTGGGGGGGTGTTAAATACATTTACAAAAAAAGTGTTAATGTGGGTGGGTGAGTGTGTGTCTGTTTCTGTTAGTGTGTGTGTCTGTTAGTGTGTGTGTCTGTGTCTGTTAGTGTGTGTCTGTTAAGGTGTGTCTGTTAGCGTGTGTGTGTATGTTAGTGTGTTTCTGTTAGTGTGTTTGTAAGTTAGTGAGTGTGTGTGTCTGAGTGTGTGTGTGTGTGTGTCTGTTAGTGTGTGTGTCTGACTGTTTGTGTCTGTTAGTGTGTGTGTTTGCCTGTGAATGTGTGTGTATGTTAGTGAGTGTGTGTGTCTGCTAGTTTGTGTCTGCTAGTGAGTGAGTGTGTGTCTGTTACTGAGTGTGTGTGTGTCTGTTAGTGTGTGTCTGTTAGTGTGTGTGTATGTTAGTGTGTTTCTGTTAGTGTGTTTGTCTGTTAGTGAGTGTGTGTGTGTGAGTGTGTGTGTGTATGTGTGTCTGACTGTGTGTGTCTGTTAGTGTGTGTCTGTTAGTGTGTGTGTTTGCCTGTGAGTGTGTGTGTATGTTAGTGAGTGTGTGTGTCTGCTAGTTTGTGTCTGCTAGTGAGTGAGTGTGTGTCTGTTAGTGTGTGTCTGTTAGTGAGTGTGTTTGTCTGTTACTGAGTGTGAGTGTGTCTGTTAGTGTGTGTGTGTTTCTGTTAGCGAGTGTGTGTTTCTGTTAGCTAGTGTATGCGTATCTGTCGGTGAATGTGTGTGTATTTAGAATGCGGGGCGGGGGGAAAGGATGGGTGGGGGTGGTGCGGGGGGGGCGCGCCTAGGGCAGCACAAAACCAGGATACACCACTGATCATACCACTACATGCCCTTCATGCCAGATCTGGCTAGAGCTCTTTTAAATGTAAGTGTATTATCTTAATTTTATTAACCTTTTACTGGATCCTGACGAGTTTACACCATCGGCTATTCTGTCCCTTTCCCTTTCTCTCCACATTTTAACCATCCGGATGGATCAACTCCTAAGGATTGCCAACTCTCCCCCCTATCCTGGTATATAGTGAGACTTTTTATGTGACTTTTATATATAATTTTATACTCCTGCGGATTACCCATTTTATTGTTCAATTGGGACCTTTTTACTCCTTTCTGTTCTATTTTTTATATAGGCTTACTTCTTGTATCTTCATTTAGACCATTTGGTCTGGTTGCTTGTTATTATAGATTACTGTTACTAGCCTCGGGCGCAGCCCTTACCCCCTTTGCATCTTTGTATTTTGTTCTAACGGGTCTTGAGGGATTCCTTTTTGGGTTGCTGCCCTTTAGTCTGTTATTTAGCACTGACTCTTCCCCCCTGTTCTTAATATATTATACCAGTCTTTATCCGTCAAAGCGGGGTCAATATAGTAATTCCATGGTTGTGTGAAAGATGGAAGTGTTGGGTGTGTTATCTGTTCGAGAAGTTGTAACGGATAGACAGGCACCCCGACTGGGTACCTCCATTGATGGATGCTCCTAGCGCTTCCTGAGGGCACTGCAGCCGACACCATAACCACAGAGAGCAATGCAGGTACAAGCTCTTAAAAGAGCTTAGGAGTGATTATAGCAAGGGAATATGCAGAGCGTAGCAATCTCTTCTAGCAGATTCCCTCAATAAGAGACGTCACTCAAAATTAAGGATGAAGTAGAACTGACTGTACTGGCACATTGTCACATCCTGCTCTGTTCTGTGGAGATGTCTGGCCTTGGCTTCTAGTATCCAGTACTCTTGTTTAGTTTTTCTTGGTTTTTGGTTTTCTATTCTATATCTGGTTTTCTTTATGCTGGGATTTCTGGGTTAATTCCTGTAATCCATCCCTGGGATTCCCAGTCTCCAGGTTTCATTTAAATGTTTGTTTTATGTTGCCACACCCCTTTTTTTTTTACATAATTCACTCTGTTTCAGTGTTCCTGCAGGCAACTCCTCAAGGCTTCTGCCCTTTCTTGCAGGTAAGTGCTATATTTGTCTTTTGGTTGTTTTAGCACATATTAGGCAGTGTAGGACCTGCCAGATATGGGGTACATTGGCGTTGTTGGCAGGCTTATGCAATGTATGATCATATAGTGTGACTAAATCCCCATAATTTCCATATGTAGTACTTAGTTATTTCTCCTCTTGTTTTGCCGATGTTATCTTGTCTTGTGTTAGTTTGTATACCCAGCCCATGTACAGTCCTGTCCAGTCATGCCCATGTTATGTTCATGTTTTCCTCATGTCTTGTGTATATGTTCTGGGTTTAGCTTACTATCCTTCTCTGGTTCTGGGTTCTACTAGTTCTGTCTTGTTTTCATGTTTGGTGCCTATCTCTAGCCTAGCCTTGTTTCTAGTACTGGATACAATCTTGCTGCAGAGCCTCCCTATTCAGCTCCTGGGAGGTCTGCTTAATTTCCAAGCTCCTAGTTCCTGGTATCCGCTGAAGCTGATTCAGGGTCTTGGTATGTGGCTGCACAAACGCTGGTGCTCAACACCAGGGGGTGTGCGGTTACCCTGCACCAGACCCTGCTAATCCACCTCCACACTGTGACTCCTACTCTGAACATCAGGCATACTGGGTCCCGGTCCTGCACCGCCGCCTGGACACTGTGTCTGGGTTCCGGACACCGGACCGCCACCCTGACACACATACAGCCTCTTTTATTCACATTCTACAAACATAGTACTACCCACAGGGTTTTGAAGAGCAACCAATCAACACATTACAACACATCTAACACTCCCATTCAGTACATCAGAAATCCTCCCCTCTGCCTGTGATACAATTATCTCAACACAATAGACTAACTTAAATATCACAGGCAGGAAAATACAGTATTATAAAACACATCACAGGGACCCCAAAACATGCAATAACCCCATATATCCTCGGAACCGGGGGATCTGGGTGAAACCACATATCCAAAATTAACCCAGATCCGTTCAGTAATCTGGAAGATACGGTTTAATGCAGATTCCGCAGAACATATACAGGCTATATGAAAAATAATTACTGTTTGTAGCGGCACCCCGGTGTAGTAGGGGTTTACGCCGCTGAGAAGGTGTCCTTTCCCCCTCAAGCTGAAGTCAGCTAAAGCATAACAGGTTCCCAATAATTACGAATCCAAGTAATAGCCATCCCCTCCAATCACGAGACGAGACTCTGTGTTGAGGGTCAAAGTAGGAATAACGTTTATTCTGTAGCTCGGGCTTTTATGCCGTACAACAACTCCTCCCCGTATCCGGAGGAGATAATACATTTACAGTGGGAGTCACTCCCACTGTACCGGGCAGAATATTTTACAATTATTACAGGTTTAATAACACACACAATATGTAACGAAAATACAATGTGCTACGTGTATTAGGGAACGGAGATCTAAGGGAACAATATACGTGAAAATCCCCTAGATCGGTTGGGCCGTTCGCTAGATACACGTTTGCACCATTTACGCATGAACAATATAATATAAACAAAAAGTCTCTCTTGGATCCGGTGTCTTGATTTCGGTACTCTGGATCTGTCGACCAGCATGGACGTACGTTATCGGTAAGGGTGAAATTCGTCGTGTGGAAAGTTCGGTCATTAGTCCATGCGGTCAAAATGGCCGCGACCCATTGTTCTCTCCACGTGGCGGTGTGTACCGTACGGATCCATAAGTACCCGAAATCCCCAATAATCCACATACAACGGCAATTCTCCGAGATGGTATCTGCCACTCCAAAAGGGGTCTGTCACACGGCTCCCTCCTAGTGGTACACTCCGGCAGACCTGGCTTGATCCTTTCGGATTAACTTAGGGATGACCGGAATTCACTTGTCCGGAGAATTGTCAAGTTGTCGGGACAACCCATCGGCGTTGCCATTTAGCTTACCGGGTCGATAGCTGATGGTGAAATTGTACGTTTGCAGGGCCAAGCTCCATCTTAGCAATCGGCCATTGTCTCCTGCGACCCGGTTAAGCCATACCAATGGATTGTGGTCGGTTACCAAGGAAAATTCTTGTCCATACAAATAAGGGGTTAGTTTTTTCAATGCCCATACCAGGGCCAGGCACTCTTTCTCTACGGCCGCATAACTCACTTCCCTCGGTAACAACTTTCGGCTGAGGTATGCGACCGGATGCTCCTTTCCATCTTCCCCGATTTGGCTCAGCACAGCCCCCAGTCCATACATGGAAGCGTCTGTATGTACAAGGAAACGTTTGTTAGGTACTGGGGCAGCCAAGACAGGAGCATTAACAAGTGCATGTTTGAGCGATTGGAATGCGGCTTCACAAGCGGGAGACCACAGGACCTGTCTGGGTAAATTCTTCTTGGTCAAGTCAGTCAAGGGCTTGGCTACCGTACTATAATCAGGGACAAAGCGCCTATAATACCCGGCGGTCCCTAAGAAGGCCAATACTTGGGTCTTGGTATTAGGTGTGGGCCAGTTCGCTACTGCTTCAACCTTGGCAGGCTCCGGCCTCTGGTTTCCACACCCTACTCGGTGACCCAGGTATTGGACCTCGGCCATTCCCAAATGGCACTTCTCGGGTTTTAGTGTCAGGCCCGCGGCCCGAATCTTATCTAATACTACCCCTACGTGGACTAAATGTTCTTCCCAAGACTCACTGTAGATCGCAATGTCATCCAGGTATGCACACGCAAACTCCTGGAATCCATCGAGGAGCCGATCCACCATTCGCTGGAACGTAGCCGGGGCATTTTTCATCCCGAATGGCATGACCTTAAATTGGTATAGGCCAAACGGGGTGACAAATGCCGACTTGGGGACGGCATCCTCGGCCAGGGGAATCTGCCAATAACCCTTGCAGAGGTCTATGGTAGAGAGATAGTTACCCCTGGCTATGCGATCTAATAGTTCGTCTACCCGGGGCATAGGTAAGCGTCAGTGGTAGTTTTCTCATTCAGTCGTCGGTAGTCGACGCAGAACCGAGTGGTTCCGTCTTTCTTGGGGACTAGGACTACGGGAGAGGCCCAGGGACTGTCTGATGGTTCAATGACCCCTAGCTGGGTCATTTCCCGTATTTCCTTTAGCATCCCGTCCCGGACGGCTTCCGGAATACGGTAAGGGGGTTGTCGGAGGGGGGCCTGCCCTGGGGTTTCTACCTTGTGTATGGCCAGGGTGGTGTATCCTGGCTCCTGGGAGAAGGTACTCTGTTTCTCCCATAGGAGCTGTCTAGCTTGCTCCAGCTCCGTAGGGTTCAGTCGCTCTCCCAGCTTCACTAGGCTAACTGGGTCGGGGTGAGTCTCCCCTTCCAGCAGGTCAGGTAGGGGTACGTTTTCGGGGTCATCAGTAGCTGGGGCACAAACAGCGTGAATATCTTCTTGCCGTTCTTGGTACTCCTTCAGCATGTTCACATGAAAGGATCGTTGGATCCGTTCATCTGCACAGCTGGCAATAAGGTAGGTGGTATCACAGAGTTGGGCTAAAACCTTGTAAGGACCCTGCCACGCAGCTTGCAGTTTGTTGTCCTTCACCGGTTTTAGCACCAATACCTTCTGCCCTATTTGGAATAGTCGTTGCCGGGCACCCCTATCGTACCATCGTTTCTGTCGCCCCTGGGCCGCCTGGAGATTCTCCCTTACCAATAGGGAGAGTTGCTCCATGCGGTCCCGGAGTTCCAGGACATATGGCACAATAGGTGTCCCTGCCTGTTCGGTCTCCCCTTCCCAGTGGTCCCGAATGAGATCGAGGGGTCCTCGCACCCTCCTCCCATACAATAACTCAAAGGGAGAGAAACCCGTAGATTCTTGGGGGACTTCCCTGTAGGCAAATAACAGGTGGGGTAGGAATCTTTCCCAGTCTCTGCAACCGTCCGTAAAGGTCCTCAACATTTGTTTGAGAGTCCCATTAAAGCGCTCACAGAGACCGTTAGTTTGGGGGTGGTATGGGGAACTGAGCAGGGGTTTAATGTGGCACACTTTCCATAACTGCTGTGTGAGTATGGCCGTGAACTGGGTTCCCTGGTCGGATAGGATTTCTTTAGGGAACCCCACCCGAGTGAATATCTTAACCAAGGCATCGGCTACTGTCTCCGCTTCAATATTTGACAGGGGTACTGCCTCTGGGTACCGGGTCCCATAGTCCACCACAGTAAGAATGTACTTCTTACCGGATGGGCTGGGTCGTGCTAGGGGGCCTACAATGTCGACGGCGACCCTATAGAAAGGTTCCCCAATGATCGGCATCGACATTAATTTGGCCTTTGGGCGATCCCCCCTCTTACCCACCCGTTGGCAAGTGTCACAGGTTCTGCAATATTGTCGTACGTCCCGGTTAAACCCTGGCCAGAAGAAATTCTGGGTAATCCTATGGCCTGTGCGACGTACTCCTAAATGGCCAGCTAAGGGTATATCATGAGCTATCCTCATGATCTCTTGTCGGTACTTCTTCGGTAGCACTAGTTGCTTCTGTGGGACGGGGTTTTTACCTGTTGCGGGCTCCTGGGGGATCCTATACAGTCTATCCCCCACCCACTCGTAGCTTTCCCCATCCGTCCCTAGTTCCTTTTTGTCAGCTTTATCCCTATACTTCCGTAGAGTGGCGTCTCCCCGCGTCTCCCTCCCGAAAGTCTCAGGGGTATCCCAGTCTAGGGGGGTCTGTCCTAAGGTCACAGTCGGAGGGTTAGATCTTACCTGGGTCTCCACGACCGGCGGGCCGATTCCAATGGCACGAGCCTGAGCTCGGGTGGTGACAGGACAGGCTCCAGCAGGGCCTTGAGGAGCAAAAGCGGACAACAGCGGGGCTAAATCATTTCCCAAGAGTACTTCCTCTGGTAGCCCTTTCATCAGGCCCACATTCACTTGGCCAGCTCCCACCCCCCAATCCAAATGCACTCGGGCCGTGGGGAGGCGGTGCACCGCACCCCCGGCCACTCTAACGGCCACCGTTTGTCCAGTATGCTCCTTTTCGGGGACCAGGTCGTGTTGAATCAAGGTTAAGGTGGCCCCAGTGTCTCGTAATCCACTGACAACTTGTCCATTTACTCGAACGGTTTGTCGGTGATGTTGACGGTTGTCTACAGCAGCCGCATATAGGGGGTTGGCCTCGTGCAAAATTTACCATTGCTCTTCCCCCAGGGGCTGGGCTTCAATGCAATGGGCCCCCGGGGTAAAGGGCCGGGTGTTCCCTTCAGCGGGCTTCCTCCAAGAAGTTTGTCGAGCTGGATCAAGTGGGCATTTGTCTCTCAGGTGGCCCACCTGTTGGCACCTATGGCACCGCCGGCGGTCCGGGACACTGGACTGGGCGAAGCGGGAGGAAGTGTTGTAGCTAGGTTGAGTAACGGGGGTGGTTGGAGTAGGGCCGACGGGGCGGCTTTCTACTCGGGCAGCTGCCTTTTGGACCGAGAGATCGGGTTTGCGGGCGTCTGCGTACTCGTCGGCCAATCGTGCGGCTTCGGGTAGGGTAAGGGGTCTCCTATCCCGAATCCACTATCTGAGCTCCTTGTCCACCTTTTCAAAAAAATGCTCCAACAAAAACAACTGTAAGACCTCCTCCGCGGTGGTAGCTTGGCACCCATCCATCCAGTGGCCAGCCGTGCGTTGTAATCGGCAGGCCCATTCGGTGTAGGAGTCACTGGTTTGCTTTTGGGTTTCTCGGAAGCGTCTTCGATATGCTTCGGGGGTTACCGCATATCGGGACAATAGAGCTTCCTTTACCAATCGATAGTTTCCCACCTCATGGTCCGGGATCGCCCGGAAAGCATCACTGGCTCGTCCGGATAATTTGCCAGACAAAATTTTGACCCACTCCTCGGAGGGTACTTTATGCAAGGCACATTGACGTTCAAAGTCCGCTAGGTATTGGTCAATCTCCCCCTCTGTTTCCACAAAATTTTTAAAAGCGGCAAAGTTTGGGGGAGTTTGGAAAGTCCCAGCAATTGGACTGGCGCTGGTGGAAGTCTGGCGCCGGTTGGCATCGACCGCCGCAATTACTTGGGTTACAATCCTAGGTGAGGGGTTTGGTCCGTAGTGAGCCAGTCTTACCCTCACCTCGTGGTCGAATCGTTCGTCTTCCGGGGTTCGGACCAATGCGATCTCCGGTTCTGGGTTTGGTTCGACACCCAGTTCGCCATTATGCTCAGCTAAGTCCAATGCGACCAACTCTGCCAAAATGTCTCGTTTCTTTTTGTTGCTAGCCGAACGACCACGGCTCTCCAACAAGTCTTTTAGGGTAGATCGTTTCAACCTTCCGTAGTAGGCCTCCATCCTGTTTGCTCTCGGTAGCTGTCCTTCTGGGGTGAAAGAACGATCCCGCCGCTGCCACCAATGTAGCGGCACCCCGGTGTAGTAGGGGTTTACGCCGCTGAGAAGGTGTCCTTTCCCCCTCAAGCTGAAGTCAGCTAAAGCATAACAGGTTCCCAATAATTACGAATCCAAGTAATAGCCATCCCCTCCAATCACGAGACGAGACTCTGTGTTGAGGGTCAAAGTAGGAATAACGTTTATTCTGTAGCTCGGGCTTTTATGCCGTACAACAACTTCTCCCCGTATCCGGAGGAGATAATACATTTACAGTGGGAGTCACTCCCACTGTACCGGGCAGAATATTTTACAATTATTACAGGTTTAATAACACACACAATATGTAACGAAAATACAATGTGCTACGTGTATTAGGGAACGGAGATCTAAGGGAACAATATACGTGAAAATCCCCTAGATCGGTTGGGCCGTTCGCTAGATACACGTTTGCACCATTTACGCATGAACAATATAATATAAACAAAAAGTCTCTCTTGGATCCGGTGTCTTGATTTCGGTACTCTGGATCTGTCGACCAGCATGGACGTACGTTATCGGTAAGTGTGAAATTCGTCGTGTGGAAAGTTCGGTCATTAGTCCATGCGGTCAAAATGGCCGCGACCCATTGTTCTCTCCACGTGGCGGTGTGTACCGTACGGATCCATAAGTACCCGAAATCCCCAATAATCCACATACAACGGCAATTCTCCGAGATGGTATCTGCCACTCCAAAAGGGGTCTGTCACACTGTTAAATGTGTCCCCTATTCTGTAGTTTAAAACTACTGAACGATGTCTTTGTGCACCAAATATCGTCTAGATGGCACCGTGTAGAAAAGTCAAAACAGTGTCTGTGAGTTAAAATGGCTGCCATCCATTGTTCTCACCATGTGCTTCATCCATTGTTCTCACCATGTGCCTCTGATACATGAAATGGTGGCCACCCAGTAACTCCAGAGTTTGTCTGGTAGTCTATCCAGCCGAACCAACAGATGAAACACATGGGGAACAGTGCAACAAACGAAGGGAATCATAAAAAATATGGACAATAGTCATATTTGTGCACAATCTCCAGTTTTGTCACAGGGCACAAATAGTGTTTTCAAATGCCATATATCCCAGGGCCATAGTCAGATGGTAGGAGGCGGGCAAGCAGCCCCCTCCAAGAACACATGGCGAGGTCTGTTCCGCCACAGAAGTTTATAACATTTAGGTAAAAGTTTAGGAATAGGTTTGGAGCCAGAGCATAGGGTTACAATTTTAGAGTCTGTGCTAAGCTCAGTAGGACGGATCTGGAGATTGTACAAAGTGTTCCAGCTGCGCATACTGGTATATATGTAGGAGGGTAGGATGGGTATTTGAGGAGAGGTTAAGCATCTTGCCATACACCTGTGATAAAGGGATGTATATACATGACTGTAAGTAGGTTCTAGCAGGAGTATAAGACCTTGAGGTTCAATTGGGAAGTGTGGGTTATGTGATAAGGGATATCTGGGGGATACCGCCGGGGAGAGTTCTAGATGTTGGGCCATTTTTGCCCAGATTTGCAAGGTAGGAGTTATTGTGGGATGTCAGGCAATGTCAATATGGTGAGTGTGTGATATCAACCAAAGGAGGGCTTCGAGTGGAATTTTCATATATGGCTTTGTTCTAGGGTTATCCAAGGTTTCATACTTGCCCTGGAAGACCATTTTACTAAGCGTCATATGTGAATTGCCTGGTGATATAAACTCAAGTTAGGTAGGCCTATGCCTCCTTTGTTTCCTAGTCGGGTGAGAATAGAGAAATTAATTCAAGGCCTTCTCTGGTCCCAGACAAATTTTGTAAATATGGATTGAAGTTGCTTAAAAAGGGATCCTGGGATAGCGTCAGGCAGTGTCCACATCAGATATAGTAATTTGGGGAGAGTGTTCATAGTAATCATAGAAACATAGAATGTGACGGCAGATAAGAACCATTCGGCCCATCTAGCCTGCCCAATTTTCTAAATACTTTCATTTGTCCCTGGCTTTATGTTATAGTTAGGATAGCCTTATGCCTATCCCATGCATGCTTAAACTCCTTTACTCTGTTAACCTCTACCACTTCAGCTGGAAGGCTATTCCATGCATCCACTACCCTCTCAGTAAAGTAATACGTCCTGATATTATTTTTAAACCTTTGTCCCTCTAATTTAAGACTATGTCCTCTTGTTGTGGTAGTTTTTCTTCTTTTAAATATAGTCTCCTCCTTTACTGTGTTGATTCCCTTTATGTATTTAAATGTTTCTATCATATCCCCCCGTCTGGTCTTTCCTCAAAGTAATAATGTTCACTCTATCCAGGTAATGGAAATGCAATTTGTTCCATTTTGTGAGATCATTCGCAATGTCTGCTAATAGGTGTGGAAAATGTGCGAAGTGTAAGTCTGAAATTCTACTCGTAAGATTGACACCCAGGTATTAGATGTGTCAAATTGCCCACCTAAAGGGAAATCTATTCTGTAGAGCAAGTGTCATATGTGTTAAGTTAAGGATTTTGCTTTTGTCTATATTAATTCTGAAATTAGACATAGTGCTATAATTATCTAGTTTCTTCATCAGAGGAGGTAGTGATTATTCTGGGTGGAAAATAGTAAACAGGAGATCATCGGCAAATGCAAGAAAATGTCCAGTAGATATAAAGGAATCTGCATTGTTTAGCTATTTCCTTTTGCTGCAAGACACAGGCATTAATGTACATTCATCTGGATAATCAGCTGGTATGCTCTTATACTTTATGTCTAACAGATATTGTTTGTAGGTCAGACCACAGCTGCATATGGCATTTTAGCAATATTACATTTCAGATATTCACAAAGTCTATCCACCGTTGTAATTAACACATTATGTGTTTTTTTAGTTTTTTTTAATACCATTAATTATAGTATCTGCATTATATTAGATATTGTCACTGACACATTTCTGATACAGGGGGGAAAAAAGAGCATGATTGCTTTAGTAATTATATTTTTTCTGTCCATGCAAACTATATTCCTGGAGGTCCAGAATATAGCAAGAATCCTTTGTCTATGGTTCTAGGGAGCCATTTAACGTTTGATTGGTATATTGCGTACAAGTGTCCCATGCTGTCAAGTCTCTGAAAGGTTTTGCTGGCCTTTTATATTCCATTCTCTTGGCAGGGCTTCTGCTCTTAGTAGGCTGGTCTTGTTATTATTTATTAATTGCATCAAGGTTTCGTTATTTAATGTGTGTCTTCCGAATTCAAATTCACATGCCACCAAATGTCATTGTAAAGTTCATTATTACAGAATATGGTTCCAGTATGGTTTCTCACTGCAGTAGGAAATCTATATTCCTCTTCTTCTGCTCCTTCCCATTAACCACTTTTCTTCTGAGTTGTAGGTAACAATCTGTGTCTGTGAGGTGCTTTGATAGTCAAACAGGTATTCACAGTACTATGTTGCATCTTGAGAAAAAGCTGGTTGTTGATAGTTATCAGCCTTTATTTATTTTTCGGTCATCTTCTGTCTGGAAACATAATAGCAATGTCCAAAATTAGCATAGCACTTCTTTTCAGCATAAGAAGGCTGTTTGCGGTAGTTATTCAATGATAAACTATATGGCAAAGTATTTTCTTGCATCACCTTCATAGGTGCATCCAAAGTCTTTCACAAGTCCCATCTTTTTTCTGATTCCAGCATGCTCTTCCATCATCTTTGAGTCCATTATTAGGATTTGAAATAGTCCAATCACATCTTTCTCATGTATCATTTTTTGGGGGAATGATCTTTGTGGTTAAAGTAACCTTGCCACTGGTTCTTGGAGGGGCCTGTTTGCCAGCCTCCTGCCTCAAGACTATGGGACATGCAAAAAGCCTCGTTCATGCATTTTTGCTATTCTGTTTGGTAGATTGCATTCCTCTCCTATTCTAACATTGTACCGTTCTACTACCAAACAACCGCACAAACCGGGGACCACCCTGGATCCTGTTAACACCTGTTAACAACTTGGAATGGTTCTCACCATAGTGTTCTAATTGTTCATCTGGGTGGCCGCAATTACAATGGACAACCACGAGGTGGTGGCCATCTTGTTTGCATGAATGCAGGCAGCGGTGTGTTTGGGCATGAATCTCATGGAACTAAAATCAGACACAGAAACTCCCGAACACTGCTGGACTTCTATCATTGCCTGCGTTCGATTCTATACAACTTAGAAGGACACTGTTCGGTGAAATTGTTCGTCTGATTGAGGGAAACAAGCTCCAAGTTAAGAACATTGACTATGTTCGGTAGTTTGTTCATTTTCCAAGCTACTGAACTAGACCGATCGCAAGCCCTGATTTTCTGGAACTGTTTTGTCATGGGACCACGCGTGCAGTGGTCAAAAATAAGACTTCCAGGAAATTCCTGAACCCCTGAACTGGTGTGGGTGATTTTTGGATATGTTGGTCACCCAGATCAGGGCTATCAGGGGATGTAACTGTTGTGGGGGTTTGTATGTTTTAAAGATATTTTGGGGTTTTATAAAAATGTGTGTTTTTCTGCCTGGACATAAGTTAGTACAGTCCATGATATTATCTCCCAGGTATAGAGGGGGGATTATCAGATTATGTATGGGAGTGTCCTGGATCTGATAGCCAATGTGGTTGTGTAATTGTTTATACTGTGGTTAACTCTCGGGTCCAGGTGGGAGTGCCCCTTGCTTGGGAACTTGCATATAAGGACAGTTGTGGCTCCCATTAAATTAGTTCCTGCTTACCCTCAACATAGAGCCTCATGTCATGTGTGGGGGAAATGGCTGTATCTACCCTGGGGATTGCTATATCACTATACTCCTCTGGGTTTTAATCACTTGCTCTTGTGGAGAAGGAGAGATGGATCCTGGTCTTAGGTCCAGGGTGGTGGCGAGACCCCAGCCTAGCTGTAATGCTGGAAATGGGGACTGTGATGCTGATGGTGTCTGGTGCGGTGATTGTGATACTCGGTAAGCACTAGGAAGCAGTGATTGGTGGAGGCACCCAGTCAGGGTGCCAGGCGGTCCTTCACATGGTCTACAAGATATTGCTCTCTCCTGGTGCTCCTCCTACATCTCCCAGTGCTCTTTCAGTGTCTCTTTCTTTGGTTCTGCTTCTTCTCCCCAACTCTCTGTTGGTGTCCCCCAAGATTCAGTCCTTGGTCCCCTACTGTTCTCTATCTATACTGCCTTCCTTGGTAAACTCATTAGCTTCTTTGGCTTCCAATATCATTTCTATGTGGATGACATGCAAATCTATCTCTCCTCTCCTGATCTCTCCCCGTCCCTCTTGACTTGTGTCTCTGACTGCTTCTCTGCTATTTCTAACTGGATGGCTGCCCACTTCCTTAAACTCAACTTGACCAAAACTGAAATTCTGGTCTTTCCTCCCTCAAGTGTTGCTACTCCTGTGTCTGTCTCCCTCCAAGTCAACTGTGCTACCATCAGCTCCATCATGCAGGCTCTCTGCCTAGGTGTTCTCTTTGACTGCGACCTCTCCTTCACGCCTGATGTTTAATCAATCGCCAAATCCTGCCGCTTCCTTCTCAAAAACATTGTGCGCAACCGACCCTACTTAACGCCAGATGCGACTAAGGTGCTGGTCCATTCCACTGTAATTTCTCGCCTTGACTACTGTAATCTGCTTCTCAGTGGTCTTACATTCTCCCAACTTGCGCCGTTACAGTCCATAATTAATGCGGCGGTGGGGCTCATCTTCCTGTCCGTCTACACTTCCCACACCTTACCCTTCTGTCAGTCCCTACATTGGCTTCCTGTAAGATATAGGGCTCAATTAAAATTCTAGTTCTTGCTTTTAAATCTCTACATAATGCTGCTCCCACCTATCTATCCTCCCTAATACACAAGTATGTCTCGTCTAGGCCCTTACGCTCTGCTGAAGACTTACGTCTATCTTCTGTCCGTACTCCCACCTCTGATGCTCGCCTTCAAGACTTCTCCTGGGCTGCCCTATTCCTGTGAAACTCACTTCCCTTCTCCGTTATATGCTCATCCAGTCTCCACTCCTTCAAAAAATCATTAAAAACCCACTTTCATAAAAGCGTATCAATTAAACTGTTAATAGCTCTAGACTGATTCCTCTCTTGCAACTGTCATTAGTCTAATACTATCCTTACCTTTTGTGTCACTTTACCCATTACATCTAGTATGTCAGCTCAGTGAGCAGGGCCCTCAACCCCTCCTGTATGTCCAACTTGTTATTATTATTTATATAGCGCCAACAAATTCCGCAGCGCTTTACAGTGGGTGGCCAAGCAAACATATAGTTGTATGTTTGTTTGGCCACCCACTGTAAAACGCTGCAGAATTTGTTGGCGCTATATAAATAATAATAATAATAATAATAATGGGGGAGGGGAGGCTGAAGATACTCCCATAGCTGAAAGATGTGCCCAACAATGCAATGTGACAAAATTTATAGTAGGTCTATAAATATTTATTACATGCTTTTTTGGGGAGAGTCTGTAAATTTGTTTAAAAGTGTTTGCTTGCTGGTTTAAAAAATAATTATCAAGTGATGCTTGTCCCTTTAACATTACATAAACAGTTACACTGTTAAAATGTATTATGAGCAATCTCTAATATTGTTATTAATGACAGACTTTGAACTCTTTATTAAAAGTTTCTATAGATTTTTCTGTGGTCAATTAAAAAGTAACATATCAATTGGTTAATGTGTCATCCTCTGATTATTTTGCATTGTACGTTACTTATATTTGTCACATTTTACAAGTGTATTTATTTATCAAAGTTTCTCTAGTGACATACACCCTGTTCCAGATTATTATGCACATTTTATTTAAGTGTCACAAAGATTAAATATTTTGTTTTTCAGTTTAACTCATGGATGGCATTGTGTCTCAGGGCTCTTTTGATCACTGAAAACAATCTTGGACACCTGTGATAATTAGATTGCGAGGTGAGCCCAATTTAAGGAAAAACTACTAAAGGAGGGTGTTCCATATTATTAAACAGAGCACCATTTTCATGCAATACGGGGAAGAAAAAGGATCTCTGTGCTGACGAAAAGAATGAAATAGTGCAATGCCTTGGACGAGGTATGAAAACATTAGATATTTCACGAAAACGTAAGCATGATCATCGCACTATTAAGAGATTTGTGGCTGATTCAGAGCACAGACAGGTTTGTGCAGATAAAGGCACATTGAGGAAGATTTCTGCCAGATCTGATCAAGAAAACAGCTGCTGAAATACCATTACATAACAGCAAACAGATTTGCCTCTGGTGCCTCTGGTGCCTCTGGAGTCCCACGGACATCAAGGTGTAGAGTCCTCCAGAGTCTTGCAACTGTTCATAAACCTTCTATTCAGCCACCACTAACCAATGCTCACAAGCAGAAATGGATGCATTGGGCAGAAAAATACATGAAGACTAATTTCCAAACAGTCCTGTTCACTGATGAGTGCCGTGCAACCCTGGATGGTCCAGATGGATGGAGAACTATGCTTTCTGTAATAAAATCATCTTCATGCATGACAATGCATCATCTCATGCTGCAAAGAATACCTCTGCATCAATGGCTGCTATGGAGATAAAAGGAGAGAAAGGCACGGTGTGGCCTCCATCCTCCCCTGACCTCAATCCTATTGAGAACCTTTGGAGCACCCTCAAGCAAAAGATCTATGAGGGTGGGAGGCAGTTTACATCCACACAGCAGCTCTGGGAGGCTATTCTGACATCTTGCAAACAAATTCAAGCAGAAACTGTCCAAAAACTCACAAGTTTAATGGATGCAAGACTTGTGAAGCTGCTATCAAATAAGGGGTCCTATGTTAAAATGTAACGTGACCTGTTAAAATGTTTAAAAAGCTAAAATGTTGTTATAAGTTTGATTGAAATAGCTTTTGATTTCAGTAAATATGCTGCAAACACAACAAATGACAATTTCCAGTTCTTTACAACCTATAAAGTGTTTTGAAACTTACTGTGCGTAATAATTTGGAACAGTGCATTGTAAGTTTTTTATGTTTAAAAAAAACACTTATCATTAGGAGGTTTGTTCAATACAATTTGAATTGTACTCTTAATAGTTGATAACATGAGGATTATGCTGACTGTTATTTACATCAATTATTTAGGTAAATGAGAAAAATATAATTTGCATAATAATTTGGTACAGGGTGTATTTCCTTGATGTTTCTATTTTTTTTTGCCAAACTTTGCAACTAAAGCTAGTGCATTTTTTCACTCTTAAATTATGCCCATGTCCTAGTATTAAAACTTCCCAGCTCAACACTTTCTCCTCTATTTATACAATGATAAGAACCCCTATATTTATCAGACTCATGTTGTTTGCTGAAAATATTTAGTTACATTCCACCTTTCTTACAAATCTTCACTAACCATCAATGGTGCAACCGTTCAGAGTCTGTTTTTCAAAAGGTTACATATAATGAACATGCTACATTCATTCTTTATTTTGTCACACATACAATCCACAACTCTACCTGTACAATGACCTAAAATATTTGCTTTATCATTGTCATCATCTAAATATCTACTTGTCTCATGCAATCACATACAGTATACAAAATGTACCTCGTAATGACATATAACTATTACATGGTATATTCTTTTTTTTTTTTTTTACTTACTTTTACCTATCTTTTTCCCATTCTTCTCTATTTCCATTCTTAAATAACATTAATAAATTAATAAATAATTAAAAAGCAAAATACAGTTGGTTTAAAAGATAGAACTCGGTACTTAATTCAGCTGGTTAAGAATGCTATACCTATTCTCTAGTGGGAGAACAGAATCCTAGGGATATTGATTAATCCCATCTGGACAGCCAGAGTGCATTTAAACTAACTAAATGCATTTCTTGTAATTATTCTACTGATATTAATACATAGAGCATTATTGTTGTAGCGCTAGATAAAGCTCATCTTTTTTTGTAGGAGATTTGTATTATCTTACAAATAATCATAAAATACATATAAACAAGTACTATACTGGTGTAAACATTACAGCGATATCATTTTAGAATACAGCTTTATTTTCCCTGCAGGGTTGCTTAATAAAAAACAAATGTTGAAAATATAAAATCAAAACCACAAGGATTCCAAAAGCCAGTTTAAAATGTCATTTACTGCATTGAAGCATTTCATATTTTTAGTTTATGTGAAGGGGAATGGAAAATAACCAAATGTAATGAAGTTCTTGAATATGTTGTATGTGCAAACACCCAATTACTGCTGAGCTATTTCAATTAAGGAGAGTAATAAACAACAGGAAAAAAACATAACAGAGGGATATTAGCTCCTCATTTCTACAAATCTATGATTTTGATATTTTATAGCTCCCATAGGTAAAACATGGTCATGGTGACAATATTTATACTGCCAAATAATATTATGTGTATTCTCATTGAAAGAAAAATGCTTTGGGCTAGAAATATGCCTAGAGCAAAGTAACGGCATGTTTTTTTTTTTTTTTTTTTTAGTATTGGCTCATGTGTGAAAATATTCTCTAATTATAATTCAGTATCAGGCACACAATAAAGATACTGGCACAATAAAAGTGTAAATGTCAAGTTTATAATTTTGCAAGCTTGGATTTTACCAACAAACTAGACCTTTTATTTGTATCTTATTTAACATGCAATGTTGGGTTTGTTTTTTTTGCTGCAGTGGAAATAATTTCTCAAAATAAACTTAAATATTGTTTATCTGTAAATTGTGTCTTAGAATGTCTTTCCCTTTTAATGGGAATTAGTCACATATTTAGCATAAACAAGCATTTAGTATGGTGATCTTCTTAAACAGTGGTTCTTAGGCCATGGGCTGGGACCCAAAATATTAGAAATTTCAAAATATACTCAGATAATCTGCAGGATATAGATCCAATGCCCGAGACTATGGGTCTCCCTGGAGGTTGTGTGGAGTTCTTGTGAACTTTTGGAAGGTGGTATAGTACCGGAATTTTTGGGAAGTCAATTTTTAGGTAATTAAACTCTCTTTGATTCAGGATCCCGTTTTTATATCCTTCATTTAGATAGTTATGCAATTTCTCTTTCAGCTCTTTAGTAGGGTCTGCTCCTAGTTTTATGTAGGTATTAGTATCCTCCAGTAGTTTATATGATTCTTTATTAAAAATCATCTAGTGTCATAAGGACTACAACACCCCCCCCCCCCCCCCTTATCCACAGGTTTAATAATTATTGAGTTGCATTTCTGGAATGTCTTTAAGGCCATACATTCTTTTTTGGTAAGATTCTGTTGGTGTTTATTAGGTTTTTTTATTTTATTCATGTCTCTCATCACTAGTTTTTCAAATGTCATTTCACTTGATATTACGTTTTTAGTGAATCAGTCAAGGCCAGTCGGTACCCCCTCTGAAAGATATCGGCAAGGTCTTACATTTCTGAGTCATGGACCAGTCGCATAGAAGGGGCCAGTCTGGGGTTTGAAAGTTTTTTATGTCTCGTGGCAGCAAGATCTGGGTTGAATAATATGGGTGTCAGCTGTTTCGGGTTTGTGGTAATTTTGTGGAGCGGCGTAGTGAACACCATACTGCCAGGGTACCCAATATGCTTTTGATGGAGGAAGCAACTGTGATGGGTCTAGCCTCTGGTCTGCCCTCTCATGTGGTGGCTGAGTCAATCAGCCTGTCTGTCAAAAGATAGTGAAGAGGACTGGGGCTTGATATCTGGTTGTAAAGGGTCGTAAATGCTGGTTGCTACATTTGTACTTTAATTTATCAAATTAATTTAATTTGTATGCACAATTTCAAACATGTGGCATGTCAATGAACTGCATAATGTGTCTATAAAATTCATGATGTGTGTCTGTATCCTGCATGGAGTGTGTCTATGTACAGCATGGAGTATTTCTGGACTGCAAATGTGGCATATTGAATTTGGACAGTGTGAGGGTTAATTGTTAGGGGAATTGGCAGTCTAAATTGAGGAGGGATAAGATGAACTGGTTTGCGTATGTAGGGTCATGTGACTATAGAGTTGGTTATGTGACAGTGGCAAATAGGGACCTTTTTAAGGACTAAGAGGTTAATTGTCTGGAGCGATAGGACGCCCTCCCACTAGCACCAGCTCTAGTACCTTCTCTCTCTCTGCTTCTTTCTTCAGTAATAAAGACTTGTGATATCTTTGCAGATGTCGGTTCTTACTGGCATTAGTGAGTTGACCCTTTCTCCTCCTTTTCTTCCTTGATACAAAATCTGGAGTTTCCAATTTGCTCTTCTTGGAGGCTGTCAATGTTATGCCAACCTTTGCTTCATTGTGATCTACTAGCCTCAACACTCAAACCTATATTTTTGTTTGTGCGCTGTTCCTTTATTTATGACAGCACCACTACTTAGAAATTTATTTTTTGGGTCCCAAATTCCCATTTTGTTCTGTGTAGATTTGGGATCCATGTCAGCTTATAACAGTCACCTGAGGGACTTATGTAACAGTTTACCGGGAGTTGGAGCCCAGTTGCAGGAGATGGCACAAGAAGGAGGCAAAAAGCAAAAGCGCAGTACAGATTAAGGGGAAATCCAAAGGCAGGGTCAGACGAGAAGCAGAAGTCAGGGCTGGCAGTGGAGTAACGTAGTCGTTAAAGTAGGCAGAGGTCAGAGATCAGGGAATCAGTCAGTAGTGAAGCAGAGATCCGTCAGGAAATACCAAACAGGCAAAATGACCAGATCTAGGTTTCAGACAGGGCTGGCTTTTACAGCCTGCTAATTAGATGCAGCTGACCCTTGGAAAAGGGCTACAGTTGGATCAGCACTGCTTAATCTAGCCCCCCTGGTGAATATCATGGCAGAGAACCTGACTGGGATGCTGGAGCTGTGAGTTCAAACCCAGCCAGGTCTAAAGGGGCTGTCTGCAGGGCTCGGCTGTGCCGTGCCACAGATTCCTATTGGGCCGAGCTCCACACCCATCAAATGTGGATTCCCCTTTGGAGATGACCACAGGAAAGCATACATTAGAGAGTCTGAAAGCAATCTAAGCTGTAAGTATTGCAAGTTAGCATGTAAATCTCCTATGCTAAGATTAGGGCAGGACCCACCGATACTGGGGTACTGTGACATAGTGGTGGGCTTTGTGTGTGATGCTCATTTAACTGTAAACTGAATAACTCCAAATAGTGAACCTTGAATAAATAAAGGAACTCAAGCATTCTATTTGCCTCACATTGCAATTTATCTTGCCATTTCTTATAAATCATACTATGGACACAGAGCAGAGGAAAATGGTAAGTAATCTTTATTTTATTTCTATTTATTTTTTGTAAACACGTGGGAAGGATCTATTTAACTAGGGATAGGGACAATATTCTAACACTTCAGTGTCCCTTTAAGTGATATTTATAAAGTAATTTAATTTGTAGTTATATATTGTGTTTGCTATCTAATTTTATTTGCTATATATTTAAAATATGTTTTGAAACCTCACAATACCTTGATTTATGAAAATAGTTTTTAAACAAAAGTTTATTTTCAGTGTTATCAATTTTAACCATTCGTTTACATATCAACCTCTTAGTCCATGAATGTTTATTCTCTGAAGAATGTCTTATATTATTACGCCTGTCATAACCACTAATAATCACCTTTGTACTAAGCTAAAAATGTATAGTCAATTTAGAGTGAGTGAAAAGGTACGAACCACTTTAACAGGAATATAAATACATATTCATATACATAAAAGAAAGAAAACAAAAACAAAAAGGGGAAGTCTTACATAAAGACCGCCCAGAGGGTAAATGCTATATATTCGTATACATACTTTTGCTCTATTACAGAATAATAATAATAATAGTACGATATTTTGACTTCTTCTGTGGTTCTGCTCTAATATCCCCAATACTACAATGGGAAGATGTGTTTATTAATTTACAAAGGAGAGTTCCAGCAGAGAGTAAGTTCAGCTAGTAAAAGAAAAAGTGCAGGTAAAATATATCAGGTATTTTGCCATTCAATGGTTTCTACCACTGATTAAAAGGAACTAATTACTATTTGGAAAACATGCATTCCATTCAGCACAGTGTATTAGAAGTGTACAATAAACTGAAAAATGATATTGTAATCACTGTTATATTTTTCATCCATTTTAAATATTATTTCATAAAACAAAAAAGCAAGTAGCTCTCACCTGTCCGCCCCATCTCAATTCCTTTAAATTTATCAGATGTGTGAAAAATAATTATCCACTATACCAATTTAGCCATGGACACTACTAGAAAATTAAAATGCATATAATTAATTAGTAGTGTAATATGGATTCTAATCAGGGACTAATGAGAGTATTTAGAAAATTGGGCAGACTAGATAGGTCGAATGGTTCTTATCTGCTGTCACATTCTATGTTTAATCATGCTAAATAATTTACCTTTAAATTAACACTATATTGTTGTCTAACCCCTCCTCACCCGATTCCACTCATGTCCCCCGGTGCTGGGTTGGCACTCTTTCTCCTCTAATGTCATCCGATGAGAAGACCTGATGCGCATGCCCAGTCAACACTGCGAACGCATTATACCTTCCCCATAGGAAAACATTGACTTAATGCTATGAATTAATCCTATGGGGGCTTCACTGATGCTGGATGTCTTCAAGTAGAGCTTGAGGACGTCCAGCGTCACTTAGGCGACCTAAAGTTCTGTAAGATTCTGGAATCGCCTCTAGTGGCTTTCTGGTAGACATGCCACTAGAGACTGTCTTAGTGCTGCAATGTAAACATTGCAGTTTCTTTAGAAAATACAATGGTTTACATTTCATGACTAAGGGCAATAAGGATACTGTACCCAGACCACTTCAGTGAGATAAAGTGGTCTGGGTGCCTATAGTGGCCATCTAAAAAACAAACAAAAAACTTACTTTACAGTAATGTTGGCTGTCAGCTACATGCTAAGGCTAATTTTATACACGTTACACGTTATACATGCATGTAGACTGTCACTTTACTGTAATAAATCATATTTAATTGCATCCACAATGGCCTATTTTAGCTTACTTTATTATTTTTGTATTTGAGTAATGGAAAAGCTGCCTAAAAATACATGTATAATAGGCAAAGCTTAAAAAGTGCTTTGTATCATTTAAATTAGTCCTTCGGGGCTTAAAGTCTGCAAATGTTTCCACTAGTAGTCTATAGCCAGCAAATCTATTAATTAAATCTTTGTAATATTTTGGCAGACCACCAAGGTATGTGTTAGTTGTATATATGTTCAAACAAAGTTTAAATATTCTCTTACAGTAACTTATACATTCAATTTTTTATTTGTTGCCAACACTTAGATAAAATCTAGGTAGACTAGAATAATAGAATGAATTGCAGTATTCTATTGGGTTTTACATTTATGTTTGTCATTGTTATCAGAATGTCTTTTGAAAATATATTAATCCATGTAAGTTATACTTACCCATAACTACCCCCTGTATAACAATAGATTAGTATTAAAAAATATGTTTACAGCATATATTTAAAGCAAGAAGCAATAAAGTGGAAAACACCTTCAAATGAGCATACCATTAATACAACCTGGAGAATATATCCAGAGTATGAATTTTCTATATAAGAATATAGTGAAATCTGAAATAATAAAAAAATATATATCATAGCGTAATACAGTTTAAATATAATAATGAGAGTGTGAAGCAAGTATTGAACTCACAAACGAAAATGAAAATCAGGCCTCTCACCCCCCTGGGGTATATGTGATATTGGTCTTGATAGTAGATCAAAATGGAAGTATGTCTTTAAAAAAATGGATAAAAAGAGCCATACATAGTGAAGTATGTATAAAAATGTACAAAAGGCATTTATTGGAAACACTTACAGACATAAAATAGTAGAAGGCATATCTCCACTCTCAGTGGAACTGGATGGCAGTATGGAAGCTGAAGGCACAAATCCAATTTGAAGTTGCAGAGAGCAGGAACAATAAATGGACATAAATTAAAATCAAATAGAAACAACAAGCAGCAAAGTCCAATATCCAACGCGTTTTGTCCAGGTATGTAAGGGACTTCTTCAGGGATATGTAAAAATTAATCTGTAAAGGGACTTCTTATACCCGTCGTAATCTTCTTTCATGCCGTTCACCGTCAGCGTGCGTTCCACATTGGAACGCAAAGAGGCCCTTCCTGTATCGTCCGTCTTTCAAAATGCGCATGCGTGGAAACAATCAAAGTTCTATGTGCTCGAGAATCGAGCGCGTCAATGCGCATGCGTGAGGTCTAAATGAAGAAAAAGTATACACAACAGGCGAACATGTCGCCACATAGATAAGTAAAACAGAATATTTAAAGCAAAACTGTCCAATTGAAAATTAAGTCTCTATTTTACAAAACCAGTAATTAATATTTGACATCTTACATATGATATTGTCAATACTAAAACATTGTTACAATAGTTTATGACAGGCTTGTATGACATTACATCAGATTACAGTGGATATAGCATGCCTACACACTCATTCTATCTATAACGTGTAATTTTTATTTTTTATTTTTTTTATGTATTGTATTTAAAATACATTTACAAAAGCCATAAATAGGTCAGCTCCTATAAGTTACAATAGAAGAAAAATGCAGACTCAAAGGAATGTTGTAGAAACAAGACATGAAGCTATTTGGCATAGGTTTTAACTTACTCTGAGTGGTTATTACTCACCAACGACTTGTGATACAAATTATTAGCATTGCATTGTTCTCTATGATTTCAAACAGTGGTGCAACTGAACTGTCACTATGAAGTAAAAAGGAAACTCCTGAAGGAGGAACAATGATTAGAAGAGGGAAACAAAGGCAACTAGGACCCTGGCCTAACCATGGCTGTCTCAATTTTCACTAAGGATGACTTTTATCAACTCTCAAACACGCTGCATGACATGATTAAATCTAAAATTGATGTGCTACAATCAGAGTCAATGGCTCAAGAGACCCATATACAGACCATGGAAAAACGCACTGAAGCTACAGTTGCCCAAGCTCAAACAACAGACACATGCATACCGAGACAGGGCACTGTACTGCTAGCTATAATGAGACAGCTGGAAGATTTGGATAATCGCAGCCATCGCTGCAATATCAGGATGAGAGAGGTTTCTGAGTTACATGAAACAGAGGATGTTGGTGGCCTCTTATCCCCCCTATTTTTACTTGATTTTGTGGTAGATTGCACCGAGCTGTTCAATATGAAAAAGCACACTGTGCACTAAAACTATGACCCCCTGATGGAAGTCCACAAGACATTATTTGCTGTCTCGACTCTTCACAGATAAAGGAGTAGATCATGTGGAAAGCCAGATCACACCCGCAATGGAATTACTGGAGAGCGGAAGTGTCTCTTTAATGACCTGTCCCCAATGACCTTACAGGTCAGAAGAGCTCTATGACCAATTACCACAGCTCTACTAGAGCAGAACATCCCTTACAAACAGGGTTTCCCATTCAACTTACAGGTCCGTCACCGCATCGAATAGGTCATGGCTTTTTGGCCTGAAGTAATACCACAATTCTTGCTATACCTAGACCTACCTCGTTCGTGTGTGGGGGTGCTGGAATGATGTGGGCCAATGGGAGCCTGAATCAACTTTTGGCTCCCACTGCCCCTTTAAGAGCGAGCTCGTGACTCGAGCCGTGCTCCTAGTGCCAGGCGGGCCATGTGACCGATCACTGCGGTCAGTGCACGCGGCTAAGTCAGAAGAGGAGATCAAGCCACATGCGGCTCGTGTGGAGGCAGGAGTGATCCAGCCACGCGCGGCTCAAGCTTAGGAGCCAGGTCGGTCCCAGGATAAGGTAAATACAGCCACAACCACTTATCCTAATCACACACCTTTCCTAACGTCCTATCCCATTAAAAGCATATTACCGTGTATTTAATAAAACAGACCCCCTACTTCCACCAGGTTACCGATCGATGGTTCGATATTCTGAGCCCTCTCTGATTTACTGTACACGACTATTCGATATTCCCACAAATTTTATATAGTATTTTATGTTTGTTTGAGACCACCTTAAAAATATTGGATATCGCTAAAAATCATGATCACTATATACTTTCTCTACAAACCTCTAAATCGAACCAAACTACTCATCCATCCGCTTACTGGCTATGGGAGGGATAATGTATAATAAACACAGGTTACTGGCTATGGGAGGATAATGTATAATAAACACAGGTTACTGGCTATGGGCGGGATAATATATAATAAACACAGGTTACTGGCTATGGGGGGATAATGTATAATAAACACAGGTTACTGGCTATGGGCGGGATAATGTATAATAAACACAGGTTACTGGCTATGGGAGGGATAATGTATAATAAACACAGGTTACTGGCTATGGGAGGATAATGTATAATAAGCACAGGTTACTGGCTATGGGGGGATAATGTATAATAAACACAGGTTACTGGCTATGGGAGGATAATGTATAATAAACACAGGTTACTGGCTATGGGAGGATAATGTATAATAAGCACAGGTTACTGGCTATGGGAGGGATAATGTATAATAAACACAGGTTACTGGCTATGGGAGGATAATGTATAATAAACACAGGTTACTGGCTATGGGCGGGATAATGTATAATAAGCACAGGTTACTGGCTATGGGAGGATCATGTATAATAAACACAGGTTACTGGCTATGGGAGGGATACTGTATAATTAACACAGGTTACTGGCTATGGGGGATAATGTATAATAAACACAGGTTACTGGCTATGGGGGGATAATGTATAATAAACACAGGTTACTGGCTATGGGGGGATAATGTATAATAAACACAGGTTACTGGCTATGGGGGGATAATGTATAATAAACACAGGTTACTGGCTATGGGGGATAATGTATAATAAACACAGGTTACTGGCTATGGAGGATAATGTATAATAAACACAAACACAAAAAAATAAAAAAATAATAAAAAAAAAGAATGCAGCTTCAGAATTAATCTAAATTGTATGCTGTCTAGGAGGTGGGAGGGTCTGGGAGGGAGGGTCTGCTGCTGATTAGCTGGAATGTGTCTGCTGACTGTGAAGTACAGGGTCAAAGTTTACTCAATGATGACGAATAAGGGGGCGGACCAAATATCGCATATGTTCACCGTCCGTGGCGAACGCGAACAAGCTATGTTCGCCAGGAACTATTCGCCAGCGAACCGTTCGGGACATCACTAGCTATTAGACGTCAGTGTGTTATATTTTAGCATGCTAGGCTATCCGTGCATATAACACGGCTATTCGCGCTGAGGCTTATATGTATGAAGCTTGCATTGTTGGGGAAGAAAGCTTTATGTTTAACCCCTTAAGGACCAAACGTCTGGAATAAAAGGGAATCATGACATGTCACACATGTCATGTGTCCATAAGGGGTTAAGGTGTAGGTTGCACGTTGTTAACTATAGAGATATACCAGCAGCTTTACCGCTCATTACAAACAAGCTTAAGTTGCCCTATTAGGTAGGACTAGTTAATAAAATAATGCATGAGCAGTTAAAGTAAGCACACATGAGGAACTACGGCAAAAAACTCTGCGAGAGGTGAATTAGTGACATATTAAAGACTGTTGCTTTACGATTAGCTAACATGCAGGTGTGGAAGTCCAGCTATCGCGAGACATGCCTGACAGACTCCCATCTCCAGCCTGTGCTCATCCGATTCCTTCTGGGCGCCAAATGCTGTCCTCGGGAACTCCTGACTTCTGGAATGTCAGAGGCATGTATGTGGCTGAGTGCCAGGCATCCAGCTTGTGGTGGTGGAGGTTTGCTTTGTCAGGTGGTTGGCGCTGTCCTGGTGGGCAGGGTGCCTCTGGTCCGGTGCGGGGTTGTGGAGGCTTAAAGTGGGGATGAATGCTTGATATGGGGCAGCCTCTTCGTGTCTGCTTGTGCCGCCGGTCTAGTTTTCGGCGCCTCTAGGGAGCCTCTAACGGTTATCATTCTGCGTCCGCCCTTGGTGTATGAGAGTACCGGGGGTGGGACTGCAGGAGTAGTCCGCTTAGCTGTTACTGTGTTCAGCGCCCTCTCCGAAATCCTGGCCCAGAAGGCAGCAAGAATTTCGTCCAGCTTGGTCAGAGAGTTTTTCATCAGCTCCCCACATGCCCCCATGCTTGCCGGCTGGCGCGTGGCATCTGCCATTTTGGAATCAGCGACTCCCGATGTATGCAGTCTCTGGGGCGTGTAGTCTCGTTGTGATCTCCCTTGCAACCCCTACGTGGGTGATGCGGTATTGGGTGATTTTGGAGCATGAGAGCCAGGTTAATTTAGTTTAAAGTAGGATATCAGATGGGAGCTTGTGCTGCATGCGTCTGAACAGCTCCACAGCTCCGCCCCGCCTCCACACAACCCATTATTTAAGCCTAGTGAAATGGGAGCCACATACGAGGACTATCATGATACACCATACTTGCCTCTGGGTGCTCTCATAGATGATAATGGAGTGAAACCATTAGCCACCCTCCTCCATAACACCATCCACTCAGTACTACAACAATTCCAATATAATCAACTTCTACATTTTGTACAAACGGGGCACTACTTGCAAAAGGGAACTCACATACTCAGATATACTCAACTACAGGACTTTTACAATACCCTACCTAACAAGACTTCCGTTCACAGAGACCTCATCTGGTATCAAGAGCTATGCCACAGCAAATCTGACTTGGCAATATCCCTTCTTTATCAACATTTGCTGACACAGGACGAGGAAGGGAATTTTTTTTTCAAATGACAGTTGCAAAACATAACAGGAATCCCCTTTACAGAATGTCAAGGGAAATAAATGTAATCTTACATCATAAATCCTCAATTAGCACTTACTACCAAAATGTAAGCTATAAACTCTTATCATATTAGTATAAAACACCTGCACTCCTACATAGAATATTCTCAAAGCTACAGGCAACATGTTGGAGATGTGAGAGGAATGACGGGACTCTGAGACACATATGGTGGGATTGCCATTGCATATCAGATTTGGGACATGGTCAAATCTAGGATTACAGAAATCTTAGGCGACACGCCGCCTTTCAATCCGGAACACATATTATTACAATTCATGCTATTGCCTATATTAAAGTACAAAAAAATCTATTTGAGACATCTCCTTAATGCAGCTAAAGTTCTTATGCCTGCCCTCTGGAAGCAAACTGGGGCCCTGACAGTTGAACAATGGTTTGAAAAAATAGAGGATATCCATTTTGCTGGGGCTCTTCACGCTTCCTTCCTAGGTAATTGTGCAAAGCATGTGGAGTTGTGGTGGCCTTGGATAGCATACATGGCAAAGAGGGATACTGTGGTTGGGGGTGGTGCAGTTGCGTAGGCTCTGGGATCGAGGGTAGCGCCCGGAAGGCAACTTCTTATCCTATCTTTAGTTTCCTTCTACTATCCCTCAGTGCATACACAGCACTAGATTTAGTGTTAGATATATATGGGAGAGAATGAACGTAATTATCCTATTATCCATCACTTTCTATGTGGTAGTTTCTCAAAATAGGAAAAAGTGGGGAAGGAGAGGGAAATGAGAATATGCGGGGCTGAACATAAACCGCTAGGGATGTTATTATTCCACTGATCTAGGGCACTGAACTCTCAGAAAAACCAGTGTTGCAATATCGACTGGGATATTACACTTGAATAATAGATTGAAATATACCTAACCCCCAGAGTGAGTTTTTCATCTCTAAACACATGATAAACCAACTTGAAGCCCTAGGTGATGAGGAGGTTAAGTATTTAAGTGTATGTATGCACCCTCTCAGAGATGTATATTTTACGATTCACTATAATGAACATTTTGCCTTTATTTCCTAAGGATCCTGCGAGACCCAAACCTTTTCTATTCTGTTATTTTTGTGTAAAAAACTACAATAAAAAGATTTTTACAAAAAAAAACTTGGCACCTCATCACACCCATTTTGACAAATCCAAACTGTGGAGAACAGAATCAGACCTTTTCCTGGCTGCCATAAACTCACCCAAATGTAAAGCCCCATAAAAAGCTATAGAGGAAGTTGTGGAAAACAGGCCAACCTCAAAGGCTGAAGAGACCAAAACTGGTAAAACCATAAACAATCCATTAAGCATGTCAAGGGATACTGGGTACCTGGCATCTGTAAGCCTCCAGAATCCACACCTCCTTACCAACCACTGAATGACAAATGCTTTTGAAACTAAATGGAGAGAGCCAAAATAAATCTTTTCCACTACTGCCCCAGAAAACCCTTGAACATACAAACCTGACAAGTATGACAAAGTAATTTTCTTACCCAACAGTCTAGATGACTATATACATATATTTGCTGTTGAATTTTAACTTCAATGTCCTCCAATCACCTTTGCTGGAACCTATTTCCTCCAGTGATTTGCAAATCTACATCCATAGGTTCTTCTTTATCATTTGAAATTATTTCAACATTTCCACTTCCTTTGTTTCAGTAGTAGTAAATCAGTCCAAACCCCTCTTCCACCCCAATTCCCACTTACTCCAAACCTTCTTGTATGCCACCCACAAAGCGAGGGCAAGAAACTCTCACACTAGGGATCTCAAATGCTGGAAATGAGGCTCCATAAATGTTCCAGACACGGTTACCACTCGCCACCGCCTCTGGAGGCACCTCCTGAAACTACCACTGAGGATGAAAAAGTGCATCTGCAATAACATTAGACGCTCTTGGAATGTGAAGTGCCAGATGTAAACCAGAGAGAACAAGGGGAGAGCTAGAACAACACCAACTAATGACCCGAACCACTCCTAGGTTGTCAGACCTTAAAACCAACCCTCTTATTAGCAAGGTCGTGGCCCTAGAGCTCCACAGAACCACTATAGGAAATAGCATCAAGAAAGTGAGATAACACAGCAAATGCTCATCCCAGGATGCTGGTGAAACTGCAGCCAAATTGCCTTGAAAATAAGCTCCAAAACCACCTACAGCTTCAGTGAACAATTCAACATCTGCATTAACAATCTCAGCCATCTGCCAAAAAGAGGCCCTGCTGAAGGACGACATAAAGGTCATCCAGACTTCCAAATCTCTCCTCATCTGACATGTCACCCAAATAAAATGTGAGGGGACCAGACACCCTTAGTAGTGAGTGATAACCACCTGCATAAAGCAACCCATAGATTGCATAATCTGTTGCTGAGCCTTCCTAGTACCCCACACCCACCTGAAATCATTGAACTTCCTGGGTCCTCCTCCAACTCCCTGGAGCTCTCCACTAGCCACATTGGTCTGAGAGCCATGCAGGCCTTGAGGTTGCCACCTCCGGTGTGTGACATCATTCTACAACATGCCAGAAGTTGTGCACCGGTCATCCCTCTCGTGTTTAATGAAATAAAAAAATAATAAAAAATGTATCTCATGTCCCGAAGATGCCGGGTTGTGATCCATTCATATGTGAGTAACCTCCACAGTTATCTCTAACTAGGGAAATATTAAATCCAATAAAAACAAAACCCAATAGGAAACCAAAAACAGACAAGAGGGAAAGTATTAGATTAGACCCGCCAAATCAATATCTATATTTAACCCCTTAAGGACCAAACTTCTGGAATAAAAGGGAATCATGACATGTCACACATGTCATGTGTCCTTAAGGGGTTAAACCTAACAGCCACAGATTAAAGCACAGCACATACGGATTTAACCCCTTTTAGGTAGACAGATCTGCATTCATCTGCATCTTGTAAGTGCTCTCACTCCCCTTCCCCCTCCCCTTTGTTCCTATTGTATTACACTATGCACAGTTTTTGTTTTTCAGATCTGTGATATTAGATTGGCTTATATTACACTAGGTGGTATTTTAAGATTTATCTCTTTGAGCTGGTTTTCTCTTATATTCTATATAAATGTGTGTTGTTCATAACTTTGTGGTGTGGTGAGGTCACTATACAAGCTCCCTGTCTATCTATCTTCATTTCCTCTATGGTTAACTATTGTTTTGTTTTGCACTTAGGATTCAACAAGGATAACATCTCCAGAATCAGTTAGCTTTGCTATATAGGCTATCCAAGGGCACCAGGTCTCCATATACTTAGCGGCTTGATCCAATTAGTCAGCAGTGAGTTCTTACTTAACTCTTATTACTTCAAGAGGCTGGGCTTAGGGCCATGACATAGTCAACAGATTATTGTATGGAGTCTCTTTATAATTAAATATGGGCAGTCTATTATTATGAAGAAACATGTCTAATGGGGTGAAGTCAACCTATTCATCAGCAACCTGGTTTAAGGTGGCATATAGCCTTTTCCAGAAGAATATCAATAATGGGTATACAGAGCATGGCACCGACCCCTTCCCGGCATCTCCAGCATGTATCTGAGTGCTGAGAATAATACTATAGTGTAAGGATCAAGTTAGACATCATCTTGGTAGAACTTTGCAATTGGTTCATTGAGAGAGCTTTGGGGAGAGAGTATCATGATCTTTGACCACTGAATATCTGAGAAAATTTCTATCCAATTCCTCCACCCAATGCACTGCAAGATGAGGAGGAGCAACTGATATACTTTGGTGCAGGAATTCACCACCCACACAAAAATCCTCAAACTGAGTTAGGGATCAGATGAGATTTATTCTGAGGGAGATTGACTTAAAAATATGAGTCATGTGGTAAAGGCATAATCTCTCCAGGAGGTTCGACTGTCTCTTGGTAATTACATTTTGCTGTGGTTTAATATAATCACAGCAGAAGACAGGAGGTATATCATGGAGAAAGTGGAAAATACTGTGATCCCCAACCTTCAGAAATGCAGGATTTTAGTTAAGGAAAACATGAGACAATTTACCCAATCACCCTCTGGGACCAGAGCTTACCATCCCTCGCAGGAATGGTGCAAGAATTTTTGGCTACACAGGTAAACAGGTAAAGATGCATTTTTCCACCCTTCCAAAAAATGCATCATCACCTGTGTGTCTTTTACTTGCTCCCTGTAATTTTTTACCCCATTTAGCCCTTTTTGTTTTTCTTATCGCCTCTTTGAATGTATTACCACCTTTAATGTATTGTATCTCACTTTTGCCCATTGTGTATCTTACACCAATTGTAGGGTATCTTATCATCCCTTTCATGTGTGTTACACCCCTTCTTACTTCCCCCATTGTGTTTCCTACTCCCCCAGCCCTTATGTGTCTTTCTTACTAACCCCAAGCCCCTTTATGTGTCTCTTACACTCCCTGCCCCATAGCAGGTCTCTTATTCCCCCAGCCCAATTTGGGTGTCTCTTTCTCCCCACAACCCATTTGTGTGTTTCTTACTCCCCCAATACCTTTCTATGTATCTTTGCCCTCCCCCTAGCTCCTTTGTGTGGATCTTACATTTCCCAGACCCTGTGTGTGTCACTAACTCCCCCAGCCTCTTTTGTGCTTTATTTTACTTATCCAGGCCTTTTGTGTGTCTCTTTCTCACACCATGTCATTTTTGTGTCTCACTCAGGTGTTACATTATTAGGGAGTGGTGCCTTTAGGAGTGTATGTAAGGGTTGTAGATATTAGCTTGGCTCATATAGCTTGGCAGTTGCTTCTAAGTGCTGCTATAAAGTGTATTTGGAGATATTCTGGAGAGTTTTATTGATTCTACAACTAAGATTTTTCTAAGGGTTTTCTTTTTACTGTTACAGGTAAGATTAATCTATAGGAAAGGGTTACTGACTGCAGAAGGTTTGATTTCCGTTTGGTAATTGGTAATGCATTTGAATTAATTTGTTAGGTGTTTGCTGCTATAATGAGTATTTGCAGATATTCCTGAGATAAACTGGAGGTAGTCAGAGGTACACAGAAGGTGGAAAAAAGAAAGAAAAAAGTAAGCTTTGATTTAATCTCCTCACCTCATTATAATGGCAGACTTAGTTAAGTGTAATAGTTGTTGTGCATTTGTTTCACACTCCACTTTTTGGAGGTTTGGATGTTGTCTAATCTGTAGACAGTTTTCTTTATTGCAGCAGGAGATTGTATTTTTAAAGTCTGGGATTTGTAAATTATCTGTTAAACAAACTCAAATCCACTGCCGCAGAGAAATTATAGGAATGGCAGATGGATTACTGTAGGATCTGGTAGACTAAGAGATTTGGACAAAAGGTATACTGCACAGTCTGTGTCTTTACATAATTAATTTTCTGCACTTTCAGATTGTAGTAGTGTTAGGGAGACAGACTCAGGCAACGTGTTTGTGGAACCACCGTCCTCTATGCCCAAGGTGAGCAAGAGCGCAGCCAATGACAAAAAGGAGACCTGATAGAAAGCAGTTGTTGTTTGGGGATTCTATCTTAAGAGGTGTGGAGTTGGACAATAGTGGCTTTGTGAGATGTCTTCCTGGAGCTACTGCTCACAGAGACAGAAGACGTATTTGTAATATTGTGAAGCAAGCAAAGCAGGAAGGGGAATTGGATGTACTTGTTCATCTAGGGACAAATGATTTGGCTTGTAATGAGGTTTCTGAGGTAAAGGAAATGTTTTGTGTTTTTGCCAATGATATACGGCAGGTTGTGTCCACACTGTCATTCTCTGGAGTTCTAACTGTACATAACATTCAGAATGACAGGCGGATGCGTATTAGGAACTTTAACTTGTGGCTTGGTGAATGATGACTGGAGCAAGGATTTGGCTTTGTTTCTCATGGTAGATCTATTTGGAATATAATTGAACTGTACAATAAAGATGGTTTGCATCTTTCTCAAAAGGGAACAAATGTTCTCAGTGAGCGGTACAGAGGCTTTGCTAGGAAATTTTTAAACTAGGAGGGGGAACAAAATGGTATGAAAACATCTATCCAATTGCCCTCCCAAAACAAGGACAGAAAGTAACTGTAGCGAGTGTGTTGAAAAATGATAAGCTTAGAGTTATGTCTACAAATGCTCGCAGTTTAGGGAATAAGATCCATGAACTTGTGACAATAATGGCAACTGAGAATGTAGATGAAGTGGCTGTTACTGAGACATGGTATAATGAGAAAAATTACTGGGATATAGCAATACCAGGGTACTCTTTATATAGAAAAGACAGAGAAGGGAAGAAAGGGGGAGGTGTGGCCCTGTATGTGAAGGATAGCATAAAATCTAACCTAATAAAAGTTAGTGAAGTGAACATAGAGTCTGTTTGGGTTATGTTAGAATTTGGAAACCACACAGTAGCACATGTAGGTGTGATTTACAGCCCCCCTGGACAAATAGAAGAGTTTGATAATCTACTAGTTGAGGAAATGGCTAAAATGACAATGAAGGGCAAAGTTATTATCATGGGTGACTTTAATCTTCCAGATGTGAACTGGAAAACCAAAACAGCTCTCTGTCTCTAAAATAAGTCGTTTGTCTCTAAACCAACTCATAAGGAGGCCATACTAGATTTAGTCATAACAAATGGAGATCCAGTATCAGATATTAATGTGGGTTAAAGTTTAGGATCTAGTGATCAGCAGTCAGTGTAGTTTAATATAAGAAAAGTGACTGAGTCACACCACACAAAAACAAAAGTTTTAGATTTTTGAAAAACAGAATTTTCTAAAATTAGAATATGCGTAAAGGAGTCCTTATCAGACTGGAGCAGTTTAAATGGAGTTCAGGAGAAATGGGATTATTTAAAAGTTGCACTACTGAAAGCAACAGAAAATCCCATTAGGCTTGTCAGGAAGAGCAGAAAAATTAGGAAACCACTGTGTTACTCCGCATAAGTGGCCAAAATAGTAAAAAACAAAAAGTTAGCATTTAGTAGTTATAAAAAACCCAGAGTAAGGAAGACAGACAGATCTATAAGATTAGGCAGAAAGAGGCAAAGCAAGTTGTAACAGAGCTCCCTGTACCCCTGGCTGGGTACCTCCACCAAGAACCGTTTCCTAGCTGAAACAGTGTCACGTTTAACATTTGTTATGAAGGAACACAACTGCAGATTTCTTAGAGCTTGAATATTTATTAGAACAATTATAAGATATTGTGACTTTAAGTCCAAAATTACAGGCACTGTAGCTTTAAATAATAAACGGTTTCTTCAGTTCAGAATTACAGGCACTGTAGCTTTAAATAATAAACGGTTTCTTAAGTCCAGAATTACAGGCACTGTAGCTTTAAATAATAAACGATTGCTTAAGTCCAGAATTACAGGCACTGTAGCTTTAAATAATAAACGGTTGCAATTAGCAGGTTCTGAATCCTTTAGAGTCTGTTTGTTGAGTTAACAAGTTAGGTGATAAGCAATTACAATAGTTTGTTCTGAAGCAAGACAGGTGCAGCTAACTTGAATAGTGGATAGGTTGAAGATAGCTGTAGCTGGGTTGATTGATAATAAGACTTTGGTAACAGGAATTAAAGGCTTTAGATATGTAACTCTTATCACAGAGGTTTAATGTTACTTAGCTTCCGGTAAAGAGAAAACAGGTTCCCTAGTTCTCCTCAGAGGCGGTTATATCCAATGATATGTGTGTAGAGAGTTCAGGCTTTAGTCGAGGATGAGGAGAGGTGCAGGGGACGTCTGTCGTCTTCCAGTCCGGTCCGGTAACAGATGGCTTTCACAGAGAAGTTTGTAGCCGGTTCGTGAGTGCGGTATGTAGTTCAATAATCCAGCGTCTATCAGCTGGTGCGATCGCATTAAGTAAGGAGACCGTGTCATAAGGGGGTGTGGCTAAGCTCCGTGGAACCCGGAAGTAAGAGGATACCAGAATTAAGGCATGACAAACAGGGGACAAACCACAGAATTTCCTCCCACAGTCGCTGTGGTTTGACTGGGGCCCCGTAACCGCTCCTTCCTGGAGCCGAATGGGGAATTCACACTAGACAACCCCAGGCACTGGACAACACTCAGTCCTGGAAGCTCCAGTCCTTACAAGGACTTTCCCAGTTGAATCCCCTGCAAGCTGGAACAGCAGACACAGGAGTAAATCTTCTGTCCCTCCAATAACAGGAAGACACACAGTATTTGAGTGCAAGCTGGAATAATTTAATGGCAGCCACAACTGGCCTTATATGCATGTCCACATGTAAGGGGCACTCCCCCTGGACTTTGTGGGGGACTGCAACACAAAGTCACAGACCAATGACAAAGCTGTTTAAATACATGACACTCCCATATACAAGCATACAATCCCTCCCCTCTGCCTGGAAGATAATTGGATCAGTAACTGTACTAATTCTAATCCAATTATCTCCAAGCACAGAAAAAAACATACTTTTTTAAAACACCCCAAACGTACCCCCCAAAAAAATACATAAAACCTCACAAATGTTACATCCCGATAGCCCTGGTCTGGGTGACCAACATATCCAAAAATCACACAGATCAGTTAAGGGGTTCAGGAATTTCCTGGAAGTCATAGTTTTGACCAACCGTGTACATGGTCCTAAGCCCAAAACAGTTCCATGAAATCAGTGCTAATGGTCGGTCAACTTCGGTAGTCTTTTACAGGTTTCCCTGCAGGGCCCATAGTCTGTGGTAAGGAGGCTGGAAAGCAAGCTTCTCCAGGAGATAGTGTCACACAAGTTATAAGAGCCTCCAAAGCACACACAGAAGAGGGAATAGCACAGTCAGTAAGAAATGGGGATAAAAAATTTTTTGCTACATAAATGATAAAAGAAAAGTACAATAAGGATTAGTTAGATTAAAAACAAAAGAAGGAAGATATGTAGAATAGGATAAAGGTCTAGATGACTGCCTCAATTAATATTTTTGTTCAGTATTTACAGATGAAAATGAAGGAGAGGGAAAAAGGACAAATGGGTAATTTGTTACATGTGAATTCACAGAGGAATAGGTTCCATTTCAACTGTCATGAGTAAAGACAAATAAGTGGATGGGAATGATGGGATACACCCAAAATTATTAAAAGAACTCAGTGGTGTACTAGTAAAACCATTTTCGCATTTATTTAACCAATCATTGTTAACAGGAGTAGTTCAAGAAGATTGGAAATTAGCGAATGTTGAACACATTCACAAGAAAGGAAGTAGGGAGGAGTCGGGCAACTATAGGCCAGTAAGCCTTACTTCAGTAGTGGGGAAAGTGATCGAAACCATGTTAAAGAACAGAATTGTTGAACATCTAAAATCACATGGATTTCAAGATCAGCGACAACATGGGTTTACTTCAGGGATGCCAAACTAATCTTATTGATTTGTTTGATTGGGTAAATAAAATTAGAGATCAGGGCGGTGCAGTAGACATTGCTTACCTAGATTTCAGTATGGCGTTTGACACTGTTCCACATAGATGGCTCATCAATAAACTGCAATCTTTGAGTTTAGATTCCAATATTGTGGAATGGGTTAGGCAGTGGCTGAATGACAGGCAACAGAGGTTTGCCGTCATGGAGAATATTCGAAGCAAGGTCTGTACTTGGACCTATTCTCTTTAATATTTTTATTAGTACTATTGCAGTAGGTGGTAAGGTATGTATTTTTTCTGATCATACTAATATTTGCAACAGGGTTGATGTTCCAGAAGGGATAAGCCAAATGGCAAATTATTTAGGTAAATAAGAAAAATGGTCATGTCAGGATTACTAGTTGATTCAGCATGCAGAAATAGTATCACACCTAGGACAAAGGGTAACGTCTGGCCGGACTTAACGTACCCAAGAATAGTCAAAATATTTGCCCAGGTCAGGGAAACAGAATGATACACAACGATGAGGGAAAGCCAAAAGTCAAGAATACCAGAAATCAGGGAAGTCAAAAACGAATCCAAAGTCAAATACCAGAAATAATAACATCAGTAACACTCTCTCGGATAACCAGCAAAAAGAAACCATGACAGGGCACAGACAAAAAGGTAATTTGTGTTTAAATAACCCTCCTTAGTCTGTAATTGGCTATTTCTGCCCTCGGACCCCAAAACATGCATGTGGGTCTATTACGTGATGCCGCACGCACGTCGGCACCATCTTTGATATGGTTCATAAGAACGTTGCATCCACTGGGCACCGGAATGGAGGGAGACCTGGTAGCTGCCTGCCGAGCCCCAGGTAAATTGAAAACATCTCTGATGGTGTGGCTGCTATGTTTGAGTGCAGCCCCGCTGTCAGAGATGTCGGAGTCCGTGACAGGTCAGAGCTGTGGTAACTGACATTTAATGTGGATAAGTGCAAGATAATGCATCTTAAGAGTATATACTATTTGATACCCTACTAACCTCAACCTCTAAGGAAAGGAATTTAGGTATAATAATTTCAGATGACTTAAAGGTAAGAAGACCATGTAATAGATCAGCAGGGAATGCTAGCAGAATGCTTGGTTGTTATAGGGAAGTGCTCATGTGATTGTACAGAACACTGCTGAGACCTCACTTGGAGTTTTGTACGCAGTAGTGGAGACCATATCTCCAGAAGGATATTAATACTTTGGAGTTAGTTCAGAGACTTACTAATAAAGGTTAAAAGATCTTAACATGTATAGCATGGAGGAAAGACAAGACAGGGGGATGTGATAGACACTTTTATATACAGAAAGGGAATCAACACAGTAAAGGAGGAGGCTATATTTAAAATAAGAACAACTACCACATAGTCTTAAATTAGAAGGGCAAAGGTTTAAAAATAATTCCAGGAAGTATTACTTTACAGAGATGCATGGAATAACCTTCCAGCTGAAGTGGTAGAGGTTAATACAGTGAGGGAGTTTAATCATGCGTGGGATAGGCATAAGGCTATCCTAGACTTAAGATAAGGCCAGGGACTAATTAAAAGTATTTTGAAAATTGGGCAGACTAGATGGGCCAAATGGTTCGTATCTGCCATATCATTCTATGTTTCTATGTTTCTATAAAACACAAACAGAAATTAGACAGAATATCTTACATGCACATAACAGTAGCAATTCTGACTGTTTAAATTGTATTCCTATAACAGGAAAAAAACTAAGGAAACAAATAATGGTGCAATATCGTTAGTGCTGATGGGGAATATTACAATATTCCCAATAAAATCCCAATGAATTTACACTCACAAGCAAGGAGCCAATCAGCTTTGTGAGATATATGATGTCCCACTCCCTCCTCTGTATGTAAGAGATCCTCTTTTTGTTGTAATCACAGGCATACAGTTAAGGTAATTAACGTGCTTTATTCCATAAAGTGCACAAAACTATGAAAAGTTATAAAATAAATAAAAACCTTACAGTTAGTACTGGTGAGTCTTGAAAAGATTGCAAAACGCGTTTCGCCTCTCTGGGAGGCTTCCTCAGTTGCTGGCTTACTGTCCTATGTCCTTTTAAGTCCGTTTCTTTATCCACATTGGGTGTTACTTCCGGGTCGCGTTCATTTCTTGTGTGTTTCCGGTTTGCGTTCCACCGTTGGAACGCATAAGGGAGGTGATCGCGAGCTTCCTGTATTTCTCTCTGTTGGAACGCATCCTTGTCTTCATTCCGGCCTTTCTGTATTGTTTTGGAACGCATACATGCGTTCCTCATATCATATCATAGTCCCAGTGTCTTTTTTATTCTTAATGTATCTCACATATACAGTAGGGAGGGAGAAAAGGGGGTAAAAAAAGTATATAGAAATAATAAGGGACTGAAGATTTTAAAAATTAAGTAATTAATACTTTGATATAACACTAATATGTGTATACATTTAATTACAAGCATAAAATATGTTGGTACAATTATTGTGATGCTTAAAAATATGTACCATTTTATACACATATAGATATCCACCTTATTTTAAAAAATATAATTATAAGTTCCTAGTGCCAAATATATTTAGCTGTATGTGCTAAATATATATAATAGAGGGTACATTGAAAAAAAGAATATAAACTTAAAGTGCATAAAATGCTTGCTGGATATAGTCCATCACAGTAATATATAAAGGTCTGGAATTTTGAATGACAAAATAGGTACAAAATGGTAATACTAAAAATGCATAAAATGACATACTGTGCAAGGTTATTCACCATAATAAAGGAAAGTCACATATGTACAAATTTGTACGGATTGTGGTGGCAACTGTTCCTATCTATATACCCATTGGCATCTACAGGTTTAAAATGATTCTTAGTAATTTTTCTGGAGTGTTGAATGCTTATATTCAGATCTAGGAAATGGATTTCCTCCTCACTATATGTACTAGTGAGATGGATTCCCCAATTGTTAGAATTTAAATATTTAATAAAGACGTCTAATTGGTCCTTATTACCTTTCCAAATAAAGAAAATGTTGTCTATGAAATGGCAATAGGACACCAAGCTTGCTACCCTTTTCTATGTTTCTATGTCTCTCCTTCCCAGCCATATTGTGCATCTCTTTCTCCTCTCCAATTCTTTTGTGGTCTCTTAACACCCTTCTAGCCCCTGCATGAGACCATGAGGCTGGATGCAGAGACATTATGCCCTCTGGCTGCAGAGACATTATGCCCTCTGGCTGCAGAGACATTATACCCTGCTGGCCCTGCCCCCTCGCTTATGTCACGTTACTATTCAGATAAGGTGTGCTGATTCATATATCAGTGGATTAGAGCAGTGGTAAACAGAAGCCTTGGAACTGGGAAACCCAGGGTAAATCCTAGTCAAACCACGTTAAAGGGACAGAACAACTATGGCCTAATGTAGTTGTTCTGATGGGTATAATATGTACCTTTAGGCTTTTTAATAAAAGCACAACATTTTCAGAAAATTCAATAAAGCTATATGAGGAGATGCTAATGTCCTCACAACTGCTGAATGTGATTTACTTCTCACCATACAAATAGAACAATTACTGTTCTGCATCACTTGCAAATCTCTCCATTTCCCAAAGTCATCAAGTTCAACTTGAGATATGCAGGTGTGGTATAACAGTAATTTTTCTATTCACACTTTGGGGAGTTTTATCGAGTTTGGTTTCACAAAAATCCTTTTTGATACCTAGCTATATGCTTTCAGAGAGACTTCAACTACCAGACCAGAACCAGCACCATGTGAGGAGGGTCACAAGATTGAAACTGAAGGGGGCACGGCTGACCCCTTAATGGACGCACTTAATGGACGCACATTAAACCTCCTGCTCCGGACTCATATACAATCCACAGCAATCGGAGAATTAAACGAAAAATGGGTAACCCCAAAAAACACCCTAATTCCCAAGGACAACCAGGGAAGACTCCAACGGCGAAATCGGGTTCCCTAACCCGGTATTTCAAGGAAAATCCTGATCGCTCAAATGAGGCCGCGGCCGCGGCCTCGAGTATCCTGGAAATGGATTCTCCATCGGAATCACAACCACGCAGCCCCTGCTACTCGGATAGCTCAAAGCATGCAGAAAATCAAGACGAAATAGATATAAGACAAATGATTAAAAACTTACCATCTAAGGCCGATATCCAGCACATGCTAAACAAAATGGAAACGTCCTTCCAATCCAAAATGGAGAAGATGGGCACCGACGTCCAGCAATTAAACTTAAGGGTCACAGACCTAGAAGAAGAAAAAGACTTATTACAAGCGCAAATCACGAATATAGCGACAACCTTAGATTCACAAATTTTAAATTGGACATCTACACAACGCCACATTGATGACCTTGATAACAGGGGTCGCAGGAACAACCTGCGGATCAGAGGTATACCGGAATCCCAAGGGGAGAATATCACGGTGCTTCTCACGGAGCTTTTTAACTTAATACTGGGAAATCCTGCTGACAATCCCATCCTATTAGACAGAGCCCATAGATCGCTTCACCCGAGAGGCCTAACACAAGATGCCCCGAGGGATATCATCTGCAGGCTTCACTATTTCAACGTGAAGGATAACATAGTGAAAGTCCTGAGAGATACAAATCAACCTTGACCTTTTCATGGAAATCCAATCCAAGTGTATCCAGACCTATCTTGGTACACCCTCCAAGCGAGGAGAGCACTCAAACCCATCACAGAGCTTTTACGACAAAGAAACATAAGATACCATTGGGGATTCCCTTTCGCCCTGATTGTATCATCGAAAGCTACTATACACTCCATCGCAACATTCCTAGCTGTACTACCATTTCTCCGGGCTCTGGACCTTCCAAATACGTCAGTCGTGGACTGGAATAACCCTCCACCTAACCAAGACTCACGACCACCCTCCCAGCGACAAAGATGGCTCACACCGGCAAGAAAAAGATGCAGTGACCAGAGTATCCAGTCCCCTAATCAAAGGCTAAGTAAGCTCCCAGTGGAAGGCACTCCGCAAAGGCAAAGCTCAAGGGACAATCATCCAACATAACCAACCAACCTGTTACCTTAGAAGTCTACTAACCCTCTAATCTGGTGGGATCTACTCATAATTTACCCCACAATATTCCTCACCGCCGCTGAAAAAAGAAAAAAGAAAAAATCACACTGGAAACCAGCTCCTCTCATCTGGACATACGAAATCTCCTGGATGATAACTTGACAGTAATTGAAACCGCTTACAAAATACCTTTTTACCATTTACAAGAGACTTCCTCTTATTGGACTTGCTTTTCTACTTATTTCTGTCAACGATATGCAGAGGTCCGAAAAACTCTAGCCACTCAGGTCGTATATTCATATACCACAGCTTGTTTTATATGCTTAAAATACTCTAAGTTAAATAGTCATAAAACAGACAATTCAATGTTATTGTATATTGACATCAGTGGTCACAGTCTAATTAAGAACTTGTTTGCTTTAGAGTGATATCTATTTGCAAGGAATTATTGTTTCTTATATCTTTTAATTTTATGCTCGTTCATTAATAGAACATAAGAAAATTGAAGCTCTACGACATACTTCCCCAACGGAGAGTTGAACGCTCCAATCCCACTTAGCACTAGTTAAGAGATGTACAGGCATCGTCATAAGACGACTATAACACCATGATATTTACAAATTATCTCTTTTCTGGGAAATCTGTAAGATCTAGGGATATCTGTTACACCTGTACGAGACAACTGGTAATACTAACCCCCACGACATATCGCAGCTCCCTCTCCTGAGCCGGGACTACACTTCCAGTTCTCCACATCACACAAAGCTCCATAACCCTTATTTCTTCCTTTAATCTGGAATACCCCGGAAGAACTCCACATAACCGCTAGTGCTCCCATACGTACCTAATAAATGCAAATTATGACAAAGCCAATTAGATGTCACTTTTTGGAATTATTGTTTCTTATATCTATTAATTTTATGCTCGCACATTAATAGTGCGTAAGAAAAATGAAGCTTTATAACATACTCCCCCAACGGAGAGTTGAGCGCTCCAATCCCACTCAGCACTAGTCAAGAGCTGTACAGGTATTGTCATGAGACGAATATAACTCCATGATACCTACAAATTATTTATTTTCTGTGAAATCTGTTAGATCAAGGGATATCTATTAAGCCAGTACGAGACAATTGGTAATACTAACCCTCACCACATATCGCAGCTCCCTCTACTGAACTGGGACTGTACTCCCAGTACTCCACATCACACAAAGCTCCATAATCCTCACTTCTTACTTTAATCCGGAATACCCCGGAAAAATTCCACATAACCGCTAGTGCTCCCATATGTACCAAATAAATGCAAACTATGACACCGCCAATTAGATGGCACTTATCAAAAAAAAAATATATATATATAGATTTAATCACGGCGAATATAGCATGGTTAAATACTGCAAACTTATAACTTGCTCAAAAATCTCTCATAAGGCTCAAAATATTTCCTGAAAGCCACGACCTAATGATTACTCTCTAGACCTCAGTACCCTGAAAGGAGTACAGATTTCTAACAAATCCCACCAAACAAAGAGGGAAATTTTTATTTATGTACTACTTCTCCAATACAATATATTAAACTTTTGGATTGTAACTTGGGTCTCCATCCTAAGCGCAAGTTCACAACCCCAATATCTTTAGGTTCTATTTCCTGCGTCAAGATAGAACCAAATTTCCCTTAGGGAAAAATTCTCTCTGTCCTTTGCATCTCACACTCTCCCTTCCCCCCTTATCCCTTTCCCTTCTAACACCCTCCCTCCCTCTGCCCTGACATCGATCACACTCCTACCTTTTAACTTCCCTTGGACACTAGGTTTTCTGGAAACCCTATTTAGCGAGTAGTATAGACTCCCCTAGACCTCGATACAGAAAACATAGCCCCTATACTCCGAGGGGACATTCTTACTGGTTATTAAAAGTGTTTCAAAACTTTAGAAACTGTTTAATACTGTTACTCAATACAAGTGTTATTTTGTTGTATCTTTTATCTATTATATGCAATAATTGTGTTCTAATACTATATTATTTATAATCTGAATGATTGAATTGTATTCCAGGCACTGGAAGACCAAGAACTCATTCCTTATTTAAAACTTGCCAAACAACCTTATAGTGAGAACCTCTCAAAATTGTCACACGAGAAATATTATAACTTAGATAATCTTAAACAATCTTCCAACGGGAGAGGCTTAGATCCAACAACTGTCTTTTGGCTAGAAAATATACCCTACCTTCTACCGGACATCCCCAAATCCTTAATACAAAAAAAGAAGTGAGAGATCGAGGTTCTGAGAGTCCACAGGGTTAATAAGAATTTGCTTTGAATGCCGGCATATGCGGAAGTGAACGGCAACGAGAACGAGGCTTGAGATGCATATGGAGCCAGCCGGAGAGGCGGGAAGATCAGCGCGCCGGAAGAAAGCTGAACGCCGGATTGAAAATCAAACATTAAGGTATAAGAGCAGGACTCCTGATAGTAGGAGGAACACTTTGAGAACTTTTGCACCTAGCTGAGGAAGCCAATATTATTTTGGCGAAAGCGTTCTGTGGATTGCAATATCATCACCTTTATGCCCATTGTATATATATATATCTTATATTGTTTTTGTAGTATATTTGTTCTTATATATTGTAACTGGCCATTACAATTTTAGATCCTGAATACTTAATACATATTTTTCTAAGTTATATGGGCTATTGGTTCCTGCTCTATAGGAGTGTAGTCCTCAACTACACAACGTGCTAAAATAGAGCCTAATAAGTGGCTCCTTACTTGTGAGTATAATACTTATACTTTTTTATGAAAAATTGGTAACAGACTATACTGCACTATATATCTTTTGCTTGAGCTCTAGCCACATCGTGAGAAAAGATTGGAGTTGAAGAAGGGGAAAGGTCGCCTTTACGGACCTGAAAGCGTTTACTCCTGAGCTTGACTATAAGCTCAATAATATGTGAGTGGTTCTATACACAAATTTTACACATATATATTGAATCACAGGGTTACACTATGAAGATTTAATTTCTCTTTCAGAGCACTCTAAACAATAGCATCTACCCTGTGACCAGTTTGGAAGTGAATACTTTTAAGAATTTGGACTTATTTGATATCTGTACGTAGCGCTACACCTTCTTTTTTTGTATTTGTGTTTTGTGTATGTGGAAAGATTACACTTGGTGGTACAGCTGCTATTACTAGTTCTTTATATATATTTTACTATATTAAGGTTTTGTATAAAGCGCCAGTATATTTTTTTCATCCCCAAATCCTTCACTTTGATATGCTTATCCACCCAGCGATATTGCCCATAAGGTAATATCGTCACAATCATATAATATCCTAGAAAAAAAAAGCCCCCCCTTATTCCTCAATCTTATACAAATCTTTATTAAGCTACAATTACACCCACAAAGGTGATTATGACTACCATTCATATCCACACACAAAACGCAAGGGGACTGAATTCTCCAGAAAAAAGATCTATCGCTCTTACTGATTTCAAAAGATACAAAGCACACATAGTGTATATACAGGAAACCCACTTTAGGAAAAATTCCCCTCCCAAACTTCGTAATAAAGATTACCCACTAGGATATTTTAGCCGCTTCTCGGAAGCAAAGTCCAGAGGGGTAGCAATTCTTATAGGACAACATTTACAATTCACCTTCCAGGAACAATTGGTAGATGACTCTGGGAGATTTGTATTCGTTAAAGGCAAAATAGGCAACACCCAAGTCACCCTAGCAAACATTTACCTACCAAATAAGAAACAAAACCTTACTCTCCAAAAAATCCTACGTAAACTCTCTGTTTTTTGAGAAGGGATTCTCATAGCAGGGGGAGACCTAAACATAGCATTAGATGAAACACTAGACACTACTTCTAAATCCAGAGACTACCAGTCTCAATCACGGTCTCTCATTAAAAAATCTTTATATGAAGCTCAGCTCTATGATAGGTGGAGAGCCATTCAACCCACGAAAAAAGATTACTCCTTTTACTCCTCGCCTACTCTCAAATCAACACTATTTTTCTTCAACATAGATATCTCTCCCTAATACAAGAGGCCAGCTATGGCCCGATCACATGGTCAGATCATGCCCCTATGTCACTGACCCTTTCCTTACCAGCCACTTCCACCCCATTCTCTAAATGGAAACTCAATGATCTAATTCTGAACGACAAAGCAACCTTGAACAAGATACGAGATTCTGCATCAATCTATTTCTCAGAAAATACGGGCCCTGACACTACCCCTATCATGACATGGGAGGCTCATAAAGCGGTGATTCGAGGGGAACTAATAAAATCAGCAGCTACACTAAAGAAAGAATTGGAAAAAAAGATAGAGCAACTTACCAGAGACATCACCAACCTAGAAAGCAAACATAAGGCCACTCTTTCTTTAGATAAATATAAAATACTCTCCAGCAAACGGACTGAAATAGCGACCATCTTACATCTTCATGCCAAGAAAAAACTATCCTTAACGAAAAACACAAACTACACCCAGGGAGGCAAAGCAGGCAAACTCCTAGCAAAATCTATACAACTAGAAAGACAATCTTCTTTCATCTCTGAAATCAAGAAAAGTGATGGCACCTTAACGTGCCATATGTCAGATATATTGACCTCTTTTCACAAATTCTATTCCCAACTTTATAACCTCACCAATAACAAACCCACATCTGAAGATATACTGGAATTTCTAAAGCCCAGAGTTAAACGCACTATCCCCGCCAACGAAATAACATTTCTGGATAGTCCAATAACAATAGAAGATCTCCTTAACATGGTCAAATCTCTACCCCTAGGTAAAAGCCCAGGCCCAGATGGCTACACAGGGAAATACTATAAGGAACTGTCTTCCATACTGGCTCAACCTTTTGTCAAGGCATATAACATGAGTCAACTCTCTTCCCACATCCCTAGCTCAGCTCTTGAGGCAATCATCTCCATTATCCCGAAACCGGGGAAAGACACAACTATCTGCGGGAATTATAGACCTATCTCACTTATCAATATCGATTTGAAAATATTAACCAAAATCATGGCCACCAGACTTAAACCATTCATGCCGGCACTAATACATCCAGACCAAGCAGGCTTTGTACTTGGAAGGGAATGCCAAAATAATACCACGAAAATCATAAATATTATTAATTGGGCCCAATTACACAAGACCCAGAGCGCCCTCTTAGCCATTGATGCCAAAAAAGCTTTCGACAGAGTCAACTGGACATTATTGAAACACGTCCTGAAATTTCTTAACTTTGGCCCTAGATGGTTGGAATGGGTAGATATGATTTATTCGAAACCTACGGCGAAACTGAGAATCCATGGCCAACTATCAGACTCGGTAATTATTTCAAATGGCACGAGACAAGGCTGCCCTCTATCACCACTTTTATTCATTCTGGTTTTAGAACCCTTCCTCCAGGGCATTCGTGATAACAAATTGATAAAAGGAATCCAGGTCAAAAACCAAAACTACAAAATGACAGCATTTGCAGACAATCTTCTCTTCACCATATCAGACCCCCACAAGACCATCCCCAATATTATTACTGAAATGCAATTGTACAGTAAAATTTCATTTTTTCAGGCCAACCTCACGAAATGCGATTTGATGCCAATCTTCTTGACAGATGCTCTGAGTTGTCACGTTTAAACATTTGTTATGAAGGAACACAACTGCAGATTTCGTATAGTTTGAATATTTATTAAAGAAAGTAAAAGGTAAAGACTTTAATTCCACTTTACAGGTACTGTAGCATTAAGTAATAAACGATAACTGAAGTCCACAATTATATGCACTGTAGCTTTAAGGAGTAAACGATAACTGAAGTCCACAATTATAAGCACTGTAGCTTTAAGGAGTAAAAGGTAACTGAAGCAGCAAGAGTCCTTTAGTAGTATTAATTAATTAGATGATAAAAAGTTACAATAGCTGTTCCATAGACTTTAAATGAAGAAAGATAGATGCAGCTAACTGAGACAAGTATGAGTTGAAGTTAGCTGTAACGGTTGGCTTAACGAAGGACTTTGGAGGCAGGAAATAACAGCTTTAGATGCAATGCTTATCATAGAGGTTTTACTTAGCTTCCGGCACATAGAACACTGGTTCCCGAGATCTCCTCAGAGGCGTTTATCCTGGATGGAGAGTGTTAAGCTTTTAGTTGTGGATGAGGAGAGGTGAAGGGAACTTGCAGAGTCTTTCAGTCCGGTCTGGTAACAGAGGTTTTCACAACGAAGTTGTAGCCGGTTCGTGAGTACGGAACGTAGTTCAATAATCCAGCCTTGATCAGCTGGTGCAGTCAGATTAAATAGGCAGACCGTGTCATACAGGGGTGTGGCTAGGCTCCGTGGAACCAGGAAGTAAGAGGATACCATAGTTAAGGCATTACAGTACCCCCTCTCTAATGAGCAACCTCTGGGTGCTATTGAGTTGGCTTAGAAGGGTTATGCTTGTGAAATTTGGAAATCAATTTATTAGCATGAACAACAGAGGAGTTTTCCCATGTATCTTCATCAACACCATATCCTTTCCATCTGATGAGGTATTGTAAGGAGCCACGATGGATCCTTGAATCCCGTATACTTTGAATTTCGTATTCTTCTTCACCCTGGACCAATATGGGATCAGGAGAAGTAGTGACATTTCTTTGGAAAGGGTCAGGATGATAAGGCTTTAGCAAGGACACATGTTTGGATCTTTGGCATACAGAACAGGAATTGACATAAGATTCAATAGTTTGGTCTTGACGAGGCCACCAATAGTATCTTTTAGACAATTCAAGAGTCTTTTTCATACCTGGATGACCTGCCAGAGGAGAATCATGAATAATTTCAAGTACTTTAATTCTGAAAGAGGGAGGTACATAAATCCGGTCTTTAAAATAGTAGAGACCGTTTTTCTTGGATAATTTACTTGATTTAGGAAGTTCAAGAGCGTCTTCACTGAGACCTTTAACGTCGTCGATAAGAGAAGATAGGATTCCAATGACTGTAGGAGGAGGAGACTCCAGTTCGGTGTCAGAACAACATGAGGTTTTAGCTGGTTCTTTCGTAGACTGGAGAATTGGAATACGTTGCAAGCATGTTTTCTTGCAATAATCAGAATCAAATGCAAGAGAGAAGGGAAACCATGAGATTTGAGGGTTGTGGTTCCTTAACCAGTTGATCCCTAATATAATAGGAAATAATGGTGATGAGATGACATCAAATATAAGACTTTCCGTATGAGTATGATTGATGGTTACTTTTAGAGGGATGGATTCATGAAGTATTGGTCCCGATGAGATGAGGGACCCGTCAATCACTTTAACAGGTACAGAAGTTCTTTTACGAACACAAGGAATTTTATTCTTTGTTACAAAGGCTGAGTCGATGAATACTCCATTTGCACCGGAATCGATAACAGCCTTGGTTATAATTCTTTTATTGTCCCACTGTAATACAAGAACGATAGGGGACATTTGAGTATTTTCTGTAGAGGGAAGTACACTTAGGATGGAAGAGGCATGAGACTGCCTTCTGCCTTTTATCCGTTTCAATGAAGGACAATCAGAGACTAAATGAACTTGAGAGGCACAATACATGCATAGGTTTAATTGACATCTTCGATTTTTCTCTTCAGGAGTGAGGGGACTTCTTATTATCCCTATTTCCATAGGTTCGATTGGTTCAGATGGGTTGTCAGGAGGCTTTGGAGCCCCTATTTCCATAGGTTCACTTGGTATGGAAGTCTTATCTGGAGCTTTTGAGGGAGTGAAAGGTTTGCGGTCTTTTGAATGTGAAAGGGCTTTTTCGGCATTTCTTTCTCTTAATCTTCTGTCAATGCTGATTGATAGGCGAATTAGAGCGTTCAAATTAGTAGGGAGTTCTGTTCTAGATAATTCATCTTTTACAGCTTCCGATAAACCAATTCGAAATTGGTTGCGCAATGTGATGTCATTCCATTGCGTTTCTATAGCCCATCTTTTGAATTCAGCAATGTAATCTTCAACGGGTCTATTTCTTTGCTGTAGTGTTCTGATTGTTAAATCAGCTGTAGCTTGTTTGTTAGGATCTTCATAGAGAAGAGACATGGCTTCAAAAAATTCATCCAGTGAATCTAAAATGGGGTCATCGTTTTCCAGAAAGGAATGAGCCCATGACATAGGTTCACCTCTTAGAAAGGAAATAACCGAACAAACTTTAGTTCTTTCTGTAGGGTAGGATCGAGGTTTCAAAGCAATTAACAATTTGCAAGAGTTGAGGAACTCCCTGTATCTGGAACGATCTCCATAGAACTTTTCAGGGTTACACACAGCAGGATCACTAGCCGAGTGCAGAGTAGTATGAGGAGTATGAGTTTGTAAATCTCTGATATAAGTGAGAAGTCTTTCGTTAGTAACTTGCAGGTCTTGCACACTTTGGGCTAGTGCATTAACTCTTTGATTCAACGTAGTTATAGTAGAATCGAAATCTGCTGGATCCATTACAATGGCTGGATTATTCTGTCACGTTTAAACATTTGTAATGAAGGAACACAACTGCAGATTTCGTATAGTTTGAATATTTATTAAAGAAAGTAAAAGGTAAAGACTTTAATTCCACTTTACAGGTACTGTAGCATTAAGTAATAAACGATAACTGAAGTCCACAATTATATGCACTGTAGCTTTAAGGAGTAAACGATAACTGAAGTCCACAATTATAAGCACTGTAGCTTTAAGGAGTAAAAGGTAACTGAAGCAGCAAGAGTCCTTTAGTAGTATTAATTAATTAGATGATAAAAAGTTACAATAGCTGTTCCATAGACTTTAAATGAAGAAAGATAGATGCAGCTAACTGAGACAAGTATGAGTTGAAGTTAGCTGTAACGGTTGGCTTAACGAAGGACTTTGGAGGCAGGAAATAACAGCTTTAGATGCAATGCTTATCATAGAGGTTTTACTTAGCTTCCGGCACATAGAACACTGGTTCCCGAGATCTCCTCAGAGGCGTTTATCCTGGATGGAGAGTGTTAAGCTTTTAGTTGTGGATGAGGAGAGGTGAAGGGAACTTGCAGAGTCTTTCAGTCCGGTCTGGTAACAGAGGTTTTCACAACGAAGTTGTAGCCGGTTCGTGAGTACGGAACGTAGTTCAATAATCCAGCCTTGATCAGCTGGTGCAGTCAGATTAAATAGGCAGACCGTGTCATACAGGGGTGTGGCTAGGCTCCGTGGAACCAGGAAGTAAGAGGATACCATAGTTAAGGCATTACATGAGTAAACTGGTCAGATCCAAATTCACATTTCACTGGACTAACACCTCTATTAAATATCTGGGAATACACATCCCGAAAAAATTAGATTCTAAATATTCAATACATTTCCCACCTCTGATTGATTCCATCACCAAAGATCTAATTAGATGGCGCAAACCGTGTTTTGGGCTGTTATGCCGAGTAAATATTATTAAAATGAACATTCTCCCCCGAATCCTCTACCTTCTTCAGACAATTCCACAAAAAATTCCGTCTAAATTTTTCTCTACTATCAAGTCTGTGTATTTGAAATTTGTGTGGGTTCACAACCTTCCACGTCTGGCCTGCCAAACGCTAATAAGGAAACGAGAACAAGGGGGATTAAATCTTCCAGACATAGACACCTATTACAGAGTGACCCACTTACAAAGGCTATACGAATGGACAAAAAAACCTAGCACACTCCAATGGGTTGAGCTTGAAAACAGCTTTACAGATACTCCGCTCCATATACGTAGAAAAAGAGAGAAAAGAGACCTAAGTCCCTATTAGGAGAGTAATGAAATGGAGGGGTCCCTACCTTTAATAAATCTAAAGTAATAAGTAAAAAAGAGACAGGAGGGGACCAAACAGGGATAATAGGAACCAGTCTAGACCATTATTATATGGTGAGTGAAAATAGGTAGATGATAATGGGAGGGGGAGGGGATGGAAGCCAGAGAGGTAAGGGAGACAATTCTCCTTGGGATAACCAATACTCCAATGGCTCACCTAGGGTCCCGAATCCCCACACCTAAAGAGGGCACACGCCCTGTATATCTCAGCACTGTAGAGAAAATCAAAAGTGTCTACCTAAAAACTCAATATCCTATCCAACTACACAGCTGAAGATCAGGATCTCGTGACCTGGTCCTATACGAAAGGGGGGAGGAGGTTAACCAGGGGTAGAGGGAGAGGAAACCGGAGAAAACATAGAAGGATTCCCTTCCTTGGAGGGGTCCCAGTAATCCACCCAGAGTCCAAAGTATCCCAGTAGTACACACTTAGAGAGCATACTGAACCTTGCCCTGTATACCTCAGCACTCTGGATAATCCAAGAGTGCCTACCTTTAACCCTGATGCCCTTCCTGTCTTAGTAGCAACGAACACACACTTAGTGAAATCACTCCATAGTGCTACCTAAATCAGTAGTGCTACCTAAGGTGAAAAAAAGAAAATTAATTAAATTTAAAATTCTATCTCGACGCGCGTTTCGGCGTTCTAACACGCCGTCGTCAGGAGTAATGAGCTTCAGTATAACACAGTTTCCTTTTTATATGTTATGTGGCAATCTTTCAACAAATCGTTAGCCGGTGTGGGTCGTCGCATGTGACGAGAAATGAGCTCTGTGATTGGTCAGAAGCTCCCCCTTATTCCGATTGGACATGGGGGGCGTGGCGACTGGTCACCAGAACTCAGCATCCACGTGGGGAACGAAAAAGTTTGCCGCAATTAGGGGGAGTGGTTCCGTGACGTCACTGTCACTATCCACATTAACCCATGCGGCCAAACGAGAAGGTTGCCGACATACAGCTATCACATAGTGCGCTCCTTCCTACTGATCAGAGAGACGTCTATCTATTGACAACTCAACTCTCATTTGATGATGAGGGGATAGGAGAATGACACTATGGGCTGGATTTAAGGGATGGGAGTCTCAATGTTGTGGATTTGAGGTGCATCGAAATTCAATATGATGGTCCTAAAATCCTTATGGGTGCATAATACAGCCACCCTAATTATATGAACGGATATTGCCACTTATGAATTCGACTGGTAGACCTCCTTATCTCATAACATAGAGACCCAGATGTAGTTATGGCTTAAGGTGCACCAGTAGTACAACATGATGGTATAAATTCCACAAAGGTAATGGGTGAACAGGACAGTCACCCTAATTATGTAAAAAGGAATATTACCATCCATGGATACAATGGTGAGCCTTTATCTCATAACCCGAATCCCTGATTACAGAAGAACATACTATAAGTAAAATATATACAACTTATATACAAAGAATGGGAGGGGTTTCCCTTGAATTATGTAACATCTTAAAAAAGGAGAAGTCACAAAAATGCGGTGAATGAAAAACCCTCATTAAGCCCTATGGGTGAGAGGGTTTTAAGTCTGTGAATCCAATAGGATTCGCGTTGTCTCAGTTTAATATCCCAATCACCTCTTCTCTGAGTCCGTGGGATATGTTCAATACCCATAAACTTCAATTTTTTAGAAGAATTGAGGTGATGTATTTTTAGATGGCGGGATATCGGAGTTTCTATAGGTCTCCTGACTGAATTAACATGTTCCCTGATACGTTTCCTAAAGGGTCTAAACGTTTTCCCAACGTATTTTATGCCACAGGAGCACGTTAATAGATAGATGACACCTTCTGTACTACAGTTGAAAAATGACCGAACTTTAGATGTGTCCATATTACTACTGTCAGTAAATGTCTTAGAGTTTTTGTCTATGAAGTCACATGCACTGCAGTGGCCACATTTAAAGGTGCCCTTAGGTAGATAGTTTGATAGATCATTTTTCTTCTTCTTGGGTGCCAGGTGGCTCTGTACCAAGGTATCGCGAAAGTTACGACCCCTCCTTGCTGTCACGGAGGGTGAAGGGGTGATGACATGTTTAAGACCCACATCTTAAACATGTCATCACCCCTTCACCCTCCGTGACAGCAAGGAGGGGTCGTAACTTTCGCGATACCTTGGTACAGAGCCACCTGGCACCCAAGAAGAAGAAAAATGATCTATCAAACTATCTACCTAAGGGCACCTTTAAATGTGGCCACTGCAGTGCATGTGACTTCATAGACAAAAACTCTAAGACATTTACTGACAGTAGTAATATGGACACATCTAAAGTTCGGTCATTTTTCAACTGTAGTACAGAAGGTGTCATCTATCTATTAACGTGCTCCTGTGGCATAAAATACGTTGGGAAAACGTTTAGACCCTTTAGGAAACGTATCAGGGAACATGTTAATTCAGTCAGGAGACCTATAGAAACTCCGATATCCCGCCATCTAAAAATACATCACCTCAATTCTTCTAAAAAATTTAAGTTTATGGGTATTGAACATATCCCACGGACTCAGAGAAGAGGTGATTGGGATATTAAACTGAGACAACGCGAATCCTATTGGATTCACAGACTTAAAACCCTCTCACCCATAGGGCTTAATGAGGGTTTTTCATTCACCGCATTTTTGTGACTTCTCCTTTTTTAAGATGTTACATAATTCAAGGGAAACCCCTCCCATTCTTTGTATATAAGTTGTATATATTTTACTTATAGTATGTTCTTCTGTAATCAGGGATTCGGGTTATGAGATAAAGGCTCACCATTGTATCCATGGATGGTAATATTCCTTTTTACATAATTAGGGTGACTGTCCTGTTCACCCATTACCTTTGTGGAATTTATACCATCATGTTGTACTACTGGTGCACCTTAAGCCATAACTACATCTGGGTCTCTATGTTATGAGATAAGGAGGTCTACCAGTCGAATTCATAAGTGGCAATATCCGTTCATATAATTAGGGTGGCTGTATTATGCACCCATAAGGATTTTAGGACCATCATATTGAATTTCGATGCACCTCAAATCCACAACATTGAGACTCCCATCCCTTAAATCCAGCCCATAGTGTCATTCCCCTATCCCCTCATCATCAAATGAGAGTTGAGTTGTCAATAGATAGACGTCTCTCTGATCAGTAGGAAGGAGCGCACTATGTGATAGCTGTATGTCGGCAACCTTCTCGTTTGGCCGCATGGGTTAATGTGGATAGTGACAGTGACGTCACGGAACCACTCCCCCTAATTGCGGCAAACTTTTTCGTTCCCCACGTGGATGCTGAGTTCTGGTGACCAGTCGCCACGCCCCCCATGTCCAATCGGAATAAGGGGGAGCTTCTGACCAATCACAGAGCTCATTTCTCGTCACATGCGACGACCCACACCGGCTAACGATTTGTTGAAAGATTGCCACATAACATATAAAAAGGAAACTGTGTTATACTGAAGCTCATTACTCCTGACGACGGCGTGTTAGAACGCCGAAACGCGCGTCGAGATAGAATTTTAAATTTAATTAATTTTCTTTTTTTCACCTTAGGTAGCACTACTGATTTAGGTAGCACTATGGAGTGATTTCACTAAGTGTGTGTTCATTGCTACTAAGACAGGAAGGGCATCAGGGTTAAAGGTAGGCACTCTTGGATTATCCAGAGTGCTGAGGTATACAGGGCAAGGTTCAGTATGCTCTCTAAGTGTGTACTACTGGGATACTTTGGACTCTGGGTGGATTACTGGGACCCCTCCAAGGAAGGGAATCCTTCTATGTTTTCTCCGGTTTCCTCTCCCTCTACCCCTGGTTAACCTCCTCCCCCCTTTCGTATAGGACCAGGTCACGAGATCCTGATCTTCAGCTGTGTAGTTGGATAGGATATTGAGTTTTTAGGTAGACACTTTTGATTTTCTCTACAGTGCTGAGATATACAGGGCGTGTGCCCTCTTTAGGTGTGGGGATTCGGGACCCTAGGTGAGCCATTGGAGTATTGGTTATCCCAAGGAGAATTGTCTCCCTTACCTCTCTGGCTTCCATCCCCTCCCCCTCCCATTATCATCTACCTATTTTCACTCACCATATAATAATGGTCTAGACTGGTTCCTATTATCCCTGTTTGGTCCCCTCCTGTCTCTTTTTTACTTATTACTTTAGATTTATTAAAGGTAGGGACCCCTCCATTTCATTACTCTCCTAATAGGGACTTAGGTCTCTTTTCTCTCTTTTTCTACGTTTAACAATTGTGGGTTATTCCCCGCTTTGGAGAGTTTTCAGGGCAAATCCACACCAACCCACTGGCTACCTCCATGTTAGCCTCTGGTTAGGTGTCTTTCTAATTATTTCCGCTCCATATACTCCCTTGGATTCATATTGATAATCACCTTATGGGAAGATTCAACAAACATCCAACAATCTCAGCCTCATTACACGTATGGCTCAAGATGAGGACACAAACAAAGATCTCACCATACCCATCACCCATATACCCTTTAACTCTTAATCCCTACTTACACGAAGGAACTACAGGGAAACAATTTGGCCTTCAATACGAGGGCTCATTTCTGAAACTATGTGACGCAACACAAGAGGATAAACTAAAATCCTTGCAAGAACTCACCGGTTCTGATACCCACTCTGAGGTCCAAACTTTTTTCTATGACCAATTGAAACACTTTATCAACACTAGATCACTCCTACCGAAGGGAAACAGGCCTCTTACTGAATTTGAACTTCTTTGCACCTCACACCCACCAAGGATTAAAACCCTCTCAACTATGCACTCCATACTCAGGGAAGCATATTCACAGACTCTTCCTACCTTCACCCTGAAATGGACAGATGAATTACAAACCACCTTAACCAATAATCAGTGGAAAAAGGCTTTTGTTTCCATCCATAAGTCCTCTATCTCAACACACGCACAAGAATGTAACTACAAAAGGTTAACCCGTTGGCACAACACACTTGCTAAACTATACAAATTCTACCATACCTCACCTGATTTGTGTTGGAGATGCAACACTATAAATGCCCATCATGCACACATTTGGTGGCAATGCCCAATGATACACAAATTCTGGAAGAGGATCCACATAATCATTCAATTGATATTCCAAAAACCCTTCACATGTATCCCGGAACATTATATTTTTCTCCTCCCACCACCAGAACTCACGAAATTGGAATCCACCCTATTCTGTCACCTTGCAATGGCAGCCTCGCAACTAATCCCAAAATATTGGAAAGAGCCTAAATCCCCTTCAATTCGAGAGTGGGTGCTAAGGGTTGAGGAGATCAAGCTGATGGAAGAAATTACATCAGCTAAACTAGGGAGACTCATTACATTTCGATCAATTTGGAATCCATGGAATACACATACTAGTTGTAAACTTTCTCTTCCCAAGTAGAAAAACTTACTTGAGAAAAATATTTCATACGTAATCACAAACCTCAGCTATATATCCTGGTCTATACAGGCTTGATTACCTTTGACTCTCTCTTCCTTTATCTCACACTCCTTCTTGTTCCTTTCCATCTCTTTCTCCTGAAAAGAGAACACAACATAATTATAGGAATAAATGATCAAACAAACTAATAACTAAATAAAGATTTTGACAAATGTAATACGTAAACTAATAAATAACTACTTAAATAATTAGATAAATAGATCAATAAATTGAAACAAAATAGAGTGACGTGACATAAGTCAACACCTTCTGCAACTACCCTCTCGAAACACTATTTCAGTGCTACATTATTTCCTCCCTACATGAATTTATTCATATCCCATACCCTTTGTAAACACTCCAAACAGAGACTTGGTCTTCCAACCCTCGGAAGGGAGTTCTTCTTCCTCCTTTATCTATATATGGAACATACCGAGTTTATCCAGGACACAATGTAATTGTTAAAAATTATTATCTTTCAACTATCTTTAGTTCGAGTAATGCTTTATTTTAGTTATGATAATATCTATCCAAAGATTAACAAAGATACAACTGAATGGAAATTGAAGATACCACGAACTCAGATGGCCACAGATTATACTAAGATCTTTGTGATGACTCCTTCGCTACTACTATTACTATTTTTGATTGATGACTTATGTTATCTTGAGTTTGTTTATAATGACGGAATACCAACTTGTTAACGCGCTAAAATAAAAAAAAAAAAAAAGATTGAAACTGCAATCCATGGCTAGTTTCTGGTCACCAGAAGCTTTAGATCATAGCTCATGCTTTCATTTTTAAAAGGCTGTACTTAAATTGCAGTCCCTTGCTATGAGTATGTATATATTTGTCATTATTTTGCTTTAAATGCATACCATATAAACCAATATGTTTTAATATAAAAAATATAGCACACGTGCTCCAACAGAGCTAAAGTTAAGGAATGTTAGAAAATGTGATATGTGTATCATATATGTTATAATGTCTCTTCATGTATGTTTCATAAGTACAATTCAAGCCCTTTAAAATACACTGACCCACGTTTTTTTATATTGGCACCAGGGTAAAGGATTTCATTATCTTTCTTTGTTATTACTCTCTGCATTTATTTATTTTTTTGCATGATTTTGTACCTTAAATATGTAAGTAGTAAAAGTCAGTGCTAAATTTCATCTTTATATATCAAATTAGCTACCAATTAAAACAAATAAAGTCAACAAATGTAATATAAAGCACTTTGAAGTACAGTACACATCCTTATTTGCTTTACCGATGACGTCACACAAAACTTCACTAATGACTTGATGTCATAGCCACTGATCTCTGTAGCTGCATTACCAGAAAATGTAATTGGTAAATACAATTATTGGTAAAAATGTTGATTGCAGGACATACTTATAAACAAGAGAAATCTCAATGTATCCATCCTGGTAAAATATTTTATAAGTAAATAAATAAAATCTCAGATTATTGCACTGTATACAACAATAAATTAATTCAAATATAATTATTTTCTATTTGTTTCTTAACCTCTGAAATAGACAATGTGCAATCAATTTTATTTAACCCAGAAATATCTAAAAATGAGTAATCAGGTTTACCAACTTATTGATGTATTTATTTTCTCCATGGTGGTCAAAACACTTTTTCTGAATAATAAGCATAAACCTTTCTTGTACCAATTTAATTTAATTTAATCAAATCAGTTCACATAAATTGAACAGTTGCATAATCAATATTAAGTCCACAAGAAAGAATAATGCTAGTAGTTTCCAGTATTGTATCTGGAAAAATCAGAAAAAACATAAAATATTAGGGGAAAGGGATGCACTTAATCTCAATTGTCTTTATTACAGTTAATACACTGTGACTAACATAAGCGTACTGAAGATAATGAAATATTATATGTGGTGCTGGGATAATTTTATAACTTTGCAAAATCATATCATTTATACAACTATTTATAGTCATTTATTTTCTTTTCTTTCATTTTCACCTCATAAACTTACATTTGACAAGCATATTTTCTTCTTAGCTAATATTAGCTCAATTCATTGAGCAGCATGTGCTTAGCTTATGTTATTTATTAAGGAAACCAATTACTTCTTATCAAATTATGCTGATGTTGCAAGGTTCTGGGATTACTGAAAATAGATCTATCCTGAGACTGGCAATATCCACATATACTTTATGTTGCCTAGCAAGTTCGCAATTAAATTGCTCTTTTGTAATTGAGTTTGAAAGAGAACTAATTATTTGAATCAATATGTTTCTGAATCACAGCTGGATGTTTAACAGTAAAGTAATATATATATATATATATATATATATATATATATATATATATTTCTTTATAAACTCATATTCTAAACTAAACAAAAATAGCTATATCTATCACCATATTGTTCTATAAATATAGAATTTGAGGTGTATTTACAAGTCAGCTGCTCAAATACTTACAGTGTTTTTCACTTAATATAGGATTTTATCCGGATGTCAATTCTCATATTTACTGAAACTAGATATGGTCAAAATTCAGACTGCCCAGGTGAATCTGCAGCAATTGCCTTCATCCTTTGGTAGTCTGTATTAAAATCAGTGCTACCATATCTGAATCCTATACAAAGTATAAGATTCAGAGAATTCACAGAGTGCAGATTTTAAATGGAATAGGAACGGATTCTGCAGGATACACATTTTCAAATTATTACTCCCTTGCTTTCATGCAAGTGAATCATTTTGACTACTATTTGTGCACTGGCCGTGCTTGCAGCCGGCAGGCAAATATTTAAATAATGATATCAATGTGCAGGTTATATATGTGCTAGCTGGTCTGCATTTTCTAGCCAGCCTCTACATTCAATAGTTAAATATAAATAAATCAAATCTAACTGGGCTCAGTAAGACCCCCATATTGTTATAAGGAACATATGTCAACTACTCCAATCTTCCTTGCCTTTTATACTTTTAAAACTGGAAAGTGTGCAGCCAGCCAGTCACTAGAAATTCCCCATCTCATGGGGATGGGGCCTTTGAAGTAACTGGGTGGACAAAGTTCCCCCCATGCCCACCTGTTGGTGTTGAGTAGGGTCTTTTAAATAAGTAACGGGGGGTGGATAGATCATTGTCCTCTTCTTTGCTCCCACCCATAGCCAGCAGGATGGGACTATTTAATAAAATTAATGGGGGGCATCTTTATATTCCACCCTGCCCTCACCCATGGCAAGCTGGTGGGGTATATTTAATATAATAATTTGGGGACATTCTTATGTCCCAAAAACCCCACCAGTGGTCAGTATTTGTGAATAACCCTATTAGATTTGACCAAGCCAAGCCTGAAACCACTTTGCTTTATCTCATGCTGAACCACTCAATGTTTAATTATCAGCACATGAAACACACTCAACAATACTCAAGGATTCTCGTCTGGGATGATGAATGATTTTTTTCTCTATATTAATGGATTCTGGGGTCATACAAAAAAAAGACAAGATGGCGCACTATACCTAACACTGGTCTCAAACTTAAGAGTAAATTCACACCACATTTCAAAGACTACAAGAATGTAGATATGTTTCTGTTGATTGTATGTAGGGACATTGAGTTGGTAAACTCAAATCGCTTAGATTTCAGATCTGATAATAATCTCTCAAAAGCTGAAAGGAAGGCACTACAATCCCTACGTATTAATACTGACATAATCATTAAACCTTCCGATAAGGAAGGGCACATTGTCATAATGGACTGCTCCCAATATGTAGTGATGGTGAACTGCCTCCTTGATGATAAGGATACATATCGAATATGACTAAAAGATCCCACACCTGAGTATCTACCTGGGGTGAAACTTTCTACTGTCTGAAACTATGAACAACAGACTCATTATAAAGGATTTTTTTGAGTTCTTGCTTGTCAAAAAACCTATGCTCTCTATCTTTTACAGTCACTGGTTAAGCCCTCAGGGAGACCGATTGTGTCATGTACAGGCAACATCACTCAGAAAATGACCATCTACTTAGACAGAGTCATGTACCCCATAGTATCTGCACTACCCTCCTTTGCCAGGGACACTAAACAAATTATACAACTATTGGAGGACATGCGGGTACCAGAGGGTGTACTGCTCTGTAGCTTAGATGTAGAATCACTGTACAGCTCTATCCCCATATATTTGGGATTGAGAATGTAAGATCTATATTACAGAGTGAACTCAATGCTCCAGAGTGAACATTAATTTTACTTGTATTCTACTCCAATTTGTACTCACTAAGAATATTTTTCTATTTAACGCCCTAATCCACCAACAAATCAAGGGCACAGCGATGGGGACATCATGTGCCCCTTCATACGCCAATTTATATCTTGGCACATGGGAGAGTAATTTAAAAAATTAGCATCATCTTTCCCCCTATATTGATAAAATACACTGCTAGAAGAGTTATATTGACAATGGTTTTGTCATTTGGCTAAGCTCTGAAAGTGCCTTTAGGAATTTGTACAACTACTTAACATCAACGATCTTAATTTGCGATTTACCAGCGAAGTTGGGAGCAGGAATCTTAATATTCTAGACATTACTGTCTCTATCTAGCAGGATGGAACAAAAACAACTATGCTTTATCGTAAAAAAAACAACGACTAACAGTTTATTAAACTCGTGTAGTCAACATCCATACCCATCCAAAGCATGTTCCCACCTCCACCTACACAAAGAAGAGAGGGGTGAAGCCCAGTTTGTGTCACTACATCCCACCGTGACCTGCTGTCCAATCACGACACAGGGATGCGGCTGATACAGTTACCACTCCCCCTTACTCATACATAGAGGAGAGCAGTGGAGTTTAATCTGTGTCACTCCATCCCACAGTAACCCACTGTCCAATCACAGCATAGTGAGGCAAAGACTTCTACAGTTGCCACTCCCCTTTACGCACACATAGAGTGGGGCGGAGTTTAACCTGTGTCACTCCATCCCAGGGTGACCCAAAGTCTAATCATGGCACTGTAGAGATGTGACTCATACAGTTGCTGCTTCCCCTTACTCATATACAGAGGAGTATAGAGGAGGAGTATCATGTATAGAGGAGTGGCGTGGAGTTGAACCTGGTCACTCCCCGCTGCACGAAGGACTTCAATGAGTATGTTTTCTCATTTATTGGAGGGATATACGGTAAGCTTTCAGCATCAGCTGATCAGTGGGGGAGGGACCTAATTACGTTTGAAACACACTCTCTCCCCTGATAGGTAATTGTCTACCAGCTGGAAGCAATCTTGAATGTTTATGGGGTATTTAATACCGGGACCTTGTATGCTCAGCTTCACTCACTGATGATGGCTTAAACGCACATCAAGCACATTTTCATTTTTCACTTGGTAGCACTTTTTTTCATCATGCTTTATTGATTTAATTTATTTTGCTTTACAAGTTCTTTTGCCAGGCAGGGGAAGCTTTGGTTTAGGTAGGTACTAGTAGATGTATCCACGATGCCAAGGTATCATTAGGGCAAGTTTCTTTAAATTTTAGATTGCGTCTAGTACGCTCTCTTCCTGGTTATTTTTGCCTACGTCCTCCTTGGGGGAATTTTTGTTAGATTGGGGTAACCTTTGAGTTCCTTTAGGTGTTTTGGTGTGGAGTTACTTTTCATATGTGTTGTCTACACTATTACTACCTCCCCCTACCTATTACTTATACATATACTCCACACTTGCCAATAAACATCTGAATGATTCAGAGGTGAACTGGGTGAAAGTGTTGTGGTCAGATGAGACCAAAATCAAGCTCTTTGGCATCAACTCAACATGATTAGAAGAGGCGGAATGCTGCCTATGACACCAAGAACACCATCCCCACCGCCAAACATGGAGGTGGAAACATTATGCTTTGGGGGTGATTTTCTGCTAAGGGGATAGGACAACTGCACCGCATCAAAGGGACGATGGACGGAGCCATGTACCGTCAAATCTTGGGTGCGAACCTCCTTCCCTCAGCCAGGGCATTGAAAATGGTTCGTGGATGGATATTCCAGCATGACAATGACCCAAAGCACACAGCCAAGGCAGCAAAGGAGTGGCTCAAGAAGAAGCACATTAAGACCCTGGAGTGGCCTAGCCAGTCTCCAGACCTTAATCACATAGAAAATCTGTGGAGGGAGCTGAAGGTTTGAGTTGCCAAACGTCAGTCTCGAAACCTTAATGACATGGAGAGCATCTGCAAAGAGGAGTGGGACAAAATCCCTCCTGAGATGTGTGCAAACCTGGTGGCCAACTACAAGAATCGTCTGACCTCTGGGATTGCCAACAAGGGTTTTGCCACCAAGTACTAAGTCGAAGGGGTCAAAAACTTGTTTTGCTCATTGACATGCAAATCAATTTATAACTATTTTGAAATGCGTTTTTTTTTTTTTTTTTGTTATTCTGTCTCTAACTGTTAAAATACACCTACCATTAACATTATAGACTGATAATTTCTTTGTCAGTGGGCAAATGTTCAAAATCAGCAGGGGATTAAATATTTTTTCCCTCACTGAATGTATCCTGGAGTCATTCTTGAATACTTGCTACAGCAACATAAAGATGCCTGAGATGGCAAGATTCAGCAGAGAAACAATATAAATCTATTTCTGCTTTGATATGTCCAACTCAAGCTTCCATTATTTGCATTTAACAAGTTGCACTTCCGCTAGAAACCACAAGCAAATGCATGTGAACAGTGAAATACTAAAGGGATACTAAGTACCATAACTACTACATACTGCTAGAATGGTTTTATGGTCAGGATATCCTGTCTTTCATCCAAGATAATATGTCCAACTGTTTAGGAATGGTTTGCTCTGCATCTTGCTGCATCAGTCAACAATGTTCTTTTCCGTGTGTGTTGGTATGGTAAAGATGAAATTCATAGTTTCAGATTACCACATCAACTCATATCAGATTTCCACATTATTCATTGATTGAGAAATGTCAGCTTGTATTCTCAGCCAATGATACATATTGAATAAATTAATAAATTGATATGATACTATGAAATTATGAACTTCTGCATTACCAGATCAGCTTAGACCAGGAGGGTAAATATAAGTGTAAATGTCTTGACAGATTACTAGATTGTGGTGCCTATAGACAAATGGCACTATATGGCTCATTAGTGTGTACTTTTAATGGTTTTGTAGAACAATATTTCATTATGAAATCTTCTATATTTAGTTCTATGCATGGTTAATTTAATAAATACATTGTTACTTGTAGATTATTTTTTGATACATTATTGTAAAAGTAATGACTCCAAACACAAGCTTAATTTGATATTGTTTTGGATTTTATTATTGTAATTAAAAGGTGTTCTTATTATAAAAAAAGATATATTAGAACGATTATAACAAAATCTTTCATACTTTCATATTTCAAAACATCTAATTTGATCAACAATAAAAAAAACTTGTACTTTTTGTTTTTTGTTTTAGTTTTTTCAAGAGAAGATGTGCAATTAAAGTATATGAATTTACAATTTGGTGAATTAGCATGTATAAATATGGAAAATATTAATTGGTTGTCAATAGGTGATGATTCTCATGGGTAATTTAAAATAACACTTCACAAAAAACAATAAATATAGGATATGTCATCAAGTCTATATTGTGTTCCGACTGATTGGGTTAATCATACTTTGCAAAGTAAATTCAACATGTAGGTCAGAAGTTCACAATGAATGAATCCCTGGATATTTACTAAACCAAAATTAAATTACATTCTTAATTGTTTTGCAAATGCATTGGACTAACTAATTAAATAGAAATTACTTTCAGAATTGATAGGGTAAAGAATTATGAAGCCTTTAGACCTTATTCCAAATTAGGAAGGAAGTAAACTACTTTTTTCCTGATAGGGTAGCATGCTATGTAGCTGCTGTTTGTATTAATAAGATAACTAATGCTAGACTAATTGTTAACAAATAAATAGTTTGAACTGGTTGCATTGTCAGTCTGCATATATGTCTGTCTAAGAAAAATACATGTAATAAATATAATGGTCCATATATAATTCATTATAATTTATTAATTTTGTAAGGCAGCATGCAAATTCTATATACTAGAATCATTGTCAACATCAATGTCATTATCATTCCTCCGGACATTATATAAAATGTTACCTGTTCAGGAAAACATTGCCAAAATTGCACATCTATGTCTATGTGCCAGTCTGTTTATTTGTTTGTTGATTCATATATTGCATGAAACTAATACCAACCCCATTAAGGTATCTGGGTGTTAGATAATTATGCCACTTTTGCTATTTTATACTCTAAACCACTGACAGAATAATTTGTATCTTCCTCAAAAGTGCAGTGTTTTTGTATATCATTGAAACCAGAGTTATCACAAATTTAGTGAAGTTACAACCTTACATCCTAATGATCCATTAATGATGTTGACTAAATGTCAATTCCACTGTACTGAAACTTTCTTTATTATTTTTGCCATTATTGAATTAGTGAAAACATATACCTTAAATTAAGCAATCAAGGCACATTACTATCTATAACCCACTATATATGAATGTGTGTGAATCATTTGTAATGTGAATATTTTTATTGTGCTGTAGATAATCTTTAATTCCTCGGTCATCACTAGTGATGTACCGAACTGTTCGCTGGCGGATAGTTCCCGGCGAACATAGCGTGTTCGCGTTCGCCACGGTGGGCGAACACATGCGCGGTTCGATCCGCCCCCTATTCGTCATCATTGACTAAACTTTGACCCTGTGCCTCACAGTCAGCAGACACATTCCAGCCAATCAGCAGCAGACCCTCCCTTCCAGACCCTCCCACATCCTGTACAGCATCCATTTTAGATTCATTCTGAAGCTGCATTCTTAGATAGAGGAGGGAAAGTGTAGCTGCTGCTCATTTGATAAGGAAATGTATAGCTAGGCTAGTGTATTCAGTGTCCACTACAGTCCTGAAGGACTCATCTGATCTCTGCTGTAAGGACAGCACCCCAAAAAGCCCTTTTTAGGACTAGAACATCAGTCTGCTTTTTTTTGTGTGTAATCTAATTGCAGTTGCCTGCCTGCCTGCCTGCCTGCCAGCTTCTGTGTCAGGCTCACAGTGGAAACTGTGCCCACTTGCCCAGTGCCACCACTCATATCTGGTGTCACAATAGCTTGCATTTAAAAACAAAACATTTTTTTTCACTGTAATAGATTGAATAGCAGTTAGTTGTCTGGAAGCGTCTGTGTGTCAGGCCTACAGCGTGTACTCTGCCAACCTCTGCCAGTGCACATTGCCACTCATATCTGGTGTCACAATAGCGTGCATTTAAAACCAAAAAACTTTTTTCACTGTTATATATTGAATAGCAGTTACTTGTCTGCAAGCAGGTGTCAGGCCTACAGCGTGTACTCTGCCAACCTCTGCAAGTGCACATTGCCACTCATATCTGGTGTCACAATAGCGTGCATTTAAAACCCAAAAAAACTTTTCACTGTTATAGATTGAATAGCAGTTAGTTGTCTGGAAGCGTCTGTGTGTCAGGCCTACAGCGTGTACTCTGCCAACCTCTGCCAGTGCACATTGCCACTCATATCTGGTGTCACAATAGCGTGCATTTAAAACCAAAAAACTTTTTTCACTGTTATATATTGAATAGCAGTTACTTGTCTGCAAGCGGGTGTCAGGCCTACAGCGTGTACTCTGCCAACCTCTGCAAGTGCACATTGCCACTCATATCTGGTGTCACAATAGCGTGCATTTAAAACCCAAAAACTTTTTTCACTGTTATAGATTGAATAGCAGTTAGTTGTCTTCAAGCGGGTGTGTCAGGCCTACAGCGTGTACTCTGCCAACCTCTGCAAGTGCACATTGCCACTAATATCTGGTGTCACAATAGTGTGCATTTAAAACCAAAAAACTTTTTTCACTGTTATAGATTGAATAGAAGTTAGTTGTCTTCAAGCGGGTGTGTTAGGCCTACAGCGTGTACTCTGCCAACCTCTGCAAGTGCACATTGCCACTATTATCTGGTGTCACAATAGCGTGCATTTAAAACCAAAACACTTTTTTCAGTGTTATAGATTGAATAGCAGTTAGTTGTCTTCAAGCGGGTGTGTCAGGCCTACAGCGTGTACTCTGCAAACCTCTGCCAGTGCACATTGCCACTCATATCTGGTGTCACAATAGCGTGCATTTAAAACCAAAAAACATTTTTCACTGTTATAGATTGAATAGCAGTTAGTTGTCTTCAAGCGGGTGTGTCAGGCCTACAGCATGTACTCTGCCAACCTCTGCCAGTGCACATTGCCACTCATATCTGGTGTCACAATAGCGTGCATTTAAAACCAAAAAACCTTTTCCACTGTTATAGATTGAATGGCAGTTAGTTGTCTTCAAGTGGGTGTGTCAGGCCTACAGCGTGTACTCTGCCAACCTCTGCCAGTGCACATTGCCACATATCTGGTCTCACAGTAGCTTGCACGCATAGTACCACTAATCCCCCCAAAAAATGACAGGTAGAGGCAGGCCAACCCACAGGGGCCGTCGTGGTCGTGGTGCTGTGATTCCCTTTTGCCCTAGATTAATGCCCAATTTTCAGAGGCCACGTACCCTGAACTTGAAATGTTCTGAGGACATAGTTGACTGGCTAGCACAGGACACCCAATCTTCTACAGCTTCCGCTCGGAACCTTAACGCACCATCCTCCTCCAGCTTAGCTTCGGGCACCTCTCAAGATACCACTCACCCGCCTGCCGCCACCACCAACACTAGCACCAAAGCCGCTTCACTTTATCTGTCAGAGGAGTTATTTACACATCCGTTTGAAGAAATGAGTGATGCGCAACTATTATTGCCAGAGGATGTAGATAACAGGGATATGTCTCAGTCAGGCAGCATTACACACATGGACGTACGGTGTGATGATGATGATGTTGTACCCGCTGCTGTTTCCATTGCTGAGTTGTCAGATACAGGTGAAGCGGTTGATGATGACGATGCGTCCATGGATGTCACGTGGGTGCCCGCTCGGCAAGAAGAAGAACAAGGCGAAAGTTCAGATAGGGAGACAGAGAGGAGGAGGAGATGAGTTGGAAGCAGGGGAAGGTCGTCGCAAGGAGCTAGTGGCACAGTCAGACAGCATGCATCGGCACCCAGGGTCAGCCCGACAGCACGCCAATCAACGCATGCTGTGTCCACCACCAGAATGCCGTCATTGCAGAGCTCAGCAGTGTGACATTATTTTTGTGTGTCTGCCTCTGACAACAGCGATGCCATTTGCAACCTGTGCCAAAAGAAACTGAGTCGTGGGAAGTCCAACACCCACCTAGGTACAACTGCTTTGCGTAGGCACATGATCGCACATCACAAATGCCTATGGGATCAACACATGAGTACAAGCAGCACACAAACTCAAAGCCGCCATCCTCCTCCTGGTCCAGCATCTTCAGCCACGTCAACCACTGCTGTCCTCCTTGCCCCCTCTCAACCATCCGCCACTCCGTCTCTCGCCTTGAGCAGTTCCTGCTCATCTGCCCACAGTCAGGTGTCTGTCAAGGACATGTTTGAGCGTAAGAAGCCAATTTCAGAAAGTTACCCCCTTCCCCAGCGTCTGACAGCTGGCTTGTCTGAACTATTAGCCCGCCAGCTTTTACCATACAAGCTGGTGGAGTCTGAGGCGTTCAAAAAATTTGTGGCTATTGGGACACCGCAGTGGAAGGTACCCGGACGAAATTTCTTTTCACAAAAGGCAATCCCCAACCTGTACTCGATTGTGCAAAAGAAAGTAATGGCATGTCTGGCACACAGTGTTGGGGCAAGGGTCCATCTGACCACTGATACCTGGTCTGCAAAGCATGGTCAGGGCAGGTATATCACCTACACTGCGCATTGGGTAAACCTGCTGACGGCTGCCAAGCATGGAATGCGTGGATCTGCAGAGGAGTTGGTAACACCGCCACGACTTGAAGGCAGGCCTGCTGCCACCTCCTCTACTCCTCCTACTCCATCCTCTTCCATAACGGCTGAGTCCTCTTCTGCTGCTGCGTCTTGCTCCACATCAACGGCACCCCCCCAGCTCCCCAGGTACTATTCCACATCCCGGATACGGCAGTGTCACGCCGTCTTGGGTTTGACTTGCTTGAAAGCAGAGAGTCACACCGGACAAGCACTCCTGTCTGCCCTGAACACACAGGTGGAAAAGTGGCTGACTCCGCAGCAACTGGATATCGGCAAAGTGGTTTGTGACAACGGAACTAATTTGTTGGCGGCACTGAAGTAGGGCAAGTTGACACATGTGCCGTGCATTGCACATGTGTGTAATCTGATCGTACAACGCTTTGTGCATAAGTACACAGGCTTACAGGACGTCCTGAAGCAGGCCAGGAAGTTGTGTGGCCATTTCAGGCGTTCCTACACGGCCATGGCGCACTTTGCAGATATCCAGCGGCGAAACAACATGCCAGTGAAGTGCTTGATTTGCGACAGCCCGACACGTTGGAATTCAACACTCCTAATGTTCGACCGCCTGCTCCAACAAGAAAAAGCCGTTAATGAATATTTGTATGACCGGGGTGCTAGGACAGCCTCTGGGGAGCTGGGAATTTTTTTGCCACGTTACTGGACGCTCATGTGCAATGCCTGTAGGCTCATGCGCCCTTTTGAGGAGGTGACAAACCTAGTCAGTCGCACCGAAGGCACCATCAGCGACATCATACCATTTGTTTTCTTCCTGGAGCGTGCCCTGTGAAGAGTGCTGGATCAGGCCATAGATGAGCGTGAAAAGGAAGAGGAAGAGTTGTGGTACCATCACTACCAGAAACAGCCTTATCAGCATCGCTTGCTGGACCTGCGGCAAAGCTGGGAGAGGATTGTGAGGAAGAGGAGTCAGAGGAGGAATGTGGCTTTGAGGAGGAGGAGGAAGACCAACCGCAACAGGCATCCCAGGGTGTTTGTTGTCACCTATCTGGTACCCGTGGTGTTGTACGTGCCTGGGGGGAAGAACATACCTTAATTTAGATCACTGAGGAGGAGGAATGGGAAATGAGTAGCTCGGCATCCAACCTTGTGCAAATGGGGTCTTTCATGCTGTCATGCCTGTTGAGGGACCCTTGTATAAAAAGGCTGAAGGAGAACGACCTGTACTGGGTGTCCACGCTACTAGGCCCCCGGTATAAGCAGAAAGTGGCTGAAATGTTACCAAATTACAACAAGTCGGAAAGGATGCAGCATTTGCAAAATAAATTAAAAAGTATGCTTTACACAGCGTATAAGGGTGATGTCAGAGCACAACGGGAATCTAACAGGGGAAGAGGTGAAAGTAATCCTCCTCCTCCCACGACCACGCCGGCAGGGACAGGACGCTTTAAAGACGTGTTGTTGATGGAGGACATGCAGAGCTTTTTAAGTCCTACGCATCGCCACAGCCCTTCGGGATCCACCCTCAGAGAACGACTCGACCGACAGGTAGCAGACTACCTCGCCTTAACTGCAGATATCGACACTCTGAGGAGCGATGAACCCCTTGACTACTGGGTGTGCAGGCTTGACCTGTGGCCTGCCCCGCTTCAAGTGTCCTGACAAAAAGGGCCTTCAGTGCAGTTTGAGGTATTGTCACTGAGAAGAGAAGTCGCCTAGGTAAAAAAAGTCTAGATTACCTCACCTTTATTAAGATGAATGAGGGATGGATACCAAAGGGACTGGCAGTGGGCGACAAATTCACCTAAAAAAGGCCTGATGAGATGAGCTGCCTTGGGCTAAAAATGGTGACCCTATGTAGGAGGAACAGTCCCTATTCTGCTCTGTGTCAGTGTGTATCAGAGTCCCTGAGGACAGGTGTCAATCCATATCTGCCAAGTGACCCTATGTAGGGGGAACAGTCCCTATTCTGCTCTGTGTCAGTGTGTATCAGTGTCTCTGAGGACAGGTGTCAGTCCATATCTGTCAAGTGACCCTATGTAGGAGGAACAGTCCCTATTCTGCTCTGTGTCAGTGTGTATCAGGGTCCCTGAGGACAGGTGTCAATCCATATCTGCCAAGTGACCCTATGTAGGGGGAACAGTCCCTATTCTGCTCTGTGTCAGTGTGTATCAGGGGCTCTGAGGACAGGTGTCAATCCATATCTGCCAAGTGACCCTATGTTGGAGGAACAGTCCCTATTCTGCTTTGTGTCAGTGTGTATCAGGGTCCCTGAGGACAGGTGTCAATCCATATCTGCCAAGTGACCCTATGTAGGAGGAACAGTCCATATTCTGCTCTGTGTCAGTGTGTATCAGGGTCCCTGAGGACAGGTGTCAATCCAAATCTGCCAAGTGACCCTATGTAGGATGAACAGTCCCTATTCTTCTCTGTGTCAGTGTGTATCAGTGTCTCTGAGGACAGGTGTCAATCCATATCTGCCAAGTGACCCTATGTAGGGGGAACAGTCCCTATTCTGCTCTGTGTCAGTGTGTATCAGGGTCCCTGAGGACAGTTGTCAATCCATATCTGCCAAGTGACCCTATGTAGGGGGAACAGTCCCTATTCTGCTCTGTGTCAGTGTGTATCAGGGTCCCTGAGGACAGGTGTCAATCCATATCTGCCAAGTGACCCTATGTAGGGGGAACAGTCCCTATTCTGCTCTGTGTCAGTGTGTATCAGGGTCCCTGAGGACAGGTGTCAATCCATATCTGCCAAGTGACCCTATGTAGGGGGAACAGTCCCTATTCTCCTCTATGACAGTGTGTTTCATGGTCCCTGAGGACAGGTGTCAATCCATATCTGCCAAGTGACCCTATGTAGGGGGAAAGGTCCCTATTATGCTCTGTGTCAGTGTGTATCTGGGATCCTTAGGATAGGTGTTAATCCATATCTGCCAAGTGACCCTATGTAGGGGGAACAGTCCCTATTCTGCTCTGTGTCAGTGTGTATCAGGGTCCCTGAGGACAGGTGTCAATCCATATCTGCCAAGTGACCCTATGCAGGGGGAACAGTCCCTATTCTGCTCTGTGTCAGTGTGTATCAGGGGCTCTGAGGACAGGTGTCAATCCATATCTGCCAAGTGACCCTATGTAGTACGAACAGTCCCTATTCTGCTCTGTTTCAGTGTGTATCAGGGTCCCTGAGGACAGGTGTCAATCCATATCTGCCAAGTGACCATATGTAGGGGGAGAATTCCCTATTCTGTTCTGTGTCAGTGTGTATCAGGGTCCCTGAGGACAGGTGTCAATCCATATCTGCCAAGTGACCCTATGTAGGGGGAACAGTCCCTATTCTGCTCTGTGTCAGTGTGTATCAGGGTCTCTGAGGACAGGTGTCAATCCATATCTGCCAAGTGACACTATATAGGGGGAACAGTCCCTATTCTGCTCTGTGTCAGTGTGTATCAGGGTCCCTGAGGACAGGTGTCAATCAATATCTGCCAAGTGACCCTATGTAGGGGGAACAGTCCCTATTCTGCTCTGTGTCAGTGTGTATCAGGGTCCCTGAGGACAGGTGTCAATCCATATCTGCCAAGTGACCCTATGTAGGAGGAATAATCCCTATTCTGCTCTGTGTCAGTGTGTATCAGGGTCCCTGAGGACAGGTGTCAATCCATATCTGCCAAGTGACCATATGTAGGGGGAGCAGTCCCTATTCTGCTCTGTGTCAGTGTGTATCAGGGTACCTGAGGACAGGTGTCAATCAATATCTGCCAAGTGACCCTATGTAGGAGGAACAGTCCCTATTCTGCTCTGTGTCAGTGTGTATCAGGGTCCCTGAGGACAGGTGTCAAGCCATATCTGCCAAGTGACCCTATGTAGGGGGAACAGTCCCTATTCTGCTCTATGTCAGTGTGTTTCATGGTCCCTGAGGACAGGTGTCAATCCATATCTGCCAAGTAACCCTATGTAGGAGGAACAGTCCCTATTCTGCTCTGTGTCAGTGTGTATCAGGGTCTCTGAGGACAGGTGTCAATCCATATGTCAAGGTGTCAATATGCCATATGTCAGGTGTCAATCCATATCCATTGTGATTTAGGAATGTTAGGTGATTTATGCCCTTTATGGATTAAAACCAGGAGTTTTGCCATGGATCCCCCTCCGGCATGCCACAGTCCAGGTGTTAGTCCCCTTGAAACAACTTTTCCATCATTATTGTGGCCAGAAAGAGTCCCTGTAGGTTTTAAAATTCGCCTGCCGATTGAAGTCTATGGCGGTTCACCCGGTTCGCAAACGTTTGCCGAAGTTGGCGTTCGCCGTTCGCGAACCGAAAATTTTATGTTCGCGACATCACTAGTCATCATGCTTTAGCTTTAACAGGGGTCTTCCACATGCATACATATATAATGAGCTGTCCTTATTATGGTATGCATATTAGAGTTTCTTAATTCAATATCAGGGTTATTCACTAAAGTGCAGATGGCACCAAACTTAATGGGGCAAAACCATCCACTGCTATATGGGGCAATTCAGACTTCAAGATCTGGACATTTTGAAATAAATTTAGCAATGTTTAGATTTTGTAAATCAGGCACCTAACAGCCCTGAATTAAGTCTGGATTTCAGTCATGCTGAATGCTGCTAGACCAACTTAATAAAATCAAACTTAGTTTAAAAAAAAGGTGGGAAGTCAATAAATGGAAATGTATATTAAAATACACTGTGACGAGACCAATCTCGCCACATTGCATTGTAGGAGCCTGGTTGCCCGCCTGCTGCCTTTGGATTATGGACCGGCAGTTAAAGGGTTAATTTTACTGTGCAGGAAGATTTATTACTTCCTTTCTGCACAGCCGTTCGGTAGATTCTATCTACCGAACAAACAGCCTTTTTTCAACCTCCCCAGAGCCGTGGGAAGCCGGCCAGCGCTGTTAATGGGCCACCCAGAAGCTGGCGTGTGCCCTCCATAACCGCGGCTTAACGATCGTGTGCCGGCAATTGACCACCCAGTAGCTGCGGTTAACCGCAGCTTAATTGATTGTTACTGGGTGGTCGTGGTTACACCTAGCCGCCACACGATGGCGGTGTTCTGGAGCTCCCCGGGCAGCCAGCGCTTTTCTGCCCGGCTTTCCTACGTCAAACCCGGACACTGTGTCAGCTAAGCACCGCTGAGCCTCCAGCCCCTGGTTCTAATTCGTACTGATTTAACGAATGTTTGTAAAATCGGTATTTTATGTTGGAGGAATGTTTTAACCCAGATAGCTATGCCATGGAGCATATTAGTGTAATTAAAGACGTTGGCTCCATGGCAATTAAACTGTATTCGTGTGGTCTGAGTGCTATTCACCTAATAATGTGCACTCATACCTGACCTATCTGGGGATATGTTACATGTATATATTTACTGTACCATTTGTCCCATTATATATTTTAAAGTGATAGTCTGTCTTTGTGTCCCCACGTGCATAATGGCGATTTGCCTTTGTCCTGGGAGATAATTGAATTACTTCTTAATTATCTCCAGGGCAGAGGGGAGGAAGCCAGGATGCATTATGGGGATGTTTTACTTCTGTATTTCCTGAAATGCTACTTGTCTGTCCGTTGTTACAGTCTTCCATCTGGTCCCCTAGGGGAGTGTCCACCAGGTGGGAGACCTGCATAAATACAGGGGCAGGTAGCCCTCAATAAACAGACTACTGCTTGACCCTCAACACGGAGCCTTGTCTCGTTCTTGGGGGGATTTACTGTATGCTGATAGAGACTGATTGCCAGGACTGTAAGCCGCTTGGGAGCTTTTCCTGTTCGTCTGCTAGCAGCTCTTCGTGAGGTTCCAGTTGGGAGTTTGAAATGCTACCTTATTCCCTTGTATGCAGTTCGGGAGTTTGGTGCATTCACTTATATCCAATTTGTGAGTTTTGGTGATTCTACAGTAGCTGTGCCTGTCTTTGAAAAGGGGATTATCGCCTAAACGATTTTAACCCCTTGTCTGCTGAAACGGTCCGTTACATACACCCCTCACGTTTTTTGTAAATATTTGATTATATCTTTTCATGTGACAACACTGAAGAAATGACACTTTGCTACAATGTAAAGTAGTAAGTGTACAGCCTGTATAACAGTGTAAATTTGCATTCCCCTCAAAATAACTCAACACACAGCCATTCATTTCTAAACCATTGGCAACAAAGGTGAGTACACCCCTAAGTGGAAATGTCCAAATTGGGCCCAATTAGCCTTTTTCCCTACCTGGTGTCATGTAACTCATTAGTGTTACAAGGTCTCAGGTGTGAATGCGGAGCAGGTTTGTTAAATTTGGTGTTATCTCTCTCACACTCTCTTATACTGGTCACTGGAAGTTCAACATGGAACCTCATGGCAAAGAACTGTCTGAGGATCTGAAAAAAAGAATTGTTGCTCTACATAAAGATGGCCTAGGCTATAAGAAGATTGCCAAGACCCTAAAATTGAGCTGCAGCACGGTGGGCAAGACCATATAGTGGTTTCACAGGACAGATTACACTCAGAACAGGCTTTGCCATGGTCGACCAAAGAAGTTCAGTGTCATATCCAGAGGTTGTCTTTTAGACATTTGAGTGCTCCCAGCATTGCTGCATAGATTGAAGGGGTGGGGGTCAGCCTGTCAGTGCTAAGACCTTACGCCGCACACTACATCACTTTGGTCTGCATGGCTGTCATCCCAGAAGGAAGCCTCTTCTAAAGATGATGCACACAGTTTGCCGAAGAAAGACTAAGGACATGGATTACTGGAACCATGTCATGTGGTCCAATGAGACCAAGATAAACATATTTGGTTCAGATGGTGTCAAGCGTGTGTGGCGGCAACCAGGTGAGGAGTACAAAGACAAGTGTGTCTTGCCTACAGTCAAGCATGGTGTTGGGAGTGCCATTGTCTGGGCCTGCATGAGTCCTGCCGGCACTGTAGAGCTACAGTTCATTGAGGGAACTATTAATGCCAACATGTACTGTGACATATTGAAGCTGAGCATGATTCCCTCCCTTCGGAGACTGGGCCACAGGGCAGTATTCCAACATGATAACGACCCCAAACACACCTCCAAGAGAACCATTGCCTTGCTAAAGGAGCTGAAGGTAAAGGTGGTGAACTGGTCAAGCATTTCTCCAGACCTAAACCCTATTGAGCATCTGTGGGGAAGGTGGGGGAGTGCAAGGCTTTTAACATTCACTAGCTCTTTGATGTCATCATGGAGGAGTGGAAGAGGACTCCGGTGGCAATCTGTGAAGCTCTGGTGAACTTCATGCCCATGAGGGTTAAGACAGTGCTGGAAAATAATGGTGGCCACAAAATTTTTTGACACTTTGGGCCCAATTTGGACATTTCCACTTAGGGGTTTACTTACTTTTGTTGCCAACGGTTTAGACATTAATGGCTGTGTGTTGAGTTATTTTGAGGAGACAGCAAATTTACACTGTTATACAAGCTGTGCAGGTACTATGCTACATTGTAGCAGAGTGTCATTTCTTCAGTGTTGTCACATGAAAAGATATAATACAATATTTACAAAAATGTGAAGGGTGTACTCACTTTTGTGAGATACTGTATATTTAACTTCATAAGTCTTCTAATTCTTCTGTTCTCCATCCCTAAAAAAGGCCAATCTAAGGTTAAATTATGCACAAAGAAATGACCAATGGACATAAAGTCAAGAGGATATAGAAAAAGTCCCTATATGATTATAATGTAACTATATAAGGAAACTTAGAAACACAAAATAAAGGGGAGCAGATAAGCTCTAAGTAAGAAATGGAGTAGAAAACGTTTTAGAGCAAGGGAGGCTGCTTGTAAAAGGAATGAAAAGATAGAGACAATATCCTAATCGTATATAGGTTACAAGGTAGTTATGGTGAGTAAAAAATATACTCACAGAGAGTTTGAACAATATGGTATATGTAGGATTGTACAACAAGGAAATATATACAATGTAGCAGTTGCAAGGGTTATATTCAGCGCTGCGGAATCTGTTGGCGCTTTATAAATAGCAATAATAAATAAATAAATAATATAGCGATAATGTCTCTGAAAAACATTATGTAGCTAAGCTTTCATTGAACTTACTAAACACTGAATTGACTTCAAGGTCGCTGTCTGAAAAAATGAAGGCAAAAAGCTAGGTTGTTTGTTACATAGTTACATAGTTACATAGCTGAAAAGAGACTTGTGTCCATCAAGTTCAGCCTTCCTCACATTTGTTTTTTGCGGTTGATCCAAAAGAAGGCAAAAAAAAAAACAGTTTGAAGCACAATTTTGCAACAAGCTAGGAAAAAAATTCCTTCTTGACCCCAGAATGGCAGTCAGATGTATCCTTGGATCAAGCAGTTATTACCCTACATTGAAAGATTATATCCTTGAATATTCTGTTTTTGCAAGTATGCATCTAGTAGCTGTTTGAACATCTGTATGAACTCTGATAAAACCACTTCTTCAGGCAGAGAATTCCACATCCTGATTGTTCTTACAGTAAAAAAAACCTTTCCTTTGCCTTAGATGAAATCTTCTTTCTTCCTGTCTAAATGCATGTTCTCGTGTCCTATGTAAAGTCCGGTTTGTGAATAGATTTCCACACAATGGTTTGTATTGGCACCGAATATATTTGTATAATGTTATCATATCCCCTCTCAGGCGACGTTTTTCTAAACTAAATAGGTTTAAATTTGTTAACCTTTCTTCATAGCTGATATGTTCCATTCCTTTTATTTTGTAGCCCGCCTCTGCACTTTTTCTAGTGCCATAATATCCTTCTTTAGAACAGATGCCCAAAATTGCACAGCATATTCAATATGTGGTTTTACCAGTGATTTATAAAGAGGCAAAATGATATTCTCGTCCCGAGAATGAATGCCCTTTTTCATGCATGACAATACCTTACTGGCCTTGGCCACTGCTGATTGACATTGCACATTGTTGCATAGTTTGTTGTCTATAACAATTCCCAAGTCCTTTTCGTGTGTTGTTATCCCTAATGCACTTCCTTTAAGGATATACGTTGCTTGTGTATTCTTTACGCCGAAGTGCATATCTTTGCATTTTTCAACATTAAATGTCATCTGCCATTTGAGTGCCCAGTCCTCCAGTCTATCTAAATCCCTTTGCAGCAAAGTAATATCTCGCTCACATTGTATTATTTTACAAAGTTTTGTGTCATCTGCAAACACTGAAACCTGACTTTCAATGCTGTCTTCAAGATCATTTATAAACATGTTAAATAGAAGGGGTCCCAGAGGGACACCACTTGCCACCTCTGTTCAGCTTGAAAAATTACCATTAACGACAACTCGTTGTATTCTGTTTTTAAGCCAATGTTCTACCCAAGAACAAGCATTTTCATCTAGACCGATTTCCTTGAGTTTGAACACTAATCTTTTGTGTGGAACTGTATCAAATGCCTTGGCAAAATCCAAATAGATCACATCCACTGCAACACCCTGATCTATACTTCTACTTACTTCTTCGTAGAACGCAATCAAGTTAGTTTGACATGACCTGTGCTTCATAAAACCGTGCTGATTTTTGCTAATAACCATATTCTTCTCAAGGAATTCTTGAATATTATCCCTTAATAACCTTTCAAATATTTTACCAGCCAGAGAAGTTAAGCTCACAGATCTATAATTTCCAGGCAAGGATTTTGAACCCTTTTTGAATATAGGAACCACATCTGCCTTCCTCCAATCCTCCGGAACACTTCCTGAAAGAAAAGAATCTTGAAAGATTAAAAACATAGGTTCACTTATTTCTACACTTAGTTCCTTAAGTACACGTGGATGGATACCGTCAGGCCCTGGAGCTTTGTTTATATTAACTTTCTTTGGTTGCTGCAGCACCTTGTCTTGAGTTAACCAATTATAATTATTCTGCAAGCTTTTAGTAGCAATCATTTGCAAATCTATTGCCATGGGTTCTTCCTTAATATATACGGAGGAGAAATAGTTATTTAAAATTCCTGCCTTTTCTTGGTCTTCATTAGCTAACACCCCCGTTTCAGTTTTTAGTGTACCTACACTTTCATTTTTTTTTTTTTTTTTAGAATTGATGTACTTAAAAAATGCTTTGGGGTTGGTTTTGCTCTCTTTAGCTATCATTTTTTTACTATGAAGTTTAGCAAGTTTAATTGCCTTTTTGCACGCATTATTTTCTTTCTTATATCTTTTATATGATGCATCTGATTTGTCCGATTTAGATGCTTTATATGCCCTTTTCTTATTTTTAATCTCTTGTTTTACTTCTCTACTAAGCCACATTGGTTTTAATTTGTTTCTTTTATATTTATTTCCCAATGGTACATACTGAGAAATGTACCTTTCTAATATTTGTTGGAAGATGATCCATTTATCCTCAGCGTTCTTTTCACTAAAGAGTTTATGCCAGTCAATATATTGTAAAGCTTCCCTTAACTTATTGAAATTGGCCTTTTTAAAATTATATGTTTTAGTATACCCCATGTGCTTTTGTTTTTTTGAGTTTATTTCAAAGGACACTATATTGTGATCACTATTTCCCAAGTGCTCACCTACTTGAATGTTGGTCAAAAGATCAATGTTGTTTGTTAAAACCAGGTCCAGACAAGCGTCCATTCTAGTTGGTGCTTGTACAATTTGTGACATGAAGGTGTCATTTAACAAGTTTAAAAACCTAATTCCCTTTGCTGAGCTACTAGTCCCTATGTCCCAATTTATGTCCGGGTAATTAAAGTCTCCAATAATTAAAGTGTTACCCAGATTTGCAGCTTTCTCAATTTGCTCAAACATCTGTTGTTCCTCGTCAATATTAACATTAGGTGGTTTATAACATATCACAACCAATAGTTGGTTTCCCTTCTTTTCCCCCAAGCAGATATTTACCCATAAAGCCTCCACATTTTCCTCATCGCATTCCATTTGCTTAAGATTTGGCTTTAAATCATGGTTGACATACAAACATACCCCACCACCCTTCTTGTTTTTCCTATCCTTCCTAAATAACATGTACTCATTTAAGTTAACTTAAACCGTCTGTTTATTATCAGGTAGTTGTGGTGAGTAGAAAAAATAAACTCACAGAAAGGTTGAACTCAATAGCTTAGTTGCTAAGCAGTATAATACCTACAAATTAATGCTTTAAGGAAATATATACAATCTTGCAAAAACTCTGTAACCAAAAAAATGCAAAAGGATACTGTCTTTGAAGAGAGTTTGTAGTTGAGCCTTCATTAAACTTGCTAAATGTTTAGTTAACTTCAACGTTGCTGTCTGAAAAAAATATGCAAAGAAGGCTAAATGTAAAAGGAAGAAAAAAAATGCTTTAGGCAAAAGGCAAACCTTCCATGCTATAAAACACTAAAAAGCACAACCTAAAAAAAAAAAAAAAAGTACAAAAGGGAGACCAATAGTGCAGACTGAAAATAAAAAAATCCGTGTATAAAAAGCTAAAAAACACACTCACAAACAAACGTAAAAAGTAGGCAGGGTATAGTTGGTCCTCTTCAAATATTTCTTCGCTTCTCAGTGTAGAAACGGGTACTAAAATGGAGCACAGAGACGGACCATAGTGCAAAATGTATAATATAAAGAAAACAGCTTTATTGGACACACTTACAAAATTATGGTGGTAAAAAGGCACTTCAAATCAAACATAGATGTCTTCCATCAAAGGAACGATTGTATCATCAGACAGTCCCAAAGACATCCGAGATGAAGAAATTGCACAGTAAAAAAATAAATAAATAGTAAGATAAAGCTTGCCACCCTACGCGTTTCGTCTATTCAGACTTCGTCAGGGGCTTGTGGCATCAAAATATACATCATACATACATTACAATACTTAAATACCCTGCCTTACACATAAAAACAGCCAATCCTAAAGGTTTCTTCAATCGGAGCCAGCTGTAGAAAATTCCTTCCATCCGATTTCCTCATTTTCGCGCTCGAAACGGACGCGTGCGTTCCAAGCCTCTTTTTCGTAAACCCGGAAATCCCATTACGTCTCTGCATGGAACGCAAATGCGTTCCACTTCGTCGAAAAAACAGGAAGTGATTTTTAATTCATGCGCAGAAGTCTCTACCTGGAACGCAAATGCGTTCCACTTCACTGGTAATCGGCAAATTCTTCCTTCGAGCGCAAATGTGACTCAGTCTCTCTATATATAGAGAGACTGAGTCACATTTGCGCTCGAAGGAAGAATTTGCCGATTACCAGTGAAGTGGAACGCATTGCGCAGCTTAATGAGACCGGGGCCGGAATATGACGTCATATTCCGGCGCCGGTCTCTTGCTAGCGCGCGAGGGCGGGGGAGCAAAGACAGAACAGCCTGCTCCCCCTGCGGCCGCCAGCAGACCTCCCCAGCCAGTGGCCGCCGGCCAGCAGACCTCCCCAGCCAGCGGCCAGCAGAAGACCTCCCCCTGCGTCCACTAGCCCACCCAGCCGGTCACCAACATGTAAAATATGTAATTCTGTCAGTGTCAGTGTGAGGGTATGTGTGTGTGTGTCTGTGTCATGGTGTGTGTGTGTGTCTGTGTGTCTGTGTCATGGTGTGTGTGTCTGTGTCATGGTGTGTGTGTGTATGTGTCATGGTGTGTGTGTCTGTGTCATTGTGTGTGTGTCTGTGTCATTGTGTGTGTGTCTGTGTCATTGTGTGTGTGTCTGTGTCTGTGTCATTGTGTGTGTGTCTGTGTCATTGTGTGTGTGTGTCTGTGTCATTGTGTGTGTGTGTCTGTGTCATTGTGTGTGTGTGTCTGTGTCATTGTGTGTGTGTGTGTGTGTCATTATGTGTGTGTCTGTGTCATTATGTGTGTGTGTGTGTGTGTGTCATTGTGTGTGTGTGTGTGTGTGTCTGTGTCATGGTGTGTGTGTGTGTCATGGTGTGTGTGTGTGTGTCATGGTGTGTGTGTGTGTATGTGTGTTTGTGTCATGGTGTGTGTGTGTCTGTCATTGTGTGTCTGTCATTGTGTGTGTGTGTGTGTCTGTATAGTGTGTGTGTGTCTGTGTCATTGTGTGTGTCTGTGTCATGGTGTGTGTGTCGGTGTCATTGTGTGTGTGTCTGTGTCATGGTGTGTGTGTCTGTGTCATGGTGTGTCTGTGTCATGGTGTATCTGTGTGTCTGTGTGTATTTAAAAAGTGTTTTTACTCACCTTTTTTTTTCTCCCCACGCCATGCTGGTCTCCCCTCGACTGGCCCTGCCTCTATGGCTGAGATCATCAAGCATGATGATCTGAGCCAATCCAATGCTCTGCCATAGGATTGGCTGCAAAGGTGCTGCACACTGTGCAATCACGCTGTGCAGCACTGACACAGGAAGCACCTCTAGTGACTGTCTGAGTGACTGTCACTAGAGGTGTCACTAGGAAGCAATGTAAACACTGCATGTGAGTATGCGTAATGTATTATTAAATTAAAAGGACCAATATTATATATTAGAAAAAGAAATATATATATATATATTATATATATATATATATATATATATATATATATATATATATATATATTACTGAACCATCTGGGGTGGCAAGACATTGCCTTACATATTACATACGGCAATATATGGGGCAATGACTTATGGGGCTGGCATAGATTTTTTTTTTTCCAGGGCTGCTTTGTATCCCCAGTCCGGCCCTGTCGACTGTATATGGGACAACACTGTGATAGAGTTTACTCTGTTTATATAATTAATTGGAAGAAGTTTTCTAAATTTAAAAGTCCATCTTAGCAAGATTTCCAATATTTGGTTAGACATATTAAGAATTTTAAAATGTTTAGGATTTGACCAGATAAGAAAATAGGGGTCAACTTGTAGCAACCTAAATTTTTGATTCTTTTATTGTCCAACATGAATAGATGTGAAAGTGTGCAGGCTTCATGGATTTTATGTATACCTGGGTATCCTAATCCATCTGTATCTATCTTTCTTTTAAGAGTGGCCCCCAGGATTCTTGGTTTCTTCGATCCCCATACATATGCTAAGAAGAGGATCTCAATTTCTCTTATTATTGCATGAGTGACTGGAACTGGAAGAGCCCTGAATAGATATAAACTTTAGGGAGCAACTAGGCTTTAAGAATATTTATGCATCCTTGCCACGCTATCTCTGGACCAGGGTTTCACAATAAATTTTTCCTTTGGAACCTTGGACAATTCTGGGTATTCATTGCATAAATCACCCCAAAAAGCAGTAAGAGAAACTTCTTTACATTTTTGGCTTAGTTGATTGTCAGAAGTTATATCAATCAGATTCTCAAAATCTACATCAGAAAAATTGTCTGGCTTGTCTTTTATGAATGGATTTCGACTGGATTTCCAGTCATTATTGTTTTCATTCAAGAATGGGAAAATACTGACTAATAGATGGGATTAAATGGCGAAGATGATCTACAATTTCATTTGGAATTTCATCTTCAAGTTCAATTTTTGATTCTTCAAAAAAATGTTGCATGTTCATCGTCACCCGTAATGGAAAAATGCCTTTCTGGCATTAACTGAGGTGCTACTCAGCAAGCATCTGCCGGTGTATCCGACTCCTGCGGCATGTTGAAGGCCGCCGCGCGCTGCGGATCCATTCCAACTTATAATCCCACATCAGCCCACGGTGTTGACGACGTCGGCGTGTGTGTGACATCACATAAAGGACGCGCACACATGTTCTGGGGTTAAAGGCCGGACATGGCCAATCAGATCTAAGGGAGGCTTATTTAAACTCCTTTTTCCTTTTCCTCATTGTCCTGTCATGGTTTCCCTAAGTGGTTGTCCGAGAGTGTGTTCCTGAGCGTTTATTTCTGGTTATTGACTTTGGCTTAGTTTTGACTTCCCTGTATTCTGGTATCCTTGACTTTTGGCTTTCTCTTATCGTTGTGTCTCATTCTGTGTCCCTAACCTCGGCAAGTTTTCTGACTATTCTCTGGTACGTTAAGTCCGGTCATTCTAGGCCCAGTAAGACATTACCTTTAGTCCTATGTGTGATACAGTTCTGCGTGCTGGATCAACTAGTAATCCTGACAGAAAATCCTTAAGTGTTTGCAAAGAGTTCAAATTATTTTGCTCCACAGTTGAGGTCCAAAACTGCAGCTTACGAGACAGTGAAAATATTTTATCTCTTGCATTAAAAATATTAGTGTTTTTTTCCTTGGAGTGATAAACATACGGCATTTAATTTTGTGAATATGTCTGCAAGTTATGCTTCTTTGGATACCCACAGAGTGTTTGTCGCACGTATTTCACCTCACCTTGTGGTGTTGGTGATAGTAATTGCATTTCTAGCAGTGATGGAGGTGCCGTTCTATGGTCCGGTACTGGTATACCTGACTGCTGCAGCATATCTGTGGACCCACACCATATTGTAGCCACACATCAGCCCATGGTAATGACGGCGTCAATGTGCATGTGACATCCCATAATAGACACACACGTTCTGGGGTCAAAGGCCGGTTATGGCCAATCGGATCTGCAAGAGGGTTATTTAAACTAATTTCTCCTTTTACTCATTGCCCTGTTGTGGTTTCCCTTAGTGGTTGTCCAAGAGTGTGTTCTTGAGCGTTTATTTCTGGTTATTGACTTTGGCTTCGTTTTGACTTCCCTGTATTCTGGTATCCCTAACTCTTGGCTTTCCCTCATCGTTGTGTCTCATTCTGTGTCCCCAACCTCGGCAAGTATTCTGACTATTCTCTGGTACATTAAGTCTGGCCATTCTAAGGCCTGGTAAGGTTTTACTTTTAGTCCTAGGTGTGATACTGTTCTGTGTGTTAGATCAACTAGTAATCCTGACAGTTTGTTAATCGATCAGATAATCTAAATTTACGATTTTGGAAATATGCAAACAGTTCTTGACGCAATTCAAACAATCTAACAAGGACTTTACCTTGTGATAGCCAACAGCCTTCTCAAGGCAAAAGCAGAGCGGTGACTACGCACATCTTCACATATAATTTTAAACAGTCATGACTATAATGGTGGACTTTTTATAAAATCAGTAATCTGGACCGATTCGTCTAGCATAGTTTTAAGTGAGATTTAAATCTTTTTAGCTACCAGTGCATGTCTGTGAAAAACACAGTGAGAACTGGTGCTGTTTTTTGCTATATTTCTTATTTGTGTCACAGCACCTGCCACTCTCCAAACCATTGCTTTGGCACCATAAGTTGCACACATCCATCCCAATTTATACTGTGTGTTCATGAATTTCTGGAAACAGTTAAAGATATTCTCACCAGTGGTATGAGTTTTCAAAGTTTCACTCTGAAGCAAGTCTTTTTTAATCTGTTTGTCAAAATTATATCTTACAAAAAACAACAAAACTGAAAGACCTGCAACATCTGTGGACTTGTCTAATTGCAGTGAGTACCCTTTACATTGATGCAGTCGAGAAATTAGTTCAGTATGGATGTCATAAGCAAGATTATGAATTTGGAGCAAAAAACTGTTGTTGGAAAGTGGCTGTCATGATCTTGTGCATGTCAGGGATGAGACTGGAACTGGGGTTTACTTCAGGGTCTTCGACATTATAATAAGAACAGGCTATCCTATAATAGAAATTATAGGAATGAGAGAGAGAACAGAACCAAATGACAGGCTATAGGCTATAAATTAAAGGATTTTAGACAATAAGCCCAAAGTGGAAATAAGGTAAACCTAGAAATGAAGTTATAGGTAGGAGATCGAAGATAAACCTATAAGAGAAATTATAGGTACAATCTTAAGGGAAAACAGAAAACAGGATTTAGGCAATATGCCCCAGAACAGGATATAAAGAAGCAGGGAAACCTATAAGAGAGAACGATAAATCCACAGAATGAAAACATATTAAAGATATAATAAGTTACAGGAAAACAAACAACAACAACAACTAAACAGAACTAGACAGAAATATAAAGATTACTTATATACGTTTGTAGTTATTCAGTCTCTTTGGATTAGAGGTTGTACTTTAGTAGCAGGTCTATTATGACAGGTGCCAATATAATCTGGAAGAGTTGTAAATCCAATGCAGGAGTAACGCAGGTAGCCACAAAGTAATAATAAATTAAAGTCCAGTATAGAATTAAGCAAATTGGATGTCAAGCAAGAATTTAGGGTTGTTTCCAGTTGGAATGGTGCAGGTTTGTAGATAAAGCAGGTATGTAGAGTTATTCAGGCAAGTCTGGAGCAGGTTGGTGAGTAAAGTAGATTTTGAAGCCAATAAGGTAACTCCACAGGTTATAACACAGGAGCCAGGATTCACAGTCTTTAAGGCAATCATCAACTTCAATGTCAAGGCAATGAGGCGAGTTGGGTGTAACCTTTTATGGGATCTGAATTGGTCCAGGCAGGTGAGGATGAGATGGAAATTTCTGTGCTAGTGGTTAGGGAGGCCACTAGTGGCAAATAAAATCAGTGCAGGAACTTGTTTTTTGGAAGGAACAGAATAAACAGAACAAAAAGTCTTGTTTCTCAGGATAGGATCCTGACAGTGGCACAGCTTACTTTTGTTTTACTCAACTTCTCACTTAAAATACATGAACTATTTGTTTTGCAAATGAAGTTATTAGTGATTTGCAAATTGTGTGTGCTTCTCCTGCAAGTGCTATGCAGTAACTCACTCTGTAAGAAGCCTCTTTGGCTTTTTCTTTAGCATTTTGAAATTTTTTGCTCAAAAATTGTTTACTCTTCTGATACTCCTTTAGCGTTTGCTTAAAAAAGTCAATGTGTTTATCTTTGAACTCTGCATGGTTTTGCTCAAAATGACAATGTCATTTAGCAGGTGCTAATGAACTGTTTGACAATATTTTATTGCAAAGTATGCATTGTGCTTCAGCACAATCTTAATTTCTGTCACTTGTGAATCCAACTGACAAGTAGCTACCATCATATGTTCTTTTCTTTGTTTGAGAAGCCGACTGGCACTTGTCACTTGTTTCTGCTATTTGAGGAACTGTAGATACAACTATTTTGGGCATGTTTTCTGGATTTTTGCTGAACAGGTAGAAGTAGTAATAATTTTACTCAGAAGAGTTCCCTGCTTTAACCAGCTTTCCAAATTCATGGTTGTTTATTGGTAAAACAAACAAAACACTTTGAAAAATACAGATCTCACAACCTGACTGAAAAGGATGCTGAGTTTGATAATGCTCTTAGAAAGAACTGAACTTATACTGAACTTAAGCAGGATTTTGAGTGAGACTTGGAGCAACAGATTTGACCACTTTGAAAAATACAGATCTCAAAACCTGGCTGAAAAGGATGCTGATTTTGATAAAACTCTTAGAAAGAACTGAACTTAAGCAGGATTTTAGAGTTAGACTTGGAGCAAAAAGACTTTGAAAAAGTGCTCCTTACAGAGCCTTTCAATGCCCCTGACAGAGTCTTGTAATGTCCCTAACAGAGAATTTCAATGTCCCTACCTAACAGAGCTTTCTATGTCCCTACCTAACAGAGCTTTCTATGACAATAACAGAGCTTTAACTATCAGGTCCACTCTCTATCACTCCTCTACCACGAGTGATAGAAAATGGCTGAATTTCAATGCCACTGACAGAGTTTTCAATATCCTTCACAGAGTCTTTAATACCCTTGACAAAGTATTTTAATGTCCCTTACAGAGCCTTTTAATGTCGCTCACAGAGTCTTTCAATGCCCCTGACAGAGGCCTTTAATGTCCCCAACAGAGAATTTCATTGGCCCTGACCAGGGCTGGCCTTAGGCCATTAGGCGCCCTGTGCAAAAAGTTTTCACGGCGCCCCACCTCCCCACCAAGTTGCCTGTATACAGTGACACACACACAGGCACAGGCAGTCACACAAACAGTTACAGGCAGACAGTCAGACACGCTCAGTTACAGGCAGACAGTCACACACACACACACACACACACACAGTTACAGGCAGACAGTCACACATGCTCAGTTACAGGCAGACAATCACAGATCCAAACACACAGTTAAATGCAGACAGTCACACACAGTTACATGCACACAATCACAAACAGTTACAGGCACACAGTCACACACAGTTACAGGCAGACAGTCACACATACAGTCACAGGGAGATAGTCACACACACAGTCACAGGCAGACAGTCACACATACTCCATTACAAGCAGACAGTCATACACACTCGGTTACAGGTATGCAGACACTCACACATGCTGATAGGCGCACACACACTCAGTTAAAGGCAGATAGTCACACATACAGGCACACACAATGGCACAGCTACAGTGACACACACAATTGGAGTCACACACAGTTACAGTCACACACACAGGCAGGCAGGCAGTCACACACACAGGCAGAAAGTCACACACACACACACACACACACACACAGGCAGGCAGTCACACACACACACACAGACAGACAGTCACACAAAGACAGTCATTCAGACAGACAGTCACACACACACAGGGAGGCAGTCACACAAACAGGCAAACAGTCACACACAGGCAGTCAGTCACACAAAAACACACACACACAGACTTACCTCTTTCAATTATGGCTGGAAGGGGGAGTGGAAGCAGTTCGTTGTTGGGGAAACAGGGACTCCTTCCTTCTTCCCTCTTCCTATGAAGCAGTTACCAGGGGCTTTGGGTAGGTATAAGCCCCGCCTCCACCTCAGACAAACCACGCCCCGCTGCTAGGTAAGCCCCACCCCGTTGCCTCAATTTTTATTTCATTTTTTAGACTCGGGTGGAGAATAGTGAAATCCTCCACCCGGGTACCTGTTTTAGCCCTCCTGCACTCCTGTCACCCGGCCATGTGCACCCTGTGCGGCCGCACACCTCGCACACCCCTAAGGCCGGCCCTGCCCCTGACAGAGTCGTTCAATGCCCCTTACAGATTCATTCAATGCCCCTGACATAGACTTTCAATGCCCCTGACAGAGTCTTTCAATGCCCCTGACAGAGTCTTTCAATGCCTCTGACAGAGTCTTTCAATGCCCCTCACAGAGTCTTTCAATGCCCTTGAAAGTCTTTCAATGCCCCTGACATACCCTTTTAATGTCCCTAACACAGATATTCAATGTCCCTACCTAACAGAGCTTTCTATGTCCCTGCCTAATAGAGCTTTATGTGACAATAGCAAAGCTTTAAGTATCAGGTCCACTCTCTATCACTCCTCTACCACGAGTGATAGAAAATGGATGACGGCAGGGCTGGCTGACTGACTGCTGGGTGGGCTGACTTACAGCTGGGCGGACTGACTTACAGCTGGGTGGGCTGACTTAAGGCTGGGCAGGCTGGCTGACGGCTGGGCTCTCTCACAGACGAGCTAAGTGGCTGGCTGATGGCAGGGCGGGCGGAAGGGCAGGCGGCAGGGTGGGCTCTGACGGCAGAGCCAGCTGACGGCAAGGCGTGCAGACAGCAAGGCTAGCTGACAGCAGGGCGTGCTTAAGATTGCGCTCCCGCAAGCTCTTATGAGCCTTCCGGGAACAGCAGGTAGCGGCGGCCATCTTGCAAATGCAGCAGAACCCCAATTTTGTTATCGCGGATCCCTAGGGTTCTACACAAATAGGTGTTTTAGAGCAGTAAAATGTATTATACTGATAATATCATTGGTGAAATGGCAGTTTATGTGTGAAAAATGCAAAAAAAACCTAATATAAATGCTAAATTTGGCCAAGGTTTGTGACTAAGTGGCTACTAAAAAAGACTGGACATACCCCATTTTGAATACTATTAGTTGTGTACTTTTAGAAATGGTATGCCATGATGGGGTTAATTTTCATTCCTGAGCTGCCATATAGTCTCAAAAAGCAACATACGCCCAGCAAACCACCCAGCAAATTTCAACGTGCAAACATGGAAAAGGGGAAAGCCTACATTTGACCAGTATAAGTTTGCAAAAATCCATAAAACCTGTACATTGGGGGTACTGTTGTACTCAGGAGATGTTGCTGAACACATGTTGGGGTGCTCTTTTTCAGTAACACATAACAGGAACTGAGAATCCATGCATAAAGTACAATGTGAGAGAAAAATAACACAAAAAAATTACTACTTAAAAGGTTCACAAAGACTGGTGGTAGAATTAGTGCATGGCAAGCGTTAAATACCACCATTTGAAATACCCTAAGGTGTCTACTTTTCAAAAATATATGGTTTGATAGGGGTAAACTTCAAAAATGTCCCAAATAGGACATGATGACCAGCTGTGAAAATTCTAAGTTGGAAAACTGAAATGCGCACCCTCCAAAAAAGGTATTTTAGTACCCAGAGAAACTGACACACCTATACATGGGTGGTATCACTGTACTCAGGAGATGTTGCTGAACACATATCGGGGTGTTCTTTGGCAGTAACCCATAGTTCTTAGTACATGTATTCTCAAATTGCTAAGTGTGTCAAAAAATCACCAATTTATTTTGTTTTTCTTAATTTGGCACAGATTGGTGGTAAAATGGTTGCATGAAAAGAGTCAATAGATTGTCTTCTTTTAAAAAAAATATACATGTGAAGGGTTATTCAGGGATTGCTGACAGATATCAGTGTTACAATGTAACTTTCTTTAATTTTGAAAAAAAAAATGGTTTGGAAATAGCAAAGTGCTACTTGTACTTATTGCCCTATAACTTGCAAAAAAAAGCTGAGAACATGTTAACATTGGGTATTTCTAAACTCAGGACAACATTTAGAAACTATTTAGCATGGGTGTTATTTTTGGCGGTTGTAGGTGTGTAACAGATTTTGGGGGTCAAAGTTAGAAAAAAATATATTTTTTTCATAATATTTGATCATTTTTTATAGTAAATTATATAATATGATGAAAATAATGGTATCTTTAGAAAGACAATTTAATGGTGAGAAAAACGGTATATAATATGTGAGGGTACAGTAAATAAGTAAAAGGAAAATTACAGCTACACAAACACTGCAGAAATATAAAAACATCCCTGTTCCTTAACAGTAAGAAAATTGAAAAACGGTCTGGTCACTAATGGGTTAAGCCAGGTCATGGTGAAACACTTTAAGTTACCATATTAGCTATTATATGTTGTATTGTTTTACCTATTTTTAGTTGTTTTATGATATCTTCTTGTTTTTATTAATATAAATACTTTTTTATTGGACCTGACTATTTACTGCTGGATTCCTGGATATCCTTAGTGGAGATAAATACCACCTGCGCTTATTGGATTTAGCAAACCTTAAATAAAGCTTGCTGCTTTATTTAAAAACACCTCACCTAGGCAAAAATAAAACAACTTTTAAATCCTTTTAAATCCTGTGAGACTTGAAATTGCTGTTTGGTGAGACTTAAAATTGCTCTTTTGGTGTTTAGATCTTGTATGTTGCATGATTTGGCTCCAGCAGCACCTTGTAATGTATACATGTTCAGGTGAGTGCAGTCTCTTGGTTTTTATATATATATATATATATATATATATATATATATATATATATATATATGTGGCAGTTTGTGAATTGCTGTATTATATTCTGTGTGTTTCCCCGTTATTTTCATATAAATGTTTCTGCTCCTCATTTGGGAGGTCTTCTATGAAGGGAAGCAGGGGCAACCAGTCGTGTTGCTAGGAGGCACGCTACAACTGGTGGCAGTACTGGGATCCCACATCGCAGCCACATGGAACCAGTGTTCGGGAGTTGAACAAACCCATGGACTACACCACTCTAAAGAGACAAACATTATATGACCTGGTGGAAACCAGAGAGTAATCAGCTGGAAGTTGTAACAAGGCTGACCTGACTGCAGCCCTCATGGAAGAAGACCGTACATGCAGGGAGGCAGCTGTGCCGCAGCCGGAGGGCAAAAGAAGACCCCCACAGAGGAAACCATGAACAGAATTCTCACTGAGGTACAAGCATATGTCCTCACCCAGAAAAATGGGGTGAACCCCCTACAACCAGATGAACGACAGACCAGAGAGAGGTCCCCAGAAGGTCCGGCCAGCCGGGTCTGAAAGTCCAAGTTGCCCTTTGCCACCTTCAAAGAGTTCAAGGAGACAGAAGAAGGCATCAACGACTTCCTACAGGATTTTAGGCACCAGTGTCTATTACAGGAAGTTGCCCCTGCAGAATGGGTCACTATCTTGGCCAGGATGCTAACGGGGAGGGCAGCAGATGCCTACCGAGATGTCCCAGCAGACAATATCCAGGAGTATGAGTTCGTCAAGGAAGTCCTACTAGCCCGGTACGCAGTGACCCCGGAGGTGTACCGCAGAAAGTTCAGGGGGACCAAGAAAGGTGAGAAGGACTCCCATGCTGAGTTGGCATGCCGCATCGTCCCAGCCACCCAGAGCTTGATGGCCTCGCAACAAGATTCTCCAGTTGTTCATGCTCGAACACTTTTACAACGGGCTCCCGACCGAGGTGAAGTAATGGGTGAGAGACTGGCAGCCCAAGACCATGACTGAAGCAGCCAAACGGGCTGATGAGTATGTGGATACTCGATGGTCCCAACTCCCTGCTCCCTCTCCCAGCTATCACCCCCCCATCTGACCTCTGCTACAACCCAACCCCACAACTGCAGCTCCCCTTCGTGGGTTCCCCGACCAGCCACCCCCAGCGAGCGTTTCCCAGTACAGACCCGCGATGCTACCAGTGCAACCAGCCCAGCCACATCAAAACGAACTGTCCCCAAAATCAGGGCAGATCGCAGTGGGTCACCCCCGTAGCCCCTACTGTACCACAAGCAGCAGCCCTCTGCTACCAAGATGACCTCACCGATTTCCAGAGCCCCAACGAAGAAGCCTGGACCATCCTGCATGAGGCGAATCCAGTCCAGGCCACCCATGATAACCGGGACCACCACAGACAGCCAATGCAGTTGAGCGGGTGCAAGGTCCAGGTGCTACAAGACACTGGAGCCATCCTAACTCTGGTGCGACCCCAGATTATCACAGAAGAAGAGAGGATGGGAGGGTAACATCACTGCCCGAGTGGCAGGAGGAGACGTCCACTACCTACCCACTGCCTGTGTTCACCTTGACAGGGGCACTGGAGCCCAAAGAGTTAAAGTTTGCCTCATGGATTGGCTACCCGCAGAAGTGCTGCTTGGCAACAACATGGGCCATCTCTATCTATGTCTCCATCCAGGCCCTTGAAGACGTTTACCCTCTGATGACCCGGCAGCAGGCCCGCAACCCTGGCACTGCTCACACTCTGAGGCTCAGGAAGGCACCCACACCTGTCCCTATGCCCCAGCCCCTCGAAGGCAGCCCTGTAAGGGCCAGTCCCCCTACACCTGTTTCCCGTAGCCACCCCTATAAGCAGATCCCCCTGGGCTAAACCTCCTCCCCCAGTCTCCAGTACTGTGCTGCACACCCAATATTATCTAGAAATCAGGTCCCACCAAAGGCTTTAAGATTTGTAAAAGCCTGGGAGAAGGTGCTAAACCAAGACATACCCAACAAAGTTTGGTCCAAACTGTTGATTGCTCACAAGCACCTAACATTGAACACAACCCATATTGAGACTAGCTATCTGATAGCTGCACTAGACATGTAATGGTTACATCTTAGAAATTCTAGACAGTTATATATTAAGTATACTTAAGGATGTTTTATAATCTGTAATCCTTGACCACTTTCTCCACTTTCTGAATCTTATTTTATTTTATTTTAATTTATTCTACTAAGTAAGCTCCTGGATAACTGTTACTATTTTTATAGTATTTACAATCTATCTACGGTATTTATGTGGTTACAATTGTATGGGGTTTCCCGAGTCACAATGCAGGGTTTGTCCAGTAGGGGACTACATGGGGGACTGAGTTTTAAAGCCAGAGTACCCAGCATACACTGCTGTACCAAGGAGATAATTATCCCAGAATGCATTGCTAATGGGATTATTCCTTGGTACAGAGAAATACAGTTTTCATATTAAAATCTATAACCGACATCATATTTATGCTAGACAGCTATTTAACCCTTTATTACATAGCTGGGACATGGGCGCACAGTTAAGGGAACTTGCGCTCAGAGCCCAGCACAAATAACCGTTCAGTTTCCCTTATCAGGACCACTTCGTTTAACCGATTGTCTGAACTGAGGGAATAAAAGTCCAGAAAACGGCAAACTCCCGAACAGCTCGGAAGTCCAGCGGGGCTTGTGTTGCCGAGTAGCCGATTTTAGTTCCAAGCACTCGATGACAAAACCCGTCTGGCTTTCCACGAACAAAGATGGCCGCCGCCTTGTGTTCGGTACACGAATGGCGGCCACCTGCAACAGACTGCAATTAACACCGATACATTGTTGCAAAGTACCCAAGTGGAGACACACGACCTGCTATGGGTGGTCTCCCATTCGGTACCTTGCTTATTCCACGAACAGTGCTGTGATTCAGTGCAGTGGAGTGGATAACCAGACTTAATATTAGCGGTATTTGTGTGCTGTAACACACAAATGCCGCATACATTGCACAATACGGATAACAGTAGCAGAAATATACAGTTTGGTTAAATACACAGTTTAGTTCTGTAAGTGGCTAGATTTGCCACAATGAAACTCACTGTATGGTCGTCTGGAGCTGGTGAATTCTCTGGATCGTCACTGGCGTCCGCGTGATAGGAAGAATGGGGAACGGGTTTTTGTCTCCTGGTAGTTGGAGCGTTGCTGGAAAGAGCCTCGTCCCGAGCCACGGGATTGGAAGTAGGTACGGGCGGACAGACAGCTCCTGAATCTGCCGGTCCTGGTGGAGACCCGCCCCTGGAATAACCGGCTCATGGAGGCTTGGGCCTTGTCAAGGGCTGTAAATGCCCCAACGAAACATCCCAGGTCCTTAATAAAGAAATCACCAAAGAGCAAGCCTTGGGCATCCTTACCAGCCTCTGTGAGGACAAGATTGGCTAGCTTGGGCTCAATCTTAAACAAGATGGCTTTACGCCGTTAACACTCCCAGCAATACAAATTTCTCTCTGGACTCAACCACGTAGGTCTTCAGGGTCGACCATGCGGTTCCCCGCTCTGGCGTCTTCCGCCAAGTCAAACAATTTGGCCAGGGGACCAAAAATATCTAGGTGTTTGTCCTGGCATGACTTCAAGGTATAATCTAGCCCTTTACGGGGGTTCCAGCCCAGTTTAGTGGGGAACTGTGTCATTTTGGAGTCTACCTCAGGAGTGCCACACACTTTATTTGGCACCACAGGCCTGGGACACTCCACCCTAAATTTGCTACGTGCCGCTTTGCTAAAAGGGCGCCGTACCCAATTCTCAAGGTACGTGGCAACATGGTCAGCCGGGAGCCACTACGCCAACCTCGGATGGTGTAGGTCATCCGTGTAGAAGAGTGGGACATGCAATGGATCCATGAGGGCGGACCCCGGAGCTGTGGGGTGCCTAGTCCCTGTATCGCCTCTGGACGTCTCTGCCTGAGCAAAGGGAAGGAGGTCAAAGCCCATCTTAGCCTTCTCACCACACCCGATATCTGAGTCGGAGTCACTCTCTAGCTGTACTCTGGCACATTTACATAGCCGCGCCCATTCTGCCTGGCGCAGAAAGGCTCTTTTGCGTGGATGAGACACGCTTTCTGGGGCGACCGTAGGTACGCCAGTCATAGAAGTTCTGGAGGCAGAGGGGTGTTAGGACTTATGGATAGCCTTTCTGGGTGCCTCTCCCGGTGGGTCCACAGCATTGTGGAACCCGAGAATTGCGCGTCCGAAGGACGTGGCAATAGGGCTTGGGATATAGTATGGGAGAGGGTAGATGACATGGACCCCATGGCTGCCATAATGGCGTCTGTCATCGAGTGCTGTAGAGCTAAGAATTGTGCCCCTTCATGGTGGATGGGCCTGTCTACCAGAGTGGGTGGAGTGCCCGAGGTGACAGCGTAAATGGGGCATCAATCTCCCCAGAGGGTGGGGAGCTGGAAGGTAGCCTGGGTTTAGGCATAATGGAAAAAACAGGACCTAATCCCTAGGTACTAAATTAGCAGAATAGTATGGGTTAGTCACCCAAACTGAAAGCAAACAGGTATAAGAGAGATCTCACCAGGGCCCAGACCAGTGGCACACGCAAACATGAGGTAGGAAGGGAGACAGGAAGTCAGAAAATGGCCGCCGGCAATCTCACGAGAAGTTAGAGAACCGAACATTCGGTAAAAGAAACAAATTTGTGTAAATAGATATAGGAAGAGGAAAAACAGATGAACGAGCAGGCCATTCGTATAAAAATTTGTCGAACGCGGCAGACAGGCGAATGATGCTATATGCCGGTAAAACTAACTAACAGTATGTGTTCATGACGAATAAGCTGAACGGGCTTGATTCCTTCACGAAAAGCAGCCGAACAGAATGGAGAAACGGGTGCAAAAGGGCGCCAAAAGGACAGGGAGGGGTAAAGCAAGACGGAGATAAGGAATTGAAAAGGATATAAGAAAAACAACAAGGACAAAGTCAAGTGAAAGGAGTACAATCAATAATACAAGGGAGGTCTGGACCCTGGGCTCACATGTAACACACATATGTGTAGCATTAAACAAGCAAAAGGAAAATGAACAGAGAAAAAATAATATATATAAAAACAAATAAAGAATCAATAAACCGAGAAAACAATACAGTGTAATACCAAGAATAAATAACAATATCAATAGCAAGCAATCAATAAGTAAATCAGAGAGAAAATGTGAGCTGTACTTATCTTCGGAGCAGCAAAGAAAGAGGGAAATGGAAGGGAAGTGCTGCCTATTATACTGGGACCTGAGCAGGGAGGGGCCTATGTTACTGCATGATCATTGTTTTTTCATTCTGTTTGTATTCTTTGCTGCTATTGGTGGACAGTAAAGAAAGGGATATGCAATATGAGCCTCATAATGGCAGGTATTAATTTGCTAGAGTAGGACCAGCCAAGAATGGGATACATTGATATTGTGTCAGACGTATGCAATGTATCATATACTGTAACTAAACCACCATTATTTGTTTTGAAATAGAACTATTACATTCTGTGAGACTTGAAATTGCTGTTTGGTGATTGAGTGAATGTTCTGGATCGTGTATGTTATATAAATAAGTAAATATATATATATATATATATATATATATATATATATATATATATATATATATATTTACAGAGAAAGATCTGCATTACCAACATTACCCAACATCCTAGAGTGGGGCTTATACCATTTCAAGCTATACTTCTGGAGGCAGTGCTGAGGACGCATAATATGTGAGCATATATTTTATACCTATATACTTCCGTCCATTATCCTGATTTACTGCACTATATTTTTTTATTCTCTCCTATATACCTGCGAGAATACCTATTACTACAAGGACAGCTGAACCGGAACTACACTATATCCCAAGATGAGGATCATTCTGTCAAGGCGTTCAAGTTGGAGCTGGATTTCAGATCCCCAAAAGTGTGAGTGCACATTGTACCTACCTAATTTCTATCAAGATATTTTAACTTGCTACACTATTAGTTTCCATTATCTCACCTTTGGCATTACATATATCTCCTAAGGACATTTCTGGTGTTACACCAATCCCTTTTTATCCTACCTTTTACCAGACAAAAGAGACACCAGACCTGGTGATTAAGCTGAATCGATGAACTGTACAAGTTACACAAAACATTTTAGCTTTGCCTCACTGATTGCTGAAGCACATACATTTGATTGTTTTTCTCCATATTTACCTACTTCTTCTTTCTTAGGCTTTCCACACCCACTCCAAGGGGCACTGATCTAAACAATCAGTGTGCTACCCCTACAAATGCTGGGAAATTGCACTGGGTATGCCTGACAGATTTACACACCTTGCAACATCCTCATATGGGGAAAGGGAGATTAATGACTCTGATCAGGAAGAGAAGACTTTGGTGTTGGGTTGTTCACTCCTGCTGCTGCACAATGATGCCTTGTTTCTGTCATTACTCGAGTGGTCTGAAACTGAGCTGAGTGGGAAATAGAGGGGTAGAGGGAAGCTAAAGAAACTCCACTACCTGTGAGACATGCCCAGTAATGCAATTTAGCTAAGATTATTGTAATTGGGTTTCAACTTCCAATCCCAAAAAAATTAAATAATACAAATCCATTTCAAACAAAAATCTAATTTCTATCCAGCTCACAACAAGGGAACAAGTCTGGAAGTATTGAATAATTTGGATAATAGTGAATTACAAACAAATCTCTCTAAACAGGAAATACAAAATCTTAAAATGTTAAAAGAAAGGGAAGGTGCCTTCTCTACTTTGTGTCAGTGTTTGCAGATGACACAAAACTAGGTAAGGTAATTAAATATGAACAGGATATTACTTTGATGCAAATCAGGATGTAGATAGATTAGGGGACTATGAACTCAATGGCTGATTAAATTTAAAGAAGATAAATGTAAAGTTGTGCACTTAGGAGTGAAGAATATACACACAAATGACACATTCAATATTAGTGAATTAGGGAAAACAACAGATAAGAAGTATTTGAAAATTGGTATAGAAACATAGAATGTGACGGCAGATAACGATTTGGCCCATTTAGTCTGCGCAATTTCTGAAATATTTTCATTAGCCCCTGGCCTTATCTTATAACTAGGATAGCCTTATGCCTATCCCACGTAGAGTAATACTTCCTGATATTATTTGTAAACATTTGCCCCTCTAATTTAAGACTATGTCCTTTTGTTGTGGTAGTTTCTCTTCTTTTAAACATAGTCCTTTACTGTGTTGATTCCCTTTATGTATTTGTATGGTTGTAGTGTATTCCCCCCTGCCTCATCTTTCCTCCAAGCTATACATGTTAAGATCCTTTAACCTTTCCTTATAAGTTTTATCCTGTAATCCATGAACCAGTTTAGTAGCTCTTCTATGAACTCTCTCCAAAGTATCAATATCCTTCTGGAGATATGGTCTCCAGTACTGCGTACAATACTTCAAATGAGGTCTCACCAGTGTTCTGTATAATGGCATGAGCACTTCCCTCTTTCTACTGCCTTTACAACCAAGCATTCTGTTAGCATTTCCTGCTGCTCTATTACATTGTCTGCCTACCTTTAAGTCATCTGAAATAATTACCCCTAAATCCCTTTCCTCAGATGTGGAGGTTAGGTTATCAAATATTCTGTACTCTGCCCTTGGGTTTTCACATCCAATATGCATTATCTTGCACTTATCCACAATAAATATCATTTTCTATTTGGCTTATCCCTCCTAGAACATCAACGCTGTTACATATCTTAGTGTCATCAGCAAAAAGATGTACCTTACCATCAAAACATTCTGCAATATCACTAATAAAAATATTAAAGAGAATGGGTCCAAGTACAGATCCCTGAGTTACCCCACTGGCGACAAGACCATGCTTCGAATATACTCCATTGACTACAACACTCTGTTGCCTGTCACTCAGCCACTGCCTTACCCATTCAACAATATTAGAATCCAAACTTAAAGATTGCAGTTTATTGATAAGTCTACTTCTCCACCCTAGCTATTCTTTTAGTTAAGCAATCAAAAAAATCAAAAACTTTAGTTTGGCAAGATCTCCTAGAAGTAAACCAATGTTGTCTATGATCTTGAATTCCATGTGATTTTAGATGTTCAACAATCCTATCCTTTAACATGGTTTCCATTACTTTCCCCACTACTGAAGTAAGGCTTACTGGCCTATAGTTGCCCGACTTCTCCCTACTACCTTTCTTGTGAATGGGCACAACATTTGCTAACTTCCAATCTTCTGGATGTACTCCTGTTAACAATGATTGGTTAAATAAATCTGTTAATGGTTTTGCTAGTACACCACTAAGCTCTTGTAATAGCTGTGGGTGTATTCCATCAGGCCCCATTGTCTTATGTATACAAATAGTGTTGTCGCGAACCCAAAATTTTCGGTTCGCGAACGGCGAACGCGAACTTCCTGAAATGTTCGCGAACCGGCGAACCGCGCGAACCGCGCGAACCGCCATTGACTTCAATGGGCAGGCGAATTTTAAAACCAACAGGGACTCTTTCTGGCCACAAAAGTGATGGAAAAGTTGTTTCAAGGGGACTAACACCTGGACTGTGGCATGCCGGAGGGGGATCCATGGCAAAACTCCCATGGAAAATTACACAGTTGATGCAGAGTCTGCTTTTAATCCATAAAGGGCAGAAATCACCTAACATTGACACCTGTCCTCAAAGCCCCTGATACACACTGACACAGAGCAGAATAGAGACTGTTCCCCGTCCTCAGAGACCATGATACACACTGACACAGAGCAGAATAGAGAATGTTACCCCTACATAGGGTCACTTGGCAGATATGGCGGGGTCGTGGGAGGGGGAGGATGACTTTCACCTCTTCCCCTGTTAGATTCCCGTTGTGCTGTGACATCACCCTTATACGCTGTGTAAAGCATACTATTTAATTTGATCAGCATGGCCACTTGAGTTTTTATAGTTTTCACGCTGCTTGTAGTTTATATATGACACAGAAGCTGGCAGGCAGGCAACTGCTCTTCTATTACAGTGACAAAAAAGGATTTCTTTAAAATCTAAAGCTTAAGCTATTGTTAAAACAGATATGAGTGGTGGCACTGACTGTGCAAATGGGCAAGGAATCCAACCTGACACAGAAGCTGGCAGGCAGGCAACTGCTCTTCTATTACAGTGAAAAAAAATGATTTCTTTAAAATCTAAAGCTTAAGCTATTGTTAAAACAGATATGAGTGGTGGCACTGACTGTGCAAATGGGCAAGGCATCCAACCTGACACAGAAGCTGGCAGGCAGGCAACTGCTCTTCTATTACAGTGGAAAAAAAAATGATTTCTTTAAAATCTAAAGCTTAAGCTATTGTTAAAACAGATATGAGTGGTGGCACTGACTGTGCAAATGGGCAAGGCATCCAACCTGACACAGAAGCTGGCAGGCAGGCACCTGCAATTACATTACACAGGAAAAAAAAAAAAAAGCAGCCTGATGTTATAGCCCTAAAAAGGGCTTTTTGGGGTGCTGTCCTTACAGCAGAGATCAGATGAGTCCTTCAGGATTGTAGTGGACACTGAATACCCTAGCCTAGCTATCAATTTCCCTATCTAATCAGCAGCAGCTAAACTTTCCCTCCTCTCACTAAGCATGCAGCTTCAGAATGAATCGAAAATGGATGCTGTGAGGGAGGTTGGAGGGTGTGGAAGGGAGGGAGTGCTGCTGATTGGCTGGAATGTGCCTGCTGACCGAGAGGCACAGGGTCAAAGTTTGCCCAATGATGACGAATAGGGGGCGGATCGAACCGCCCATGTGTTCGCCCACGGTGGCGAACGCGAACACGCTAAGTTCGCCAGGAACTGTTCGCCGGCGGACAGTTCGGTACATCACTATATACAAAATACAATCTACAGGAAGGAATAAACATAGAAGAATAGAGTGTAGTAAAATTAAAACACCATAAATGCGCTAATTTGGATTGCACTCACAGGATAAAAATGAAATGAAGGCGTATAAACAATCTCTAAGACTTGATGGGTATCTGCAGTCTTCTTTTGGACCTAATTAGAAAAGGAGAGACACACAAAACATAGTGCACCAATCAAATATGAAATTTTGTAGTTTTATTAGATTGCACTCACACAAAATCGGTTGAAATCCAGCATATCAGTCACTAAGGGAGTCACAGTGTCGACATTCTTCTTCCCAAAGTTGATGTAAAAGAAAGCCGGATAAAAAAACATAAAAACATATAAAGTAAAACAAAAATAAAATAAATATACAATAAAGTTCAGTAAAGTGCTGTTGTGGTCCCTCCACCCTACGCGTTTCGTCCGAAACCGAACTTCCTCAGGGCAAAAATGAAGGTCTATCGTTGCAGTATTCTCCGTCCGTCTTTTAAATCAAGTGCTGAAATTCCCGCCTTCTGGGTAGCCAATCACATTGAGTCGTATTGCACCATATTGTTTGTGTTCCATTTATGAGTTTCAAGCCTCTTTTTCGTGTCCGTTATGCGTATAATCACTTCCGGTATTTCGTGGAACGCAAAGATGCGTTCCACGATCGTAAACACGGAAGTGTCCAGAGTTATAAACGGAGCAAAAATAAAATAAAATGAGAAGAGAGGCAATCAGTTCTTAACAGAAATAGAATTTTACGAGTGCAAAATTCATTAAAAGTGGTCAAACGAAATAATAAAATATAATATTAGTTATTTCATCTTTAAAGAGATAAAATCATTAAAAACATTAAAAAATGATATATATATATATATATATATATATATATATATATATATATATAAAAGATGGTAGTGACACATAATTACAAAATAGAAATACCATATATAGATTCTCCTTGCTAACATTAAAAAATTATCATTAAAAATCCATAATAAGAAATTAATAATAAAAATACATATATATAATTCATAGATGGTACATAATGTATTTATATAAAAGGAGACAATTGGATGACATGAGAAAGTATTTCTATGTATATCTATTAATATACATTAAAATAGTTATAATTCTAAAAAGCATTAGGATGATAGAATTTTTTTTTTTTTATTATTCATAAAAGCATGTCATGTCAAAATCGACATTTAGTCCTTTTGGGCTAAGGGTTTTTGTATAATTTTTGTATTTCACTGTTCCATATTGTATCAATGCAATCTTTTGTGGACCCAGGACATGATAACTAGAGAAATCGCAATGTAGCCTTCCCTGTAACATATTTTATAAATTAATAAACATGAGGAGATGATGATTGCCCAGGTGGGATGAGATCATCAGAATTGACAATCTCAATCAAACCAATGCTTTCCTATGGGAAAGCATTGTGATTCATGAGATCATCACTTCTGATGATGCCAGCCAAGAAGGCAGATCAGGGGCAGAGCCAGCACCAGCAGACTGGAATAAGGGTAAGGTTTTAATATATTTAAGGGGGAAGAGGGGGCCAGGAGTCTAGTTTTTGACACGTTTGTGTTACTGGCCCTATAGTGTTTATTTAAACTTTCACTATTACATTGCTGAGTTAACCTTTTAAAATGTCATGAGTCTGCAATATATGGTACCATACAGCTAGAATATATATGTATACAGTGAGAGATCTGTCTATTACGTGTAGCACATTTTAATATATCTAAGATCTGATGTGATTCTAAAATCAGTTTTTTCATTATATTGTTTTTCATTCTCACATAGGTAAGCCACATTTTTGTTGGAGAGTAACAATAGTTAGTATATTACCATGTTTCCAGATATGAAATAAGGTAAGAATTCCACAGATTGACCAATTTGATAAACTTAGATTGTTCACTTCATGTTAAACTATTTTGATCGGCGTATTTATTAATAAACAATCAATAAATCAGAATTTTTGTCTTCCAGTTTTTAAGAGTATTGTGGGTCTACTGTCCTGCCAAATATATGAGAAAAGGCATCTTTGAAATTGAAATAGAATCTTAGAGTGAACTTTTAAAGCTATAAGCCTAAAGAGATAAAGTATCTTAGGGATTGCATGTGCATTCATTACATTGATTCGGCCAAGCCATGAGACCTCCAAATTCATCTAAAACTTTTCTTTATCGGAAATTTATTTTCGAAGATCCCTGTAATTAATTTCAACAATTTCAGAAAAGTCAAAGGACAATGTTATAGCCAGATAGTCTAGAAGTTTCTTGCTCCAATCAAAATGAAATATTTTTTTCAAACTCTCTAGAACTTTAGCAGATAAACTAATGTAAAATAGGCATGTGCCACCAGGAGAACCTGCAACTCCCTCTGCCGCTCCTCTCCTCTACACACCCAGAACGTGGGGCAAGCAGCTCCAGCAACTGGCACAGGACTATACTTTGTCCACACGTGGCATCGGCTGACCGGCACTATGGGAGAGAGGCCCACCCTAAGGTAGCGGGTGGGAGCCCTAAATTGTAATAAGGGGGGGACTTAATGTCCTCCCCCTGGCCCCCACCACTCAGCGGCGGGTGGGGGCCCTAAATACTAATAAGGGGGACCTAAGGTCCTCCCCCTGGCCTGGCCCCCACCCCTGAGCGGCGGGTGGGGGCCCTAAAATAAATGTCCCCCCAGGTGACTAGGGGTCCCCAAACCCCTAGTCACCCCCTCCCCCCAATAAAAATGATCCCCTACCTACGCCCCTCACCTTAAAAACTAATGAGGGGGGGCCTTTAACTAAGTACCTGTAAAAAAAAACAAAAAAAAAAAAACTTACCATTCAATGTTTTCTTTCCTCTTCTATCTTCACCCATGGAGGGCTCCGCACAGACTGAGCTCTGCAGGGCGGGGGAAGGCTTATAATGTCTTCCCCCGCCCTGAAATTAGGCTCAGAGCACTCTGATTGGTGGGTTTAAGCCATCCAATCAGAGTGCTCTGACAGGTAAATGAAGAGACTGACAGGTAAGTCTCTACATTTACCTGTCACAGCACTCTGATTGGTTGGTTTGAAATCCACCAATCAGAGTGTTCTGTGTCATTTTACTCAGCGTGGGAAAGTTCTTTGGAATTTTCCCACGCTGTGTAATTTGACTCATAACTCAGAGAGTTATGAGTCAAATTACACAGCGTGGGAAAATTCCAAAGAACTTTCCCACGCTGAGTAAAATGACACAGACCAACCAACCAATCAGAGTGCTGTGACAGGTAAATGTAGAGACTTACCTGGGTTTGGGGACCCCTAGTCACCTGGGGGGATTTTTTTAGGGCCCCCACCGCCCGCTGAGGGGTGGGGGCCAGTGGGGAGGACCTTAGGTCCCCGCCCCTCTTATTTCAATTTAGGGCCTCCACTCGCCGCTCAGAGGTGGGGGCCATGGGGGAGGACACTAGGTCCCCCTCCTCTTATTTCAATTTAGGGCCCCCACCCGCCGCTCAGGGGTGGGGGCCTGGGGGGAGGACCTTTGGTTTCCCCCTTTATTTTACTGTAGGGTCCCCACCCACCGCTCAGTGTTGGGGATGGGGAGGAGGACATTAGGCCCCCCCTTATTAGTATTTAGGGCGCCCACCGCTCCGCTCAAGGGGTGGGGGCCAGGGGGGAGGACATTAGGTCCCTTCCATTATTTTACATTAGGGCCCCCACCCACCGCTCAGGGGTGGGGGCCAGGGGCTCGGGAGGGGGGAACTTATTATTTTATTTTATTTTTTACAGTGAACAGCCACAGGCTGCTCACTGTTTAGTAGACATGCCCCTAGGCGCGGTATAGCGAATAGGGGCATAATTTACTAATACTAAGTAATCTTTACTTAGCATTAGTAAATTTGGATGAAAGACCAATTTAGGTCTTTCAGCCTTTTAGTAGATAGCTCCCTAATACCGTGGGAATTAGGGAGTTATCTACTTATTCATTCCTGTCATTACATTGACTGGCCAAGTAACTTACATTTTATATGAATGTGTGTTACTTGATTGTTGTAAGTGTTGCAAATGCTTACAGCTGAATCCTGGCTTTGTTTGTATACTTTTTATTTACAATTATTTAAAATGTAAAATTCTTCTTCTTTCACTGCGTAAGTTTATTAGTACTTAGGCAATACTGTGCTTCGGAACTTCGGCACTTTGACACTTCAGAACTTCGGCAACTTCGGAACTTCAGCACTTCAGCACTTCGGAACTTCGGCACTTCGGAACTTCGGCACTTCGGAACTTCGACACTTCGACACTTCGGAACTTCGGCAACTTCAGCACTTCAGCACTTCAGAACTTCGGCACTTCGGAACTTCGACACTTCAGAACTTCAGAAGTACCCAAATGTCCGAATTGTCCGAAATTCGTCGAATACATATTCGGACCGAAACTAATTGCACATGTCTAATGTAAAATTTGAGTCTTACTTAAATCGATCTTATAATTATATGAATACAAAAATGGTCTATATTTTTTAGTACTGTAGGAATAGATATATCAGGTTTTGATAAAGTCAACAGAACATCATCAGCATAGAGAGAGATTTTAGGATTATCAATGCCTGCCTGAATACCATAAAAATGTACTGTATACATAATCAGAGCTGCTGCTCTATTGACAGACCATACAGGAGAGGAGCAAAAGGACATTCCTGCCTGGTTCCATTTTTAATAGAGAACAGGTCTGATGTAAATAAACGTTCAACAAAACAGTGAAACACTGTATATTTGTATGTCACAGTGCCCTTGCAAAATAATGCACTCACAGACTCCAAATGTTTCAAGCGTCTTAAGAAATCTTTTCCTTGAAAGGGAGACCAGGACCCCTTGACAGCCTTTCAGCTCTACGGATAGGAATCAGGATCCAGGTGGGTAGGTATTAATTGATCTATTAAAATTAACAAAAATAAATCAAAAGAAAATGTAATCAAAAGAAAATAAATTAATAGTCTCCGGTCCTATGTGCTTCGTTTCAATAGAAACTTCCTCAGGGACCAAATTTCATGAAAAATCAATAAAATAATCTATCACAAACAAAAGTCAGCTTACCCTTCCCTTAATGTATATTCCTTACATAGTGCTAATCCCGATCTCCACCAGTGTTTTAGAGGGCATTCCACCTCATTAGCCAATCTCTCCTGAGCTCCAATAAGTGAGTAGGAGTATCTGCCTCCTCCGTTGTTTCATCCCTCATTCACCAGCTGTTCCTATTCGGACAGCTAAAAAAGGCTAACAAAGGGTCCTGATCTTGAAACATTTGTAGTTTGTGAGTGCATTATTTTACAGGAACACTGTGACATACAAATATACAGTGTTGCACTGTTTTGTTATTATTTTTATATATTTTAGGTTTTTAGCTGTATCCCACATATTTCGTATTTTATCTTGTTTGTATGAGGTCACCGGCAGGGAAATTATCTTGGGAAGCTGTTTACACAAAGTTAAGTGTTCATTAACCCTAACTGGTGATTATAGGGAATATTGACACTAAGTAAACATTCAACTACTCTTGCATGAGTCTTCGTCAGATCTATTCTGATAAATCCAATTTGGTCTTTATGTGTAAGATCTGGAATTACTAATTTGAATCTCTCAGCAAGGATTTTAGTGTATATTTTAAAGGTCTAAATTTACAAGTGAGATTGGTCTATAATTAATAGTGTAAGAAGGATTTTTTTCAGGTTTCTGAATAGGAATAATTGATGCCTGAAGCATTGCATTTGGAATAGTTGTCTCTAGAAATATTAAAAAGGGTTCTTTTTATAGAAAGAGGATGAATATCCATCACGGCCTGGTGATTTCCTTAGTTTTCAGTTATTTATATTTTCTTTTATTTATGTAATAAAATTGACTATTTAACCCCTTAAGGGCTGATTCAGTTGTACAAGTTGTGATCAAAACAGAATGTAAACAAAATTTAGAGTTTGTGCTATATGTCTGTTCAACCAGAATTCACCTCTTTCATATAAAATGCACCCACACTTATTATATATCCATTTGTTCGGGAGAAACAGGGCTTTCATTTCATATAAAAAATTTATATACGAAACATAATTTAATATGAATAAAATATATAAATGTTATAATATTATTTTTAGTTCTACATGGCATTTTAACTGTGAATATCTTAATACTGTTAGCTGTTACTGTAATAAAGTACACATATTAGTATTCATGGTTGTCGCATGAGTAAAATAGTACCCTCCATGTATAGGTTTTATCGTGTTTTGTAAAGTTACATGGTCAAATATAGCACGTTGCATTTCTCAGTTTATACACATTAAAATTTGCCAGATTGGTTATGTTGCGTTTAAGACCAAATGGTAGCCCAGGAATGAGAATTCCCCCTATGATAGCATACTATTTGCAAAAGTAGACAACCCAAGGTAATACAAATGGGGTATGTCCAGTCTGTTTTCGTAGCCACTTAGTCACAAACACTGGCAAAAGTTGGTGTTCATTTGTGTGTGTGTGTGTGTGAAACATGCAAAAAACATATTTTAACACTAATTTTTGGCCAGTGTTTGTGATTAAGTGGCTACTAAAAAAGACTGGACATTCCCCATTTGCAATACCTTGGGTTGCCTACTTTTGTAAATGGTATGCAATTATCATCCCTGGGTTAACATATGGTCTCAAAGGCAACAAAACCAATATGGTACATTGCAATGTGAAAAAAACTGCAAGCCTTATATTTGACTCTGTAACTTCCCAAAACACCATAAAACCTGTACATGGGGGGTACTGTTATACTCGGGAGACATCGCTGAACAGAAATATTAGTGTTTCAAAACAGTAAAACTTATCACAACAATAATATCATCAGTAAAAGTGCCATTTGTGTGTGAAAAATAAAAAAAAATATGGCACTTTCACTGACGATATCATCGTGATACGTTTCACTGTTTTGAAACACTAATATTTGTGTTCAGTGAAGTCTCCCAAGTAAAACAGTACCCCTATGTACAGGTTTTATGGTGTCTTGGAAAGTTTCAGGGTTACATCTAAGGCCTGCAAACCAAATTCTGTGGACTTTCTGCCTGGGTTGTCAGGCAGTACCTCAAACCTTAATTAATAAAATTACTTAATTATGTAAAAATATTACATAAATATATATGTAGAATTGAAATATGCATATATATGTAAAATTAATATAATTCTAAGTGTATTTTAATATATATATATATATATATATATATATATATTAAAATGAACTTAGAGACATAGTGTATGTATGTGTGTGTACATATATATAAATATATATATATATATATATACATATGTATAAATATATATATATATATATATATATATATATGTATATATACTTAGATCATATATATAATGCATATATATATATATATATATATATATATATATATGATCTAAGTATATATAATGTACTTGTAAAACTTTGCTACAGTTATCAGGGGGATTGCCTACAGGCATCAAGGAGACTGCTCTGAACAGCACCACCTCATCGCAATCACATGGCCTGGGAGAGCCAGGTTAGCCGCAGGGGGACTGCCTGGGATGTCAGACAAGTCCCCACATCGCGATAGCCGGCCAGGGGTCGTCACCGGTCAGGTAAGTGCATAGGACGGCATGGACATACTGTGCCGCACCCCGGTAAGTACTCCCGCCGTCCTTAAGGGGTTAATCTATCTAGTTTCTCCTTTAGGAGATTCAATGATTTTAAGAAAGTATCTAATGATCAACGAAGATATTTGGGATTTTTTAAATTGTATAATGATCTATAATATTCTGCAAAGGCATTCACAATACCTTAGGGGATATGTAGCTTACATTATTCACAATTATTTTCTTTATTGTGTTTTTCTTTGAATTATGTTGTAATTTCTTTGTAAGAGTTTTACTAGTTCTGTTACTCTCATAGTACCATTTCTTATTTAAAAATTGCATTTGTTTATTAACTTTCTCATAAGTTTTATCTATTGTATCTTTTCTAAGTTTTAATATCTCCAATGTAATTGAAGAGTCAGTAGAAACTTAATTTTGCCTATCTAGCTTTGCCAATTTTATATATAATTCTGCTAGCGATAGGTAATTTTTGTTATTTTTTATTTTTTGTTATATTCTCTCATAACCATAAAGTTTGTTGACTTGTTTAACCTGTATCATTAGTTTGAATAATTTTTTTGGCAGCTAAACTAATGTGTTCCATATTTAAAGACGAGTTTAATACATTTTCGTTCAGTCTCCAATTATTTCGAATTTTGTATTCCAGATTGTTCCTTTTTTCTAAAAAAACAGGAAAGTGGTCAGACCATGTCATCTAAATCTTGAGACCTCATAAAGAATATATCAATTCCTGGGTAAGATTAATGGACTTGAGAAAAAAAAAAGAATAATCTCTCTGTCCTGGATGGCCAGATGAGTTAGTTTGGAGAGGACAGATATCAGCCAAATATTTTCTCCAGCAGCTAAAGTGCACTCGCCTCCTGCATTGTCTCCACCACCTCCAAGTCCATGTGTATGTGCTATAGAATTGAATCACAAGTAGTTCACAAACTGGTAATGTTACAATCACTACCACATCTACCACCAGCACAAATACCACCACCATTAACTTGTACTAGAACTATCAACATTTATATTGGCATTAAATAACTGGTATAATACAGGCTAGTGTTCAGGCAGTTTACACTGCCAATAAATGCAAATCCACCCTTGTCTTCAGCAGATGCAAGGAAAAGGGTGAGGGCTAATGTGTTATGCCAATGAAGCAATGTTTATGATCACTTTTGATGCCTCTAAAAAAGCCAACTTGCAAATTGTGTGGCAAGGATGTGATTAGGGGCAAGTGAAGGGTCATCCCCCTACAGTCATTATGAAACAACATCTGCAACAATACCACAATTCGGTATTACAGAGGGAAGAAGCAGAACAATAAATTACTAGGGCAGGCAGAAGATCCACTGGCACGGTATCAGATTTGGGGCTGTTGGCACAACCTACCACCAGTGATACCCACACTACTAGTAGCACTACACTTTGGCAGACCTTTGGGGGGATGGTGAGGATAGCACTAGTAGCCAAAAGAGACAAGTTGGAGAGAAGGAGTTACACCCATCATCATCTGGTAAATGAAAAAAAAATATAGAAAGTATTTTCCAGTTTTTTACAGATCTGTGATTTTTTTTTAATTTCTTGTAAGAGACAGATTATGTGCTTTGCAGTGTGCTTATGTGCCACTGCTTGTACTTTTGAAATGTCAAGCTTATTCTCTGAGTAATATACACAGTGTGCGGCTGCAGTTTACTGCACATGTGAACCTTGCCTACAAAGAGGATCGCACTAGAAGTGTTGTAGGCAGGGCACAGCATCTTTGAAGATAAAGTATCAGTTTGCAAAATGTTTTTTTCTGTAAAAGTGTGCTCTGCAAGTGCATTTTGTACATAGTGTAGTATAATCAAAAACAATAATGTTGCAATAGTAGTAATTCCACCTAGCACCCATTTCTCAACACAAACATAAGGCCGGGTGAAACCACTTCTATTAAAGACCTTTTTTAAAAGACTGAGCAACTGCAGCTTCAGCAGTACCTCTTAAAATACTAATGGCCTTAGTCAGAGTAGGGGGGATGTTGAAGATAGTGCTAGTTGTTCACAGAGGCAAATGGACAGGTGCTTTTCATCAACCAAGGGAAGGTTTCACCAGCACACTCTTGAGCATTGTCTTGAATTTTACTCCAGATCCATGTCAAAACAGCAAGTTAGCCAAATAACCCGCATGGTTGTCCAGCTTTATGGAGTAATCCTACTGGCCAGCATACCTTTCATTTCTTGATGGCACACTGGTGGAAGATCACAGTGCATGGGCATGTTGGTGGTTGTGGAGAAGACACAACCTTAGTTGAGCATTGAAGGAGAATTGCCAGCAATTCCACAATAGTGTGAGGGCTAACCAATTTTTAAAGTAGAAGCAAACTAACAGAGGGCATCACAAAATCTATCTACAACTAGATGTCAGCATATGGTGAAACTCCACTTGTGACATGGTGGAGAGAATTTTGGAACAGCAGAGGGCAATCCATGGTCTATCTTCCCACCAACCCACTGCTGTTAAGTCCCCATGGGACTTGAGTACTGGACAAGCTAGTGTCTGTATTTATTCTATTTAGGGATGTGACAGAAATACTGAGCCACAGCAATGCCAGTTTCACTCACTGCATTACAAATAAATAAATGTAATTAAATTATTCCTACTGTACCAACAATCAGAATCTATCATGATTGAGGTGTTTGTGCTGAGTGACTTTTTGGGGAAGATTGTTCGAGTGAAGTACAACTTTAATCCAACTTTTATTCCAGCAAAGTATAAATGATACCAGTTCTTAAGAAGTTCACCCCGGTGCTAATAGGTACTGAAAATGAAAAGATCAATTTAGAGAAACTGTACTCCATTTCAAAGACCATCTTACTATGAAATCTATGAGGAGATGAACTTGGAGTGGTATTACCATGAGTTTCTCCTCTTCTGTGAGAACCTATACTAGAAAAAATTTGCTAGGATTCATTAAATCTTGTCCAACATTAATTTACTAAAACATAATTTGTTTAGAAATATTCAGTTTAAGGTATGCATTTTAAGTTGCTATCCCCATGCGGTCAATCATATGTTTTGATTTTATGACAAATAAAACATTTCATTGTAGTGGTTTAGCCCTGTCTGACTGAGTCTGGCAGTGCCTGCTACCTTCAAATATACTATTGGGAGACATAGAGTACTGTTTTTTCCACACTAAAGTATGGTCACTGACACTACAGACTTGAGACAAGGAAAACATTGTTCTTTTCAGGGTGGAAGTGGTGGGTGGTCAATTGTCAACTGATATTTTCTATAATTTTTTGGATAAATCCTGTATTTTCAATTTGAAATGACTCTTGCTCACCATTTTTATTAATACAAAACAGCAAAAAGAAAAAGGATTACAATTAATCATTATAACACGTATTTTTTTTTTCTTTAATCCAGATACATATTAAACTCATTTTGGCAACTCAGAATTGGCATTGGAAATATGCCTGCTATTGTGTAGTCATTAAGCCAGACCATATTGTAGCTCTTTTGGCATGTTAGCACATTCATGTGCAGCATTTTCCTGCCCGAATGCAATTTCTACTTTGTTTTTCTTGGTACAGAAATTTAGTCACGTTGAACAATGACATGAAGTAATTTCTTTCAACCTGAGTGGTTTAGAAGAACCAACCATTTTCACCCTGCACAATTCTACATCTTACCTCTAAAGCAATATAATATAAGCTTATTTTCCATATTTAAGAATCTAAAAGTTTGGATTATAAAACCAATTAAGGATGTAAGAGAATGGAATTAATAGAAAGGTTCAGAAATAAGCTTGATTTGACTCAACTTTAATAATCCATATTTATTAATAGTTGTTTTATGTTTTTATATTTAAATCATTTATATCCAACTTTATTTTTTATATATTATATATCCACAATGTACAGTGTGGGATTTGAAAGAAACAACACTTAGTTCCAAAGTAGTAACAAACAAACTAATATATTAATTTCAGAGGTAGCAAATATTTGTTTAAGAATAGAAAGCTATGCTTCATGGAGTTTACAACCCATTTTATGGTAATTGAAGCACAAGGAGGTAAAATGACTCAAGTATTATCACAATTACTTGCTTACTGTGCGAATCTAAACAGCTTTTGCTATGAAAGGGTGACTTATTTAAAGTTATCTTTTGTGATAAAACATGTCAATTATGCTTTAAGAGATATTGTGAAATTCTTCTTCTTAACTAAATAGCCTTGCTAAGCAGTTTAGTGGAAGCTGTAACTTAAAAAGATGCATGTTGAAAAAATAAAACTTGAATTTGCTGTATTATTGCAAAACTATAATTTATATACAATTTAAATATATATATCTATATATATTTAAATTGTATATAAATTATAGTTTTGCAATAATACAGCAAATTCAAGTATATATATATATATATATATATATATATATATATATATATATATATATATATATATATATATATATATATATATACACACACTTAAATATGTCACATAACCAACATGGAGTAATTTGGTCCATGCAAAAAACATTTTGCAATGCCAATTCTGATTATTCAAAATTATCTTATTATATATCATCCATTAAAAAACATAGAACTTTATTTAATACTTTTGGATAAACTTTTCAAATTATTTCATATTTTTTAATAACTTTTAAAATTATATAAATAATATCAGAAAAAATAAAATACAAAAACAGGTATACTAGTTTAAGATATTTTTAAAGTTTACCAAAAAATATATTAAAAGGCCTTAGTTTCATATACTTGATTGTTTTCTTTCGCAATCTTGTAGTATTAATAAGAAATGGGGAGGAACAGCAGCAGCAGCAGCAGCTAGTGTGTCAGGATTACTAATTGATCCAGCACGTAGAACTGTATCACACCTAGGACTAAAAGGTAATGTCTTTCTGGGCCTTAGAATGGCCGGACTTAACTTAACACAGAAAAGTCAGAATACTTGCCGAGGTCGGGGACACGGAATGAGACACAATGATGAGGGAAAGCCAAAAGTCAGGGATACCAGAATACAGGGAAGTCAAACAAAGTCAAAGTCAATAACCAGAAATAAACGCTAAGGAACACACTCTCAGACAACCACTAAGGGAAACCATGAAAGGGCAATGAGGAGAAGTAAAAATACGTTTAAATAAGCCTTGTACAAAGCTGATTTGCTGAAATCGGCTTTTGACAACAGAATGTGCGCGCATGTCTCCCGAATGATGTCATACGCACACCGATGTAGTCATCACTGTGGGCGGACATGGGGCTATAATTTGGCGTGGATTCGCAGCAGCCAGCATCCACCAACATGTTGCAGGAGTCAGGTACACTGACGCATGGACGCAGATACCACAAGGTGAGGATGAATATGTTACATAGTGTAAGCTGAAAAGGGGGGATTTTTTCAAACAATTAAATAATGAAATCAATGGGCAATTGATGACCCACTCACTTTTTCTACCCTGAGAAGAACAAAGCTTTCCCACATATGTATGCTGTGTGACTGTCCTTCAGTTTTTGAAAAACAACAACAACAAAAACACTGCCCTCTCAGCCTATACCAGCTGCAGAGGCATAATCACACTGATAGACTCAGTCTGGCCAAGGTGAATTCACTATACTAAAAGTCATTTGAAAAAAAGGGTAGCAATCAATTTTAATTTTAAAAAGGGGATTTTTCAAAAACTGAAGGGAAAACGTGAGTGTACAATTGACAACCCACTCACTCCTTCCACACTGAGAAGTACAAAACTTTCCCACATTAAGTCTGTCCCTCTGGTATATTTTAGGCTGCTCCCCTCAATCCTATGATAAACAGGGAAGATAACATAGGTTTGGGGCAATTAGCAAATCTGTCATTAAGTCAAACTTTCACAATGCCTTTAAGCCTCCTGACCACTCCTACTACATTGCGCTGCCTGCAACAATTTCCCTGATTTCCAGGAAGACATTCAGCTTTTCAGGAGGTGAATGAACATGGGGAGGACCTGTCCTAAAAATCACATATTGCAGAGCAAGGTCTTTTATCAGCCGCTTAAAAGGCAGCTAATTTATATTAGAAAAAAAGGAGTTTAGTGAAGTGCAATGATCAGCTGGTCAGTCAAGCAGGTGTTTTTGTTAACCTGATGTTTTGACATGCCCCTGGAAAGAAATCTAACAAAATGTTCCAAAGTGGGGTGGTGGACACTTCCCTGTAATAAGGAGTCCAACTGAACCTGCCCAACTTGCCTCTGTTGACAACTGTCACTATCCTTAAAAATCCCTCTGCTCTGCCTAATGGTGGTAGTGGTAGAGGAGGTACCAATGCTGGTAGGTGGTGAGAACTTCTCAGATTCAGATACAGTTTGCATGGACTTGCGGAAACAGAATTAAATACAGTTCCAGTGAAATGTTGGTGTCATTTCAAATGTAGGAACTAGTGAGTTGACACACCACTCTCCCCTACTCAATTCATTTCAACACAATCTGTACTTTTCAAATTGCCTTTTTTGGAGACATTCAAAGTGAACCCAAATTTATTTTGGTACCATACATCAACTGTATTGCTTATTGCTGTCAAAGATACAGTTGGATTATCATTGGTGGAAGTGGAATCTGTCTCAATGCTAGACTCTGTACTAGCACTTGTTTGAATAATGCTAATGTAAAGGTAGTTGTGGTGACAGTGGTAATAATGACATGGAGTGAGCTATTTGTGGAACTGGTAACAGACTATGTTACAACTGTCTCTACTGGATGGGGCAATTCAAAAGCAGGAGATTGCATACTTGCTGAAGAATATTTAAGTGGTCATAATTGAGTTTCTAATGAGCTAAACAAAGAAAGTCTACAGTGGTTGGGGAAAGAAACCTCACCGCCATTACCTAGACCAGATATTGGGGAAACTACTTTGGTACTCTACTCTATCTATTCAGTAAATGTTTTCTAATACAAACTAGACACTGTGATCTCACCCCTCATTTGGTTCTTGGGTGTCTACAAGGACTATGGGATATCATTGTGAATAGTAACAAGTCCACTGGTTTCACTGATCCCTCTCTTTGACCATAAAACGTAGAAGATATAATGCTTAAACTAGCTGTAGTTGATAGACTTGAAGTGGAAATGAAAACAGTAGCAGACATTATTCTGAAAGTGGTGGTTTTCCTCTTGGGAGGGGAATCAGAAAACAGCTTCCTTGTACATAATGGGACTGCTTTTGACTGGGACTTTACCACACTGATCTCTTTTTCATTAATTTCTGAATTTTTTTGACAGGTGGGCTTGTAATTTTAGTTGTATTAGTCCTGCTGCTAAAGGTACTCTCCATCTATGTTTTGTGAAGCCATGCATGCTCTACAAACATGTTGCTACTATGTGTAGGCCTATCTGACTCTGCTCTGTAGGCCTATCTGATTCTTCTGCTACTGTTGAGTCATCAATTGCAACATAAGGTAAATTTGGATATTCATTGCTGCCAATAGGACACTCAGCTGAAATTCAGATTTGCAAGCTGCAATAGGGAAGAATCTTGACGGAACCAACTCTTTCAAGCCTAAACATGATTTGTAGTGCCATTGATTGCACCAGCAAAAATGGAGGTAAAATGCCAAAAAGGCTGTTTTTCTTTTTTGGTTATGAAATAAACACCTTAGTTTGCCTTGATAGACAAGAAATCTGGCCAATCATGTGGGATACATCTACTGTCCTATCAAGGGAAGGCCAAAAAAGATGATTGATTGCACATGTTTAAAAACAAAGCTCCTCTTTCTTACCCTGGATCGTTGATCATTGATTCTAGTGTAGGACTAGGCTTAACTTTGTTCACTTGAAGATAGAAGATTAACATACAGTGGCCGCAGAGACTAGAGAGAGAAGGGAACACCAACTCTGCATAATCACGGCGCAAAGACCCGAAAGCCCAGCTGTGTCGCCGACTGTAATCCCTGTCAAACGGAAAAAGGTACAGTTCACAGCATTCAAATCATTCCAGAAAATAGATGGGGAGATTGATGGATATTTGGCCGATTTTGAACGGCAATGTGCACTACACCAGGTACCCCCTGAGGAGTGGGTTACCATTTTGTCCCACAAATTGTCAGGTAAAGCCAATGAGGCATTCCGGGCGATCCCTACCAAGGACATCACCAATTACACTTCAGGGAAAGAGGCATTACTGTTCTGGTATGCAGTGACCCCTGAGGAATACCGGCGATGGATTAGAGAATCAAAGAGGAAAGGGGAGGACAGAATGGGCTTGCAACCTACACCGGATTGCATCGCATTGGGTGGCGGGTTGTCAAGTGGTAACGGGGGAAGAAGTCCTACAGCTATTTATTCTAGAGCATTTGCTGGATTCTTTGAAACCAGCCCTGAGGGAGTGGGTACGGGATCGACGACCACTCGTCGGACGCTGCTCACCTGCCGATGAGTACACTGATGCCAGGTGCCAGAAACAGAACGCTATCTGCCCTCGCCCAGAGCAGACCCTTTTGCAACCCCCTCCTAGACCAGAGTTCCGAGCTCCAGTTCCTCCAGCTCCGTCTCGCTACTCCAGACCTCCTAGGTTCCAGCAAAACCAACAGAGGATTAAGTGCCATGGCTGCCAGCAATGGGGCCTATCCCTCCCCTTCCAATGCATCTTCCAATACATCACCCAACCCCACTCACTCCACTGTTCTATGCTCATTTGCACCTACTACAATGGAAGAGGTTTCTGCTCTGCTCCGGTCCTCCCGCCCCACCACCTGTTCCCTCGATCCTATTCCCTCATATATCATCCGCACCCTGTATCCCTCTCTTGCTCTTCCTCTCACTAAAATTTTCAATCTCTCCCTTTCCTTCACCCTTCAAGCATGCAGCTGTAACGCCAATTCTAAAAAAGACCAACCTGGATCCCAACTCCCCATCCAACTACTGCCCTATATCGCTACTGGCATTTGCCTCCAAGACCTTGAGAGAGTTGTGTATGCGGGATTGACAGACTTCCTCAAATCCAGCTCTCTGCTTGACCCACTTCAGTCTGGATTTCACGCTCGTCATTCTTTTGAAACAGCTGTGACCAAAGTGTCCAACAATTTAATTGCTGCTTAATCTCACGGCCATTCCTCTTTCCTAATTCTCCTTGATCTTTCTGTTGCCTTTGACACTGTTCATCAACAGCTTCTTCTTATTCTCCGTAATCTCAGTCTACGAGATACTGCTCTCTCCTGATGCTCCTCCTTCCTTTCCCAGTGCTTTTTCAGTGTTTCTTTCTCTGGCTCTGTCTCTTCTCCCCAACCCCTGTCTGTTGGCATTCCCCACAGTTCTGTGTTTGGTCCTCTACTTTTCTCCATCTATACTGCCTCTCTTAGTAAACTCATCAGCTCCTTTGGCATCCATTATTATTTATATGCAGATGACACACAAATCTACCTGTCCTCTCCTGATCCCTCTCTGCCCATCTTCACTCGTGTCTCTGATTACCTCTCTGCTATTTCCAACTGGATGGCTGCTCACTTTCTTAAACTCAACCTGTCCAAAACAGAGCTTCTGGTCCTTCCTCCATCAAGTGTTGCTACTTCTGTGTCTGTCTCCCTCCGAGTCAATGGCACCACCATCACCTCTACCTCGCAGGCTCGCTGCCTAGGTGTTCTCTTTGACTCTGACATCTCCTTCACCCCTCAATTGCCAAATCATGCTGCTTCCGTCTCAAAAACATAGCTCGCATCCACCCCTATTTAACACCAAATGCAGCTAAGGTGCTGGTCCATGCCATTGTTCTTTCTTGCCTTGACTATTGCAATCCCCTTCTCAGTGGCCTTACGTGTTCCCAGATTGCACCACTGCAATCTATAATAAATGCAGTGGCAAGGCTCATTTTCCTGTCTGCCTGCACCTCCCACGCCTCCCCCCTCTGTCAGTCCCTACATTGGCTTCGAGTAAGATATAGGATTCAATTTAAGATTCTGATGCTTGCTTACAAGTCCCTTACCAGTCCCAACCTACCTACCCTCACTAATACACAAGTATGTCTCATTGAGACCCCTGCGCTCTGTTGAAGACCTATGCCTATCTTCTGTCCATGCTCCCACATCTGATGCTCGCCTCCAAGACTTATCCAGGGCCGCACATTTTCTGTCGAACTACCTTCCCTTCTCCGTTAGACTTTCACGCAGTCTCTACTCCTTCAAAAAGTCTTTGAAAACACACTTCTTCAGGAAAGCATATTATTTAAACTGTGGGGTTTCATTCTTTCTTCCCCCCCATGACTCCTTTCCTGCAACTGTCAAAAAAAACCTAATACTTTTCTAGCAACCTATTTTATTACCCACTACTTATACCTTTTGTGTCACTATACCCCACTCCCTCTAGCATGTAAGCTCATTGAGCAGGGCTCTCAACTCCTCTGTTCCTGTGCCTCCATTTGTCTGGTTACAATTGCGTGTCTGTTAGTCCACCCATTGTACAGCACTATGGAATTTGCTGGGCATATATAAATAATATTATTGTTATTATTATTATTATTATTATTATTAATATCCTTGTTTATGTTATGTTTCTGACCTTTCTTGTTGTTCTATGGAAGTCTAGGGACTCTATGTTTCATCTTCTAGTCTGACCTGACATACTTCATATGTTAATCTTATTATCTACAAGATACTTAAGGATTAATATGTAGGTGGCAGTGTATGTTTGGTTGAAGGCTTGACAAGTTTGTCTGTCACTATAAAGAAAATAATTTTTCAGGTGGATTCACTTAACACTTAGGTTTTTTTGAACAGTTGATTAGATTGTCAAACAAATGATTTACGTATGTATGTAGACAAATTGGCAGAGAATGGCAGTCATGTCCTCATTTTTTGAATTGTGTTACAATATTTAGACAGTAGTCTAGTTAATTAAACCACAGTTTAATGCAATCATTTTTATAAGAGGCATTTATTTGATGTAATTTTGAAACAGAATATTTATCACATTGAGTGTTGCAATAATATTGTTCACCTATGCATGTTTTAATTAACCTTCATCCCTTCCCTATGTTCATTGAAATCAAACAATACCCTCTACAAGCTCTAAATAAAGTAATTATTGCTGACAAAGTGATATTTTTATTACAAATCAAAGTATCTTAAAATTTGATTAAAATATTTAAATTGGCTTTCACAGACATTTTCATTTTTTATTATTAAACTATACTCTCACTTCTTAATTAAGCTATATATATATAAGATAATGGTGCTTAGAGAGAGATGTTAAAAATAAATTCTCAATGTTATAGACTAAATGTTTCATTATCAATCTAATTTTTATAGACTGTTTGAAGGAAAAGTGCAAGGCCATTGAGCATTTCATCATGTTATAAGAAGAATCTGCCATTGCTTCTAGGTAAAGATATTATCTCACACTGGGGCTTCAGAAGGCCTAATTCAATTTATCTTTCTCATTTTATATATTTCACATTCAACAGTGCCTTGATTGCATCTGAAAATGTATAACAAATAATTTTAATTACTGCTGTGATATATCACACACATTGGAAGTAGTGATGTCGCGAACATGAAATTTTCCGTTCGCGAGCGGAGAACGCGAACTTCCACAAATGTTCGCGAACGGCCGAACCGCAATAGACTTCAATAGGCAGGCGAATTTTAAAACCCACAGGGACTCTTTCTGGCCACAATAGTGATGGAAAAGTTGTTTCAAGGGGACTAACACCTGGACTGTTGCATGCCGGAGGGGGATCCATGGCAAAACTCCCATGGAAAATTACATAGTTGATGCAGAGTCTGGTTTTAATCCATAAAGAGCATAAATCACCTAACATTCCTAAATTGTTTGGAATAACGTGCTTTACAACATCAGGTATGATGTTGTATCGATCAGGTAGTGTAAGGGTTAAGCACGCTTCACAGTGACAGACCAAACTCCCCGTTTAATGCACCGCAAACAACCGCAAGCAGTCCATTTGCACAACCGCAAACTCCCCATTTGCACAAGGTTGGATACCAAGATAGCCATGTCCCGTTCCTTGTCCTCACTGATGTCATTGAAGGTCTCTTCCTCCACCCAGCCACGTACAACACCAAGGGTCCCTCGAAAGGTGACAACAAGCCCCCTGTATTTTTTTTTAAATGTACACTACTGTTACACCAGATTTGAGTTGCACTGGTGTGACACTGTGCCCTGGAAGGCGCTGAAACGCACACGTGTGAAGGAAACTGACTGCTATTATTTCACAGTCAAATATCTAGTTTTTTTTTTTAATGTACACTACTGTTATGCCAGATATGAGTTGCACTGGTGTGACACTGTGCCCTGGCAGGCCCTGAAATGCACCAGGTGAAGGAAACTGACTGCTATTATATTACAGTCAAAAAAGTGTTTTTATTTTTTAAATGCAAGCTATTGTGACACCAGATATGAGTGGTGGCACTGGGCAAGTGGGCACAGTATACACTGTGAGCCTGACACACACGCAGGCAGGCAGGCAACTGCAATTAGATTACACAGAAGAAAAAAAAAAGCAGACTGATGTTCTAGCCCTAAAAAGGGCTTTTTGGGGTGCTGTCCTTACAGCAGAGATCAGATGAGTCCTTCAGGACTGTAGTGGACACTGAATACACTGTCCCTCCTCTCACTAAGAATGCAGCTTCCGGGGGGCGGGGCCTAACTGTCATGGAGGAAAGACGCACTTCGTGTGAGCTCCCTCAATATCTCACTTTAAGCAGCTATCAACAAGCAAATTTCACCCCAGCAATGCTGCTCCTACCTGGCCGACCCGACATGCTTAATAGCGGTCAGCAACTCGACAGAGTCTTACTTACCTCCTCGTGGCAAGTGTGGCCTGGTGCTCACCGGGTGTCAGGGTACCTGAGGCCTCTACCTCTAAGGGAGGTAGAGACTTGGTGGTGTATCCGTCCAGGCGAGCTGTCTCCTCCGTTCCTCGCGGTTCATCCAGTCACTTAAACACCGGCCGCGAGGAATCCACGTCCTTTTCTAGCAGGACGCTCAATACGTGACGTCATGACGCTAGCACGAGCAATCTGTCACTCAAGTGTCCGATATCCAATCGGTACTTTTCAGAGGCGTGATTTCCATCCAGAACCAGGGTATTTAAGCTTACTCCTTACTTCAGCTCATTGCCCTGTCGTGGTTCTAGCTTGTCTAGTCACTCAGTGCTCTGGTATTCTTGTTTGCTCTTTTGGTTTTGACTCGGCTCGTTGTACTACCCTGTTTCTCTGTTATCCCTTGACCCGGCTTGTCTCTCGCTTATCTGTCTTCTCGTTCCCTCGACCTCGGCTTGCCTCTGACTATTCTTTACTCTCGGTACGTTAGTCCGGCCATTCTAAGGCCCGGTATACGTACCTTTCCACTCTTTGTACTCTGCGTGTTGGATCCCTGTCCCGATCCTGACATTACGACAGGGCCAATGGATCCTGCAGGTACAAACAGTCAGCTTGGTTCTTCGGATCCCAGGTTTGACGCCATGGAACATAGGATGGATCAGATGGCTTTGGCACTACAGGCACTTTTGTCTCGTGCTAGTAATCCACCTGAGGAGACACGTACTCCTTCTATCTCTCCTGCAGTCTCAGGTCTAGAGGTAGCCACTGTAGGTGCTTCTTCCCGTATTACCCCACCAGTACGTTATGGCGGGTCACCGGAGAAGTGTCGTGGCTTTCTAAACCAGATTAGCATCCATTTCGAACTACAACCCCGCTCTTATCCTACAGATAGAGCAAAGGTTGGATTTATTATTACTCTGCTCATTGAAAAAGCTTTGAGATGGGCCAATCCTTTATGGGAGAATGATAATCCACTCGTCTATAATTATAATGCCTTTGTAGCTGCGTTTAGAAGAACTTTTGACCCTCCTGGCAGAAAGGTCAATGCAGCTAGATTAATGTTGCGCCTTAAACAGGACAATCGAACACTTGTGGATTATGCACTAGAGTTCAGATCCTTGGCGGCAGAAGTTAAGTGGAACGAACAGGCTTATATAGATGTGTTTCTGAATGGGTTATCAGATGTAATTCTTGACGAGGTCGCTACTAGAGAACTCCCTGAAAATTTGGAGGATTTAATTTCTTTTATATCTCGTATTGATGAACGCTTAAGAGAGAGGCAGAACACTCGAGATAGGACCCGTAGACCCTCCTTTAAACTAGCGCCTACCTTTCAAATCTCTGAGTTCGAAGACTTACCTATGCAGATAGGCAGTACTCATCTCACTGAAAGGGAGAGACAGTACAGGAGAAGGGAGGGTTTATGTATGTATTGTGGAGTCAGGGGTCATTTACGCCTAAATTGTCCCAATCGTTCGGGAAACGCTCGCACCTAAGTCCCTCTAGAGGACAGGCCTTGGGTGTTTCTACTTTGTCCTCTATTCACAACTACAAGGAGCTCAGGCTTGTGTTACCCGTTTCTTTAAAGTGGGAGAAGGGAGTAGTTAAGACTATGGCACTAATCGATTCTGGAGCTGCTGAGAGCTTTATAGATCAGGGTTTTGCTGCCAAGCATGCTATTCCATCCCAGTTAAAAGAGACACCTCTGGCTGTTGAGGCCATCGATGGTAGACCGTTACTTGAGCCTGTTATTTTTCATGAGACCATACCGATTAACTTGACTGTTGGCATCCTGCATAAAGAGGATATATCCTTGATGCTCATTTCTTCTCCGTCTATTCCCATAGTTCTGGGGTACTCCTGGCTGAGGAGACACAACCCTATTATTAATTGGGAATCAGGGGAGATAGTTTCATGGGGAGAGAATTGTCAAGAAAAATGCTTGCGGAAGGTCTTACCTCTTGGATTAACTAATACATCGAATACCTCTGACAATCCTACAGAGACACAAATTCCGCCTCAGTATCTAGATTTAAAGGCAGTATTTGACAAAAAGAAAGCCGATACCTTACCCCCACACAGGTCCTTTGATTGCAAAATTAACCTACTCCCTGGTACCATGCCTCCCAGAGGTCATGTATACCCATTATCTATAAAGGAGAACTCAGTCCTAGAGGAATATATTCACGAGAATTTAGACAAGGGATTCATCAGGAGGTCCTCCTCCCCTGCCGGGGCTGGATTTTTTTTTGTTAAAAAGAAAGATGGTTCTTTGAGACCTTGTATTGATTATCGAGGCCTGAATAAGATAACCATTAAAAATGCCTACCCGATTCCCTTGATCACCGAACTCTTCGATCGTTTGAAGGGCTCTACAATTTTCACCAAGTTAGACCTCAGAGGGGCATATAACTTGGTGAGAATCCAGCAGGGACATGAGTGGATGACGGCATTCAATACTCGATATGGCCACTATGAATATACCGTCATGCCTTTTGGGTTATGCAATGCACCAGCAGTATTCCAAGATCTGATTAATGAGGTTCTTAGGGAATTTCAGCAAGAGTGCGTCATTGTATACCTAGATGATATACTCATTCATTCTAGTGACATTGAGATTCATCACAAACAAGTCAGGAGGGTTTTGCACAAGCTTCTCCAGCAGGGCTTGTACTGCAAGTTGGAGAAATGTAGCTTTGATCAAACCCAGGTAACCTTTCTCGGCTATGTGATCTCTGGGGAGGGATTTAAGATGGATCCGGATAAGCTCCAATCCATTCTAGAGTGGCCTTTACCCACAGGTCTTAAAGCCATACAGAGATTTATTGGTTTTTCCAATTATTATAGGCGCTTTATTAAGGGCTATTCTTCCATTATTGCACCTATCACTAACATGACCAAACAGGGGGCTGACACTAAGAATTGGACTACTGAAGCTCTCCTTGCGTTCAAGACTCTCAAGGAGCTTTTCGCTTCCGCTCCAATTTTAGTTCACCCTGACACTTCTCTGCCATTTTTGCTCGAGGTAGACGCATCAGAGACTGGTTTAGGTGCTGTTCTATCTCAAAGGTTGGGTGTTGATAAACCATTACATCCATGTGGATTTTTCTCTAAAAAATTGACCGGTACTGAAAGCAGGTATGACATTGGTGACAGAGAATTACTAGCGGTTATCAAGGCTTTGAAAGAATGGAGACATTTATTGGAAGGTACATTACATCCTGTTACCATCCTGACAGACCACAAAAACTTGTCTTATATCGGAGAGGCCAAGCGTCTGTCCTCCAGGCAGGCTCGTTGGTCGTTGTTTCTTACCCATTTCAATTACGTTCTGACTTACAGACCTGGGTCAAAGAATTCTAAAGCCGATGCGCTATCTCGCCAATATGAACCCTCTGCTTCAGTTGAACCACTTTTGTCTTCCATTGTACCCAAATGCAATATTATTGCTAATACCAGTCTCAAAATTCATTCCCCGCTACTTGACCAGATCTTGAAGTCACAACATCTAGCTCCCGGAAACACTCCTGAGGGAAGAAACTTTGTTCCTCCTGAACTTCAACTGGAGCTCTTACAATGTTTTCATGAAAGTAAAATAGCTGGTCATCCTGGTATTCGCAAGACGTACTCTCTGATATCCAAGGATTTCTGGTGGCCTTCACTTCGTAAGGATATTGAGGAGTTCGTCGCAGCTTGTGAGACTTGTGCCAAGACTAAACTATCTCATGCATCCCCATGTGGCCTGTTACACCCCTTGGACATTCCTGAGAAACCTTGGTCCTGTTTGTCCATTGACTTTATCGTTGATTTGCCTGCTTCCAAAAGACAGACTGTTATTCTCACGGTGGTGGATAGATTTACCAAGATGGCCCATTTCGTGCCATTACCTAAACTTCCGACTTCTCCTGAATTGGCGGAGATTTTTGCGAGAGAAGTTTTTCGCCTACATGGGATCCCTTCAGAGATTGTTTCTGATAGAGGTTCTCAATTTGTCTCACGTTTCTGGAGATCCTTTTGTTCTCAAATGGGCATCAAATTGAACTTTTCCTCTGCCTATCACCCTCAGTCTAACGGAGCTGCTGAACGTACTAATCAAAAGATCGAACAGTATCTGCGTTGCTTTGTTTCCGAACACCAGGACGATTGGGTCGGTCTGATTCCTTGGGCGGAGTTCGCACACAATAACCTTGTTTGCGATTCAACTCGCTCTAGCCCTTTCTTCATGAACTATGGCTTTCATCCTTCGATTTTTCCTTCGGTTTCCTCTTCTCAGGGGATACCGTCGGTTGATGATCATGTCGCCAACCTGAAGAAATTATGGGATCAAACTCGACAAATTCTATTACATAGTTCCTCGCTGTTCAAGAAACACGCTGACAAACATAGAAGAGCGGCTCCTGTTTTTGTTCCTGGGGATAGGGTATGGTTGAGTACTAAGAATATTCGCCTAAAAGTTCCGTCCATGAAATTTGCTCCTCGTTACATAGGTCCTTACAGGGTTCTCACTCGTATCAATCCGGTTGCGTATCGCCTTGCTCTGCCACCTGCCTTACGCATTCCTAACTCTTTTCATGTCTCCTTGTTGAAACCCCTCATTTGCAACAAATTCTCCTCTAAGGTCTCCTCGCCTCGTCCTGTTCAGGTGGAGGGTCGGGAGGAGTACGAGGTCAGCTCCATCATTGACTCCAGAATTTCAAGGGGAAAATTGCAATATCTGGTCAACTGGAGGGGATATGGTCCTGAGGAGAGGAGTTGGGTACCTCAGGAGGACGTCCATGCTTCTCGCCTTCGCAGAGCATTTCACCTTCGCTTCCCATCTCGCCCCGGTTCATTCCGCCCGGTGGGCGTATCTGAGAGGGGGGGTACTGTCAGGGTACCTGAGGCCTCTACCTCTAAGGGAGGTAGAGACTTGGTGGTGTATCCGTCCAGGCGAGCTGTCTCCTCCGTTCCTCGCGGTTCATCCAGTCACTTAAACACCGGCCGCGAGGAATCCACGTCCTTTTCTAGCAGGACGCTCAATACGTGACGTCATGACGCTAGCACGAGCAATCTGTCACTCAAGTGTCCGATATCCAATCGGTACTTTTCAGAGGCGTGATTTCCATCCAGAACCAGGGTATTTAAGCTTACTCCTTACTTCAGCTCATTGCCCTGTCGTGGTTCTAGCTTGTCTAGTCACTCAGTGCTCTGGTATTCTTGTTTGCTCTTTTGGTTTTGACTCGGCTCGTTGTACTACCCTGTTTCTCTGTTATCCCTTGACCCGGCTTGTCTCTCGCTTATCTGTCTTCTCGTTCCCTCGACCTCGGCTTGCCTCTGACTATTCTTTACTCTCGGTACGTTAGTCCGGCCATTCTAAGGCCCGGTATACGTACCTTTCCACTCTTTGTACTCTGCGTGTTGGATCCCTGTCCCGATCCTGACACCGGGCGGGAGAGGTGGTCGATCTCCCGATCCTGGGATACCCAGAAGCAGCTACTTCCCGGCAGGAGCTCCGTTACCCCCCTTCGGACTGGTGGAGGTTATCCCGGTCCACGCCTGAGAGGCTGTCTGGAGCTAATGGACGCACAGAGCACAGCCGCCAAGGCTGACATATTCATCTGCGACTCTCCCAATATGGCGGCAGCCGTGTGTCCTCCTGGTACCAGCAAAGCATGGCAGGATATTGAGTCTAAGCTGGACAGACTCTTTAATCAATTTTGGAAGCAAATAACAAGCAGGAAGCCCCAACAAGCTCCACGACAGCCCCAACAAGCTCCACCACAGCTAAGCGAAGCAGTCCCCATTAAAATCCACCAACGAAAAAGGCGTTGAAGACGGGACTGGAGGCACAAACAGAAATGCAGAGCCTGCCCCACGTCAAGCACTCGCCTCCACCTTAAGCCACCACAATCCCGCACCGGACTGAAGCACCACCGGGACAGATCCGACCACCCGACAAAACAAGCTTTCACCACCTCAAGCCGTGAACCCGGCACTCAGCCAGAGACTTGCCTTTGTTGTTCCAGGTATCAGGGACTCCCAGGGTCTGCACCTGGCGCCCAGAAGGGATCGGATGAGCACAAGCAGTAAACAGCAGCCTGCCAAGCATGTCCCACTATAGCCGATCCTCCACACCATGCCTTTGATCACATGAACTGCTCTCTGCACATTAACTAATTGTAAAGTAGCAAGCGTTTAAACATGTCATTATTTCACCTCCTAAAGAGTTTATTGTCGTAGTTCCTTACATGCCTTTACTTTAACCGTTCATGTATTAAGTTATTCACTAGTCTCATCCCATGGGGCGACTCACACTTGATTTATAACTAGTGGTGGAGCTGCTGATATAAATACACAGTTGATAACGTGCAAGCTACACCCTAAACATGACAGACATCTTTCACAACAATGCACTGCTATATACTCATACCCTCAGTGCAACTAGCCATGATATATGCACGTTCAGCCTAGCATGCTCAAATATAACACACTTCTGTGTAAAAAAAATACAAAAAAAATGCAGCTTCCGAATGAATCTAAAATGGATGCTGTCCAGGAGGTGGGAGGGTCTGGGAGGGAGGGTCTGCTGCTGATTAGCTGGAATGTGTCTGCTGACTGTGAGGTACAGGGTCAAAGTTTACTCAATGATGACGAATAGGGGCAGACCGAACATCGCATATGTTCGACATCCGTGGCGAACGCGTACAAGCTATGTTCGCCAGGAACTATTCGCCAGCGAACTATTCGGGACATCTATAGTCAGGATAGATGCCTCTGGAATGGGAGGTATGGGTTGAGATGGTACGCATACCAGTGTCTCAGGGGCCAAATAAGCATTCCTGGACAAAAGTGTCTGATGGGCCTGGGCAATCTGGTCCATACGGTGATCCTGTTCTTAAAATCTTGCCTCATAGGAGGCCATTTGCTGTCCTAAACCTGCAGGGCCCATGGTCCTATCGTAATGTCATGATTAGTGATGTCGCGAACATAAAAATTTTGGTTCGCGAATGGCGAACGCGAACTTCCGCAAATGTCCGTGAACGGGCAAACCGGGCGAACGGCCATAGACTTCAATGGGCAGGTAAATTTTAAAACCCACAGGGACTCTTTCTGGCCACAATAGTGATGAAAAGTTGTTTCAAGGGGACTAACACCTGGACTGTGGCATGCCGGAGGGGGATCCATGGCAAAAATGCCATGGAAAATTACATAGTTGATGCAGAGTCTGGTTTTAATCCATAAAGGGCATAAAACGCCTAACATTCCTAAATTGTTTGAAATAACGTGCTTTAAAGCACGTAAAATAAGGGGGGGGACCTACTAAATAACAATAAGGGGGGGGACCTACCGTCCTTCCCCCGGCCCCCACCCATGAGTGGTGGGTAGGGGCCCTAAATAAAGACGGGGGGACCTACTGTCCTCTGCCCCGGCCCCCACCCCTGAGCGGTGGGTGGGGGCCCTAAATAAAGATAGGGGGACCTACTGTCCTCCCCCTCGGCCCCCACCCCTGAGCGGTGGGTGGGGGCCCTAAATAAAGATAAGATGGGGGGGCACCTACTGTCCTCCCCCCGGTCCCCACCCCTGAGCGGTGGGTGGGGGCCCTAAATAAAGATAGGGGGGACCTACTGTCCTCCCCCGGCCCCCACCCTTGAGCGGTGGGTGGGGGCCCTAGATAAGAATGGTGGGGGGACCTACCGTCCTCCCCCCCAGCCCCCACCCCTGAGCGGTGGGTGGGGGCCCTAAAAAACAATAAGGGGGGACCTACTGTCCCCACCGGCCCCCACCCCTGAGCGGTGGGTGGGGGCCCTAAATAAAGATAGGGGGGGACCTACTGTCCTCCCCCCAGCCCCTACCCCTGAGCGGTGGGTGGGGGCCCTAGATAAGAATGGTGGGTGGACCTACCGTTCCCCCACCCGGCCCCCAACCCATGAGCGGTGGGTGGGGGCCCTGAAAAAACAATAAGGGGGGACCTACTGTCCCCCTCGGCCCCCACCCCTAAGCGGTGGGTGGGGGCCCTAGATAAAGAGAGCGGGGGGGACCTACCGTCCTCCCCCCTGGCCCCCACCCCTGAGCGGTGGGTGGGGGCCCTAAAAAAACAATAAGGGGGACCTACTGTCCCCCCCGGCCCCCACCCCTGAGCGGCGGGTGGGGGCCCTAAATGAAAATCCCCCATCAATCAAGGTGACTAGGGGTCCCAAGCCCCCCCCCCAAATCAAACTATCCCCTACCTACCCACCTCACCCTAAAAATAGTGAGGGGGAATAAAATAACTAACCTGTAAAAAAAAAATTAAACTTACCATTTGACGTCTTCTTTTTTCTAAAATCTTCATTTTTCAGCCCCCCAAAAAGGCCAAATAAAAAGCCAGCATACCTGACGAACTTAAAATAAAAAAAAAAAACTGAGCGCCAAAAAAAAAACCTGACGAAAAAGAAAAAAAACGAGCACAAAAAAATTATCAATCTTCACCCATGGAGGGCTCCGCGCAGACTGAGCTACGCAGGGTGGGGGAAGGATTATAAACACTTGCCCCGCCCTGCAATTAGGCTAAGAACACTCTGATTGGTGGGTTTAAGCCATCAGAGTGCTCTTTGTCATTTTACACAGCGTGGGAAAGTTCTTTGGAATTTTCCCACGCTGTGTAAAATTACATAGAGCACTGTGATTGGATGGATTTCAAGCCATCCAATCACAGTGCTCTGTGTCATTTTACACAGCGTGGAAAAGTTCTTTGAAATTTTCCCACAATGTGTAAAATGAAACAGAGCACTGTGATTGGATGGATTTCAAGCCATCCAATCACAGTGCTCTGTGTCATTTTACACAGCGTGGGAAGGTTCTTTGGAATTTTCCCACGCTGTGTAAAATGACACAGAGCACTGTGATTGGATGGATTTCAAGACATCCAATCACAGTGCTCTGTGTCATTTTACACAGCGTGGGAAAGTTCTTTAAAGACCCTGAAGGTTTGAAACTTTGATGTAAAGTTTAAAGACACTGAAGGGTCGAAACGTTGATGTAAAGTTGATGAACACTTTGTAATACACTTTTGGAAAATCCAAGCGAGTGCTCCTGTCTGACTTTGTTTATATATATACAGTTGCAAGAAAAAGAATGTGAACCCTTTGGAATGATATGGATTTCTGCACAAATTGGTTATAAAATGTGATCTGATCATCATCTAAGTCACAACAGTAGACAATCACTGTCTTCTTAAACTTATAACACACAAAGAATGAAATGTTGCCATGTTTTTATTGAACACACCATGTAAACATTCACAGTGCAGGTGAAAAAAGTATGTGAACGCTTGGATTTAATAACTGGTTGAACCTCCTTTGGCAGAAATAACTTCAACCAAATATTTCCTGTAATTGCAGATCAGACGTGCACAACTGTCAGGAGTAATTCTTGACCATTCCTATATACAGAACTGTTTCAGTTCAGCAATATTCTTGGGATGTCTGGTGTGAATCGCTTTCTTGAGGTCATGCCACAGCATCTTGATCGGGTTGAGGTCAGGACTCTGACTGGGCCACTTCAGAAGGCGTATTTTCTTCTGTTTAAGCCATTCTCTGTTGTTGATTTACTTCTATGCTTTGGGTCATTGTCCTGTTGCAACACCCATCTTCTGTTGAGCTTCAGCTGGTAGACAGATGGCCTTAAGTTCTCCTGCAAAATGTCTTGATAAACTTGGGAATTCATCTTTCCTTTGAAAGATGTATTTCCTTTGTATTCTGACTTCGTTTTCGCTTTATCCTTGTCTGTTCTGTTTGCCGGCTTGCTGTTTCCTGTGTACCAGACCCCGGCTTATCCTCGTTTACGCTGTCTCTTTGTGCCCTTGACTTTGGATTGTTCCTGACTCTGTACTTCTCCTATATACGTCGAGTCCGGCCATTCTAAGGTCCGGTAGACGTATCTCTCCTCTGTTCTGCCTTCTGTTTAGCTGGATCCTGCGTGTAGGGGTATATTCTCGTTACATTACGATAGGGCCATGGACCCTGCAGATTTAGCTCAACAGATGGCGTCTCATGAGGCTAGATTTGTAGAGCAGGATCAACGAATGGATCAGATAGCCCAGGCTCTCCAGACGCTCTTAGCTAGAACCATTCCAGCAACCACACCTAACCCTCCTACACCTCTTCTTCCTGAAGTATCGACTGTGCCTAATGCTACGGCCCATTTAACACCTCCTCCTAGGTATGGAGGGGATTCTAAGACATGCAGAGGGTTCATTAACCAAATAGAGTTTCACTTTGACATGTATCCACGTTCATTTCCCACAGAGAGGTCTAAGGTTGGGTTCTTTATGCACCAACTTACCAACAAAGCACTTGAATGGGCAAATCCTATTTGGGAGGCTAATGGACCTATGGTGCATGACTTTCACAGTTTTCTTACAGCATTTCGCAGAACTTTTGACACTATGAAAAGGTCTACAAATGCCGCAAGAGCATTAATGAGAGTTAAACAGGGTTCTAGGTCTGTGGCTTATTACGCTATTCAGTTTCGTATTCTTGCCTCACAGGTAGATTGGACCAACAATGGGTTAACTACTGCCTTCATGGAAGGCTTATCAGACTCTATATTGGATGAGGTAGCAGCTAAGGAGCTTCCTGTTGCTTTAGAGGACCTTATTGACTACCTCATTGATATAGATAATAGGATTCGTGACAGGCTCTATACCAAGAACAGAAATAGACGTTTTGTTACACCTATTCACCCCAGAGTTAATACACCGGAGAGTGTTAAAGTATCTGAAGAGGAACCTATGCAATTAGGGGTTGCCAAACTCTCTGATAATGAAAAATTACATAGGAGAAGGGAGGGACTCTGCCTATATTGTGGTAGGAGAGACCATATGGTAAAGGAATGTCCTTTGCTCCCGGAAAACTCTCGCACCTAAGACCTTATAGGGGACTGGCCTTGGGTGTGATTTCTAAGTCTCCTACATTGCCTCCTAACCGACTGTTTCTCCCTGTTTCTTTACATATGGGAGAGAGTTGTATAGTTGAAAATATATACGCCTTGGTTGACTCTGGGGCAGCTGAGAATTTTATAGACTCTGGTTTTGTAAAGAAAAACAACATTCCCATCAGGGAGAAGGAGATACCCTTGGCCGTTGAGGCCATAGATGGTAGACCATTGATATCTCCAGTTGTTACTCATGAGACTGCACCGTTACACATGTACACAGGGGTTTTACACTATGAAACCATTCGGTTCCAGGTCATCACCTCTCCCTCTTTACAGTTAGTGTTAGGGTATCCATGGTTACGTGCCCACAATCCCATTTTTGACTGGGAGACAGGGCAGATAAAATCATGGAGTGAGGCCTGCCATGAGTCATGTACTATTGAAGTCACGCCTGTGAATTCTATTAATGTTCCTACCACTCCTCCTTTGTCTACAGCTATACCCTCTCAGTATTTATCTTTAAAGACTGTCTTTGATAAAAGAGAGGCTGACAAATTACCGCCTCACAGACCCTACGATTGTGCTATTGACTTGTTGCCTGGCACTATACCTCCAAAGGGCAGGGTGTACCCCTTATCGGTTCAAGAAAACCGTGTCATGGAGGAATATATTAAAGAATCATTAGACAAGGGATTTATTAGGAGATCCTCTTCTCCGGCTGGAGTGGGGTTCTTCTTTGTATCGAAGAAAGAAGGTGATTTAAGACCTTGCATTGATTATAGAGGTCTTAATAAAATCACCATCAAAAATGCTTATATGCCTATACCATTAATAACAGAATTGTTTGACAGGCTCAAACGTGCTACGGTATTCACCAAATTAGATCTTAGAGGAGCATACAATTTGATACGTATAAAAAAGGACCACGAATGGAAGACAGCCTTCAACACTAGGTCAGGTCATTATGAGTATACCGTCATGCCATTTGGGCTTTGCAATGCCCCAGCAGTATTCCAAGAATTTATTAATGATGTCTTAAGAGACTTTATTCACTCATTTGTTATTGTGTACTTGGACGACATTTTAATATATTCTACAGACTTACACACTCATCACAGACATGTTACGACCGTTCTGAAGACCCGTCTTGCTAATGGTCTTTATTGTAAATTAGAAAAATGTCTATTCGACCAATCCGAAGTCCAGTTTTTGGGGTATTTGATTTCCGCTAAGGGTTTTCGTATGGATCCCCGGAAGCTCGCTGCTGTCATAGAATGGCCTCTGCCGCAAGGTCTAAAAGCCATCCAGCGTTTTCTGGGTTTCTCTAATTATTATAGACGTTTTATCAAAGGTTTTTCGTCTATTGTAGCACCTATTACTCGTATGACAAAAAAGGATGGCAATACTCGTGTCTGGTCTACCGAGGCACTTCAAGCTTTTGACTTCCTTAAGACTACGTTCGCCTCTGCACCTATTTTACAGCATCCTGTCCCCTCATTGCCCTATATACTTGAAGTTGATGCTTCAGATATCGGGGTAGGTGCTGTTTTATCTCAAAGAGAGTCTCCTGAAAAGCCATTGCATCCTTGTGGCTTCTTTTCTAAACAAATGTCCAAAGCAGAGAAGAATTATGATGTGGGTAATCGCGAACTCCTTGCTATCATTTTAGCACTCAAAGAATGGAGACATTTGTTAGAAGGCACTAAGGATCCCATCCTCATATTTACGGATCATAAGAACCTGTCCTACCTTAGCGAAGCTAAAAGATTGTCTTCCAGGCAGGCTAGGTGGTCACTGTTCTTGTCCCATTTCAATTATATAATCACCTATAGGCCAGGTGATCGGAACACTAAAGCGGACGCTCTGTCCAGACAGTTTGAAACTATTGACAAACAGGAGATTGATGTTACTCCTGTCATTCCCCCAGACAGGATAATAGCAACTACTGTATTGTCTATTTCCTCGTCCCTCTTGCAGGCCATAAAAGCGAAAAAAAGCATGGCACCTAGCGAGAAGCCTAATGATAAATTGTTCGTTGACGTTCCCGAGAGACGGGATATTCTGTCACTATATCACGATACTAAGACTGCTGGACATTCTGGTATTTCCAAAACAGTGTCAGCTGTTTCTCTGTATTTTTGGTGGGATTCCTTACGAAAGGATGTCACTGACTATATAAGTGCTTGTAGAGTTCCTTGTGGGCTGTTGCATCCGTTACCCGTTCCCGAGAGACCTTGGTCCAACCTATCTATGGATTTTATTGTTGAATTACCCCCTTCGAATGGTAACACAGTCATCCTGATGATAGTTGACCGGTTTTCCAAAATGGCTCACTTTGTGTCTCTTCGCAAGTTGCTCACATCCAAGGAACTGGCCCTTATCTTCGCTAGAGAAGTATTTTGGTTACATGGCATTCCCTTATCTATTGTGTCCGATAGGTTCTGGAAAGCCTTTTGTACAGAAATGGGTATTTCTCTCTCGTTTTCTTCCGCTTACCATCCCCAGTCTAATGGAGCTGCTGAACGTGCCAACCAGTCTCTGGAGCAGTACCTCCGTTGTTTTGTGTCTCACCATCAGGACAATTGGTCTGACCTGCTTCCTTGGGCTGAATTTGCTCGGAATAACGCCACTCATGATTCTTCCGGCAAAAGCCCTTTTTACGTCGTCTATGGCCAGCATCCCGTTGTTCTCCCGGCTGCATTCTCCTCACAGGGCATGCCAGTTCTGGATGAGCATTTGGCTGGTTTGCGTAATACTTGGGAGCAGGTTCAGCATTCTTTGGTTGACTCTGCTACTCGCCAGAAGGCTCAGGCTGACAAGCATCGCAGAGCGGCTCCTTCCTATGTTGTGGGGGACAGAGTTTTGCTTTCCACGAGGAATATTCGCCTCCGGGTGCCTTCTATGAAATTGGCTCCCCGCTTCATTGGTCCTTATCGTATTATACATAAGGTTAATCCCGTTTCTTATGCCTTGGGTCTGCCTAAGAATCTGCGCATACCTAATGTTTTTCACACCTCGTTGTTGAAGCCTTACGTGCGCAACTGCTATACCCGGCATGCTCCTCCTCCTCCTCCTGTCTCTGTGGAGAAATTCGAAGTTTCTGCTGTTCTTGACTCTCGTTTCCTTAGGGGTCGGCTTCAGTACTTGGTACATTGGAAGGGTTATGGGCCTGAGGAGCGCAGTTGGATTTCTGCTGATGCTGTTCATGCTCCCCGCCTTGTACGTTCTTTCCATTCACGTTTTCCTGCCCGACCTAGTCCTGCCCGCCCGGAGGGCATGTCCTCAGGGGGGGGGGTACTGTAGCGTTACTCACCTTTCCCAGGGGCCGGCCGTGGTCCTCTCTTCAAGCCACGTGTGGTCCTGCGGCTGCACGAGCCGCGCGCGGCTCATCCGACGCTTCAGACAGGAAGGCGGGCAGTGACCGCGAGATGCGGTCACATGTCCCGCCTGAATCTAAGAGCGAGTCTCGGGCGCGCTCTTAAAGAGACAGTGGGAGCCTAAATTGCCAAAAGGCTCCCATTGGCCCCTGTCATCCCACACACCCCATACACTTACCTTTTGGGGGTGTGGAAGTGACAGGAGCCAATCACATTAGTTTTGAACCTATTTATACTTACCCTTTTCCCTTAGTTCCTTGCCCTATCGTGGTTTCTGCTACAGTTCCCTTTAGCGCTTGTTGTGTTCAGTTGTGTTCCTCCGTACTTGACCTTGGCTTTGTATTCTGACTTTGTTTTCGCTTTATCCTTGTCTGTTCTGTTTGCCGGCTTGCTGTTTCCTGTGTACCAGACCCCGGCTTGTCCTCGTTTACGCTGTCTCTTTGTGCCCTTGACCTCGGATTGTTCCTGACTCTGTACTTCTCCTATATACATCGAGTCCGGCCATTCTAAGGTCCGGTAGACATATCTCTCCTCTGTTCTGCCTTCTGTTTAGCTGGATCCTGCGTGTAGGGGTATATTCTCGTTACAGGAGCCCAGAAATCAGAATTTCAGTCAATCATCTGATTATTCCGAATTTAGCCAAATAGATGTTCTGACTCAAATGAATCTTCTAATGCACAAGCATTTGGGCTTACAGTTTATTGTTTTTCAGCTGATATGCTGTGACCAGATATGCCTCAACCAGGGCCTCATTCTCCTTTACAAGAAGACCTATAAACCTCCTTCTCTTCTCCTGCTATCTGAGACCAGCCTGGTCTAAACCTTCATTATGTGACTGCCTTCCTATTATCCCAACCTGACGATAGGCTGCTCACTCTGTCTAACTGGGGGTGGCCACCTATTCCTCTTTCACTTGATATAACATAGGATGCTCTGCTAGACTACTACTATTCTACTGACTACCCTCTCTCCGCCACCTCTTTCCACTCTGTCATCCCTCTTTTCCCCTCTCCCATCATCCTTCCTCTCCACACTAAACCAGATCTTTGTCTCTGCATGCATAACATATTCGATATCCTTTATAAACTACCTCCTATATCTACATTGATATATAAGCTTTAAGTAATTTCTTAACTACTTAGACAAGAATCTCCTCTACAACCTATGGTTACATTTGCAATATGCACACAAAATACAGGTGTAGGGCTTTTGCTGATGTGTAACTTTGATACAGATTTTTGTATTTTATCTGTGGACTGGATTATTGAGTACTTCAAGTCTGGATATTTAGCCATTCTCTGCAACCACACCTAATGAAATCAGCCAAAAAAAATTGTCTAAGGAAAGAGAAATGGGTCTCTGAATGCAAAATAAACAAAGCAATGCCAAGAGTGACAAGGGTTAATGGTGTATCAAAATTGTATGGGAACAGGGCTGTGGTAGGGGAGGGCTATACAGAAAAGACAATGCAGGATTAATGGGATGGGAATGCTTAGGACTGGTAGATTAAACACAAAATAAATAATAGTAAAACATGAGTATTTGCTATGTGGTCCCTAACATGTTGAACTATCTATCTTAAATTCTGGTCCTACAAAAAAAAAAAAAATTCACTCCAGCTCCAACCACAGGTAATGTGTACATGCACTTTGTGTTCTGTCCTTTTTGAGACTCTATGTGTCTCCTAAGAAAATATGTAATATGTATGGGAGGGCAAGAAATTGTGAAACTTATGATGGAACAAATAAATATTAAAAATGCTTCAACTGTTTCTGTTATATAAGGGTTTAAATATTACATGTATTTGTTCAGCAGGTAAGGCATTGTTGCACTTAGTCAACTGTGAACTATTATTTTTATATAACAATGTAATTATACATAAGGGAGCTGTGAACATTTTTTTTAACATGTAACAAAAATATACACAAGGGAGGGAAGCAGGTTAGAGGAAAGAGTGTACAGACAGATCAGGCAAAAATTCTCACTCCAGCTCCAACCACAGGTAATGTGTACATGCACTTTGTGTTCTGTCCTTTTTGAGACTCTATGTGTCTCCTAAGAAAATATGTAATATGTATGGGAGGGCAAGAAATTGTGAAACTTATGATGGAACAAATAAATATTAAAAATGCTTAAACTGTTTCTGTTATATAAGGGTTTAAATATTACATGTATGTGTTCAGCAGGTAAGGCATTGTTGCACTTAGTCAACTGTGAACTATTATTTTTATATAACAATGTAAATATACATAAGGGAGCTGTGAACATTTGTTTTAACATGTAACAAAACTATACACAAGGGAGGGAAGCAGGTTAGAGGAAAGAGTGTACAGACAGATCAGGCAAAAAAATAAAGAAAGAAAGAATTACTAAAAAATATAGAAAACTAATTGCAAGAGTTACTGTATATTGGCGATTTATTTTCACATTTTCTTCCTAAGTATTCCAATGAAAATTGCTCAAATATGTAGCCTACTGCTTAATATTTACATCATGACTGGAAATAAATGACATGAGATTAAGAAAGCTCAAACATATATTTGAAATATTCCATAATAATATATAACTTGTATTTGCTTTACTGGAATTATCACAGCATACTATCAAATGAAACAGACAAAGCACTTCTAGATACACTATAAATAGAGCTAATGCATATCACATCACATCTATTTCAAGCAATTGACAGTTGAAATCATATTATTGTACAGGACTGACGTGAAACTGACATCAGTACTCCTCCACTAAGAAAAAATGTAGGGTGAAACATGTATGACTCAGTCAAGCCATTTCTGAAAACTGTGAGTGTTTTTATGTGTGTGGTTGTTTGTATGTTTATTTCTCCTTATTTGTATATGTACACACAGTCACATAGAACCTTTATATGATGGAAAAAATGGTAATTTAGGAAAAATAAATGAATGTTTTTACTTTTTATTGTAAAAGGAGTAGGGGCCTAAATTTGAGTCATAGGGGCATGAGGACCAGCAGCATCAGGCAACTGTCCAGTCAGTCAATTAGTCAAATTATTCACAAGTACTATGACTACTTTGCATTTGCACAGTCTAACACATATATAGGCTGAATACAACATGACACTATTTTCAGTGTGGATTATCAAAACTGATATTAAAGAGTGGCCATTTGTTTAGTAACGGCAGAGTGTCCCCATCTTTCTTACATGTGACTTTTTTGCTCATCATCTACTGATGTGTATTGGGATCAAGTTAAAGTTTAGTAACCTCAATAACATAATATATCAATTAATAACTTAGTAAAAAAAAACACGGTATGCTAAATCTTATATTACTCCAGAAAATGTGTATATTTATACCTCCCTACAAGGCAGTTATCTCAAACAAATTAGAGAGTGATTTATTAAATTTATGTGAACCAGAAGGAACCATATAACAACAATATAACACTTTATTCTGTGTTTCAAAATGGGAAACCTAGATTTGTGGGACGTTAACCTTCTCTATTCCACAAAATGTCAAACATCCCAGATCACTTCCATGGTGCTCCATGAAGTGTTTAGATACGGAGTGTTTGTCAAATTTTCTTTTTATATTATATAGATGTTCATTAAGTCTTGTCCTCAGCATTCTTTTCGTCTGGCCTACATATTGTAGTCCACACGGGCAACCTAAAAGATAGATGACTTGTTTGGAGTGACATGTGATGCACTCTTTTATTTTATAGGATTTTTTTCGTAACTGAGGATTCAAAACTGGAAATTCCTTTATAGGGAGGGCCTGTAGTTTTACACACACTGCAATTTCCACATTTGAAAAAAACTTTTTCTGTGTTTAGGAAATGTGTTTTGGGTTTCGGCTGTCTAAAACTATGCACCAGCTGGTTCTTAATCGTCGGTGCACCCCTAAAAATATTTTTTGGACATTGAGGTAGAAAAGTGGCTAAGGTTTGGTCTTTCTGCAAAAGATGCCAGTGTTTTTTTAATGCTTCTTCTTAAAAATTGTGCATGGCTGCTGTAATTGAAAATAATAGGGCACTCTAGACCTCGTGCATTGCTCTTATCCCTTTTAGAAGGATTAAGAAGGGTGGTTCTCTCCAAGTTCTTAACTTTATTAAGTGCCAATTCTAGAAGTTCTGGTTCATATGCTTTCTCTAAGAATTGGGTTTTAACCCTCTCTAACTGTTATTCACATGTTTTGGGGTCTGTGCAGTTCTTCTTTATTCGCTGGAATTGTCCATATGGGACGTTTGTCAGCCATGGTGGATGGTGGCAGCTGGTTCTTAAAATAAAACTATTTACATCAATTACTTTAAAAAAAGTTTTGGACCTCAATTCCTGTTCTTCTATATACAGAACTAAATCTAGAAAGTCGACACTACTCAAACTATACTTAGAAGTAAAGGTTAAGTTGTACGTATTATTGTTCATATGTTGTAGAAAATTGGAGAGCTCTTCTTCCTCCCCCTCCCAAATGAAAAAACAATCATCGATGTACCTTCTATAAATGCATGTCCTCCCAGTACGCCATGAACATATTGGCGGAGCTGGGTGCGAACCTGGTCCCCATAGCGTTCCCTGTAACTTGCAAAAAAAACTCATCATTGTGCCAAAATAAGTTATGAGTGAGAATAAAGTTAATGCACTGTATCAAAAATTCGATCTGTTCCATCTGTAGTTCTGAAGTTTTATACAGAATATCTCTGACAGCCCTTAATCCTAATTCATGTTGGATTACTGTATATAGTGATGTGACATCACATGTCATTAACCAATATGTCTTTTTCCAGATTATACCCTCTAACAAACAAAGTAATTCACTACTGTACTACAGATATGATTTTGTATTCTTAACTGAGGGTTGTAATAATGTACCAATGTACTGGGATAAGTTGGAGGTTAGGGACCCAATCCCTGAAATAATGGGTCTACCCGGTGGTTCAGTCATGTGTTTGTGAATCTTCGGGAGAAAGTAAAAGACAGCCCTTCTAGGGTGTAAATTTAAAATAAAGTCGTATTCTTTTTTATTCAAGATTCCCACCTCTCTCCCTCTATCAAGAAGTGAAAATAGTTCCTTCTGGAATTCCATGCTAGGATCACCATTAAGTGATTTATACGTATGGTCGTCTCTTAACAGTCTAAGGCATTCTTTTTCATAATAATCCGTGCTCATTAGGACAATTCCCCCACCCTTATCAGCGGGTTTAATTATAAGATCTTTATTATCCCTCAGCTCTTTTAGGGCTCTTCTCTCTTCTATTGTGAGGTTATGATGCCTATTAGGAATTTTCTCAGGAATTTTTTCTAAGTCCTCCAATACTGCTATATTGAATGCATGCATGTGCACACTCAATGGATTTGGGGGACAGAATTTGGATTTTTGTTTAAGATCTGTATGGAGAAAATAATTCTCTTGCCTATTATTCGCAATAGGATTGTTGATGGGATTGTTCAGAAATATCTATGATACCCAGGGGTCTCAGGGTACAGATCATGCCAAACATCAACATGGATGATGCTACCCTCCTTAAGGAATGGGAAGAGGCAGCTAATCTCTGTTCCCGAACCTTTATGGATATAATATGTAGATTTGAAAATAATAGACTCTTGGCAGTTAATGAGAAAGTAAATGAGGCAGTGGAAGCAACCCAAAATTTCAAAGAGGACCCAAATTTCGCCACCCAGGAAGGGAACCTTCAACAAAATCTGAATAAGTATAGGGACTCTATTAAAAAACGTAAACATAGGAAATTCCTAAGGGACCATCATGATTACAAAAACGAACGAGTATATAGAAAGTTCAGAAAAAGTACACATATGGAATCAGATCAAAATACTACATCTGAATACGAGACATCAGACACTGATAATGAGGGGAGTAGCTTATCCTCTGTGTCTCAGACTAGCGAGCATTCAAAAAGCATCCTAAAAAGGGGGGTGACTTTTTTAGGGCAAAACCCCCGGGAGGGGGAGTTACCACAACAATACAGACAGACACGTTACAGGGGGAGGGCACGCAAAAGATACTAGGCAGCAATATAAAGGTCCTTAACCTCTCTGATACTATACTTACTGAACTACAATCCCAAATTCTAATGAAGGGTTTATCGTTTGTTCCAGTACCTCCCTTCAATAAATTCGACTGGATAAAAGATATCCATCTGTTCGGTAGACGCCTGGCTCTACATAAATTCTTCTATACTGCCAATGAAAAGAGAGCAAAAAATCTTGGCTTCAGTATCAGAGAGTATCAGTGCCTCAACGAACTAGTGTCCCTCCTTGAGGATAGTGACGTCACCTCTCCACAACCGTATACGGACCTGTGTCCTAAAAGTAAATTTACGCCCAACATTAGGGACTACAAAAATGTTGAGATGTTTATAGATTCTGTATGTACAATGATACAAAAACTAAATGTTGACTCATTGGAACCCCGGCCTCACAGTAATCTCTCTGGGGATGAGTGGCGAGCCCTTCGTGCCCTGCGCGACAACGAGGACATCATCATCAAACCGGCAGACAAGGGGGGGAACATCGTGGTTCTTAATAGAGCACACTATATCCAGTTGGCAACTGATATACTCAGGGACGACAAGACTTATCGTACCCTGAGCTCTGACCCCTCCACCAAATTTTTGTCCGATCTTAAGGTCATCTTGGACTCAGCTTTTGACAAAGGCATCTTGGGTAGAGATGAACATACGTATATCTACACTAAAAATCCAGTGGTATCTACGTTTTACTGTCTACCCAAGGTGCACAAAAAGTCCCCTCAACTTACAGCTAGACCCATAGTGTCGGGGGTTAACAATTTAACAAGCAGGGCTAGTCTATATGTAGACAAAATAATCAGACCCTTTGTCGAAAGGTTACCCTCCTATCTGAGAGACACAAAGGACACACTAAAATGCCTAGCGTCTCTCAGTCTTCCAAGCAATGCACTTTTATGCAGCTTGGATGTTGAGGCTTTGTACTCATCAATTCCCCACACTCTAGGCTTAATGCACTCTAAATACTATTTTGAAACACGGGGGGTGAGGCATGAGGGCCACACACATTTTGTGATTGAGCTGTTAAGATTTGTATTAACCCACAATTTTTTCCTCTTTGATGGTCAGTTCTACCACCAGGTGCAGGGTACAGCTATGGGTACGTCTTGTGCCCCATCATACGCTAACCTGCACCTGGGGTGGTGGGAGGAGAATGTGTTTTTTTCAGACTGTAATGCTGAGTACACGAAATACATATTTCTATGGAAAAGATTTATCGATGATGTCCTCGTTGTCTGGACAGGCACGGGGGACTCCTTCAGGTCCTTTGTGAATATTTTGAATACTAATGATCTTAATTTAAGATTTACGTTTGAGATTGGGGGCTCTACACTCAACTTCCTAGACTGTACTTTCAATATCTCCAAAGACTTGGAGATTGAGACTACCCTATTTAGGAAGCCCACTTCAACAAACACTATGTTGAAATGGGACAGTTATCACCCTATTCCCCTTAAAAAAGGGATTCCAATGGGACAATACCTCCGTCTGAGGAGAAATTGCTCCACTACGGAAGAGTACATTAACCAGGCAAAACTCCTTAAAATAAGGTTCAAAGAGAGGGGATATCCAAATCGCTGCCTCAAGAGGGCGTACCAGAGGGCCCTTTTGAGTGACAGACAGGACCTCCTTAAAGACAAAGTGATACCCACCAAACAGGAACCTATACGCTGCATAGCAACGTTTGACGCAGGTTGGGATCAGTCCAAACGAATATTAGGCAGGTTCTGGCCACTGATCTCTCAGGATCCACAACTAAAGGGAGCAGTGACTCCCTTCGTCTCTCTAACCGCAAGAAGAGGTAAAAATCTAAAAGAGGTTCTCGTTTCAAGCCACTTGTCTTCTAAAACTGTCACAAAAAACTGGCTGTCAGTACAGGGCACCTACCAATGTGGCAGGTGTGTAGCCTGCCAGTATATAATGAAAGATTCGAAAGTCCTCCCTAATCTGATCAACAACTCAGTACGTCAGGTCACACATTTTTTCAACTGTAACACTAAAGGCATCATTTATTTGCTAACATGCACCTGTGGGCTTAGGTATGTGGGGAAAACTATTTGACCTTTTAAGAGGCGAATTATGGAACACATACACTCAGTCAAAAATCTCAGGGACACCCCGGTGGCTCGACACATGAGAAACTACCACCAGGGGGACACGAGAGGCATAAAATTTGCAGGAGTCGAAAAAGTACAACTGGGTCGCAGAGGAGGTGACTTGGATCACACTCTCCTCAGAAGAGAATCCTTTTGGATTTATAATTTTAATACACTGGCCCCCAATGGACTAAATGAAGGCTTCACATTTACTCCCTTCATTGATAAATGAGTTACACGGAGAGTATTATTTTACATCATAAGTAATGCACTTTTTCTTAATTTGTTGTTTCTTAAGTTTTCATTTTTTGTAAATACCTTATCTATCACTGTTTCATTTGATCACATGGATGTTTTTAGTTCTAACCCCCTCTTTTCCTTTTTTGGAATCAATTTGATGATGATGTCACTTTAAGTTCTTTAAATGACTAGGCTATATATTTGCTGTCATTTCAAGGTCTGTAAATGGCTATATGTATGCATATTATTATACTGTCACTTTAAGTTCTATAAATGACTAACCTATATTTGTCCCTTTTTGGTCTTCTTTAATCATGTTTATAATCTTGTTAGTTTAACTATGGATTTATAAATAGGGCTTTAGTCTACTGAGCCATTTTTGAGAGAGAACTAGTTATAACTTTTTCTCACAAGCTTAGTGAAAGCTTTGAACTTTTTTCGCTTGATTGACATCTAGCTCGGATCCATCCGGGCGTCTAAATGCCGTACCACGTGGGACCCTTTTTACATACCCTGTCAATCACTCTAGTGACTCATCCAGGGAGGAGGGACTAGAGTCAACGCCGGTTTCGGCGCGAATTGGTCCGCTCCTCCCATTCATCTCAGCCGGCTCGTCACATATAAAAGAGCCGGCTAGGGGCTAGACACGAAACTTACCTCTGACGAAGGCGCATTCTAGCGCTGAAATGTACGTTAGGAGTCTAGTTAGGTGCAGCTCCACAAGTATTGATCTTTAGTCAGTCTAGTCTTGTTTATTAGTCTGGGACTCTGGGGGTTTTTCTTCAATAGGGATCAGCCTGATTCTGGGACTTTATTTATATGATTTTTAGTGATCTCAACTAATCTGGGAAAAGGTTTTTGGTGGCAGCCGGTTCTATTGAGTTGTTATTCTAGGCGGGTGGTCTCCTCATTTTATTTCAATAGGGGTTCTGCCTGCTTTACCATTTCGGTAGGGAACTGCATCTGGCCATTTATGCAACTTTGTTAACCTCTACACCAGTCACTTTGTTACCAGTCTGGGCAAAGGTTTAACTGCAGTTTGTTTTATACAGTTTCCATTCTATGTGGGCGATCTCCTCTATTCTTCTCATTGGGGGATCATTTGATATACCACTCTAATATGGAACTGTATTTGGTGATTAATCCCACTTTATTAACCTATGCACCAGATACTTTGCTACCTCTAGATTGTTAACATAGGATTTATCCTTAGGGATTCTGAGTCACTCAGGCTCAGTGGCGTACATACCGGGGTCGCAGGGGTCGTGGCTGCGACCGGGCCCGGCCCACCAGGGGGCCCGGCCGCCCTGCGACCCAGGTATGTACTCACTGGGCCAGCCTCTTCTCCTGGGGGGCCCAGGAGCCGGCCACCTCCGGGCCCCCCGAGGCTGGCCCTGCTTACACCCGGCGGGCAGTCAGGCTGGCGGGCGCGCGAGGGAGCACTCTCCCCTGAGTGCTCCCTCTTCAGCTCCCTCGCGCACCGCACTGAAACCGGAGCCGGAAGATGACAACCGGAGCCGGAAGATGACGTCATCTTCCGGCTCCGGCATCAGTACGCGGCGCGCGAGGGAGCTGAAGAGGAAGCACTCAGGGGAGAGTGCTCCCTCGCGCGCCCGCCAGCCTGACTGCCCGCCGGGTGACACCACTGGACCCCAGGGAATCCCCTCAGCTCTCCCACAGGTAAGGAGGCTGGGGGGATTAAATAGAAAAAAAAACGTGTGTGTGTGAGAGTGTATGTTAGTGAGTGTGTGTTAGTGTGAGTGTGAGTGTGTGTTAGTGTGAGTGTGTGTTAGTGTGAGTGTATGTTAGTGTGAGTGTATGTTAGTGTGAGTGTATGTTAGTGTGAGTGTATGTTAGTGAGTGTATGTTAGTGTATGTTAGTTAGTGTGTGTGTGAGTGTATGTTAGTGAGTGTGTGTTAGTGAGTGTGTGTTAGTGTGTGAGTGTGTTAGTGTATGTTCGTTAGTGTGAGTGTATGTTAGTGTGAGTGTATGTTAGTGTGAGTGTATGTTAGTGTGAGTGTATGTTAGTGTGAGTGTGTTAGTGTGAGTGTGTGTTAGTGTGTGTGTTGTGAGAGTGTGTGTTAGTGTGTGTGTGAGTGTATGTTAGTGAGTGTGTGTGAGTGTGAGTGTGTTAGAGTGTGTGTGTGTAAGTGTTAGAGTGTTTGTCTTAGTGTTAGAGTGTGTGTGTGTGTTAGTATTAGAGTGTGTGTTGGAGTGTGCGTGTTAGTGTTAGAGTGTGTGTCTGTTAGTGAGTGTGTATGTATGTTTGTCACTGAGTGTGTGTCTGTCAGTTAATGTGTGCGTGTGTGTCTTAAGCACTTACCTTTCTCCAGCGCCGGACTCCCTTGGCGCTGGGGATCTCTCCGCCCCGATCCGCCTCTCAGCTCCGAATGCGCATGCGTGGCAAGAGCCACGCGCGCATTCAAACCGCCCATAGGAAAGCATTACTCAATGCTTTCCTATGGACGTTCAGCGTCTTCTCACTGTGATTTTCACAGTGAGAAACGCAGAAAATCCTCTAGCGGCTGTCAATGAGACAGCCTCTAGAGGCTGGATTAACCCTCAGTGAAACATAGCAGTTTCTCTGAAACTGCTATGTTTTCAGCTGCAGGGTTAAAACTAGAGAGACCTGGCACCCAGACCACTTCATTGAGCTGATGTGATCTGGGTGTCTGTAGTGGTCCTTTAAGTGTATGTGTTTATGCATGCACTAGCGTACATAACGTGGTCGCCATGTGTTGCGGCCCCAGCCCGCGCAGAGTAAGCGCGCGCGCGGGGGGGGGGCCCACGGATCAGTTTTCGCACCGGGGCCCCATGGGTTGTGTGTACGCCACTGCTCAGGCTGTTTTTCCCTTTTCCCCTATCCAGCTAGAGACCAAGACTGACGTTTGATCTCTCTTAATTGTGGTTCTATCGGACAGGGTTTTTGCATATTCTGCTACTATTTTCACTGTCCTTTTCCACTTTATTTTGGTGGTAGCACACCTATTTTCCATTTTTTCTTTTTTGGTTTATATTATATATTTTATATATATTTTTTGTGTATTTACATTATAATTTACATTATTTTAATTATACCAGTATTAAAGGTTAAGTTTTAAGCATTACATCTAGGACGGGGTTTCCTTGATAGGTCTATCCATTATAAGGGTGGGGAGTTTAACTCCTTCACTCTTTGGATTTTCCTTTTTTTGATTGTTCAGGAAGAAGCGTTTTAAATTCAATGTCCTCATAAATTTCTGAACATCTAAAAAATTCAAGAAGAAGTCAGACTTAACAGCAGGGGCATATTTCAAACCTTTATTTAAAAGTTTAATTTGGTTAAGTGATAATGGGGTGTTGGATAGATTGAAAATTCCAATGGGCTTTACCATTTTGTTCTCTTTCCTTCTCTGTATTCGTCTACCCCCTCTACATCCCCTTTGAATGGTCTCTTGAGCTGTTCTTTTGGTTTTGTATTTTGTGGGCGATGGTTTGTAAACATTTGGCGGGGTCCTAAAAAATCTTTCCCTGCAGTAGAGTTGGGATAGTTATGCGATTTGTTGTATACAGCGTCCTCTGTTGGTGCCAGAACTTCAAATCTATTTGAAACTCTTCCCACTTTAGGGAGTTGTTTCTGTTGTTGTTGTGGTACTCTATGTTCAAAATTAGATGAATTTCTACGTTTTTTATTATTAGTATTCAAAATTAGATGAATTCCTACGTTTTTTATTATTGGTATTCAAAATTAGATGAATTCCTACGTTTTTTATTATTAGTCATTAGTTAAAATCATTTAAGAAGTGCCTTAACGGGGAGGGATGACGTAGTCACGTACGTTACGTCCTGTTGTTGATGGGGGAGAAGCCCGCCGAAATGAACAGCGAGGAATGCAGAGCAGCAGAGCAGCAAACGCCGTGAGCCCTCCATAAATCACACTTGAGAGGAAAATGCTTGCTGGTAAAACCGGAGCTGCTGAGGACTGAAGGCAGGAGAGAGACGCCGTCGTATTGTTTATGCTGATTGAATTTAAAGCGTTGACATAGACGGAGGAGATAAAAGATTACAGAGGTCGTAGAAGCCGAGTGAAAAAAAGAGAGAAAGATAAAGCTCAGCAGAAGCATTAACTCGACACAGACATGTGAGGTCTGGAGATACAGTGAAGCTGGGTGAGATCTAATATACTAATATGTGTCTGCTCTGAAGGGAACCAAGTAAATTTGGAACTATATTGTTCTCCTACGGAGAGGGAAGAGAAGGGGAAGGAGGGAAGGAAAGGAAGAAAAAGGAACACAAAAGGCTGTTAGTAAATGCTACCAATTACTTATATTCACCAGATATCTGTTTCACTCTGCATATGAACATTTTTTTTTGTGCTTTAAAGAGACAGTACACCATTTTTTTGTATCTTTTTTTTTTTTTTGCAGTTCAATACTTTCTTTTCAACTATCTAGGAAAAAATATTTTGGAATTTCAAAATTGGAGCTATATTATAGAGGACTTATTTGAACAAACCAAAAGCCTTAATTAATACACAGGCTTTGAAAAAGAAAGTGTCCAGCATAGGCAATCATTTAAAATCTGCGAACAATCCCAGTAAATTTGAGTAAATTTGGGTGAGATATAGGAGATAAAATATCTCAATCTATACTGTGAAGAGAGACCTTAACCGGGTATACCGATTTACTGGAAGAAAGAAGAAATAATAAAAAGGAGAAAAAAAAAAGGAAAAAAAAAAGTGGAAACATCTTTACTACCTAGCACGGTTCGCTGTCGCTTGAATTGTCTTTAAATAGCCCCTTCCATTTCAACCAAAGTCTTATTTAATCTTTAATCTCACTTTAAAAAAGGGACTATACTCCTTGACATTTATGGACTAAAACAGAGAAATTTTTCTTTAAATAAGTATCAGGCGCCTGAACAAAATATAAGCCTGAAAGAGAAGATAAAGAGAGGAGAGAAAGAAAAAGAAAGGTGTTGACCTCCTGGAGTGAAAAAGAGAAAAAAAAAGGGGGATAAAGCAAGGAGAGAAGGATAAAAGAAAGAAAAAAGATGTCAACTAGAAGAAATCAAGATCTAAAGCTCTCTTCCAGTAAAGATAAAGAGAAGGAGAGGGACAAGGGAGAGAAAAAGGAAATTAAAGAGAAAAGATTATCTAATTTTTTACAATCTCAAACTGAAAAAATCAATATCAGAAACACCCTCAAAAGAACTTAGTCCTAACAGTAAAGAGAGAGATACAACTCAGATGGAGACTGTAAAAGCGATAGATACTTCTCAGATAACCCAGACTTCCTCAAAAACAGTTTTGAGCAACAATTATCTGATATAAAACAAGAGATTACGAACAATAACTCTGAATTAAAAAAGGAGATAAAAGAAATTGGACAAAAGATCAGACTGGTTGAAGATAAATTGGAACATACAGAATGTTCGATTGTAGAACAACAAGAAATACAGGGGAAACTCCAAAAGAAAATTCAAGAATTAGAGATAAAGATCATAAATATGGAAGATCGCTCCAGACGAAAGAATCTGAGGATAAGAAACATATCAGAAGATATAAGTCAAGACAAATTGGAAGATTTCCTAAAATCGTACTTTGTGGAATTAGGAATCCAGATGGATGAGAAATACAAATTCCTGGAAAGACATCACAGAATCCAGAAACCAAGTAATTTACCAAAAGAAATCCCAAGAGATGTAATGGTGTTTTGTAACTCCTATATTTTTAAGGAGGAAATTAGAAAAGCATCAAGGCAAAACAGTAAGAAAGAAGAATTTAAAGATATCAAGGTGTTCCCAGACCTATCATATGAAACAAGGAAAAAAAGACGTTCCTATGCTCCAGTGACTGAGTCTCTAAGGAAAAATAATGTCAAATACTACTGGGGTTTCCCACCGAGACTTATAGTGGTACATGAAGCAAAATCCGTATTTTTTGATAATGTGACCTCCGCTAATATCTGGCTGCAAGAGAGGGCTTTGAAATGAGATTAGAGAAAAATGTAATATATATTAACTAAGAGAGTGAGGGAATGTACATTGACTAATTGTCAGGGTACCTGTGGTCTCTACCTCCGAAAGAGGTAGAGACTTAGCTGTTCCTCCATCCAGACGGTCTGATGGCTCCCTTCCCCGCGGTCTATCTGGTCATGCTAGGCCGGCCGCGAGGGAGTGACTGCTTTTTACAGCATCTAGGCAGGAAGTAGTCATCAGGACACTCCCCCGGAAAGACCTGTCAGTCAATTGCTGCAGGACCAATCAAGACGCCTTGGAGGCGTGGTTACTGCTCTGAACAGGGTATTTAACAGAGCTTCTTTCATTAGCTCATTGCCCTGTCGTGGTTCTAGCTTGTTCTAGTCACTCAGTGCTTGTGTATTCTATTATCCCTTTTGGTTTTGACCCGGCTTGTTTACCTTACTCTGCTTATCTCTGTTACCCTTGATTCGGCTTGTCTCTCGCTTACCTGTCTTCTGTTACCCTCGACCTCGGCCTGTCTTTGACCATTCTATACTGTACTACTTACGTTAGTCCGGCCATTCTAAGGTCCGGTATATGTATCTGGCTACTGTTTTTACTCTGCGTGTTGGATCCCTGTCCCGATCCTGACATTACGACAGGGCCAATGGATCCTGCAAGTACAAACAGTAAGCTGGCTGCTCCTGATCCTAGGTTTGAAGCCATGGATCACAGAATGGATCAGATGGTGCTTGCGCTACAGGCTCTATTAGCTTGTGCCAATATCCCACCAGAGGAGATACGTAATACCCCGGTTTCTCCTGTCGGTTCAGGTCTAGAGGTAGCCACAGTGGGTGCTTCTTCTCACATTACCCCCCCAGTACGCTATGGTGGGGCTCCTGAGAAGTGTCGTGGTTTTTTAAACCAAATTAGTATCCACTTTGAATTGCAACCTCGCTCTTATCCTACAGATAGGGCAAAAGTAGGATTTATTATCACCCTACTCATTGAGAAAGCTCTGAGATGGGCCAACCCACTATGGGAGAACGATAACCCATTAGTTTATAACTATAACGCATTTGTAGCTGCTTTTAGAAGAACATTTGACCCTCCAGGTAGAAAGGTTAATGCAGCCAGATTACTGTTGCGCCTGAGACAGGAGAACCGAACACTGGTGGATTATGCACTAGAGTTCAGGTCTCTGGCGGCAGAAATCAAGTGGAATGAGCAGGCGTATATGGATGTATTTTTGAATGGCCTATCTGATGTAATCCTTGATGAGGTTGCTACCAGAGAACTCCCTGAGAATTTAGAGGATTTAATTTCGTTCATCTCTCGTATAGATGAACGTCTAAGAGAGAGACAGAACACTCGAGAGAGGAACCAGAGACCTTCTTTTAGGTTAGCTCCCGCTTTTCCAAGTCCTGACTCCACGATATCTTTGCTTACTGAACCTATGCAGATAGGGTATACCCGCCTCTCTGAGGAGGAAAGACAGCACAGGAGAAGAGAGGGTTTGTGTATGTATTGTGGGGCCAAGGGTCATTTACTCTCGAACTATTCTAACCGCCCGGGAAACGCTCGCACCTAAGTCTCTCTAGAGGACAGGCCTTGGGTGTTTCTATTTTGTCCTCTACTCCTAATTATAAAGATCACAGGCTTCTGCTACCAGTTTCCTTAACTTGGGGGAGGGAAGTGGTAAGGGCTATGGCATTGATAGATTCCGGTGCTGCTGAGAATTTTATCGACCAAGCCTTTGCTAGTAAGAACAATCTCCCATCCCAACTAACGGAGACACCTTTGGCCGTTGAGGCCATAGATGGTAGACCACTACTAGACCCTGTTATCTTTCGTGAGACCATACCCATTGATTTAAATGTTGGTATCCTACACGTGGAGAATTTATCTCTTATGCTCATTTCGTCTCCTTCCGTTCCCATAGTTCTGGGGTACCCATGGTTGAAAAAACATAACCCTATTATCGATTGGGAGTTAGGAGAGATACTCTCGTGGGGCCAGGGCTGCCAGGATCGGTGTTTGTGCAAGGTTTCTCCATTAGCTAATATTAACATACCGGAGAATCCTACTCAGTCCACAGAAAGACAGATACCAGACCTTTACCTAGACTTAAGGGCAGTGTTTGACAAGAAGAATGCCGATTCTTTGCCTCCACACAGGTCATTTGACTGTAAGATTAAGCTTCTACCCGGCACTATGCCTCCGAGGGGCCATGTATATCCTTTGTCTGTTCAGGAAAACTCGGTTCTAGAGGAGTATATTCGGGAGAATTTAGAAAAGGGATTCATCAGGATGTCTTCTTCTCCGGCCGGGGCTGGGTTCTTTTTCATTAAGAAGAAGGATGGCACGCTGAGACCATGTATCGATTACCGAGGCTTGAATAAAATAACTGTCAGAAATGCCTATCCTATCCCACTGATTACCGAGTTATTTGATCGTCTTAAGGGCTCCAAAATCTTCACCAAGTTAGATCTCAGAGGGGCTTACAATTTGGTGAGAATCCAGCAAGGTCACGAGTGGATGACGGCATTCAATACCCGGTACGGCCATTACGAATACACTGTTATGCCATTTGGACTATGCAATGCGCCTGCAGTATTTCAAGATTTGATTAATGAGGTACTTAGGGAGTTTCAGCATGATTGTGTTATTGTTTACCTGGACGACATACTAATACACTCTAAGGAGATTGAGACTCACCATAGACAGGTCAGAAAGGTATTACACAAGCTGCTGCAACATGGTCTATATTGCAAATTGGAGAAGTGCAGTTTTGATCAGTCTCAGGTAGACTTTCTTGGATACGTGATTTCTGGGGAAGGTTTTAAAATGGATCCTGTAAAACTCCAATCTATTTTAGACTGGCCCTTGCCCAAAGGACTCAAAGCTATCCAAAGGTTTATTGGTTTTTCCAACTACTATAGGCGCTTCATTAAAAGATACTCCTCTATCATTGCGCCTATTACCAATATGACCAAACAAGGGGCTGATACTAAGTTCTGGTCTAAGGAAGCTCTTGGTGCTTTCAAGACTCTCAAGGAACGTTTTGCCTCGGCTCCCATTCTAGTCCATCCTGATACGACTCTGCCTTTCTTGCTTGAGGTCGATGCCTCTGAGACAGCAGTTGGGGCTGTTCTGTCTCAAAGGTTAGGGGTGGATAATTCGTTACACCCTTGTGGTTTCTTCTCTAAGAAATTTTCTGGGCCTGAGAGCAGATATGACATCGGGGAAAGGGAACTGTTAGCAGTCATTAAAGCCTTAAAGGAGTGGAGACATTTGTTGGAGGGGACCCTACACCCTATTACGATTTTGACAGACCACAAAAACTTGTCCTATATTGGGGAGGCTAAGCGCTTATCCTCTAGACAAGCTCGTTGGTCCTTATTCCTGACTCACTTCAATTATGTACTGACTTACAGACCTGGTTCTAAAAACTCTAAAGCCGATGCATTATCTCGCCAATATGAACCTTCTACTGTACCTGAACCAGTTCTTTCTTCTATAGTTCCGAAATGCAATATCATTGCTAATACGAATCTCAGGATTCATTCTCCATTACTGGCCGAGATCATTAAGTTGCAACATCTAGCACCTAAACAGACTCCTGCGGGTCGTCATTTCGTTCCTCCTGCTCTTCAACTGGAACTTTTACAGTGTTTACATAATAGCAAGAGGGCGGGACATCCTGGTATTCGCAAAACTTATGCGTTGATCTCTAAGGACTTCTGGTGGCCTGCTTTACGGAGGGATATTGAGGAGTTCATCGCTGCATGTGAAGTTTGTACTAAAACCAAACAACCCCGTACGCTTCCATGTGGATTCCTGCACCCCTTGGAGGTTCCAGAAAAACCATGGTCCTGTTTGGCCATGGACTTTATTGTCGATCTACCTATCTCTAAAAAACAGACTGTTATCCTCACCGTGGTTGACAGGTTTACTAAGATGGCACACTTCATTCCCCTGCCTAAACTCCCGTCTTCTCCCGAATTGGCAGAGATATTCGCTAAGGAGATTTTTCCGCCTACATGGGATACCCTCTCAAATTGTATCGGACAGAGGCTCCCAATTTGTTTCCCGCTTTTGGAGGTCCTTCTGCTCTCAACTTGGTATTAAAATAAACTTTTCTTCTGCCTATCATCCTCAGTCTAACGGAGCTGCTGAACGTACCAACCAGAAAATTGAACAATATTTACGATGCTTTGTTTCTGAACACCAGGATGATTGGGTCGGTTTGATTCCTTGGGCGGAGTTTGCACACAACAATCTCGTTTGCGATTCTACTCATTCAAGCCCCTTCTTCATGAATTATGGTTTTCATCCGTCTATTCTTCCTTCGGATTCTCCTTCCCAAGGGGTGCCGTCGGTTGATGTTCATGTTGCCAATTTGAGGAAGTTGTGGGATCAAACTCGACAAATCCTTGTGCACAACTCTATGTTGGTTAAGAAACACGCTGATAAACGTAGAAGGGCGGCTCCGGTCTTTGTTCCAGGTGATAGGGTATGGCTTAGCACAAGGAACATCCCTTTAAAAGTGCCATCCATGAAGTTCGCTCCTCGTTATATTGGACCCTACAGGGTGCTGACCCGTATCAATCCAGTTGCGTATCGTTTAGCTCTTCCTAATACCTTACGCATCCCGAACTCGTTTCACGTTTCATTGCTGAAACCACTCATTTGTAACAGATTTTCCTCCACAATAGCCCCTCCTCGCTCCGTTCAGGTGGAGGGTCAGGAGGAGTATGAGGTTAACTCGATTATTGATTCTCGAATCTCCCGGGGGAGAGTACAATATCTGGTTGATTGGAAGGGATATGGTCCTGAGGAGAGGAGTTGGGTACCTCAGGAGAATGTTCATGCTCCCCGTCTCCGCAGGGCGTATCACTCTCGCTTCCCATCTCGTCCCGGTTCATTCCGCCCGGTGGGCGTATCTGAGAGGGGGGGTACTGTCAGGGTACCTGTGGTCTCTACCTCCGAAAGAGGTAGAGACTTAGCTGTTCCTCCATCCAGACGGTCTGATGGCTCCCTTCCCCGCGGTCTATCCGGTCATGCTAGGCCGGCCGCGAGGGAGTGACTGCCTTTTACAGCATCTAGGCAGGAAGTAGTCATCAGGACACTCCCCCGGAAAGACCTGTCAGTCAATTGCTGCAGGACCAATCAAGACGCCTTGGAGGCATGGTTACTGCTCTGAACAGGGTATTTAACAGAGCTTCTTTCATTAGCTCATTGCCCTGTCGTGGTTCTAGCTCTTTCTAGTCACTCAGTGCTTGTGTATTCTATTATCCCTTTTGGTTTTGACCCGGCTTGTTTACCTTACTCTGCTTATCTCTGTTACCCTTGATTCGGCTTGTCTCTCGCTTACCTGTCTTCTGTTACCCTCAACCTCGGCCTGTCTTTGACCATTCTATACTGTACTACTTACGTTAGTCCGGCCATTCTAAGGTCCGGTATACGTATCTGGCTACTGGTTGTACTCTGCGTGTTGGATCCCTGTCCCGATCCTGACACTAATATTTTTATAAGAATTACACAAAGGAGTACGTGTGCAGATGAATCACTCGATTATAATACTGAAAATGCTGTTATAGGGGGAAAAAGTTAAGGTAAAGGGAGAGAGAGTCTAAATGGATGATTGATGATAGATAATGGAATAATCTACCAATTAGAAATGCCAAACCTTTAAAGGGGGAAAAGTATAGAGAACAGAGGGAAAATTGATGAGAACATTATATGCTTGGTTTTGATAATAAATAGAGAATGAAATAGTTAATAGATACAGAAAGAGATACAGAAGGAATAAATAGATTAAAGGCACTTAGATGATTTAGGATTTTTTTTTATATATATATATTTATCTATCTATTTATTTATTTTTAATTTAAATTATTTGATTCTTATAGACTCACAGAGTTTATTTTTTTGGGTGATTTGGACGCTGTCTCTTTATTTATTTATTTTTCTACTTACCCCCTTTCTTTTTTTTTTTTCTCTTATTCTAGTTTAAAATATCACAAATTGGTGGTTTAACTATCTTAGTAGAATAAGAACATAAGAGAACATTTGTAAAAATTTGAGAAATGGGGGAGAAAGGGGAGGAAATCTAACACTATATAAATGTACAAAAGAAAAGATTTAACACTTTTAATATAATAATATCCTTTGAAATAAAGAAAATAATAATTAACACTTAGACACTATAATAAGTTTAATAAATTTGCACAACATTTACCTACTAAGGAAGATTGTGAAAGGGGTGAATATTTTTATTCATAATATTATTTTTTCTTTTTCCATTCAAATATGCGTGTTTAACTTGTGAAATAATAAATTGTTTGACACCAAATTAAGGAATTAGATATAAAAGGGAATTAGAGGTGGTGTAAAGGGAGAAGAAAATAGTCACAATAAAAGTTATCGTTAATGATAATACACAGCAAGTATCATAAAATAGTTCACTCTGAAGTTAAGAAAAGATCCATAGCATATAAATAGATAAGTCAATAAAGCCAAATAATATATAACGTATAAAGAACTTATTTTTCCCCTACCCTCTCCATATCCCCTTTAGTATCCCTACTCGTTACATTGTGATACCCTCTTCTGAACTCTGATACACTGCATCTCGCTAGTCTGAGGTGAGGCTTAATCCCCATATTACTCCAATATTAGATGGAGTTTGGATGCCACACCATAGGGAATAGGGTGTGGATTCCTGTCCCCAACAAAGGGGGTTGGAGATGGGATGCTTCATGTATTTTTTACATGAGGGACCATGGTTTTTACCATGTTTTATTTGTTGCTGTTTTTTTCTTTTTTTTTTTTCTTTTGTTGTTGTGTTGACTGTGCCGAGACTTTGTCCTATTCTTCTACTTTCTCCGAATGGTTAAAATTCTGACACTTAATGTACAGGGTTTAAATAATCCACATAAAAGATCCATGGTATTTGAATATATTAAAAAAGAAGGTGCAAAAATAGTTTTGTTGCAAGAAACTCATTGGTTAAGGAAAGATACAAAAAGATTTATTCCTAATACCGTATATACTCGAGTATAAGCCGAGTTTTTCAGCCCATTTTTTGGGCTGAAAAACCCCAACTCGGCTTATACTCGAGTCATAGTCTGTATTATGGCAATTTACATTGCCATAATACAGACTGGGGGGAGGGGGGCTGGCAGAGCTGTAACTTACCTCTCCTGCAGCTCCTGTCAGCTCTCTCCTCCTCCGCGCCGTCCGTTCAGCACCTCGGTCAGCTCCCAGTGTAAATCTCGCGAGAGCCGCGGCTCTCGCGAGACTTGCACTGGGAGCTGACAGAGGGAGCTGCACGGACGGCGCAGAGGAGGAGAGAGCTGACAGGAGCTGCAGAACAGGTAAGTTACAGCTCTGCCAGCCCCCCTCTCCCCCCCACTGAACTGCCACTGGACCACCAGGGAAGGAGAGCCCCCCTCCCTGCCATGTATCAAGCAGGGAGGGGGGACGAAAAATAAATAAAAATATAAATAAAATAAGAAATAATAATACAAAATAATAATAATAATAATAAAAAAAAAAAGGGGGTATAAGGACCACTGTGGGAGGGGGGGGGGGGTATAAGGACCACTATGGGAGGGAGGGGGTGGGATAAGGACCACTATGGGAGGGAGGGGGGGTATAAGGACCGCTATGGGAGGGAAGGGGGGGGATAAGGACCACTATGGGAGGGAGGGGGGATAAGGACCACTATGGGAGGGAGGGGGGGGATAAGGACCACTATGGAAGGGAGGGGGGGATAAGGACCACTATCGGAGGGAGGGGGGTGGGATAAGGACCACTATGGGAGGGAGGGGGGGGAGAAAAGGAACACTATGGGAGGGAGGGGAGATAAGGACCACTATGGGAGGGAGGGGGGGGATAAGGACCACTATGGGAGGGAGGGAGGGGGGATAAGGACCACTATGGGAGGGAGGGGGGGATAAGGACCACTATGGGAGGGAGGGGGGGATAAGGACCACTAGGGGAGGGGAGGGGGAAGTAAGGACCACTAGGGGAGGGGAGGGTAAGGACCACTAGGGGAGGGGTGAGTCAGGACCACTGGGGGAGGGGGGTGAAGGAACACGGGGGTGGGGAGGTAAGGACCACTGAGGGAGGAGGAGGGGAGGTCAGGACATATGGGGGGTGGGGGGCAAATATCCTTGCACCGGCCCTGCACACACTGCATTCATACACTGCATTCATACACACACTGCACTCATACACACACACACTGCACTCATACACACACACTGCATTCATACACACACACACTGCACTCATACACACGCTGCACTCATACACACGCTGCACTCATACACACGCTGCACTCATACACACACACGCTGCACTCATACACACTTACTCGCTGCACTCATACGCACACACTGCATTCATTATACACACACTGTAAATAAATATTCAATTAATATATTTTTTTTAGGATCTAATTTTATTTAGAAATTTACCAGTAGCTGCTGCATTTCCCACCCTAGTCTTATACTCGAGTCAATAAGTTTTCCCAGTTTTTTGGGGAAAAATTAGGGGCCTCGGCTTATATTCGGGTCGGCTTATACTCGAGTATATACGGTACTTTTAATATCAAAATATGTTCTTCACTAGAGGATAAAAGAAAATGTGGGGTTGCCTTCCTTGTAACCAGTGACATAGATATACAGATTATGTACCAGGAAATAGATAAAAACGGAAGATACACTATAGTAATATGTAAAATACAAAATGACATATATACAATAGTGAATTTATATGCACCTAATGTTAAACCTATTGGCTTTATACAAACGGTACTAAACAAAATAGATAATATTAAAAAGGGAAAAGTCCTTATAGGGGGAGACTTTAATTGCATTATGGATGAAACGCTAGATAGAAACTCACTTAAAGGGGTTATCCAAAACAAAAAAAGCAAAAAAACATCAAACCAGCTTAAACTTTCAGTAGGTAGACATGGTTTGTTAGATGTATGGAGAATCTACCACCCCCAAGAAAGGGACTTTACGTGCTTTTCAAAAGTTCATTATACATATTCAAGGTTAGATCTATTCTTGGGTACAGTAGAGACATCACTTAAGATAAAGAAGGTCATAATTCAGGAAGTTACTTGGTCAGACCATAATCCGGTTATATTAGACCTTAATATAAGCCCAGATAATAAAATAAGGAACAGTTGGAGACTAAATGATCTTTTATTAAAAAATTCTCAAGAAATAGAGAAAGTGAAATAATTAACTAAATGTTTCTTTGAAGATAACCAAAACAAAGGTACATCAGATGTAGTAGTTTGGTGCACCTATAAGGCAGTCCTGAGAGGGCACTTTATCAAAATGGGTTCAATAAGAAATAAGAGTAGAAGTTCCTCCTTGACAGACCTATATATTTCGCTAAATGCTCTAACAAGGCTTAATAAAGATAACCCCTCCAAACAAATGAGTGAGAATATAGATAAAATTAAAGAAAATATTAATGAAATTCTATGGCAGCAAACCGCCAAAAAATTGGAACGCTTAAGAATAAAATGGTATTACAGAGGCAACCGGGCAAATAAAATGCTTACAAATAAAGTTAAAGGATTTAGAATGGCCACGAGGATACAGAAAATTACAACTGAGGAAGGGCCACAACTAACCCCTGAAAAAGTTGGTAAAGCATTTAACTCTTTTTATCAAGAGCTATATAACTTGCCTAACCAACCCAACAATCCAGAAACATATTTTAAAAATAAAAAGATGAAACAGCTATCAGCAGAACAGGTTAATAGTATCAACAAACCTTTCACTGAATTAGAGATTAAGGAGGCAATAGATACGTTAAAAAAGAATAAAACTCCAGGCCCGGATGGCTATCCTAACATATTTTATAAACAATTTAAGGAAGAATTGACGCTCCATTTGAAAAATGTATTTAATAAAATTGTGGAGGAAAAGGTCATCCCGGAGGAAATGCTATACGCAAATATTATCCCTATACATAAGCCAGAAAAACCACCAGATCAAGTAAGAAGCTATAGGCCTATTTCCCTGCTAAATTCGGATATAAAGATATATGCTAGCATTCTAGCGAACAGGTTGCAAACCGTCTTACCTTTTATAATTCATAAAGATCAGGTCGGTTTCATAAAAGGTAGACTATCCAGTAATAGTGTGAGAAAAATAATTGATATCCTAGACAGCACTAACGATTCGGGAGTCCCATTTCTGGCCCTATCATTGGATGCAGAGAAGGCCTTTGATAGGGTCAGGTGGGACTTCCTGATAGCAGCTATGAGGGCTTTTCGTTTTGGTGGATGGCTAATGGACGCTGTAATGGCTTTATATTCTTTCCCAAGGGCTAGAACTATAGGGAGAGGTATAACATCCGACTGGTTTAAAATAAGCAACGGGACGAGACAGGGGTGCCCTCTCTCGCCGCTGCTCTACTTGTTATATATCGAACCTCTAGCCTGTGAAATTAGGGAAAACTTAAAGATTAAAGGTGTCAGAATCGGTCAGGAAGATTATAAATTATCACTATATGCGGACGATGTCCTAATCTCCATTACAGATCCTGTACCATCATTGGATGAATTGATGAAAGTTATAACTGAATTTGGAAATTATTCCAATCTCAAGCTGAATGTAGATAAAACAACTATATTAGCAAAAAATCTAAGTAAGGAAGATAGAGGGAAGATTGGGAATAAATATGACTTCGCTTGGGCTAAGAAACATTTGCAATATTTAGGTATCAAAATTACAAGTAACCCAAGTAAAATCATAGAGAACAATATTCTCCCTAAGATGAAACAAATAAATAAACAACTTAAAGACCTAAGAACTGCAGAGATATCATGGATTGGGAGAATAAATGTTGTAAAATCATATTTAATGCCCAAATGGAGCTATATATTCCGCATGATACCTCTCAAAATTCCAAAACCATGGCTTACAATGATACAGACAGCTTTTGAGAAGTTTATATGGCTGAAAAAAAAACCGAGGGTGAATAAAAAAATACTAAATATGAGTTCCAAAAAGGGTGGGTTGGGGGTCCCAGATATTTTAGAGACATATGAGACATGCGCGTTGGCTCATTTAATTTTATCATTAAAAGAGAGCTCCGCAGAGGAAGCTTGGGCAAAAATAGAAGCCACAAGACTGGGATCTCCAGACTTATTAGCTATATTTTGGAGTCTACAAAAGAGAAATAATACAAACATAGGCCTAATTACGGATAATTTATTATGGCAGTGGAAAAACTGGAAAAAGAGACTTAAGATACTGGATAAAATTATCACGGATATACCCTTCAGCATTTTGACAGTCAATATAGAAGATTTAAATATAAAAAACTGGACGGCTAATGGTATTAATAATATAGATCAAATAATGCAACAGAATCAAATTATGTCCTTTGAGGACATTAGGCAGCTATTTTCCCTTCCCTATAGAGAGAAATTTACATATTTAAGGATAAAACATTTTTTACATAAACATAGGGCCATAGAGTCATCTGAAGGATTACATACATTCATGAATTTAATTAACTCTAAAAGTAATAAAAATTTAGTATCACATTGTGCTAAACTATATAAATTATATAAATCGAGCCCAACATTTCCAGCCCTTGTATCTTGGGAAAAAGACCTACAGGTTACTATTACAAGAAATGAGTGGATAAATGCAAATAATGCCGTAACTAAGGCTATTCATTGTTTAAATTCATCTGAAAGTCATTATAAGATCATTAATAGATGGCATTATGTCCCCACTAAACTGGCAAAAATGTACCCATCCTCTCAATATAAGTGTTGGAGATGTGGCTCATCTAGAGCAGACTATGTCCACATCTGGTGGTCATGCCCAAACCTAAGGCAACTATGGAACAAAGTAGCAACATTTTGTCAAGAGGTGATAAAAGTAGATCTTGACTTTACCTGTAAGTCCTTTGTATTACATCTAGGCTGGCCTAGAATTTCAAGAAGCAAAAAAGATATAGTGATCCACATTCTAACGGAGACTAAAGCAACATTGGCGAGATATTGGAAATTATCTGATTCCCCCTCTTGGGACATGATAAAATTTCAGGTCCTGAACCATTGCAAAATGGAGATTGGAATCCTGAGACAAGACAATTATACTAATCCTAGAATAGAACAATGGGAGGAATGGGTAAAAAAGTTAAGCCCTACATAAGGAAAATAGTGGTATCCATTATTTGATTTTAGCACAGTATGAGTATTGGACACTACTGTTAAAAAACTACGTAGCTAACAATAAAAAAAAAAAAAAATATTTTGAGAAGAATCAAAGATGATAAACTTTCTGTGACTTATGAATATAGACAGATCAGAATTTTTTAAAATAATTTTTCATCTTACAGAGCTAACATTGTTGATACGTCTTGGGGCTGTAATGTTTATATATTTTGCGTCTCTATATAAAGCCGTTTTCTTGGCTATTAATAATGTACATTTTTTTTTTTTTAAAAAGAAAAAAAAAAGAGAAAGTAGAAGAAAGGGAAAAAGTAAAGGGGAAAATATCAAGCCCCATAGTAAGGTATTATTTATCAGGATATATAGATCTCGGCACAGTGTGACTTTATGTTTGTTTTGTTTTTATGCTTACATGGTTTATCATAGACAGTAAATAGCTATTTAAGGTTCTCTCAAGTTGAAGTAAAGATACTAAATTTGGTATGTCGTCCAATTTATAATTAAGAGGATAATTAAGGGTAATAAACTAAAAGATTCAGTAGCTTAGAGGGCTAGTACTGTCGAAACGTATTTATTGTTTTAATGTTTTATTGTCTATATATATATATATATTTTTATTAAGTCCTGTACTGTCCTGTACTGTCTATTGTGATAAATTTTTTTGAAAAAAAAAAAAATGAAAATGAAAAAAAAAAAGAAGTGCCTTAAAACCCGTCTCTTTGGGAAAGCTTATGGCCTCCCAGAGTAACCTCTACCTGTTTCTTGCTCAAAGTCAGATACATCCAAGTGGGAATCTCGGTGATCTTGCGTTGAAGCCTGCTTCTTTTCCCAACAAGAAAGGAGAGCGCTGTTTGGTAGGATTGTTCACACAAACTAGGTGAACTTTTGCTACCTATGAGCCAGGGGAAACATTCAACATTTTGTTCATTTCTGAATTCCCTAAAGTGACTTTACCCCGGTGCTGATTCAGCTGTGTTTGTAGGATCTGAGTGCAATTTGGATATGTTTGGTGCTCAGATCCAGGCTATGCAGGTATATAATGCTTGTGGGGGTTTATTTATATGTTATGTGTTATGTGTATTTTAATGGTTTTTGTATAATATTTTGTACCTCTAGTGCATGGGATATAATTAGGTTAAGCAATAGCAGGCTCTCTTATCTCCCAGGCGCCTGGACAGCTTACTGTACAAGTGTATGGAGATCCAAGGTTGGTGGTCTGTGTATATAAGCTGGTCACTGGGCCATCATAAAACATTCTTCTTGCACCCTTCATAAAGTCTTGGCTGATGTTTGGGTATACCAGAGCTATAATCATTGCTTCAGCTTGGGACTCGGGAGATTTACAACAGATATACTCAGTTGGAGTATAGGGGATCCATTACAGATGCATACAGAGACGCATGTGTGTGCAGGCACACAGAAAGGATACACAGACACCGGCATTAAATGACATGTGTGTAGCGGATTGCGCTGGGCTACTACACACCGTCCTTAATTTTGGCTGTCCATAACTTTTATTGTTACAACATTATGTTCAATTTTCTATGGTTCGTTACTTTTAAGACAAGAAGTAACCAGGGAGCTGCTGAAGCATTTGTCTGGTTGTTCGGTAGGAACCCAATTGCTAACATGCTAAATATCTCCATTCGACAAACGAAAAAACTACCGAACCACCAGACCACCCTGGAGAGGAACGTGGCTCTAATTGACCTCCCCATCATTATTTACACTATCCTGATTGAGAATCATACGAACACACTGTGCATTCCCAGGGTGGGCGCCATTCGACATGTGAAGACATGGTGGCGGCCATCTTGCCATATGAATGCACCAGCGGTGTTTGGTCATTGAGTGTCTGGAACCCAATCAGACACACGACCACGCGAACACCGCAGAGACCTCAATACCTCCACCCGTTCGTGGGAAAACACACGAACGGCACAGCATTCGGTAAAACGATACCCAACAAGGGGATTCATACGAACCCAGGCAGAGCCCACTGCATTGGCTATTTTCATGTTTTTCACTTTACGGAGACCGACCGCAAGGCCAAAACACATGTAACTCCTTTCGACTACTGCCTCGTGTGCGGTCGGTAAAACAAAGACCAACAAGAAATTCCCGAACCCCTGATCCGATCTGGGTGATTTTTAAGTATGTTGCTAACTCAGATCAGGGCTATAAAGGGATATGTAATTTAGGGGTGTATGTCATAGCCTTGGGGTACATCCAGAAAACGGGGAAAAATGTGTGTTTCCAATGTACAGTAATTGTGTTATCTCTCAGGCTAAGGGGAGGGGATGTTTGGGCTGTAACCAGTTTGTGATTGGAGAATGTATAATTTTCTGTGGGTGTCTCCCTTGAATGGGAGAGTTGCATAAAAGCAGGGTATGTGGCATTAAACATCAGTTCTGCTACTGATACTGTGTGTCGTCCAGTTATTGGGAAAGGTGATGGGATATTTGTGGATTATTTTATTTACTACTTATGTTGTTCTTCTTGTGATAATTTACTTGATCCTGAGCCACACTTGGAATACCAGCGGAGAAAGTCTATGTGAAATTAGCGCTCCGCTACAATGTGCACACAGATGCAGCTATAGACACAGACACAGTCATCAACAGACATGAATACATAAACAGGCATAGACAAGCCTACAGATTCAGGTGTAGACTTACACCTCGATACACAGACAGACAAGTACACACATACACAAACAGGAATACTGTAAAAAAAAAAAAAAATTCCCTACCTGAAAGCAGCACCAGCCTCTCCCTCTATGTCACATACAGAGTGAGGGTGTGGCAATAGAACTTGAGTTTCCATGTGTTAGTGTGTGGCTTATGCTCCAGAAGACAGGGCATGGAAGATCGAGCAGGAGAACGGCTGCATTGGCCTATCAAGAGAAGGGCTGGATAGGGGCCGAGCAGGAGAAAGGCTTGGAAGGGTGGACCGAGCAGGAGAGGAACTGGGCAGGGAGGACCGAGCAGGAGAAGGACTGGGCAGGGACCTGAACAGGACAAACTGTCAGTTTTCCCGGTACTGCCCTCCCCCCAACTGTCAGTTACTTAATAATTATTTAGTACATTGCTGAATCAGCAATTTACACAATAACATTAATGAGGGCTCCCGAGCTGGCATGTGCATCCCTTGGCAGGTGGAACTCCATGGCCCAGTCGCAATAGCGACAGTTACGACCTTGGTAGTTCTGCCACTACAGAAGATGCATCAGCAGGGGTCAACAGAACAACCGAGACTCCCTGGGATGATGGGCCCAGTCACAGCTAAGATCCTGCAACCATGATAGTACAGCCATTGTTATCATTCTTTTTGTCAAAGTAGGAGTGTATGTGTATTTAATGTTGATGTGTGTAAATACTACCGTACAAATTGTGTAGTGCCACAGAGTATAAGTACAAGTGCCATGTGCCCATTCAAAGTGTTCATAGGAAAGCCTTTCTCAATGCTTTACTGTGGATGCTCTGCGCGATGGAGGCGAAATGTGCCACCAGCGTCGCAGGTGCACCTCTAGTGGCTGTCCGGAAGACAGCCACTTGAGACTGGATTAACCTCTTAATTTCTCTGAAACTGCTATGTTTGCATCTGAAGGGTTAAAACCTGAGGGACCTGGCACCTAGACCACTTCATTGAGCTGAAGTGGTCTGGGTGACTATAGTGTCCCTTTAAGGAAGGGGTGTATTTTAGTGAAGGACTTGAGTGTATGAATGTGATGGATAGAAATTAATGTGAGTAAATGTCTATTTACTATGTGTACCTCTGCTCATTAAATACTCAAAATGGTTGCTATAGCACCCCGTCCCATCGACCAAAACCCTTGTGTAGTAAGATGGCATTTCTATCCTGAGCTACACCTAAGATGACGATGACATCAACAGCCTGGAGGAAGTCCATAAAGATAAAACACTTAGCATCTAACCAATTAGATGTTTACTTACTAAAACACCTAACACTTAACCAATTGAAAAGTTTACTTTCTGTATTTGCACACGTTGCATTCTTTTGCCTTTTTAATTGGCTATGCCGCCCTCTGACAATGCACTTGGAAATTTTCATTTTAACTGAACCTTGTTGTCAGTGTTATTTCTTCAGCGTGCACGCATCATTTCACTTTAAACAGTTGGACAGGGGCAGATATTCAAGCAAACACTTGGTTTGGTCTAAAACAATTTGGCGCCCAACGTGGGGCTTTGGGTTGTGTCCCGGTGGACAGCCGACCGAGAAGGCACCGATGCAGACCTGCAGTGACGGGCCGGAGACTGATCCCCTCTGATATATGGGAATGACTGCTTGCCTATATATTCTGTCTCTGTGATTGGCCTGTCTCCATGTCTGTGTCGGCTGCCGGAGGGCACCAAAGACAGGTAAATAACTTGCCCGGAGTCTCTTTTGTATAGAACCTGTATATTGACTATCTGCCACCTGGGTATGAATTTATTTTGTATGAGTGCGCCACTACAATACCCCTGTGTGGTGTTGCAAGCGGCATTGTAGGTGGAGGAACCCCTACAATAGCCGTGTGCGGTGTAGCAAGCGTCTTTGTAGGTTTTTTCCAGCAGTAGTCCTGTGCATTGTAGCAAGCGGCATTGCAGGAGGAGTGGGAACTTCTACAACCCATGTGCGGTGTAGCAAGCGGTATTGCAGAGGGTATTGGGTATGGGTCTGTGAAGGGTAAATGTGGTTTAACTGTATATGTTTCTTTGGTTTTTGTTTGCAATAAGTGTAAAGTTGTGTCCTGTTTGTCTCCTCCCTCTTGTATACTTTGTTGAGAGAAGTGTTTGGTCACGCACTGCTCGCTACACTTCTGTCTACGGCCACCTTGGGTGAGCGGACCTAGTGACTAGTCTACGTTTTGGGAAGACGCGCGCAGGGTAGATCTCCATGGCAGTCGAGCACTGTAGACGTTCTCTTTCCTGTTTGTCTCTATCTTGTGACATCTTGATTAGAGAGGATGGGACAGAAGCTAGAGAAACCCAGTAAGGGTTGGTTAGCATGTGATATAGTGAGAGAGAGACAGGGTGATGACCCAGTGGGGGAGGTGAAGAAGGTAGCTAAGATATGTGGCATTAATATGTCTGCCAGCGGGCGGCTACAACCAGAAGGCTGGCGCAAGCTGCTAAAGGAGAAGAGGTGATTGTTGCAGGACAACAAGCTAGTACAGACAGCAGAAGCCTGGTTTAGAGTTGCCAAAGCAACTTCACCAGGAGGGATGGGTGGAGGAAGAAATAGATCTAGGTGGTCAGAGAATGTATGTATATCATGAAGGTACTTGTAATGCTGAAGGTAAAGGTCAGCCACTGCCCTATGATGGCGACTGGCACAAAGGGAAGGAGGTTGGCCCAGCCCCATGACCTCCACTCTATTCCCAGTATCGCCCCCGTATACACCGTCCTTAGGGCTCCCCTGTTACGCCTTCCCTGCCCGCCCCTGTTACCTCTGCCCCTGTTATGTCTCCCCCTGCTGTGCCTCCCCTTCCCGCCCCTCTTACTAAATAATTATTAAGTTACTGACAGTTGGGGGGAGGGCAGTACCGGGAAAGCTAACAGTTTGTCCTGCTCAGTCCCTGCCCAGTTCTTCTCCTGCTCAGTCCTCCCTGCCCAGTTCCTCTCCTGCTTGGTCCCCCCTTCCAGCCCCTGTCATGCCCTTCGTAGACGGACCCCTAGTTATTACGGATGATTCGCCTGCTCACACGCCCCAAGGGGGAGTTCAGGTCCTGCCAGCTCCCCTTCAACCCATATGCTCCTCCCCTATGTATGACCTCAATGGTGGCCTACAGGCCTCCGACTCCTATGAGACCGCCAGTTCCCCTGAGTCCCAGATTCCCCCTGACGACAATGGCCTACTTGGGGGCGGTCCTCCACAACCTCATGATGGGAAACACAAGGACCTGTTTCTCACGGAAGGGGCCCCTTTAATGTACGTCACCTTCACTCTGTCCCAGGCCGCAACCCTAGTAGGCTCCCTACCGGACCCAGAGAAACAACCTATGCCCTTCAACCAGAGAAACAACCTATGCCCTCCAAAAGACCTATTCTGCCGCATGGCGTGACTTACTTAGTCTCTGTGAAATAAAAGCAGGAGATGCTTACTGGCCTATCATGGAGAAAAGTCTTTCCAGTGCCTGACTCACTAGTGATACCAATTATGCCTCGGACAGCTCCGAGACTGGGCCAAAGATAAATTAGCTGACCAGGCCACTTGTATTAACGATATCACCCAAGATAAGACACAGTCTGTGGAGAAATACCACACCAGGTTACCCCAAGTCTTCTCCGATTTGAGTTTCAGCATGTATAACAAGGTCATAATGTTATCTGTGGCTTTTGTAGCAGGCCTTGAAGAATCTATAAGCAAAGGCCTGCTTCTGTCCCGCCCCGAGTATAGGGTGCTTCCCTTGGACACCCTCCTTCTGGTTGCAAAGGGCCTAGAATCCTCCCAAATTCCCAGGAAGCCAGCCCCCCTCATGTTCGCCCGTCCTGTGTCCCAACATTCAGGCCCGGGCCTACCTATTGGTCAGCCCCCTATACCACAACATAACAATTGTTTCAACTGTGGACAACTGGGTCATTTCAAAAGGGACTGTGGCGCCCCAAGAGATTTTAGACAGGCTCCCCCACAGGATGGAACACCGCCCTACCCCACAGTTGGCCCCTCCCCAGCAGCCAGCAACCCTGCTACTAGATACCAAACAACCAGCAATCCTACTGCCAACCGGCCAACCGGCTCACCTGGATCTCTTACGCTAGGTAATTGTCAAACCTGTGTCACCTATCCCTGTCATGGCAGTGTCTTCAGGGGATAAGAGCGGGCCCCTAGCCACAGTGGTTCTGCCTGTAGAAGGCCACCCTACCACCTTCTTAGTTGACAAAGGCGCAGCCAGGAGCATCCTTAGAGAACAAGAACTGCCCGACTCCTCATTCCTGTCTAATATTGCATAGGGGTAGATGGCACTACCCGATCTAGCCCTCTCACCCAGCCCTTGAAAGTTGGCACATTCCCTGACCTCCTAGCCCGTTTTGCCCTATGAATCTGTTGGGTGCAGATGTCCTCTCCCGCTTGCAGGCTTCTATCACCTTTACCCCAGATGGCCAAATTAAAATGTATTCTCCCCTATCTGCTACTGATACATCAGCCCTCTGCTCACTGCCCCTCTTACTTCACATGGAAGAACCTGCCAAGAATGCAAAGATACTAGACACTTCCCCGATATCTTCGCCAGAATACCTCCCAAGTTGTGGTCCAGAGGCCCAGAAGTCATTGGACGCCTCCATGTCCCTCCAGTTCTGGTAAAGTTAATCCCTGGGGCCAGCCAGCCCCGTAAGCCGCAATACCCTCTGAAGCCTGCCCAAGCCCTTGCTATCTCTCAGCAGGTTAAGACCATAGTGTCCAATAGTGCTTTGCAAAACTCCCCTGTTCCCCATGAAGAAGAAAACTGCCAAAGGGGAGCCCAAGAAATACAGAATAGTCCAGGACCTCCAGGCCGTTAATTAGGCAACCATTCTGGACACCCCCATTGTGTCTAATCCTCATACCCTCCTATCAGGAGTCCCACCTACATCCAGGTACTTCACAGTGGTGGATCTGGCTAATTCATTCTTCAGTGTACCCCTAGATCCTTCATGTCAATATCTGTTCGCCTTCACCCATGAACGTCAGCAATACACCTGGACTGGCATGCCCCAAGGAGCACAAAACTCTCCCAGTCAGTTCGCAAAGGCAATGGCTTCAATCCTGGACTTATGGCAAAAGGCTCACACTGATGTGGTCCTGCTTCAATATGTGGATGACCTCCTTCTCTGTGCTGATCCTTACTGCTGAGCGTACTTCTGAAGATCTCCTATGCTATCTTGCGGAGCAAGGATGCAAGGCCTCTAAACAGAAACTACAGTGGTGCCTACCCTCCGTGGTTTTCCTGGGTCACTTCCTCTCACATGGTACCTGCTATTTCACCTGGGACCGGGTGAGAGGGATCTCAGCTATTTATCCTCCTACAGCACACAAACCCCTCCATGCTTTCCTGGGCCCCATCTCCTACTGCAGGGCCTGGATTCCAGAGGCCTCCCTATAATGCAACCCCTCTATGACGCTGTAACGGCACCCCCGACTGGGACACAAATGGTTAAATAACCAATCACAGGTATGCAGGGTTAAAACACTCCCACAGTACATTACAATCCCTCCCCTCTATCCTGGAGATAATTGGGAAGTAATCCAATTATGTCCAAGGATAGAGGCAAAACTCGATTAACCACATGGCAGTAAAAATACATAAAAATATATAACTGTGCAGCCATTGCATAAAACAGGTACATTCAACCTATCCCCAGATAGGGATTCCCAGAATGGCGATCCCCAGAATGGCGCTCAGTTCACATACATACAGTTCAATCGCCATGGAGCCAAAGTCTTTCACATAGTCTTTCGGTTTTCGAATAGGCTCCATGGCATAGCTATCTGGGGTAACACTATTCACACATTAAAATACCGAATAGACCGGCGTTCAGCTAAACGACTAAAGGCAGGAGAAGCGAGGTCGGCGGCTCAGAGGTGTTCGTGCGTTTAACTGTCCAATTTGAGTTCCACAGGTTTGGAGATGAACACTGCTGGCCATTCGGGAGTTTAAGATGGCCACTGCCACGTGTTCGGCTATACGAACACGGCCACCCAGTGTTAACCGCAGCTTCTGGGAGGTAAATCACTGGCACACTCCTTACCCAGGTGGTCCGTTCATTCGTGAGTTAGTTCGGTAGATTCAATCTACCGAACACCCAGGCAGAAAGGCACGAACAAGCCTTTCTGCAGGGGAAAATACAAGCTTTTAACATGGGGCCATAGTCCAGAGGCAGCAGGCGAGCAACCAGGCTTCTCCAGAACATAGTAGCGAGGCTGGTTCCGCCACAGACGCCCTCAAGTCTGAATCATTTTCCCTGTCCTCTGAGGCCTTATCCATTTGCTTTGTCCTCAGCCGTGCCATCTCCACTGCCCCGGCCCTGGACCTTCCTGACTACTGGAAACCCTTTAAGTTGTTCGTGTCAGAGAGACAAGGTCATGCCTCTGGGGTCCTTACACAGTCCCATGGCTCCCGCCAGTGCCCCATTGGCTATTATTCTTGCCAACTAGACCCTGTGGCAAGGGGAGGCCCCTCCTGCCTTAAAGCAGTATTTGCAGCACATGCTGTCATTGACAAAACAAATGATTTGGTACTTGGCCATCTACTTACCATTCTTGCACCCCACAAAATTGCGGCCATCCTTAGCCAAGTCCAGCCCAAACACCTCTCTGCGGCCCGCTACCTCCGCTTACAATGATCTCTCCTGCTTCCAGACAACGTGTCCCTGCAGAGGTGTTACTCCCTTAACCCGGCCCCTCTTCTGCCACTTCCCAAGGGGGGAATTCCTCACTACTGGTACAGCCTAGACATAGATCCAGGCTACATGTATCTTCTGACTAAAAAAGTCATGTCCCCCGTCCTACATGATACTCAGACCTTCCCTCACTGCACCTTGTGGTACAGAAATACCCCAGGACCCGACCCCCACTATGAAGAAGACCTGTTCCAATTGGTAGAGGTGAAACTCACCATAACAGACCTGTTGTATGATTCTAGTCATCCTGCCTTCAGAGGTAACTCATCTATACCATCACTGGGGGCTGTCCCACATATCTCTTTAACCAAGTCTCCCTCATGGAAGGAACTCAGCCGATTGGCCAAATCATGGAGCACTGAGGACCAGACCCAGCTCTCTGAAGAGGGTGTCACCAAGCAAACCCTGAACTGCAGGGCAATTGGCTTTCCCCAATTCCACACAGAGATATGCACCGAAACTCCTCCTACAGACCAAGATCTGGACGCACCCCATGATTGCTTTGAACAGATGAAGATGGAGACAACACACCTCCCAACTGTACATGAAGATGCCTTACAAGAGAGAGCCTGACCTCACCCTGTTTGTAGATGGCTTCAGATATGCTGATGAACAAGGCAGATACCATACTGGATTTGCAGTCACCACAATGGATGCAGTACTTCAAGCACCCTTACTCCCTTCAACCATGTCTGCACAAGAAGCTGAGCTACAGGCCCTTACCACAGCATGCAAGATCTCTGAAGGAAAACGCACCAATATCTACACTGACTCAAGATATGCACTAGGCGTGGCACATGACGTCGGAATAATCTGGAAGACAAGAGGATTTCTCACAGCAACTGGCACACAAGTCAAACACAGCATGGCTATCAAGGAGCTGATGAATGCTCTACTCCTCCCTGAAGAAGTGGCCATACTGAAGGTAAAGGCTCACGGCAAATTGAACTCAGACGAAGCACGAGGCAACCATCTAGCTGATCAAGCTGCCAAGCAACCTGCATGTGCACCATGGGAAGTGGACAGAAGAGTGTCCGCCAAAGAAATCCCCATATTCACCATGCAGACCTTACCCACAGACCTCAAGCTCCTGAAGGAACTACCAGCAGCTGCTGATCCTGAAGAAATACAAAGCTGGAAACAGAAAGGGGCAACCCTTAAAGACGGGCTGTACCCTAATAACCTCGTTCTGCTTACCCAAGAGCATGTACTCAGCAGTGGTCCAGTGGGCACATGGAACTTCACACCTGTCCAAGACCCTCATGAACTCCCTGATCAACAAATACTATGAAGCACCAGGGATTACCTCCTTGACAAACAGTTACTGCAGATCCTGCACCATCTGCGCTAAGTGCAACCCATTTGACTTGCGAGATTGTCAGTTGTCCATTCCCACACTCAATGATGCCAGCATTATATAAGGATATGCCCTGCATTAAAGACGCATACATATGTGTTACAGACAATAACTGGGGGCAAGACTGTGGTTACTGGTGGGCGGTGGGTTGGAATGTGGGGCCAGATTGGGGCTATAAGCCACAGAGTGCCTTGAATAGAAAATATACAAATGGAGAGTCCTTATTAAACAGAATGACTCTACGCAAACCAGGGGGAGGAGCCCCATGAAACTCACCCTGAACATAGAGAATCCTAGCCCTGGCGATGCTGGCCGGTATATACTTGGGATGTATTGGAAAGGGGGGGGGGGGGGGGGGTCCTACAATAAACGGAAAAGCTTCTGCCTCCAAGACAAGTACCAATCACCTGAGTGGATAGCTTCCCAACATGTAATCACTAATCCACTTAGACCCTACATCCAGACCTTCAAGGATATGATTACCATAGCAAACCCCACATTTGAAGATACTATGGCTACAGAAACAGGGTTCTCTGATATAACCTGTGGTTGAATGGATGAGATATAATGCTAACAAACATAATAGAACTAACTGCTATGAAGGTGGAGGAGCCAGACCCCACCTAGGTACGTACCCCTAACCCTACCCTAACCCTACCCCATGATGTAAAAGTGTGTTTCCTGAGCCTCTTCACTAACAGTGGGACTAATCAGTCAGCGTGTGAATCATGGAAAAGGGAATATCCGATTCTAACCAAGACCCCCAAACCATATGAGGATATCACCATATATCCAGGGAACTATGCATGCTACAGTATCTACGAAGGAAAATGCAGGTTTCTGGGAAATTTCACTGGCAGGTATTGTGCCACCTATAGCAAACTTCCAGCCACCTTGCTATATAACCAGATTCGATCCCTGGGTGATATATACTGGATATGTGGGGATATGAAGATTATGACAAGGTTGGAAGGCCTATGGTGGGGGGAATGTGCCTTAGCTAAGGTTATTATGCCCCTACACATAATATCTGAAGGCCCACAACACACACTGGATAAGTTACCCCCCCCCCCCCCACATTAGAACAAGGAGAAACACCCCATGTAAGAGGCAGTTTCGACCCTCATGTGTACATAGATGCCATTGGGGTGCCAAGGAGGGTGCCAGATGAATTCAAAGCAAGGGACGAAGTTGCAGCGGGTTTTGAATCCATTCTTCCAATCATTACTGCTAACAAGAACGTGGATTGGATTAATTATATATATTATAACCAACAACGGTTTGTAAATTATACAAGAGATGCCCTTCAAGGGACAGCTGAACAATTACAAGCCACATCCCAGATGACCTCCAGAATAGGATGGCCCTAAACATGATTCTGGCAGAGAAAGGAGGAGTGTGTAAATTGCTCCTGGACACTATGACATGCTGTACCTTCATCCCAGATAACACAGGCCCTAATGGTAAGGTGACCCTGACAATAGAGAAATTAGTGAGTCTCTCGGAAGAGTTGAAAAAGAACTCTGGGGTTACTGACCCATGGGATAGATGGTTCGGTTGGATGAGTTGCTGGCAACAAGTTCTACTCCAAATAGATATAGCTGTCCTGGTAATTTTGGCTATCCTTGCTCTTATTGTATGTTGTGTTCTCCCTTGTATTAAAAAGTGTCTTCAGGAAACAGCAGATCAAGCAGCCACACCAGCCTTTATTCATCAAGAAGTAGATGAGGAAGACTATGATAAACCCTACACCCCGTTGCAGTCCCTTCCCACTAACTGCAAGGTTACAGTATTTTAGGGATAGTAGTGACAGCATCTGACTTCCCTCAGTGCACAGTCTGTAGCGAAGGAGGTGGTGGACAAGCCACCACTTGTCTTATGTGCAGCAAGAAAAGATTTCCAAGGCCTCTGGGACAGATGAGTTAGGCCATTAGGGACAGATATTAGGGACAGACGTAGCTGCTAGAAGTAGATGTAAATAGTCATTTTAAGGGGGGACTGTGATGTATAGAAATTAATGTGAGTAAAATGTCTATTTACTATGTGTACCTGTGCTCATTCATTACTCAAAATGGCTGCTAGATCACCCCCTCCCATTGACCAAGACCCTTGTGTGGTAAGATAGCATTTCCATCTGGAGCTACACCTAAGATGACCATGACATCAACACCCTGGAGGAAGCCAATCAAAATAAAATACTTAAACCCTTAACGATGAGTGACGGACGAGGTCCATCACTCAGGGCAAACCCTTAATGACGAGTGACGGACCTCGTCCGTCACGCGGTAAAATTAACCCCAGATCGCCAGAGCGCGCACTTGTGCTCAGTATACTCACCTTCGCCTCCCTGCACTTCCGGGTTCACTGTGAAGTGCAGGGAGACGGATCAGTGCTGATCCTGCCCCCTGGTGAAAAAAAAAACAAAGTTAAATTAAAATCCCACCCCCCTTTACCCATTATAATAAAAAATTAACCCCTTCCCTGCCAATTGATCACTGACTACAGTGATCAATTGGCAGGGATTACATTTTACTATGATCTGATTTTTTTTTTTAACCCCTGAGGGTTAATTCTTTTTTTTTTAACCCTAAGGGGTTACATTTATTTTATTAATTAATTTATTATAAATTGTATTAATTATTTTATTAATTAATTATAAATTTAGCTAGCTGGGGAGGGTGGAAGTTAGTGGGGAATTGGGGGATTTAGTGTTAGGCTAACTAGGGGTTAAGGTTAAAAAAAGTTTTAAAATAAGCTTTAAAAAGTTAAAAAAATAAGTTAAAAAAAAGTTTTAATAACGTTTAAGTAAAAAATAAAAAAAATAAACCCTTTACCCAGTCCAAATAAAAATTAACCCCTTCCTTGCCCCTTCCTTGCCATCTGTAAAAAAAGTTTTTCAAAAGTTTAGGAAACTTTAAAAAAATTAATAAGCAAAACAAAAGTTTAAAAAATAGTTTTAAAAAGTTAAAAAAGTTTTAAAAAGTTAAAAAATACATTTAATAACGCTCATTACCACTACACCTGGTACAAGCTGGCAGAAAAATGATCCCACGCTTAGGTTCAAAATATGCCTTTTGAAATACCCTGGGATGTCTTCTTTAATAAATGGTATGGCTTTATGGGGTATTTGGATTATATAGCCTGGTAAAATACTCTAAAATGGGACATGGGCACAGCGTAAAAATTTAAAGTTTAAAAAAAATGGAATGGCTGTGTCCCAAATGTCCCCTTCCAATGTCCACATATACCTGGCAAAGGTACATACGGGGGTATTTTTGTACTCAGCAGACATAGCTGAGCAACATATGTAGTATTATACAGTGGTAGTACACATATGGTTTGCAAAATATACTGTGCAAACTCACTTTGTGTGTCAAAAAGGCAGAAAAAAACGCTTATTACCACTACACTTGGTACACGCTAGCGGAAAAATGATCCCACGCTAAGGTTCAAAATATGCCTTTTGAAATACCCTGGGGTGTCTACTTTAAGAAATGGTAGGCCTTTGTGGGGTAGTTTGAATTTAAAACCTGCGAAGATGCTTGGAAATTGCACATAGGCCCAGCGTCAAAATTCAAAGTTCGGTAAAAACTGATATGGCTTGGTCTCCTATATGGCACTGTAGCGTCACAAAATAGTGCCAAAGACATTCATTGGGGGTGTCTTTTTACTCAGAAGACTTAGCTGAGCATAATTTGGGGGTTTTGAACTTAGTGGCACATATGAAATATACAAAATGCCCAGCAAAAATGCAATCCGCATGTAAAAAAATGCCCAAAATAATCTTTTACCACATACTTTGGCATATATTGGTGGGAAAATGGGGGCATGCTAAGGCACAATATGCACCTTATGAGATACCCTGGAGTGTCTACTTTTACAAATGGTAGGCCTTTGTGGGTTTTTTATGAACAGTCAAGCTGTTATAATGCCCCAAATGGAAGCATAGGCTCATTAAATCCGTCTCTCAAAACTCTACTGTGAATAGTGAAAAGGGCAGGTCTCCTGTATGGCACTGTAGCTTCACGAAATAGTGGCAAAGACATACAATGGGGGGTGTCCTTTTACTCAGAAGACTTAGCTGAGCATAATTTGGGGGGTTTGAACTTAGTGGCACATATGAAATATACAAAATGCCCAGCGAAAATGCAATCCGTATGTAAAAAATGCACAAAATTATTTTTTACCACATACTTTGTCATATATTGGTGAAATAATGGGGGCATGTTAAGGCACAATATGCACCTAATGAGATACCTTGGAGTGTATACTTTTACAAATGGTAGGCCTTTGTGGGTTTTTTGTTGAACAGTCAAACTACTATAATACCCCAAATGGAAGCATAGGCTCATTAAATCTGTCTCTCAAAATTCGACTGTGAATACTGAAAAGGACAGGTCTCCTATATGACACTGTAGCTTCACAAAATAGTGCCAAAGACATACAATGGGGGTGTCATTTTACTCAGCAGATGTAACTGAACACAAAATAAAACTTTGTACAGGAATAGCACACACCAACTTTACAAAATACACATGAGAAGTTCTTTGTTATAAGTTTGTGTGCCAAAACCCCTAAAAAATACAATTTTACTCCAATATGTAGCAGAGGTTGGCGGTGAAATGGCTACGTAGAAAGTGTCAAAACAACCTTAGGTACATAGCCTGTGGTGTCTACTTTATTTAAATATATACTTTTGTGTGGCAATTTTGTTTTCTTTTATGGCTATTAACCCCTTAACGCCGTTACGGCGTTCCATGCCGTCGCGCTTTAAATGGGCTTTAAAGCCGTTGCGGCGGCATGGAACGCCGTAACGGTTTAAGCCCCCAGGAGCCAGCAACTACTCACCTCCGCCGCGATCCTCTTCTGGGGGGCTGCCTGAGAGCCCAGGCAGCCCCCTTCCGGCAAATGAGGCCCCCGGGGGCCATGTGATCGCTCTCAAAGAGCGATCACATGGCCCCCTATAGCTGGCTATGGATCTGCCAGCAGGGGGACTGTTTGAAATATCAGACAGTCCCCCTGCTGGTAGGAGGTGTAAAAAAAATAAAATAAACATGTTTAAAAATAAATTAAATATATTTTAATATATATATAATATGTATATATATTATATATATAATATATATACATATTATATATATGTAACGTCATGCAAAGTGTATTTTAATATTAATATAAGTATATAAATTAATATTAAAATACACTTAGAATGACGTTACATATATATAATATGTATATATATTATATATATAATAGATGTACATATATATATTATATATAAATACGTATAATTAAAATAATAAATAAATAAAATAATAAAATAAATAAATAAAATATTGAAACAAAATTTAATATAAATTATATATGCATATGTAATTTCATTCTAACTGTATTTTGTTATTAATATATATATATCGGTAACAAAATACACTTAGAATGACATTCTATATATATCTATCTATGTATAAAATACAAATAACCGCAAATATATATATATAGATAAATACATATAATTACATAAAAGATTACATTAGTATACACGTAGAATTTAAATACCTATAAATGCATATATATTAAAATTCTACGTGTATATTTAAATAATCTTTTAACGTAATTATGTGATTTGATTAATTAAAATTTGATTGACATGCCTGACAACACAGGGAGAAAGTGCAGAGAATGTAATTCGCAAGCACTATATTTGACCCTGTAACTCTCCAAGACACCATAAAACCTGTACATAGGGGGTACTGTTTTACTCGGGAGACTTCACTGAACTCAAATATTAGTGTTTCAAACTGGTAAATTGTATTACAACAATGATATTTTAAGTAAAAGTGACGTTTTTCGCATTTTTTACAAGCGAACGGCACTTTTATGGTCTATATTATTGTTGTAATATGTTTTACGGTTTTAAAACACTAATATTTGTGTTTAGTGAAGTCTCCCGAGAATAACAGTACCCCCCATGTACAGGTTTTATGGTGTTTTGGAAAGTTAGAGAGTCACATATAAGGCTTGCATTTCATTTTTTTCACATTGAAATTTGCCAGATTGGTTATGTTGCCTTTGAGAGCGTATGGTAGCCCAGGAATGAGAATTACCCCCATGATGGCATACCATTTGCAAAAGTAGACAACCCGAGGTATTGCAAGTGGGGTATGTCCAGTCTTTCTTAGTAGCCACTTAGTCACAAACACTGGCCAAATATTAGTTTTTTGCTTTTTTCACACAAAAACAAATATGAACGCTAATTTTGGCCAGTGTTTGTGACTAAGTGGCTACTAAAAAAGACTAAACATACCCCACTTTCAATACCTTGGCTTGTCTAATTTTTAAAATGGTATTCCATTATGGGGGTAATTCTCATTCCTGGGCTACCACACCGTCTGAAAGGTAACATTACAAATCTGGCAAATTTCAATTTAAAAATGGAACGTTCTATATTTAACCCTGTAACTTTCCAAAACAACATAAAACCTGTTAACAGGGGGTACTGTTGTACTCGTGAGACATCGCTGATTACAAATATGTGCATTTTTTTGCAGTAAAACCTAACAGTATTATGAAATTTACAGCTAAAATGTGAGGCGGAACTACAATTTTTTTTAAAAATTTAAAATTTCTCACAGTTTTTTTTATTTTATTCATAATAAATTATGTTTCATATATAAATATTTGATATGAAATGAAAGCCCTGTTTCTCCTGAACAAAATGATATATCATAAGTGTGGGTGCATATAATATGAAAGAGGGGAACTACGGTTGAACAGACATATAGCGCAAATTCCAGTTTTTGTTTACGTTTTGTTTTGATCAGAATGTGTACTATTGACTCCGTCCTGAAGGGGTTAAGCTTACAAGACAAACATACCAAATTCTAAAATCGCTCCACATTAAAAGTTTATTTTACTCCTTGTGCTTTGTGACCTGTAACTACCAAAAAAAAACTTAAAATCCCAGACACATTATATATTCTGTAAATCAGAACAACTAAATTAATTTATTTTTAATTACTTTCCTTAACCCCTTAACACCGCAGCCAAATGTACAAGTTGTGAACGAAACAAAATGTAAACAAAACCTGGCATTTGCGCTATATGTCTGTCAAACCGTAATTCACCTCTTTCATATTAAATGCACCCCCCCTTATTATATATCATTTTATTCAGGGGAAACAGTGCTTTCATTTAATATCAAATATTTAGCTATGAAACATAATTTAATATGAAAAAAATGGGAGAAAATAAGATTTTTTTATATTTTTTTCGTTCTACATGACATTTTAACTGTCAATGTCATAATACTGTTTGCTTTTACTGCAATAAAATACACATATTTGTATTCAGCAAAGTCTCACGTGTAAAACAGTACCCCCTATGTACAGGTTTTATGGTGTTTTGGGAAGTAACAGGGTCAAATATAGCATGTTACATTTGAAATTGAAATTCGCCAGATTGGTTACGTTGCCTTTGAGACTGTATAGTAGCCCAGGAAATAAATTTACACCCATAATGGCATGCCATTTGCAATAGTAGACGACCCAAGGTATTGCAAATAAGCGATGTCCAGTCTTTTTTAGTAGCCATTTGGTCACAAACACTGGCCAAAGTTAGCGTTCGTATTTGTTTGTGTGTGAAAAATGCAAAAAACGCCAATTTTGGCCAGTGTTTGTGACTAAGTGGTTACTAAAAAAGACTGGACATACCCCATTTGCAATACCTTTGGTTGTCTACTATTGCAAATGGTATGCCATCATAGGGGTAATTTTCATTCTTGGGCTACCATAGGGTCATAAAGGCAACGTAAGCAATCTGGCGAATTTTAATGTGAAAAAAATTAAACACAAGCCTTATATTTGACGCTGTAATTTTTGAAAACACCATAAAACCTGTACATGAGGGGTACTGTTGTACTCAGGAGACTTCGCTGAACACAAATATTTGTGTTTCAAAACAGTAAAAAGTATTGCAGCAATAATATCGTCCCTGTAAGTGTTGTTTGTGCGTGAAAAATGCAAAAAAACGTCACTTTTACTGGCGATATCATGGTTGTAATACATTTTACTGTTTTGAAACACTAATATTTGTGTTCAGCGAAGTCTCCCGAGTAAAACAGTACCCCCCATGTACAGGTTTTATGGTGTCTTGGAAAGTTATAGGGTTAAATATAGTGCTAGCAAATTAAATTCCCTATACTTTCGGCATGGGTGGTCAGGCAGGTCCCGCTAATTGTAATTAATTAGGATACCTAATTATGTAAAATTATTACATAAATATATGTGTAGAATTAATATATGTATATATATACATATGTGTATATATACGTATATATATATATATATATTTTTTTTTTAGATTTTTATTTATATATAGGTATATATATAGTGATATATACGTATATATTTATGTATATAGATATATATATTATTTCGTTCTACGTGTATTTTGATATAAATATATATATATTAATATCACAATACAGTTAGAACGAAATAAAACACATCTATATATTTTTTAATATTTTATTTTTAATTATTTTTTTTATTTTATTTTTTTACGTATTTACATATTTATTTTTTTTATATTATTTATAAATATATATATATAACAATAATTATATATATATTTAATCAGTATCAGTCTACGTGTAATTTGATATTAATATATATATATATATAATTATATATATATTAATCTTAAAATACACCTAGACGGTGTATGTGTGTGTATGTATATGTGTATCCCCATTATTCCCATTATTTTTTGCCTAGATAAGGTGTTTTTAAAAAAACCTTTTAAAAACTAATAAAATCTGTCAACATTGAAGTTGCTGTTTAGTAGATAGGAGAGTGCGCTGGATATTGTGTATTGTATAATATGGCCCCCAGCAGCACCCCATTTAAGCATGTTCAGGTGAGTGCAACCACCCCCCCATGTTCCATATATATATATATTTGGGAGTCTAGCCAACTCCTTGGTTTTGCACCCCTCCCTGTCACAGGTGCCTCATCTTAGGTCCCTATTTAGCCTTGTACTGCAGAGAGCCTCAGATGGAATTTTTTTCCCAAGTAAGTGGGTTAATCTCATAAGAGCAGACATTAGACTGTGAGAGTAGGACCTGCCAAAGATGGGGTACATTGACGTTGTGGCAGGCTTATGCAATGTATGATCATATAATGTAACTAAATCCCCATTATTTTTTGCCTAGATAAGGTGTTTTTAAAAAAACCTTTTAAAAACTAATAAAATCTGTCAACATTGAAGTTGCTGTTTAGTAGATAGGAGAGTGCGCTGGATATTGTGTATTGTATAATATGGCCCCCAGCAGCACCCCATTTAAGCATGTTCAGGTGAGTGCAACCACCCCCCCATGTTCCATATATATATATATTTGGGAGTCTAGCCAACTCCTTGGTTTTGCACCCCTCCCTGTCACAGGTGCCTCATCTTAGGTCCCTATTTAGCCTTGTACTGCAGAGAGCCTCAGATGGAATTTTTTTCCCAAGTAAGTGGGTTAATCTCATAAGAGCAGACATTAGACTGTGAGAGTAGGACCTGCCAAAGATGGGGTACATTGACGTTGTGGCAGGCTTATGCAATGTATGATCATATAATGTAACTAAATCCCCATTATTTTTTGCCTAGATAAGGTGTTTTTAAAAAAACCTTTTAAAAACTAATAAAATCTGTCAACATTGAAGTTGCTGTTTAGTAGATAGGAGAGTGCGCTGGATATTGTGTATTGTATATAATATATATATATATATGATCTAAGTATAATTTTTTTTTTTTACACTTATTTAACATTATTTTATTTAATTTTCAGCCAGCAGGGGGACCAACTGTCATTACAGTTGGTCCCCCTGCTGGCAATGCCTGAGCCAGCTATACCGGCCATGTGATTGTGAGGTCCTCGCAAGGACCTCACTCTCACATGACCGAGAGGGACCGGAGGAGGCAGATCTGCCTCGGTGGGGCTCCCTGGGAGTCCCCCCAACCGCGATCGCCGGCGTGGGACCACCGGCGACCGGGTAAGTTAAAATAAAACGGCGGGCGTATATTTACGTCCTGCGGCGTTTAGAGCCGCTTTTAAAAGGACGTAAATATACGTCCGCCGGACTTAAGGGGTTAACCTGCACTAATTGTGCACACATTATTATTGCAAAAACTGTAAAGAAAATCTAAATTTTTCATTTTTTTTGCATTTTTCTGTATTTTTTAATAAATAAGCATTTATGTATATATATGTTACATCAAATTAAATCCCTTTCTGTCCTTTAAAAAACGGTATATAATATGTGTCGGTGCAATAAATTAGTAAAATGCAAATTGCAGTTGAACGCAAACAGCAAAAAATTCAAAAATTGCCCTTGTCATTAAGTGAAAGACAAGCTTCTGAAGCTCTGTCCTTAAGGGGTTAACATCTAACAAATTAAATGTTTACTTACTAAAACACCTAACACTTAGCCAATTGAAAAGTTTACTTTCTGTATTTGCACACGTTGCATTCTTTTGCCTTTTTACGGGGCTATGCCGTCCCCTGACAATACACTTGGAAGTTTTCATTTTAACTGAACCTTGTTGTCAGTGTGATTTCTTCAGCATGCACACATCATTTCACTTTAACCCCTTAAGGACTGAGCCAAATGTACATGTTGTGAACAGAACAAAACGTAAACAAAACCTGGCATTTGCGCTATATGTCTGTCCAACCATAATTCACCTCTTTCATATTAAATGCAACCCCCTTATTGTATATCATTTTATTCAGGGGAAACAGGGCTTTCATTTAATATTATTTAATATCAAATATTTAGCTATGAAACATAATTTAATATGAAAAAAATGGGAGAAAATAAGAAATGTTATTTTTTTAGTTCTACATGACATTTTAACCCCTTAACACCGCAGCCAAATGTACAAGTTGTGAACGAAACAAAATGTAAACAAAACCTGGCATTTGCGCTATATGTCTGTCCAACCGTAATTCACCTCTTTCATGAACCCCCGCGGCAGATCTTCCTCCTCCGGTCCCCTCCGGTCATGTGAGAGTGAGGTCCTTGCGAGGACCTCACAATCACATGGCCGGGATAGCTGGCTGCAGCAATGCCAGCAGGGTCGTCTACTATTGCAAATGGTATGCCATTATGGGTGTAAATTTATTTCCTGGGCTACTATACAGTCTCAAAGGCAACATAACCAATCTGGCGAATTTCAATTTCAAATGTAACATGCTATATTTGACCCTGTAACTTCCCAAAACACCATAAAACCTGTACATAGGGGATACTGTTTTACACGTGAGACTTTGCTGAATACAAATATGTGTATTTTATTGCAGTAAAAGCAAACAGTATTATGACATTGACAGTTAAAATGTCATGTAGAACTAAAAAAATCTTATTTTCTCCCATTTTTTTCATATTAAATTATCTTTCATAGCTAAATATTTGATGTTAAATGAAAGCCATGTTTCCCCTGAATAAAATGATATATAATAAGGGGGTGTGCATTTAATATGAAAGAGGTGAATTACGGTTGGACAGACATATAGCGCAAATGCCACGTTTTGTTTACATTTTGTTTCGTTCATAACTTGTACATTTGGCTGCGGTCTTAAGGGGTTAATAATTTAAAAAAACTATGACCCAAAGTAGATATAACAAAGCATAAAAAAGGTTAATTTGCCATTTATACACAATGTAGAATGTAAGAAGGCTCTTCAAGATCTCCAACATAAATACATCAAAATATACAATCTACAATAAAAATATAAAAGAGAACCACGTATAGTGTAATAAGATTAAAACATCATAAAAAGGATTGGGGATATATTGCCCTCACAAACTAAAAATTGATTGTAGGCAGAAAACAAATCAAATACTGCATATTTCTTCTCTTTTTCCCATAGGTAACACATACAGGGAAAAAAGAGAAATAGATACATAGTGCAAAACTGTATAAAGTAGTAACCAATATTTATTACAAGTTGCACTAACAAAATGAAGTAGTATTAAAAGCTCATCAATAATACACTTCACCCAATCCGAAGGTAATAACCAGAAATACAGAAACAGTGTAAAAATGAGAACAATAAAAAAAATACTGAGAATATATGTCTCTCCTGGACCTACGCATTTCGTCCAACTTTGGATTTCATCAGGGGCTTCACAGCGTCTTTATGGAGGAATTAAGGAATACTTCCATGACAAAGAAAGCACTGAAACAACAATGGATAACAACAACAACAACAGGAAAAGAACACCAATTTCACTCCAGCACCAGGGTGAAATGCCAAACTAGACAGTTACATTGAAAGTTTCCATTTAAGAGCAGCATCTTTGGTGACAAAACAAAACCAAAAGAACATGTTTCAGAATCTCTCCGTACAGGAACCAACTGCTATAAATGACTTGAGAAATAATCATGCTATCACCATCAAATCATCAGACAAGGGAGGAGCAGTAATGATAATGACAAACCAGGGCTACATAAAAAAGGGGTCCGTTCTGACCACCTATCTACTTATAGTGGCAAACCTACTTATCCCAGTCCATTGGAAACAGGCAAATAAAACCTCCATAAGGGACTGGATCCAAAGGGTGGAAAACATAAAACAAATGGAAGCAATGACCTATGCCACTTCCAAAAACTACACAAAATTCACACAAATCTGGTGACCATGGACCACATTCATATGGGCGGAAACCAAACCCCAGTGAACTTCATGCACCTCTTGTCACACCTGGAAGACACATCCTTTGTGGCTCCCATGACATATCCATCCACTAAATAGATATCAGGTTCTCATGGGAGATTACACTTCTCGATTGCATGACCAGGCAAACTTTATAGTCACTGACAGCGATAAGCTTAGCTACCTAAAGTAATACAGGGAGTGCAGAATTATTAGGCAAATGAGTATTTTGACCACCTCATCCTCTTTATGCATGTTGTCTTACTCCAAGCTGTATAGGCTCGAAAGCCTACTACCAATTAAGCATATTAGGTGATGTGCATCTCTGTAATGAGAAGGGGTGTGGTCTAATGACATCAACACCCTATATCAGGTGTGCATAATTATTAGGCAACTTCCTTTCCTTTGGCAAAATGGGTCAAAAGAAGGACTTGACAGGCTCAGAAAAGTCAAAAATAGTGAGATATCTTGCAGAGGGATGCAGCACTCTTAAAATTGCAAAGCTTCTGAAGCGTGATCATCGAACAATCAAGCATTTCATTCAAAATAGTCAACAGGGTCGCAAGAAGCGTGTGGAAAAACCAAGGCGCAAAATAACTGCCCATGAACTGAGAAAAGTCAAGCGTGCAGCTGCCAAGATGCCACTTGCCACCAGTTTGGCCATATTTCAGAGCTGCAACATCACTGGAGTGCCCAAAAGCACAAGGTGTGCAATACTCAGAGTCATGGCCAATGTAAGAAAGGCTGAAAGACGACCACCACTGAACAAGACACACAAGCTGAAACGTCAAGACTGGGCCAAGAAATATCTCAAGACTGATTTTTCTAAGGTTTTATGGACTGATGAAATGAGAGTGAGTCTTGATGGGCCAGATGGATGGGCCCGTGGCTGGATTGGTAAAGGGCAGAGAGCTCCAGTCTGACTCAGACGCCAGCAAGGTGGAGGTGGAGTACTGGTTTGGGCTGGTATCATCAAAGATGAGCTTGTGGGGCCTTTTCGGGTTGAGGATGGAGTCAAGCTCAACTCCCAGTCCTACTGCCAGTTTCTGGAAGACACCTTCTTCAAGCAGTGGTACAGGAAGAAGTCTGCATCCTTCAAGAAAAACATGATTTTCATGCAGGACAATGCTCCATCACACGCGTCCAAGTACTCCACAGCGTGGCTGGCAAGAAAGGGTATAAAAGAAGAAAATCTAATGGCATGGCCTCCTTGTTCACCTGATCTGAACCCCATTGAGAAACTGTGGTCCATCATCAAATGTGAGATTTACAAGGAGGGAAAACAGTACACCTCTCTGAACAGTGTCTGGGAGGCTGTGGTTGCTTCTGCACGCAATGTTGATGGTGAACAGATCAAAACACTGACAGAATCCATGGATGGCAGGCTTTTGAGTGTCCTTGCAAAGAAAAGTGTCTATATTGGTCACTGCTTTGTTTTTGTTATGTTTTTGAATGTCAGAAATGTATATTTGTGAATGTTGAGATGTTATATTGGTTTCACTGGTAAAAATAAATAATTGAAATGGGTATATATTTGTTTTTTGCTAAGTTGCCTAATAATTATGCACAGTAATAGTCACCTGCACACACAGATATCCCCCTAAAATAGCTAAAACTAAAAACAAACTAAAAACTACTTCCAAAAATATTCAGCTTTGATATTGTCAGGATCGGGACAGGGATCCAACACGCAGAGTACAAACAGTAGCCAGATTCGTATACCGGACCTTAGAATGGCCGGACTAACGTAAGTAGTACCGTATAGAATGGCCAAAGACAAGCCGAGGTCGAGGGTAACAGAAGACAGGTAAGCGAGAGACAAGCCGAATCAAGGGTAACAGAGATAAGCAGAGTAAGGTAAACAAGCCTGGTCAAAACCAAAAGGGATAATAGAATACACAAGCACTGAGTGACTAGAACAAGCTAGAACCACGACAGGGCAAATGAGCTAATGAAGGAAGCTCTGTTAAATACCCTGTTCAGAGCAGTAACCACACCTCCGAGACGTCCTGATTGGTCCTGCAGCAATTGACTGACAGGTCGATCCGGTGGAGTGTCCTGATGATGACTTCCTGCCTAGATGGTGTAAAAGGCAGTCACTCCCTCGCGGCCGGCCTTGCATGACCGGATAGACCGCGGGGAAGGGAGTCATCAGACCGTCTGGATGGTGGAACAGCTAAGTCTCTACCTCTTTTGGAGGTAGAGACCACAGGTACCCTGACAGTACCCCCCCTCTCAGATACGCCCACCGGGCGGAATGAACCGGGACGAGATGGGAAGCGAGAGTGATACGCCCTGCGGAGACGGGGAGCATGAACATCCTCCTGAGGTACCCAACGCCTCTCCTCAGGACCATATCCCTTCCAATCAACCAGATATTGTACTCTCCCCCGGGAGATTCGAGAATCAATAATAGAGTTGACCTCATACTCCTCCTGACCCTCCACCTGAACGGAGCGAGGAGGGGCTATTGTGGAGGAAAATCTGTTACATATGAGTGGTTTCAGCAATGAAACGTGAAACGAGTTCGGAATGCGTAAGGTATTAGGAAGAGCTAAACGATATGCAACCGGATTGATACGGGTCAGCACCCTGTAGGGTCCAATATAACGAGGAGCGAACTTCATGGAGGGCACTTTTAAACGGATGTTTCTCGTGCTCAGCCATACCCTATCACCTGGAACAAAGACCGGAGCCGCCCTTCTACGTTTATCAGCGTGTTTCTTGACCAACATAGAGTTGTGCACAAGGATTTGTCGAGTTTGATCCCACAACTTCCTCAAATTGGCAACATGAACATCAACCGACGGCACCCCCTGGGAAGGAGAATCCGAAGGAAGAATAGACGGATGAAAACCATAATTCATGAAGAAGGGGCTTGAATGAGTAGAATCGCAAACGAGATTGTTGTGTGCAAACTCCGCCCAAGGAATCAAACCGACCCAATCATCCTGGTGTTCAGAAACAAAGCATCGTAAATATTGTTCAATTTTCTGGTTGGTACGTTCAGCAGCTCCGTTAGACTGAGGATGATAGGCAGAAGAAAAGTTTAATTTAATACCAAGTTGAGAGCAGAAGGACCTCCAAAAGCGGGAAACAAATTGGGAGCCTCTGTCCGATACAATTTGAGAGGGTATCCCATGTAGGCGAAAAATCTCCTTGGCGAATATCTCTGCCAATTCGGGAGAAGACTGAAGTTTAGGCAGGGGAATTAAGTGTGCCATCCTAGTAAACCTGTCAACCACGGTGAGGATAACAGTCTGTCTTTTAGAGATAGGTAGATCGACAATAAAGTCCATGGCCAAACAGGACCATGGTTTCTCTGGAACCTCCAAGGGTTGCAGGAGTTCACATGGAAGCGTATGGGGTTGTTTGGTTTTAGTACAAACTTCACATGCAGCGATGAACTCCTCAACATCCCTCCGTAAAGTAGACCACCAGAAGTCCTTAGAGATCAAGGCGTAAGTTTTGCGAATACCAGGATGTCCCGCCATCTTGCTATTATGTAAACACTGTAAAAGTTCCAGTTGAAAAGCAGGAGGAACGAAATGACGACCCGCAGGGGTCTGTTTAGGTGCGAGATGTTGCAACTTAATGATCTCGGCCAGTAATGGAGAATGAATCCTGAGATTCGTATTAGCAATGATATTGCACTTCGGAACTATAGAAGAAAGAACTGGTTCAGGTACAGTAGAAGGTTCATATTGGCGAGATAATGCATCGGCTTTAGAGTTTTTAGAACCAGGTCTGTAAGTCAGTACATAATTGAAGTGAGTCAGGAATAAGGGCCAACGAGCTTGTCTAGAGGATAAGCGCTTAGCCTCCCCAATATATGACAAGTTTTTGTGGTCTGTCAAAATCGTAATAGGGTGTAGGGTCCCCTCCAACAAATGTCTCCACTCTTTTAAGGCTTTAATGACTGCTAACAGTTCCCTGTCTCCGATGTCATATCTGCTCTCAGCCCCAGAAAGTTTCCTGGAAAAAAAACCACACGGGTGTAATGGTTTATCTACCGCTAATCTTTGTGACAGAACCGCACCTACTCCTGTCTCAGAGGCATCGACCTCGAGTAGAAACGGCAAAGTCGTATCAGGATGGACTAATATTGGAGCAGAAGCAAAAAGTTCTTTGAGCCTCTTGAAAGCAGCGAGAGCTTCAGGAGACCACGTCTTAGTTTCTGCCCCCTGTTTGGTCATATTGGTAATGGACGCAATAATAGACGAGTAACCCTTAATGAAGCGCCTATAATAATTGGAGAAACCAATAAACCTCTGAATAGCCTTGAGTCCCTTAGGTAATGGCCAATCTAAAATAGACTGGAGTTTGTCAGGGTCCATCTTAAAACCTTCCCCAGAAATCACGTAACCAAGAAAATCTATCTGAGACTGATCAAAGCTGCATTTTTCCAATTTACAGTATAGACCATGTTGCAGAAGTTTCTGTAATACCGCTCTGACCTGTCTATGGTGAGTTTCAATCTCCCTAGAGTGTATCAGTATGTCGTCTAGGTAGACAATGACACAATCATGTTGAAACTCCCTAAGTACCTCATTAATCAGATCCTGAAATACTGCAGGAGCATTGCAAAGTCCAAACGGCATAACTGTGTATTCATAGTGACCGTACCGAGTATTGAACGCCGTCATCCACTCGTGTCCCTGCTGGACTCTCACCAAATTATATGCCCCTCTGAGATCTAACTTGGTGAAGATTTTGGAGCCCTTAAGACGATCAAATAACTCGGTAATAAGTGGAATAGGATAGGCATTTCTGACAGTTATTTTATTCAAGCCTCGGTAATCGATACAAGGTCTCAGCGTGCCATCCTTTTTCTTAACGAAAAAGAACCCAGCCCCGGCCGGGGAAGAAGACCTCCTAATGAATCCCTTTTCTAAATTCTCCCGAATATACTCCTCTAGAACCAAGTTTTCCTGAACAGACAAAGGATATACATGGCCCCTCGGAGGCATAGTCCCAGGTAGAAGCTTAATTTTACAATCAAATGGCCTGTGTGGCGGCAAAGAATCGGCATTCTTCTTGTCAAATACTGCCTTTAAGTCTAGGTAAAGGTCTGGTATCTGTCTTTCTGTGGACTGAATAGGAGTCTCAGGTATGTTAACATTAGCTAATGGAGAAACCTTGCATAAACACCTATCCTGGCAACCCTGGCCCCACGAGAGTATCTCCCCTAACTCCCAATCGATAATAGGGTTATGTTTCTTCAACCATGGGTACCCCAGAACTATGGGAATGGAAGGGGATGAAATGAGCAAAATAGATATATTCTCCACGTGTAGGATACCAACATTTAAACTAATGGGTATGGTTTCACGAAAGATAACAGGGTCTAGTAGTGGTCTACCATCTATGGCCTCAACGGCCAAGGGTGTCTCCCTTAGCTGGGATGGGAAATTGTTCTTAATAGCAAAGGCTTGGTCGATAAAATTCTCAGCAGCACCGGAATCTATCAATGCCATAGCCCTTACTACATCCTTCTCCAAAGTTAAGGAAACTGGTAGCAGAAGCCTGTGATCTTTATAATTAGGAGTAGAGGACAAAATAGAAACACCCAAGGCTTGTCCTCTAGAGAGACTTAGGTGCGAGCGTTTCCCGGACGGTTAGGACAGTTCGAGAGTAAATGACCCTTGGCTCCACAATACATACACAAACCCTCTCTTCTCCTGTACTGTCTTTCCTCCTCAGAGAGGCGGGTATAACCTATCTGCATAGGTTCAGGAAGCAAAGATACCGTGGAGTCAGGACTTGGAAAAGCGGGGGCTAACCTAAAAGAAGGTCTCCGGTTCCTCTCTCGAGTGTTCTGTCTCTCTCTTAAACGTTCATCTATACGAGAGATGAACGAAATTAAATCTTCTAAATTCTCAGGGAGTTCTCTGGTAGCAACCTCATCAAGGATTACTTCAGATAGGCCATTCAAAAATACATCCATATACGCCTGCTCATTCCACTTGACTTCTGACGCCAGAGACCTGAACTCTAGTGCATAATCCACCAGTGTTCGGTTCTCCTGTCTCAGGCGCAACAGTAATCTGGCTGCATTAACCTTTCTACCTGGAGGATCAAATGTTCTTCTAAAAGCAGCTACAAATGCGTTATAGTTATACACTAATGGGTTATCGTTTTCCCATAGTGGGTTGGCCCATCTCAGAGCTTTCTCAATAAGTAGGGTGATAATAAATCCTACCTTTGCCCTATCTGTAGGATAAGAGCGGGGTTGCAATTCAAAGTGGATACTAATTTGGTTTAAAAAACCACGACACTTCTCAGGAGCCCCACCATAGCGTACTGGGGGGGGTAATGCGAGAAGAAGCACCCACTGTGGCTACCTCTAGACCTAAACTGACAGGAGAAACAGGGGTATTACGTATCTCCTCTGGTGGGTTATTGGCATGAGATAATAGAGCCTGTAGCGCAAGCGCCATCTGATCCATTCTGTGATCCATGGCTTCAAACCTAGGATCAGGAGAAGCCAGATGACTGTTTGTACTTGCAGGATCCATTGGCCCTGTCGTAATGTCAGGATCGGGACAGGGATCCAACACGCAGAGTACAAACAGTAGCCAGATACGTATACCGGACCTTAGAATGGCCGGACTAACGTAAGTAGTACCGTATAGAATGGTCAAAGACAAGCCGAGGTCGAGGGTAACAGAAGACAGGTAAGCGAGAGACAAGCCGAATCAAGGGTAACAGAGATAAGCAGAGTAAGGTAAACAAGCCGGGTCAAAACCAAAAGGGATAATAGAATACACAAGCACTGAGTGACTAGAACAAGCTAGAACCACGACAGGACAAATGAGCTAATGAAGGAAGCTCTGTTAAATACCCAGTTCAGAGCAGTAACCACACCTCCGAGACGTCCTGTTTGGTCCTGCAGCAATTGACTGACAGGTCGATCCGGTGGAGTGTCCTGATGATGACTTCCTGCCTAGATGGTGTAAAAGGCAGTCACTCCCTCGCGGCCGGCCTTGCATGACCGGATAGACCGCGGGGAAGGGAGTCATCAGACCGTCTGGATGGTGGAACAGCTAAGTCTCTACCTCTTTTGGAGGTAGAGACCACAGGTACCCTGACAGATATTAATGAGTTTTTGGGGTTCATTGAGAACATGGTTGTTGTTCAATAATAAAATTAATCCTCAAAAATACAACTTGCCTAATAATTCTGCACTCCCTGTAGATGACGAGGATTTTGACACCACGGAAAATATTATCACTAATACTATCAAGACAACTACTATCACCATGATATGCTTCCCGCATACCCTATACTGTATTCACACCATTTATTGCAATGTGTGCACCATTTGCATTACATGAAACATCCCCAGACCCTTTTATATGTCTGCTTCTACTGCTAAACATATTAAGATGTACACATATGTTTGTAACATTACTCATTGTTAACCCCTTCAGGACGGGTGACGGACGAGGTCCGTCATCCAGGGGATACCCTTAACGACGGATGATGGACCTCGTCCTTCACGTGGTAAAATTAACCCCAGATCGCCGCAATCACGGCGATCGTGGGGTTAATGGTGCTCCGGTCTGCCTCTGTATTAGAGGCAGACCGGGAGCACCGGATCGGGCTGCCCCAGTACATGTGCCCGCTCTGACAGCATGTCAGAGCGAGCACATGTGCTCTGTCTACTCACCTCCGCCTCCCTGCACTTCCGGGTTCAGTGTGAAGTGCAGGGAGACGGATCTTCAGTGATCCTGCCCCCTGGTGTGTAAAAAAAGAAAAAGTTAAATTAAAATCCCACCCCCCTTTACCCATATTAATAAAAAATTAACCCCTTCCCTGCCAATTGATCACTGACTACAGTGATCAATTGGCAGGGATTACATTTTAATATGATCTGATTTTTTTTTTTTAACCCCTGAGGGTTAATTCTTTTTTTTTAACCCTCAGGGGTTAAATTTATTTTATTAATTAATTTAAATATTTTAAAATTATAAATTTAGCTAGCTGGGGAGGGTGGAAGTTAGTGGGGAATTGGGGGATTTAGTGTTAGGCTAACTAGGGGTTAACGTTAAAAAAAGTTTTAAAATAAGCTTTAAAAAGTTAAAAAATTAAGTTAAAAAAAGTTTTAATAACGTTTAAGTAAAAAATTAAAAAAAATAAACCCTTTACCCAGTCCAAATAAAAATTAACCCCTTCCTTGCCCCTTCCTTGCCATCTGTAAAAAAAAGTTTTTCAAAAGTTTAGGAAACTTTAAAAAAATTAATAAGCAAAACAAAAGTTTAAAAAATAGTTTTAAAAAGTTAAAAAAGTTTTAAAAAGTTAAAAAATACATTTAATAACGCTCATTACCACTACACCTGGTACAAGCTGGCGGAAAAATGATCCCACGCTAAGGTTCAAAATATGCCTTTTGAAATACCCTGGGATGTCTTCTTTAAGAAATGGTATGGCTTTATGGGGTATTTGGATTATATAGCCTGGTAAAATACTCTAAAATGGGACATGGGCACAGCGTAAAAATTTAAAGTTTAAAAAAAATGGAATGGCTGTGTCCCAAATGTGCCCCTCCGATGTCCACATATACCTGGCAAAGGTACATACGGGGGTATTTTTGTACTCAGCAGACATAGCTGAGCAACATATGTAGTATTATACAGTGGTAGTGCACATATGGTTTGCAAAATATACTGTGCAAACTCACTTTGTGTGTCAAAAAGGCAGAAAAAACGCTTATTACCACTACACTTGGTACACGCTAGCGGAAAAATTATCCCACGCTAAGGTTCAAAATATGCCTTTTGAAATACCCTGGGGTATCTACTTTAAGAAATAGTAGGCCTTTGTGGGGTAGTTTGAATTTAAAACCTGCGAAGATGCTTGGAAATTGCACATAGGCCCAGCGTCAAAATTCAAAGTTCGGTAAAAACTTACTTTTGTGTGGCAATTTTGTGTACAGTTGTAATAAAAGGCAGGCTGGATGTGCCAGCCAGCAGTTCTGTTCCTGAAACTGTGTGTCGTCCAGTTATTGGGATTGCTGTGGGGATACTGCTGTGTTATTTTGCCTGCTGGAAACTCTGCCTATGGATTTACTATTGCCTTGTTCCTGAGCCTCCCTGGGATCTTTAGTGGAGAATAGCTGTGGGATATCAGCTCTCCGCTACAAATGGCTACATAGAAAGTGTCAAAACAACCTTAGGTAAATAGCCTGTGATGTCTACTTTATATAAATATATACTTTTGTGTGGCAATTTTGTTTTCTTTTATGGCTATTAGGCTAACAAGACAAACATACCAAATTCTAAAATCGCTCCACATTAAAATTTTATTTTACTCCTTGTGCTTTGTGACCTGTAACTACCAAAAAAAAAACTTAAAATCCCAGACACATTATATATTCTGTAAATCAGAACAAATAAATTAATTTATTTTTAATTACTTTCCTTAACCTGCACTAATTATGCACACATTATGTTTGCAAAAACTGTAAAAAAAATATATTTTTCATTTTTTTTGCATTTTTCTGTATTTTTTTTATAATAAGTAAGCATTTATATATATATATGTTATATCAAATTAAAGCCCTTTCTGTCCTTTAAAAAACAGTATATAATATGTGTCGGTGCAATAAATGAGAGAGATGCAAATTGCAGTTGAACGCAAACAGCAAGAAAATGCAAAAATTGCTTGTGTCATTAAGCTTAAGTCAAGCTTCTGAAGCTGTGTCCTTAAGGGGTTAAGTACAAAGCTCTGTAACCTTTTATGTATTTACACAATATATGTGAATTTGTGTGAAAAACAAAATAAAAACAAATTTAAAAAAATGGTTATCAGTCATTAACTCATGAACAGCTCTTTCCTAATGAGCAGATGAACCTGCATTTTTCTCACACTCTCTCCTTTGGCATTAAGTAACCCATGCAAGGGTAGTGTCTTGAGATCCATATCAAACAGAGTATGAATACATGGCACATAGAGGCCACGTTGGCAATGACAGTGAGTTTAGGCCACATTGATGAACCAGATAGTAGACAATTATGATCATACCATGTCCACAATGTCCTTTTGTGAGATCTCATAGACAGGAGGGTTTAAGTTTTTTCTTGGAGAGGTGTTATTCTGAGGTGTCCATTTGCACACATGGTTTTATTAGCAAAGGCTTGAAACACACAGAAGACATAGAAGAAACAAAAGCATACCATCACATATTTATCCATTCACAGCTATCCTGTAAGGCGAAAGGTCCAATCAAATTATTATTCTAGTCATTCTTAGCAGTTGTTCTAAGTAAAAATATAAACACCATGCACCATGATGAAAAAAAACTACAGAAGAGCTGAAATTCCCACTAGACAGGTAGTTGACATGTCATCAGCTGAAACACACCATGAAAACAAACATTAGTTACATTAAACACGTTATCTATAGTTGCACTAGCTAACTGAATTACTTTTTACATCCTTCTTGTTTCTTTTAAACATTTTGCACATTGTGACACTTCACTCACACTGGGTCAAAAAGAGGGTTTTATGTGTGCTTCATTAGTCCAGGTAATAAACCAGGTAATAAACCTGTTTGTAAGGAGCTCATCCAGGCAACTAATACCTGGTTTATTAATTAAAATCAATTACACCTAATCACAGTATCTACTCAGACTTATTAACTTTAGCCATCACTTGCGTTCCAGTACTGGTTGATCACCAACCTTTATCTGGCAACCAATTGAGGGATGTCTTATGACCGACAATCAAAATGTGTCAAAATTTGCAGAATGAAAAATGCATTAGAATTATATACAATTTGGAAAAGATTCAAAATTCTACTGTTACTAAACATATAATGCAACAAAGAACCAAAGCACTTTCTCCTTGACAGTAATAATTATTTAAATGCACCACTGTTCCTACTGAAAGCTATTTCAACTTAATTTCATAATTTTACAAAGAAGATAAAACAAATAAACTGAGATGGAACTATGTAATAACATCAGATACTGGACAAGAAGTTTATTAAATACAGATGCAATCTCCCCCACATTATTTAAAGCAATCTAACACACTCTCTTAGATATACAAATTCTGTAACAGGTGCAATATACCTGTATCAATATACAGTGCCTTGCAAAAGTATTCACCCCCTTTGGCATCCTTTGTGTTTTGTTGCCTCACAACCTGGACTTAACATGGATTGTTTGAGGATTTGCATCATTTAATTTACAGAACATGCCCACAACTTTGAAGATTTTTTTATTTTATTTTTTTATTGTGAAGAAAACAACAAATAGGACAAATAACAGAAAAAGTCAATGTGCATAATTATTCACCCCCCTAAAGTCAATACTTTGTAGAGCCACCTTTTGCGGCAATCACAGCTCCAAGTCGCTTTGAATAAGTCTCTATGAGCTTGCCACATCTTACCACTAGGATTTTTGCCCATTCCTACTTGCAAAACTACTCCAGCTCCTTCAAGTTAGATGGTTTGCGCTTGTGAACAGCAATCTTTAAGTCTGACCACAGATTTTCTATTGGATTGAGGTCTGGGCTTTGACTAGGCCATTCCAACACATTTACATGTTTCCCCTTAAACCACTCAAGTGTTGCTTTAGCAGTGTATTTGGGGTCATTGTCCTGCTGGAAGGTAAACCTCCGTGCTAGCTATGCACAGAGTGGTACAGGTTTTACTCCTGTACTGTATTTAGCACCATCCATTGATTTTTTTTTTTTAAAGTGGGTTATATTGTATTAAATGATGAAATTCAAAGTTTCGACCAGCAGGTGTTTATCTTGATGTATCTGTATCTTTAATTATGTATATACATATGTGTGTGCTTACATATGTGTGTGTATACATGAATGTGTGTATATGTGAACATGACTATGTGTACATATACATATATATGGGTCTGTGTATATGTACAGCATGTACATTTGTACCTGTGTAAGTATATGTATTGGTGCTTATGCCTGGATATATGTATAGATGCGCATCTACATATATTTATGCATTTGATTATATTTATATGTATGTAATTGTATGTACTTGTTTATATTGTGTCTGTACCTGTATATATTTGTACATATACATTACTTGTGTATATGTACATGTTTGTGTCTTTGTATGCGGTATATTGTCATTCATGCATATTCTGGAACTCTTGGATGTGAATTCATGCATTCTTAATCCAAGTAATTCATTTTTATACTCTCCCCTTCTAGCACCATCTTTTGCACTATTTGCTTGTTTGTTTGTTTTTTTCTCTGTCTCTCTCCCCCCTCACTGTCTATTTTCTATCAAACTTGTGTCTTATCTGCACTCATGTCGCTTTAACCCCCCTTATCACAACTCAACTTTGATTCCAATGTGTCATCTTTGCTCAGAAATTCTGACTTGAGAAAGGGAGGTTCTCCCAAAAGTTTGTCATTACAAAATTCTGTTTGTACAATAAAAAGGGTATTACAAGATATAATTTTTATCTGTTATTTTACATCTGCGTCACTGGACTAATATGGTTACAATCTCTAATTTTGGATTAGCTGAGCTTGTCAAGTAGGCAGATCAGGGGCAGAGCCAGCACAAATCAAACACAGCTCTCCTCATAGAGATGCATTGAGTCAATGCATCTCTATAAAGAAAGTTCAGTGTCTCCATGCAGTGGGTGGACAGCACTGCCCCAGGAAGCACCTTATGTAGCCATCTGAGTAGTGGCCAGTGGAGGTATCCTTAGGCTGTAATGTAAACACTGCCTTTTCTCTGAAAAGACATTGTTTACTGCAAAAAGCCTAAAGCAAATGATTATACTCATTAGAACAAGTACAATAAACTGTAGTTGTTCTGATGACTATAGTGTACCTTTAAGTCTTACTATTAAATGGCACTGTAGTTGAATGTATTGACAGGTGTTTACAAGATAAAAGGAAAATAAAAAGTTTATCAGAGGTTATATTAGGGTATATTCTATGGCTAGATGTGACTAAGCATTTATAATATTTTAATCTAAAGACATTTTATGTCTGTTTATGTAATTTAAGTGGCTAACTTTAAATTTGGATTCTTAGCATACAAAATGGTTATACTAGGTTTGTATGATGTGTAATGCTTTCTCATGCGGCAATCACACAGTACACAGGGTTCACAGAGGACTATGTACTATATAAGCTTGAAAATCCTTCTGTTGATGTCCGTACTGACAGAGGCAGAGGAAATCCCTCGAAGAGTGGGATTATAAAGTGGTATCAGGACTGGGATTACAGTTAGGATTATGAGTTATGTTTATTATGTTCTCTTCTGTCTTCTGACTTGTCATATTATGTCATCTTCATATGTGTATCTTATGTTGTAAAGAGCTCCTTCCCTGATGGTCATTCTATTCTATCTTTAAATTTGACAATTTTGTTCATAGGTTGTATGAGATCAATTTTGGTTGTGTATCTTGATCCTTCTATTGGCAATCATTTAGAAGGGCTATTATTTTTTTTTTTTTCAATATCTGATTTTTATTGAGATATTTTGTACATAAGAAAAATAACAGTGGGGATACAGAAAGGAAAAAGGGGAAATGGGTAAAAGGAAAGCCAACAAGCGAATCAATGTAGGCTGCATACATTTTGTACAGAGTAAGAACATTACATTTATGTCGCAGGCATAGTCCACAATAGACCATAACTACGTACTGACAATAACCCAGTGTGGTTTAATTAGCGGAATCATACACACATCTAAATATTTGTTCCACAATGTACTTGAAAACAGGATACACAAGGAAGGAAGCACTCGTTATCTCTGGTGCAGCAATAGTGTCCAAGATACATCAAGGATAATTAAGAATAATGTATTGTAATGAAGTAGAAGTATGATAGGGTGAAAAAGTCACTAATAGGATAGTAAGTGGTGAGGTGCAAAACTATCATGCTGTGTAATGCCTAATTAGTCCTGTAGTAGGGCCCAGATGTGACGGTGGGAGTCCTAAGGCTAATATTAGGAGGAACGTGTTAGGAGCAACGTTAATATTACCAATACTGCTTGAGCAATTAATGTACTCGTCTTGTGATAGTCCTAGGACCTCCTGGTTATCCCGACTGTATACGACTACCTATTTATATGTAAGTATGTATGGCAATAAACCGTGTAAGTGGTGAAATGGGGCCAGAAGCTGCCAAGAGATTCGGATGAGTCGTGTGGTGCCGAAGTGTGCTTGGATCAGAAAGACCTCGATTACACAATTGCGAGTAGGGTAAATTAGAGGCAAGGCTTGAGGGGTGGGATGAGGTCTTCAGCTATTCGGGCGATTCAAGTGACTTTGCTAAAATATGACCTAGATGCGTTACAGTCAGGTAACTCTAAAGGGTTTTACGACTGTAGACAAGGCAACCGTATCTTAGTCCTACAAATGGAATGTAGCAGTTCTGAGTAGCTGCGTTGTCTACTGTGTTCTGGGTGAGAGTCTGGCCACAGAGAAGCGCTTGTTGTAGTGTGAAGGGGAAAGATGTGGAAGGTAAAGGTAACAGAGGGGAGAAAGGAGGGACAGGACGAGAGACGAGCTGCAAAGTAGGAGAATAAGAGCGGAGAGGAAAGGAAAGGCCGGGAGAGGAAAAGAAAGGAAAGGAAAGAAGAAGAAGGGAAGGTAAAGGAAAGGAAAAGGTAAAAAGGTCCCCATATCCAATTATCCTCATATGGAAGCTGCTAAAATTGTACTGTGCGGGCTTGAGAGAGAATTAGCCCAAGTTGGTGTAGTATTGGTATGTGGCATCCCAACCATTCCATTGCTCGTAGAATTTGGATATGTTTCCTCTTTTTGCCCATTCCTTTTCGTGGCAGTATGCGGTGTTGATTCTATTGAGCAGTTCTTTTGCAGAAGGGATAAAGTCACTTTTCCAGTGGGACGCAACACATAGTTTTGCTGCAATTAACACATGAATGACAGCTGCCCTCGAGGGGATGTGGGACGAGTCAGGCAAAATGTGAAGCAAAAAACTAGCAGGTTGAAAAGAGAGTTTTAACCCTGACATATTGTGTATTACGTTTGCCACATAGATCCAAAATGCGCTGAGTTTCGAGCATTCCCAAAAAATATGCAACATGGTGCCTTTACCGCTATTGCACCTCCAGCAAGTGGGAGCAGCCGTTGGATATATTTTGCTTAGCCTACTAGGTACTAGGTACCATCTCATCAGTACCTTGAAATATGCTTCCCATAAATTAATGCATTTTGTGGACTTTTTTGTGGTTGATATCGCAGACATCCAGTCGTCGGTGTGAAAAGTCGTGTTTAAATCTGTTTCCCATTTTATCATATAGGGTAATTTATCCTTCTTAGATGAGTTTACTTGGGTTAGGTAACACAAAGCTAGGAATTTCAGCGGGGTATGAGATTTCCCTATGCTGTAAAGTGTACGACTAATTGGGGTAAATGATGATAGATCCCGGTTTGTTATGTTTGCTGAATTTAATATGTGTTTTACTCTCAAATAAAGGAAAATGTCTTTATGAGGAAGGTTATGAGATTTTTGCAGGTCTGGGAAAGTACGAATACCTTCGGAGTCATACAAGGAGTACACGTGAGTAAGACCATGTTTAGGCCAATGCTGAATTGACAAATCTGGAGATGTCGTGGATAGGACTTTTAGCGGAGCCAAGAAGAATAGTTCATGTTTGGGACAAAGGCCTGTGCTCCATGACTTCCATGACTGCAGGAGAAATTTCGTACACGGTAGTAGAGATTTGGTGGTGCATGTTTGCGTAGTCCACATATTATCAGAGAGGGAATGAATTTGACTGCAAGCTTGTTCGAGTTTAAGCCAAACCGGACTTGTTTTCCCCGACAATAGGTCTAAGCTTTGTGCAAGTATAGAGGCTTTATAATAGTTATAGATATTGGGAACACCAAGACCGCCTTGATGGATGGAGCGCCATAACGATGAAGTAGCGATTCTCAGAGGTTTTTTCTTCCAGATGTGCGCGTTAATAGATATTTGGAATCTCGAAAGAATTGATTTGGGAAGAGTGATGGGTATCGTACGGAATAGATAAAGTATATGAGGAAGTGACATCATTTTTATTGAGTTAACCCTGCCTATCCAGGAGGTGTTCAGTTTATCCCAATGTTTTAGTTGATTGGATATTTTCAACAGTACCGCTTCGTGATTTTCTTTTATAGTCTGAGAGGCTGTAAGGGTGAGTTTTATGCCCAAATATGTGATCGAGGTGGTGCGCCAGTCAAAGGGAAATCTTGATTTTAGAGTAGTTACAGTTGGAGGGTCAAGATTCAGAGGGAGAATTTGCGTTTTACTAACATTATTTTTATAAAATGACAAAGTTCCATAGTTAACCAGCGTTTGCATGAGGTGAGGTATGGTGGAGCATGGATTCGTTAAGAAAAGAATAATATCATCTGCAAATAGAGCGAGTTTCTTTTCCCCCGCCGGTGTAATAAATCCGGGAATTAATGAGTCTCGCTTGATCAATCGGACGAGTGGTTCCAGACACAAAATAAATATGAGAGGGGATAAGGGGCACCCTTGTCTAGTACCATTTGAGATGTCAAAGCTCTTGGATAAAAAACCTGAGCTAAAAACTTTCGCTGAGGGTGAAGAGTAAAGAGCCATGATACTAGAGATAAAAGGTACTGAGAAACCGTAGGCTTGCAGGGTGAGTTCCATATAAGACCAATTGAGGTGGTCGAAGGCCTTTTCTGCGTCCAAGGCCATTAAGACCCCGGACATGCGATGACGTTTGGCCCATTCGATGAGGTCCATACAGAATCTGGTATTATCTCCCACCTGCTTGCCGGGCACAAAGCCTGCTTGTTCTTCAGAAACTAAGGTAGGAAGCAAGGGTTTCAGTCTGTTGGCTATGAGTTTTGCATAAAGTTTCACATCCGCATTCAATAGCGAAATTGGACATAGATTACCACATGTCGTAGGTGGTTTGTTTGGTTTGGGTAATGTGATAATGTATGCCTCCAGCATGGATTTAGGAAAGCATCCGGTTTCTCTTATCTTGTTGAATAGATTGGTAATGTGCGGAGTTAAGTAAGGTTCTAATTTAATATAATAATAATTTGGGAGTCCATCTGGACCAGGTGCTTTGTATTTAGGAAGGGATTTAATAGCTGCGGCCACTTCAAGTTCTTCGAATGGAGCTGATAGCAGGTTGTTCTGTTGCTGTGTGATGGTTGGTAACTGAATTTGTTCTAGGAATTGTTGTATTCCGGTTTTGTTCGGAGTGCACAAATCTTCCCTTTTATCAAGGTTATAGAGATCCTCATAAAAGGATGCCAATTCGTTCACTATGTCGGTAGGATTATATAGTTTCATCTGTGATTTCAAAAGAATGAATGGGATCTTCGTTTGAAGGTAATTGGATTTTAGTTGACTTGCTAGTAGTTTCCCGGCTTTGTTGCCCATACCATAATAATGTTGTCGAAGTTTCATTGAGGACGCCGTAAATTCTTTAATCTTCAGTTTTAGAATTTCGTCTCTTGTTTTGGTGATTTGCTGTGTTATAGTGCGAGAAGGGGATAATTTGTTGGAGTTTTCCAAAGCCGTGAGATCTTGGAGTAGTTTTTGCTGTGAGTCGCGAAGTACCCTTTTGTTAGTCGCTCCCAGCTTTATAAATTCTCCCCTTATCACCGCCTTATGGGCGAGCCATTGGGTTTCTACGGATGTGTCTAATGAAACATTATTATTGCGTAGAGTTTTAGTGATGGTCAGGAATTCTTTCCGACGAGCCATTGTGGAAGCCGAAAGGTCAGCAAATAGAAATATTTGTTGAAACGGTTCCGGTAAGGTGCCAACTTTCCGTGCTGCATTAAGGAGGGTGTTCTTATGAACAAAGTAGTGGAACTTCACGATCACATCTTTAGGTACGTCTCTCGCCATATGGGCCGGGCGTGGAAGCCTATGCATGCGATCAAACATCCATGCAGAGTCAGGCAATTCCGGGACCAGGGATTTGCATATAGATAGAATGAAGGCAGGCAAAGCATCATGGGGTACATCGTCCGGTATGCCCCTAAATCTGATGTTCTGTCTCCGTGATCGATCCTCCAGATCCGCCAGTTTTAGTTTAAGAGTAGTGTTATCTTCTGAGAGTTTCTGGATCTTATCAACGACCTCATTATGGGCGACACATAGCTCATCCGATTTGTTTTCCAAATGACTGGTTCTATCTCCCAATGACGAGATTTCCCTCCTCAGTTCACTATCAATTTGTAAGAAATCTTTTCTGATTGTAGTACGGAGGTCTTGCAACATTCTGTGCAGACTGCGTTCCGTGACCGTGGCATCTGACAGTTTAGAGGAGGTTGACTCACTGTCTGACTGATCGTCCGACACACCATGCGTTTCGCCGCCATCTTGGCTGCTCTTTTTTCGGTCTTTTTTGCGTTTTTTCGTTGTGTCCGTGAGCTTTAATTGCTTAGATGGTGACATTTCCGTGGTATACCTCTGTGGGGATGAGGGTTTTAGAATAAATTTGCAGTTTTCTGCTGTCTTTGTCGCTAGTTAGGCCGGAATAACAGCGGAGCTCTCAAGCCATGCGTCCGTGCTAGCCGGAAGTCGGACACGCCCCCTAGAAGGGCTATTATTAATATGTATTATATGTGTTTCCTTACCTTGTCTCATATTGCTTACATAGCCTTTAATTCTTATTGGAAAACCATTCACCTGAAAACAACATTATTTTTACTTCTACGATTTAGCATCAGAGTTATAAAATGCTAATGCTGAAACAGCAGCATTGAGCTAGAAACAATATTATTTAGCAATGTGCAGTACTCAAATACATGGATAAGTATGTATACATCATCATTATTAAGTTTGAACAGATAGAATCCTATTACATTCATTGCTGTCTATTTCTGTTTTATTTTTTTAGTTGGTTCTATTTTTAGAACATTTTATTTCTTCTTCTACTGTAACTGGGAAGAAATCTATCTCATAAAATTCATCATGATTTCTTGAGTTGCCAGCCTTTTAAGGGAACATTAAATTACATGAAGTATTTTCAGTGTACTAAAATACATCTACAGTGGTCTACAAAATGTTTTTTTTATGCACATCTCACTGGTTTTTCAGCAACAATTAATCTCAGATCCTAATTATTAGAACAACAGAACAGTGTGTTTTAGTGACTAAAGCACTAAATGAAAGAAAAACAGACACATGATTGATGATTGCTTTTTTGTACTGGCATTTTTGTGTTTTGAAAAACATCCGTCAGCCAGAGAAATGTAGATTCAGACACTGACAAGTTAGATCCATCTTTGTAAGTAAATAACACAAGTGCCAAATATAATATGCATCCTAATCCTAATATATATGCATAACTTGCCCATAAATCATTTTGATGTCTGTGGATATAAAATTTTAATACTGAATATATAGAGAAAAAAAATAAACAATATCTACATACATGTTTTTGCATTTATTTCTATTTTTATTTTTTTAATAGGAATTTACTGAAACACTTAAATATATTCACCATCTATAATCTGTCAGCGAAGAGATTATTTTAAGAAGAAGCTATTAGTTGCTGAAGAGAGCTATTAAACATTGTGAAACTAGAAATTTGAATTTAAATGTGTAAAATGTTATAACTACTGTACAATAAAAACAGATGTAGTGAATGTAGGAACAGTTACCTGCATATGTACTTTTTAATGATCAAAATATTTAGAAACTAGTTGCTTAATTTAATGAATGTTTTTATTTTTTGTATGATTTTTGTTGAGATGTTGGGACATATTACTTGAAATAATACATGCTAGGTTTACACAGGTGTTTAATTAGTCTCTATTAAAATGTAATTTCAATATTTTCAGCATCCGAGTGATATGCCCTTTCCATACTCCAGCCTCCCTAATTTTTCTACATTTTCCTCCATATAATAGCATTTCCTTTTCATGTATTCAGTACCATCCACGATCAGAGAAAGAGCATTTCAACCAGTGCCGGATTTACCATAAAGCCATCAAAGTTATGGCCTCTGGTCAGCACACTGGATCCCCTGCTGGTAGGCTGAAGGAACTGCGGGAGAACACATTGAGATTATGTCAGATCATCACCCAGCATGACCTCCTTTACTCACAGCCACCTGCAAGGGAAGAAAAAGATGAAGCATTTTGTGAGCAGGATTACAGAAGAACTGCACAGGTATTTCAAGGGAAAAAGAAAAGGAGAACAAGTAAAAGAAGGGGAGAAAGAAGAGGTGAACAAGTTAGAGATGGGGAGAAAGAAGAGATGAACAAGTGAGGGAAGGGGAAAAATAAGCCACATACTCCAAACCGATCATTTCCCACTATCTACTCAGTCACATAGTCCCATTTCACTTTCCAGTCATACCCACTCATCTTTTCACACTCTTGGTCACATAACATGTCACCTACCCCCAGCCACTTATTGCCATCAAGCCACCACCTAGTCATACTTACCATACAGTTGTACCCTAAACTAGTCACATTCATCCATCCATCACATACAACAAACTAATCACATTCTTCCAATCACATACACCAAATAAATGTTTAGTGGGTTAAATCTTACCTTTTTCCAGCTCCCTCGGCGCTGGGGAATCTCCTCCTTCTTCTGCCGTCATTGGCTGAATGTGCATGCGCGGCAAGAGCCGCGCGCGCATTCAGCCAGTCTCATAGGAAAGCATTCTCAATGGTTTCCTATGGTCGCTGGCGTCTTCTCACTGTGAAAATCACAGTGAGAAGTGCGGAAGCACCTCTAGCGGCTGTCAGTGAGACAGCCACTAGAGGCTGGATTAACCCGTTTGTAAACATAGCAGTTTCTCTGAAACTGCTATGTTTACAGCAGGCAGGGTTAACCTTTGATGAACCTGGCACCCAGACCACTTCATTGAGCTGAAGTGGTCTGGGTGCCTATAGTGGTCCTTTAAACAATCATCATATAACAATATCCACACAATATCGCTATTTATTTTCATTGGTCAATGTCAGTTGTGCTCTTTGAACCATAACAATAATCCATACTTTTTTATTTGTTTTGAAAAGAAAAACACTTAATAGTGAAACCCGTCATATGGTGCTTTTGTAAATAACAAGTTGATGTGTGCTATATTATCAGCCTATGCATTTGTATTGTGAAAGAAGATGTCAGGGCATCAGCAATGAAGGGAATATACACATACCTTTGTATTATTTACCTCTGTTTCATTATATTTAATGGCAGGAAATTAATACTAATGTTTGCCATTTTTAATAAACTAGGATACCCAAACCTGTTGAATTTTCCCATTTCAGTCTGATCCGCTTTCATTATTCTGGCTGCTGAAAGTAAACAAATGATCCATGTTGTCTATTATGTTTTAAGATAGCATTCTTAATCTACGGTTTATTTCATTTATAAATAACCTGGAGAAAAGAGAGCCTACTTTGGTAATAAGCAGTGAAAATAAAACATACATTTAACATGATAAATATTTTAAACAATCACATTGTCTCATTCATTGTGGAACAAAGCGGTGCATTCTCTTGATTGTCCAATTGAAAATCCTTCAACTAGACAAGTAATCGTGTATGCCTCTTGAAGCATCTTTAAAAGGTTCAGTTCAAGATGTTTCACAATTGTAGTGTGACAGAAAAGACAATTGGCAGTATAGTTACAATTATTTACATGCAAATACAATGTGCTCCAATGTCTGGAAAATGAAACCTCTGTCTGTTATTCTAATTACTTCTATTTGGTTAAAACACACTGAGATATCCCTAAATGCAAGGAAATAAAATGTATTGATAATTTGCAAGAAAAACAATTATAATATATATAATAAATAACATAACCACTTACACAATTTTAATTTATTCAAAATAATTTTCATTATCAATCTTAAAATAAAAAAAAGTATCTTTACCCGTTAATGTTAGATGATTTGCTAATATCAAAATAAGGTATAATTTGGTCCCTTTTGCGTAAATAATAAATAAATGAACATGGAAATTACATTCATGAAGAAAACCAGTGAGGAGAGTGTGCTGTTTTTATTATTTCAAACCTAATATCACCCACAAAGATATTGTATACCTTGTATGCAGTCTCTAGCTTTTGTTCTAAATAATTACCTACATTTTTTGGTTAATCAATTTTCAAGGTTATTCCCTAAAGCAAGAAAATAATGTGAATTCAAAGTGAATTTGAAATTAGTGAACTTGAGTTATAATTGACTTACCGGTAGATATTTTCTTCAATTCAGTTATGTTGTCCTTAAATTTGAAATTCACTTTGGATAAACTTTTAATTGTTACTTTAGAACATATTACTGTGTGTGTAGTTTATATTTCAACTCTAGGTCCCAGATCTAACGTCAATTCGAGCCTTGAGTGCTTTTCAACTCACTAAGGCCTCAATTTAATTCTTGAGACTGAAAAGTTGATATATGTAATCTGTTTTGGTCATTTTGTTTCTAATTCTGACTGTATTTAGACACACCCTGTGCCATACCATCTATATTATATCTATCTATCTATCTATCTATCTATCTATCTATCTATCTTTCTTTCTATCTATCTATCTATCTATCATTTCTAATGTTCATTTATTTATAGATGCACTACATTCTACATTGCATACCTTTAAAACGAATTGACTCAATTTGTATATCATTTAATTTTCAAGAGATCCAGGCATACAATTTAAATACAGGACACCACCATATTATGATAGCTGCACTATAAAGTATGCACTTGTGAAGATATAATATTAATGATTTTTGTATCTAAAATATTATACACAGTTATATTTATAATATGCCTATTTGATCCCCCAGAGCATATAGACATGATTTTTACCTTTAATCAGCACTATTTTGGTCTTACATAATTAAGATTGTTCTGGCTCATTAATCACTATCATTTTAAACAATGATCGTCATTTAGAATTGATGGTGCTTGCATATTCTTATGACATTCAATCTAAACCTCATAATCACAATTGTTAATTCACAGCAGGCTTGGCCACTAAAATCCTACAGTTGTGAATTCAGCTAATGTCCATAAAAAATGATGCAAAACAAATGATATATTTGAAAATGTTTTGCAATTTTAATCATCTTATATTGGGCTAGAGCACAACATTTTTTGTTCCCAAACACTTATTTAATAGCATATATTACATTCAAGGTATCACTAGGCAATGCAGTACAAGTTCTTTTATATGCCCTAATCAAAAACAACACATTATTCTGGGAAGTTCAAGGACAAAATAAACCAGATTAACTTTTTCCAGAATGTTAAAAGAATGCACATATCTCGGTGCCAATTTCATAGAAGGCACATTGAGATAGATATTCTGTGCAGATAGCCAGACTCGCACAAAATAAACAGGACCCACACTTCTACATTTTTCGGCATAGAATTTCTGTCAAGTGGCAGCTTGAGTCAAATACAGTTTGACCTGAGGTCATCTTGATGCTGACTTAGGATAAGCATTCCCTGCTTAGAGAATGCTGTCGGATAGATGCTAGGATGATGACCATTACTAATATAAAAAGGGCTATGCTGTGAAGACTCCCGTGTAGAGTTGTTATAGGCAGACTCTGCTCAGGGAAGTAGATGCAACCAGTTATCCTTTTTTTGTGGGTGACAAAACAGCATAGGTAATGCTCAATGACCGAATAGCCCTTTCTGTTGCACCATTAGAATAGGAGTGGTATGAAGAGGAATAAGATATTTTAATTCCTAACTCAGTATAGAAGCTGTTTCAGAACCTAGAGATGAATTGACTTTCTCTATCAGATACTATTTCCAGAGGGAGTCCATGTAAACAAAATATTTCCTTTGCAAAGATTATAGACAGTTCAGATGAGGTAGGCAGTTTGTTGAGTGGGATTACGCGAACAATTTTGGAAAATCAGTGAACGATGTGGAGGATTTAGGTAGATCTACAATAAACCCATGGTAAAGTAAGATCATGGTGTACATGGTACAGAGAGGTTGTAGCAAACCACAGGTGATTATAGGTTTTAACTGTAGCACAAGTGATACAAGTAGAAATGTATGCTAGAGTATCTGAATCAAAAGAAGGCCACCAGAACTGTCTAGAAACTACAGAGATGGTTTTATGGATGCCCTGCAGTGATGTTATTGTGAAACAAGGAAATAATCTCTGTTATTTCTAAAAACGGAACAAACAACATGTTTTGCGGTTTATCAGAATGTGCCAGAGCCTGTCCAGCCTGTGTTTTCTATAGCAATGAGGAGGACAGGGCCAGACTGGGAATGAAAAGCAGCCCAGGTAAAAAAAATATATACCAGCCCCATAATGCATTGCGTCAGTGTAGTGTGCAGATATGAAAGAGGAAAAAACCCTTAAAACTATCTTTCAAATGTGAAAGAAAGCACTCATGGGGCTAGAAAACGTGTATTTTTTTCTCCCCAGCCTCTCCGTGTGTCTTTTTACTCCCCTGCCCTTCCATGTGTCTCATTTCACCCCCTCCAGTCTTATTAGCCCCCCCACCCCTCCATGTTTCTCAATCCGTCCCCCAAGCCCTCTATGTGTCTCAATCCATTTTCACCAGCCCTCCATGTGTCTAATTACCCCCAGACCTCCATATGCCATATTATTTTCCTAAGTCCCTCCATATGTCCCTATAGTACATCCCAGCCCTTCATGTGTCCCTATACCCCATCGCAGCCCTTCATGTGTCTCTTTAGACCCCCATCCCCCATGTGCCCCATTAGTTCCCCCCAGGCCCCATGTGTCCAATTATTTCACCTCCTAACCCCAATGTGTCCCATTAGTTCCCCCCAGCCCCCATGTGTCCCATTAGTCTCCCCCAGGAGTCCCATTAGTTCCCCCCAACCCCCATGTGCCACATTAGTTCCCTTCCAGCCCCCGTTCGGCTTAGTTCCCCACCCCAGCCCCAATGTGCTCCATTAGTTCCCCCCCCCAGCCCCCATATGTCCCATTAGTTCCCCCCAGCTCCCATGTGTCCCATTAGTCTCCCCTGCCCCCATATGTCTCATTAGTTCCCTCCAGCCCCCAGGTGTCCCATTAATACCTCCTGCCCCAAATGTCCCATTAGTTCCCCTCAGTCCCCATGTGACCAAATAGTTCCCCCCAGCCCCATGTGTCACATTAGTTCCCACCCAGTCCCCAAGTGTCCCACTAGTTCCCTCCCCCAGCCCCCATGTGTCCCATTAGTTCCTGATACCGGAGAAACTGACGGAAGCCAAGCACAGAGAGATGGACACTTTCCAACTAGATGTGATAGATAGATCAAACCACACGTCCTTTAAATTGGCATAACTTGCAAACGGGTTAGGTGGTTCTGAGACATTTGAAGCCGACCACCAGGTTGTATTCTTTGTAGTATCATCATAAGCTTTTTGCCCTAGACAAGTTAGTTCTCCTACAGATGTGTTAAACATTATTCCTTTTCTTGCTATGCAAACATAACCTATGATGGAGGTCTTTAATCGCCACTCAGATTTACCTCTAACACTCATTTGATAATCGGCTTGAGAAGATATTATTTGTTCAATTGTCTCAGAACCGGACATTACCTCCTTTGCTAACTCCTTTGAAAATACTTCATCCATCACCTCCAGGCAATCGTGTTGACTTTCAGTAGGTTGTGGCAAAAGGGTAGCTGGATTTAGGGTGTTAACAGTCTCTAAATGCACTCTTGGGTTTTCACACAACATAGCTTGATACTTAGTCATGCAGCTGTTACTAAACCAATGATTGCCTTTATAGTCTAGCAACGTCTGTACTGCGTGCGGGACTCGCACATAGAGTTCTTGACCCAGAGTGAGTTTATCGGCTTCAGCTACCAGCAGGGTGGCGGCGGCTACGGCTCTTAGACAAGGTGGAAGACCACTGGCCACTGCATCCAGTTGTTTTGACATATATGCAACAGGTCTTTGCCATGATCCCAAGTACTGTGTCAATACTCCCACAGCCATTCTTCTTTGCTTGTGTACATATAAGTAGAATGGACGTGTATGATCAGGTAGACCTAATGCTGGGGCACTCATCAAAGCCTTCTTCACATCTTCAAATGCCTTTTGCTGTTCAGGTGTCCACAGGAAGGGATCGTGTTCTGTACCTTTTATAGCTGCATAAAGAGGTTTCGCCAATATCGCATAACTGGGAATCCATATCCTACAGAAGCCTGCTGCCCCCAAGAATTCCCGCACTTGTCTTCTATTCTTTGGTATTGGTATTTGGCATACAGCTTCTTTTCTCTCTGGCCCCATTATTCTTTGACCTTCAGAGATATGGAATCCCAGATACTTGACAGTTGGCTGACACAACTGAGCTTTCTTCCTGGACACCTTGTATCCTGCCTTCCAGAGAATGTGTAGTAGATCATGTGTTGCTTGCTGACATATTTCTCTTGTAACTGCCGCTATCAACAAATCATCTACATATTGCAATAGTACACACTCTCCTGGGATGGACTTGAAATCCAGTAAGTCTTGACTTAAAGCTGATCCAAATAGGGTAGGTGAATTTTTAAACCCTTGGGGCAGTCTTGTCCAAGTCATCTGGCGTTTCAAGACCGTTACAGCATTTTCCCATTGGAATGCGAAGATACACTGGCTTTCCGCAGCAATTCGAAGGCAAAAGAAGGCATCTTTGAGATCTAAAACAGTGAAATAGGTAGCCCCGCCCGGAATTAAAGCAAGCAGGTTATATGGATTGGGCACAACTGGGTGTATACTTACAACCGCATCATTGACTGCTCTCAAGTCCTGCACAGGGCGATACTCATCTGTACCGGGCTTTTGAACAGGCAGCAATGGGGTGTTCCAGGGGGAAGTACAGAATTTTAGGATACCATACCTTATGAACTTATCCAAATATGATTGTATATTCTTCTTGGCCTTTTGTGGGATATGATATTGCCTTAAGCTCACTGGATAGACCCCAAGTTTCAGTTCGATTCGAATTTGTGGGATATTGCGAGCAAGTCCTGGTGGGTTGTTCTCTGCCCACACTCCTGGTATATTAAACAAGGATTCATCACTCTTAGGGTTTTGGCTAGTCAACGCTGTATAAAGTCGCCACTCTTCTTCCTTTGGTACAGATATTGTCATTATACCTGAAGGTCCATTGAACTTTAAAGATGTTGTTCCATTTGGTAGAAACGTTATCTGCGCTTGTAGTTTTGACAACAAATCATGTCCTAGCAGTTGGACTGGACATTCAGGCATATAAAGGAATTGATGTTTTACTACGTGGCCTCCCAATGTACAGAGTCGACTTTTAAGAACCGGTTTAGCAGCACTCCTTCCAGTTGCTCCTATTACGGTGATGGTTCTTCCAGATGGAGGAGCAACTAGGTCAGTCACCACCGAATGTTCAGCACCAGTATCGATCATGAACGCACTCCTTTTTCCCCCTATTGATACATCGACCATAGGCTCCGCTCGGCCAAGGGGGATAGAGCCCGGTCGGTATCAATAGTCCTCCATGACCGTGTCAGCCAATCCTACAAAGTCCCTATCTTCTCTATCGCGGGATCTCTGCGCTACTGGATAATACCTGTCTTCTCTAACACTTCCTCTATTGCTACCATTATTCCCTCCAGGACCTCCTCTACCTCTCGCACTGCCTCTATAATTACCATATCCTGCCCTAGGTCTGTCTCTCTCATACTGTTCCCTTTGTGGACACTCACTTCTCCAATGCCCTTCTTCCCTACAGTACGCGCACTGATTCCTACTCAGGGGTTCCACTTACTATTGCCTTTATCTGCTCCCCTATACACCTCTTTTTCCCTTCTATCTACGCCTGCGATCACTACCGCTAGCATATCTGCCTTTCTACGCATATTGCGCTCTTCCTCTTTCTTCGTCTCTGTTTCCCTGTTCATATACACTTTATTCGCTACCTCCATTAGTTGGGTTATGGACATCCCTACGAACCCTTCTAACTTTTGTAGCTTGCGCTTTATATCTCCGTAGGCTTGGCTGACAAAGGCAGAGTTAACCATCCGGGAATTCTCAGGGGCCTCCGGATTAAAGGGGGTATACAAGCGGTATGCCTCCAATAATCGGTCATAAAAGACACTGGGCGATTCATCACATTTCTGCAATACCTCAGCCGTCTTAGACATGTTAATCGCTTTCTTTCCTCCAGCTTTCATGCCAGCAATAATAGCGTCCCTATAAGCTTTCAAATGAACCATGTCTGCGCCATTGACATTCCAATTTGGTGTTTGGATAATGGGCTGTGGCCCATGCTGCTGGGTTGGCCTGATTTTGTGTATGGGCCTCTTCTTCCAGTGCTTTAATTGCCTCTTGATTTATCCTAGTCCTTTCCTCGTTATTAAACAATGTCATTAATAATTGCTGGCAATCAGCCCAAGTGGGATTATGTGTCTGGACTATTGAAGTAAACAGATCCGTCATGGCTTGAGGCTTTTCGGTGTAAGAGGCGTTATGGGTCTTCCAATTAAAGAGATCGGTAGTCGTAAAAGGGACATAAACGAAGACTGGATCAGCGTATTGTATCTGGCCGTCATCGTTAATGTGTGTCGGGCCAGGAGTCAATCGAAGTGGCATTTGATAATGTCGGGGTTGGAGAGTACCGGTTAGTTGTCGGGTTAATATGGGGCTTCGTAGAGATGCGTCAGTTAGGGGTTCCGGTCGAGGGGTAGTAAGACAAGGGGATGGGGAAGCTTTACTATGGGGAAGGTTGGTGAGTAAAATAATCCGGGCCGGGCTAGGGTGAGCCTGACCGGAAGCTAGATATGGCGCCAAATCTGGGTATGTGGAGTTAACGGAAAGCAGGTATCGGAAGGGGAGGGTTTGAAACAAGAGGGCTGGGCTCTGAGCTGGAGGAGGAAGTAGGTGGGGACAACGGGGCAAGGGGAGGAGCGTTTCCAGCAGCACCTCTTCTTCCTCTTCCGGTGGAGGAGGAGTAAGGGGGCGGCATAGGGATCTCAGACTCAGGGGGCGTGTCCAAAATGGGCGTAATTACGGCCTTAGTGGACGAGCGAGTCCTGGCCACCATGAGGCGACATTGTTCCTCGTGGCTGCGTCTGCTGTGCTGCGTCTTGCTCCACATCAACGGCACCCCCCCAGCTCCCCAGGTACTATTCCACATCCCGGATATGGCAGTGTCACGCCATCTTGGGGTTGACTTGCCTGAAAGCAGAGAGTCACACTGGACCAGCACTCCTGTCCGCCCTGAACGCACAGGTGGATCAGTGGCTGACTCCGCACCAACTGGAGATCGGCAAAGTGGTTTGTGACAACCGAAGAAATTTGTTGGTGGCATTGAATTTGGGCAAGTTGACACATGTGCCGTGCATGGCACATGTGTGTAATCTTATCGTACAATGCTTTGTGAATAAGTACCCAGGCTTACAGGATGTCCTGAAGCAGGCGAGGAAGGTGTGTGGCCATTTCAGGCGTTCCTACATGGCCATGGCGCACTTTTCAGATATCCAGCGGCGAAACAACATGCCAGTGAGGCGCTTGATTTGCGACAGCCCGATACATTTAGACTATTAGTATATTTCAGGGTTATTCACTAAAGTGAGATTTCAAAGTGAATTTCAGATTCAAGACCAATTTAAGCATTAATGAAAGCATAGCAGAAAGACATAGCATATGTTCTGGGGGGTTGGCTATTTTGACCTTAAATTTGAAATTCTCTTCTAAATTTTACTTTAGTAAACAACTCTATAGTTAATTCTATAGCTCATTTGGTTCAATTCATTTAATTGCTTCTAAGGTAAAACACTTTAATTTATTCTTAAAAGTTTCAGTCCTTTATTGCAAACTACAGTACAACCATCAGCAAAAAACATGCCAATCAAATATACATTTAATGTTGTAAGGTTCTCTTTTTTGTTACTACAAAAGACAGACTTTCAAATAGAAACAAAGACTATTGTGACTATAATGGTCTTATTTACCTACAATGACTTAATTCCATTGTATACAAATACAGCGATAATGTTATAATCAACTCAAGATGTAAGGCATTACTGGATTCACTATTGGACAATTATATCAGGATGAAGACCTGGCTCGGCAAAATTAATTATGGCACAAATGGGAGGAGTCTGGAGTCAAAGGAGTTTGAGGAGTCATGTGTGTTGTCTCCGCATTTAGATGCACCAGTGCAATACCTCTTAGTTGTGGGGCACAGCATATAATGCGGGGTCTAATGCACATGCAATGTAAATGCCGCGCGTGCATTAAACTTCCCCATAGGAAAGCATTGAATCAATGCTTTCCTATGGGGAACAATCTGATGCTGGAGGTCCTCATGGAGAGCGTGAGGATGTTCAGCATAAGATACCAGATCAAAGGTCCATTTCAACTCAATGTTTTACATTGCAGCACTAAGTGCAAAAGGGACAGTGCACCCAGACCATTCCAATTAGCTGAAGCTGTCTGGGTGCCTACAGTGTCCCTTCAAGTTGCATGTGATATATATGATTATATATAATAAAATGCAAATGAAATAAAAAATGTATTTGTATTTTGTTTATTTGTGGTTGCTGTTTTGTAATACCCATAGTTTTGTAGGAGTTTTATTAGAATTTTTATCATTCATGCTGCTTGGAGTAACCCTTACAGCTTAAGTACTCAGCCTGTAACTTAAAGGACTACTCCAAGCATATCTATTAAAGACCACTGTAGTGGTTATAATGCCAGGAGTATCCTGGCCCGGTTCCTTGGTAATTGGGTAAACCATTTACAATGGCTTTCTACCATACTCGGGTCTTTGCCGTTCTCTGATGCTTTATGATAGTCCAGTGACCCATATTCAGCTTCTGCAGAAGGCAGAAGCCTTAATCCTAGTAAGGACTGTACTATCTATTCCATTTTAACTAGTTCTTTCTAATGTGAGCTTGCACTTCTTGCAGGGTCATATTGCTATGTATTGCAATTAGGTGTGGTTTCATGCTATTCTACTTGTTTTCCTCCAACAATGAAAAATACTCTTATTGGGTAATGTGTAATAAATACCATTAAATTGCCTAATTTTAAGCAAATATGTTAGGAATCAGAACTTGCTTTTATAATTAAGCACTGGTGATGACTTGTGGAGTTCTCCTTAAATTTATTACAATTATTATTATAGCAATATACTTTCTGCAGTAGTATGTATAGAGTAAAATTGATAACAAAATGTAGATGGAAACATTGAAAAAATTGAGTACACTTGTTTTTTTTGTCATGTTTTTTTTAATAGAGGCTCTAAGGTGGGACACAAAGTATATTTAAAGAATGTAGAAGAATAACATGGAAATTAATGTGTCGTGGTTGTCGTTATTTGTTGAGCTCTATACATTGATGTAAGCCTTTTTAAACTGATGCGGTTATTTTGGCAGATCTTAAGCTACTGATTGCTTTTAAGATATAAATACACTCTATAGAATCTATAGATTCTCTGTCCTTTGGAAATATCTTCAATCTGTCAAAGATGTATCAGATGAATGTGCTAACATAACATTTGCAAAATGAGGCATGCATCTCAGGAGTTTGCTAACCTAACATTTGCAAAGTAATATATATAAACTGTTCGCTGATTTAGCCCCAGGGAAAGAAAATCTATGATGTATTTTGAATACTATGTGTAAAAAGAGAACGATTTTAGTGTTGATTTCTATTAAAATATATAGTATAAATACCAAAACATCTTGTTACTCACCTGTTTTTGCAGCACCTACTAATCTTCTTAAGAAGTCCACAAGAGAGCCAAAGAATGCCTTTTATATTGTCCTTTAAAAATGTCATCTGTCAGAGTTTGTAATTCATGTTTCCATAACAGATACATAGATTGATGTTTCAAGACGTACAAGAGCTCCCTTTCACACATACCATACAATTTTATCCTCTCTAGAACATAAAACTGACTTCAGTAGTGTCAGTTTACAGCAAATCAATTCATGAATATAAAAAGTCTCAAATAAAAAAGTGTCGGCTGGAGGATTTTCTGCCTAATGAAAGGTAATTGATCGTGCATTTGATTTTGTACATAGTTAAACGGGTTTAAAATATTGGTATATCTACATAAATAAGTAAATAGGTCACTTAATAGCATTTATTTTAGTACAGTCAGGCAAATGCCCTTTATAGCACATAAATAAAACACACAGCTTCAAATTATTATGATTGACACAATGGGTTGATTGTATTGCTGAAAGTGTAATTAACTGCTCCTTAGGTATATTTTACACTCAGCAGGATTTTGAGTCTGTCTTGTTAAATCTTGATCTTTGAATTGACAGGGAAAAAATGTAGCCTATTTGTATTAAATAGATTTAGGAACATAAATTATTCAAGTATTTTGAGTCCTAGTTAGTGTGAACCATTTTTACGATTGATTTTCCAACATTATTGTACAGATAAAGCATTTATATGCCAAGCAAAATTCACATTCACATGGAATACTTTAAAGGATAGCAGAGACCATTAACAAGTATGAAGGGTATAAAACAAACTGGAAAACATAAATAAATGAAGAATCAAGGAAAAATAAAGGTAACTACCCATATTTGTTGACTCATTTCAGTGTTCTGGAGCTAAATGAAAAATAAAAAGTTGATTTATTTATTTGAGTAACATTCTGAAAACTGAAATTAAGAATTGAAATATCTTTCTCTCCCTCCTCTATCTCTCTATCTGTTGAGAAGTTATATTTATTGGTATATATGTTTTATATATTTTTTTGTGATTGTCTTGTCATATGCTCATTATACAATATACATTACAAGTGGTGTATGTGGCGAAAATAACCTTGCTACTGGGTTTTGGAGAGGCCTGTTTGCCAGCCTTTTGCCCAAAGACTATGGGCCCTGCAAAATTACATGTTAAAAGGTTACTTCCATGGGAAAATGTGCCTCTTCCTCTCCCCCTTTTTCCTGTCCTATTGTTTCTCCAGCAGGGCGTTGTCCCAGGGACACTGCCAGACCAGTTTAAACCGGCTGCCTTGTCACTCCTCAATCTCCCATCAGCCCTTGCTATTGTTTAACCCCATGGCGATCCAACTGTATTCGTGAGATCTGAGCACTTTTCGAACATATTGAGCGCTCAGATCCAAGCTATCTGGGAATATGTTGGACATATAGGTTAAACATTGTATTATATGAGTTATGTATTTTAATGTGGTTTTTGTAACAGTTTTTGACTTAGCAATATTTCCTGTACCTGGAGATAATTTAAGTTACCACAGCCACTTAAGCCAATTATCTACAGGATAGAGGAGAAAATAGACCAGCCGCACAGCCTAAATCTGTGGAACTATTTTTGACATGAAAGCCATGCTTGCGGTCGGTCCAAAGAGACATCCAGAAAACTTTTGAACCCCTGCTCTGATCTGGGTGATTTTTGTTGCTCACCCAGATCAGGGCTATCCAGAGATGTATAATTTGTGGGGATATGTGGTGTTTTGGGGTGTTTTCTGTTTTTTTGTGAAACGTGTGTTTTCTGCCTGTGGGTAATTGAGTTAGTCCATAGTGTTTGTTAATTGTATCACAGGCAGAGGGGAGGGTTTGTGTACATTATCTGGGAGTGTCTAACTGTACAAGACTGTTTTGGCTTTGTGACTTTGTGTCCTGTGCTCCACAAGGTCCATATGGGTGGTAACCTTGTGGGAAAACCTGTATAAAAGAGACAATAAACCCTCAGACTGCTGAGTTCCTGTTTTACCCTCAACATAGAGCCTTGTCTCATGTGCGGGGGGGAAAGACTGCATCTACACTGGAGGATTGCTATACTCTGTATACTCCCCTGGGTTATAATCACTAAGCTCTTTTAAGAGTTTGTTCCTTCTGCTCTCTCTTGGAGGAGAGGTTCACCCACTGTAACCTGGAGCCTTGTCGTAGGTCCAGGGTGGATAGAGGATGTCGAGTTCCCAGCTAAGCTGCGACGGTTCGTAGGATCTGCAGTGCTTATGGTATCTGGTGCAGTGCTGATGGTCCTTGGTAAGCACTAGGAGCATCGATGGACGGAGGGTCCGTCACAGTGTACATTTCTGTAAGGTTGTTGTTATTTGTGTTTCATTCCATTTTCCTCAGACCTGTACATTTCTGCTGATCAAGTTGTCAAGACACATCACATTTTTTGATATTAAACTATAACATGAGTCCAGATTGGTTAACCATATGTTACGATATTGCTTACATTGTTGTATGTAGCTATTTATTTCCCCAGTGGGGCGTGTGCTATCTGTATATTAGGGCCCTGGGCCGGTTTTGGGCCTTGTCTTAAGCGTTTTTACGGGATTTATCGCCAAGTCCCCTCCCGGGAATGGAGAAAAGATAGATCTGAAGGATATAGATAGTTAGAAAGGAAGAAATATAGAGAAGTCATCAGGTTGGTAGGGTGTGGTGTCTCTTGGTATACCGCTGTGCGGTCCTAGTCTGTATGGTACCCTTACTGGGTGCCACCCCCTGGGGTAGGGTGGCAGGGTGTGGAAGCTATTTGATTTCCCCCCTGTTAATTCTGCTTGGTGCTAAAGGCTATCTGCCCACCTCATCTGCCAGATTTTTTCCAACCGTGTCATAGATCCCCTTACCCTAGCTGTTAGGCTGTCCATATAGGTAGACTTCTTTTATGTTAGAGAGTCCAGTTTGCACTGAATGCATCTCTACCTTTAGCCATGCCTGGGCTAAAGCTCTCCTAGCTGCTAATGTCACTTTGTGTATCAGTTTTTGCTCTCTTTTTGTCCAGTCCTCTAGGGGCCTATTCCGCAGGTATGTCTAGGGGTTTAAGTCTGGTGTTCTGTGGAAGATCTGATATAGTATATCATGTATTTCCTTCTAGAAAGTTTGCAACCGGGGGCAATCCCACCACATAAAGAGGTACACGCCTATGGGGCCGCATCCTCTCCAGCATTCATCAGTTGGCGCTTTTTTCATTTAACCTGAGTGGTACACCACCTAAACATTGTCTTATATGCTTGTTCTTGGAGAGTCACACATATGGACACAGAGTTATTCGCCTCCCAAATCTCCCACCATTCCACTCCCTCTAGCTCCACCCCCAGGTCCCTTTCCCATATTTCTATGTAGGTTAGTGTGCCCCAGTCCTTCAGGCACATCATCTCAAAGAAAGACATTGGACCCATTGCTGCATTTTGTATGTGTGGGTGTTTTATGTAGTCTTTGAGTTGTATGTATCTAAAGAAGTCTGCCGGAGGGAGATGGGCAATCTGTTTCAGGTGGTCGAATGTGACTATCGTGTTGTTCTCATACACATTATTATTATTATTATTATTATTGCCATTTATATAGCGCCAACAGACTCCGTAGCGCTTTACAATATTTTGAGAGGGGGGGATGTAACAATAAATAAGACAATTACAAGAAAACTTACAGGAATAATAGGTTGAAGAGGACCCTGCTCAAATGAGCTTACAGTCTATAGGAGGTGGGGTATTAGAAACATTAGGATAGGAAATATCAAGTAGGAGTGAAGCAGAGCTGGAGGAGAGAGCAAAGCACTATCCCATAGGGACAGGTATGTAAGGGAGAGATTACTCTGGGAGGCCATACGCTTTCCTGAAGAGATGGGATTTAAGGCCCTTCTTAAATGATTGAAGACTAGGGGAGAGTCTGATGGCAGTAGGCAAGTTATTCCATAGGAGAGGAGCCGCCCGTGAGAAGTCCTGCAAGCGTGAGTTGGCCGTACGGGTGCGAGCAGCGGTCAGGAGGTGGTCGCGGGCAGAGCGGAGGGTCCGAGGAGGGGCATACCTCTGGATCAGTGAAGAGATATAAGAGGGGGTGGAATTGTTCAGTGCTTTAAATGTATGGGTTAGCACTTTGAATTGACTCCTATAGGATACAGGGAGCCAATGTAAGGACTGGCAGAGGGGCGAGGTGTGAGAGGACCGACTGGATAGGAAAATCAGTCTAGCTGCAGCATTCATTACAGACTGTAGCGGGGCAGTATGGCTTTTGGGGAGACCAATCTGGAGAGGGTTACAGTAATCCATGCGGGAAATTACTAGAGCATGGACAAGCTCCTTGGTAGCATCTTGCGTAAGAAAGGGGCGGATGCGGGCTATGTTTTTGAGTTGGAACCTACAGGACTTGGCAACAAACTGGATGTGAGACTCAAAGGTGAGACCAGAGTCAAGTATGACGCCAAGACAGCGCGCTTGTAGGGATGGACTTATGTGGATATCACTGACTTGAAGGGAGAGTGAGAGAGGAGGATCAGTATTAGGAGGAGGAAAGACAAGGAGTTCAGTTTTAGAGAGGTTAAGTTTGAGAAAGCGTGACGACATCCAGTCAGAGATGGAAGAGAGGCAAGCAGTGACACGTTGCAGGACGGCCGGGGAGAGGTCCGGTGAGGAGAGGTATATCTGAGTGTCATCAGCGTACAGGTGGTAGTTGAATCCAAAAGAGGCAATAAGTTTTCCAAGAGAGGCAGTATAAAGAGAAAATAGAAGGGGACCAAGGACAGAGCCTTGGGGAACTCCAACCGAGACAGGGCGAGGGGAGGAGGTATCCTTGGAAAAGGAGACACTAAATGAGCGTTGGGAGAGATAGGAGGAAAACCAAGAGAGGACAGAGTCACAGAGACCGAGTGATTGAAGAGTTTGAAGGAGGAGAGAATGATCAACTGTGTCAAAGGCAGCAGAGAGGTCAAGGAGAATTAATATGGAGTAGTGACCTTTGGATTTAGCGGAGATTAGGTCATTAGTCACTTTGATAAGAGCGGTCTCAGTAGAGTGGAGAGGGCGGAAGCCAGACTGAAGAGGGTCAAGGAGAGAGTTGGAATTAAGGAAGTGAGACACACGGGTAAAGACAAGTCTTTCCAAAAGCTTTGATGAGTAAGGGAGCAGGGATATGGGACGATAGTTCGAGGGGGAGGACGGGTCAAGAGATGGTTTTTTCAGGATAGGTATTACAGTGGCATGTTTAAGGTCAGCAGGAACAGTGCCAGAAGAGAGAGAGCAGTTAAAGATGTGTGTTAGGATAGGCACAAGACAAGGGGAGAGAGATCTGATGAGGTGAGATGGGACAGGATCAAGTGGGCAAGTGGTGGGGCGAGAGGAATGGAGAAGTGCAGCCACCTCTTGTTCAGTAGCTGGGGAGAAAGTCTGAAGGGTAGGGAAAGCATGATTTATGTGTGGTTGAGAAAGAGAACGGCAAGGAGGGGAGAATTGTTTCCTTAGCTGTTCAATCTTGTCAGTAAAGTAATATGCAAAGCTATCAGCTGTAAGGTTAGTTTGGGGGGTGGCCACAGCAGGGTGGAGAAGGGAATTAAAAGTGTCAAAGAGACGTCTGGGATTGCGGGATCATGAACTAATGAGAGAGGAAAAGTAGGACTGTTTGGCGAGGACAAGGGCTGCGCTGTACGAAAGCAACATGAATCTATAATGAAGATAGTCTGCCTGGGTGCGGGACTTCCTCCAGGAGCGTTCAGCACAGCGGGAGCAACTCTGCAGATAGCGTGTTGATTTATTATGCCAAGGTTGGGGTCGTGTTCTCCTCGAGGCACATGGCAGATCCTCTGTAATCCTACCTTCTTGTCAGGATCGGGACAGGGATCCAACACGCAGAGTACAAACAGGTACAGGATACGTATACCGGACCTTAGAATGGCCGGACTAACGTACGGAGAATATAGAGAATGGTCAGAGACAAGCCGAGGTCGAGGGAACGAGAGGACAGGTAAGCGAGGAACAAGCCGGGTCAAGGATAACAGAGGTAAACAGAGTAAGTCAAACAAGCCGGGTCGGAACCAAAGGGATAACTGAAAATACCAGAGCACTGTGTGACTAGGCAGGCTAGAACCACGACAGGGCAATGAGCAAATGAGAGAAGCACTGTTAAATACCCTGGCTCTGAAGGGTAGACACGCCTCCGACGAGTCCTGATTAGTCTCCAAACAATTGAGTGACAGGTCGTTCCGGGTTGGCGTCATGATGTCGACTTCCGGACGTCATGCTACAAAAGGAAGTGACTCCCTCGCGGCCGGCGTTTATGTGACCGGGTGGACTGCGAGGAACATGAGAAACAGACCGTCCGGATGGATAGACGTCTAAGTCTCTACCTCTCCCAGAGGTAGAGACCTCAGGTACCCTGACAGTACCCCCCCTCTCAGATACGCCCACCGGGCGGAATGAACCGGGACGAGATGGGAAGCGGAAGTGAAACGCCCTGCGGAGACGAGGAGCATGAACATCCTCTTGAGGCACCCAACTCCTCTCCTCAGGACCATATCCCTTCCAATCGACCAGATATTGTACTCTCCCCCGGGAGATTCGAGAATCGATGATAGCGTTAACCTCATACTCCTCCTGACCCTCCACCTGAACAGGGCGAGGGGAGGAGACCGTGGAGGAAAATCTGTTACAGACTAGTGGTTTCAGCAATGAAACATGAAATGAGTTAGGGATGCGTAAGGCAGATGGAAGAGCTAGACGATACGCAACTGGGTTAATTCGAGTCAGCACCCTGTAAGGTCCAATATAACGAGGAGCGAACTTCATGGAAGGCACTTTTAAACGAATGTTTCTTGTACTCAACCATACTCTATCACCTGGAACAAACACCGGAGCCACCCTTCTACGTTTATCAGCGTGTTTCTTAACCAGCATAGAATTGTGCAGAAGAATTTGTCGAGTCTGATCCCACAACTTCCTCAAATTGGCAACATGAACATCAACCGACGGTAACCCTTGGGAAGGAGAAGCCGAGGGAAGAATAGATGGATGAAAGCCATAATTCATGAAGAAGGGGCTTGAATGAGTAGAATCACAAACGAGATTGTTGTGTGCAAACTCCGCCCAAGGAATCAAACCAACCCAATCGTCCTGGTGTTCAGAAACAAAACAACGTAAATATTGTTCAATCTTTTGGTTGGTGCGTTCAGCAGCTCCGTTAGACTGAGGATGATAGGCAGAAGAGAAATTCAATTTGATACCCAGTTGAGAGCAGAAGGACCTCCAAAAACGGGAAACAAATTGGGAACCTCTGTCAGACACAATTTGGGAGGGTATCCCATGTAAACGAAAAATCTCCCTTGCGAATATCTCTGCCAATTCGGGGGAAGACGGGAGTTTAGGCAGAGGAACAAAGTGAGCCATCTTTGTGAATCTGTCAACCACGGTGAGGATAACAGTCTGTTTTTTAGAGATAGGTAAATCGACAATGAAGTCCATAGCTTAACAGGACCATGGCTTCTCTGGAACCTCTAAGGGATGCAGAAATCCACATGGGAGCGTATGAGGTTGCTTAGTCTTAGTACAGACCTCACACGTACCGATGAAATCCTTAACATCCTTACGTAAAGCAGGCCACCAGAAATCTTTGGAGATTAAAGCATACGTCTTGCGAATGCCAGGATGCCCAGCTACCTTGCTGTTGTGGAAACACCGTAACACTTCCAGTTGGAGAGCAGGAGGAACGAAGTGTCTATCCCCAGGAGTCTGTTTAGGAGCTAGATGTTGTAACTTCATGATCTCAGCAAGCAACGGAGAATGAATCCTGAGATTCGTGTTAGCGATGATATTACATTTAGGAACTATCGAGGAAAGAACTGGCTCAGCTATAGTGGACGGTTCATATTGGCGAGATAAAGCATCGGCTTTAGAGTTCTTAGAACCAGGTCTATAAGTAAGCACATAATTGAAGTGAGTCAGGAATAAGGACCAACGAGCTTGCCTGGCGGATAGGCGTTTAGCCTCCCCAATATAGGACAAGTTCTTGAGGTCCGTTAGAATCGTAACAGGATGTAAGGTCCCTTCTAATAAATGTCTCCACTCCTTTAGAGCCATAATGACCGCTAAAAGTTCCCTGTCACCGATGTCATATCTGCTTTCAGGGCCAGATAGTTTCTTAGAGAAAAAACCACAAGGGTGTAACGGTTTGTCCACCCCTAACCTTTGTGACAGAACAGCACCTACTGCCGTCTCAGAGGCATCGACCTCGAGTAGGAACGGCAGAGTCGTATCAGGATGGACTAAAATTGGGGCAGAAGCAAAAAGTTCCTTGAGAGTCTTGAAATCAACAAGAGCCTCAGTAGACCAGGTCTTAGTATCAGCCCCTTGTTTGGTCATATTGGTAATAGGCGCAATAATAGAAGAGTATCCCTTAATAAAGCGCCTATAATAATTAGAGAAACCAATAAACCTCTGAATCGCCTTGAGTCCCTTAGGCAATGGCCAATCTAAAATAGATTGGAGTTTGTCAGGATCCATCTTAAAGCCTTCCCCAGAAATCACTTAACCAAGAAAGTCTATCTGAGACTGGTCAAAACTGCATTTCTCCAATTTACAGTATAAGCCATGTTGCAGAAGTTTGTGCAATACCTTTCTGACTTGTCTGTGGTGGGTCTCAATATCCCTAGAGTGTATAAGTATGTCATCCAGGTATACAATAACACAATCATGTTGAAACTCCCTAAGAACTTCATTAATCAAATCCTGAAATACTGCCGGAGCATTACAAAGACCAAATGGCATAACCGTGTATTCATAGTGACCATAACGGGTATTGAACGCTGTCATCCACTTGTGTCCATGCTGGATTCTCACCAAGTTATACGCCCCTCTGAGATCTAACTTGGTGAAAATTTTAGAGCCCTTTAAACGATCAAACAGCTCGGTAATCAAAGGAATCGGATAGGCATTTCTGATGGTTATCTTATTCAAACCTCGGTAATCAATACAAGGTCTCAGAGTGCCATCCTTCTTTTTAACGAAAAAAAAACCAGCCCCGGCGGGAGAAGAGGATCTCCTAATGAATCCTTTTTCTAGATTCTCACGAATATATTCCTCTAGAACTGAGTTCTCTTGAGTGTATAGAGGATATACATTGCCCCTCGGAGGCATAGTACCAGGTAGAAGCTTAATTTTACAATCAAATGACCTGTGTGGAGGTAAGGTATCAGCATTCTTCTTGTCGAATACTGCTTTTAAGTCCTGGTAGAGAGACGGTATCTGTCTCTCTATAGACTGAGTGGAAGTACCTGGTGTGTTTATTACAGCCAATGGAGAAACCCTGCGTAAACACCTCTCCTGGCAGCCCTGACCCCATGAGAGTATCTCCCCTAACTCCCAATCGATAATAGGGTTATGTCTTTTTAACCAAGGGTACCCCAGGACTATGGGGACAGAAGGGGACGAAATGAGCATAAGTGATAACTTTTCCTCGTGTAAGATACCAACAGTTAAGTTAACGGGTATGGTCTCACGGGAGATAACAGGCTCAAGTAACGGTCTACCATCTATGGCCTCAACGGCCAAGGGTGTATCCCTTAACTGGGATGGGATAGTGTGTTTAGTAGCAAAGGCTTGGTCGATAAAATTCTCAGCAGCTCCCGAATCTATCAAAGCCATAGTCTTTAGTACTCCCTTCTCCCAAGTTAAAGAAACTGGTAGCAGAAGCCTGTGATCTTTATAATTATGAGTAGAGGACAAAATAGAAACACCAAAGGCCTGTCCTCTAGAGAAACTTAGGTGCGAGCGTTTCCCGAGCGATTAGGACAATTCAGGCGTAAGTGACCTCTGACTCCACAATACATGCATAATCCCTCTCTTCTCCTGTACTGTCTCTCTTCTTCTGAGAGGCGAGTATTGCCTATCTGCATAGGTTCAGGAAACAGTGAGGTAGTGGAATCAGGACTTTGAAATGCGGGAGCTAATTTAAAGGAAGGTCTAAGGTTCCTCTCTCGAGTGTTTTGTCTCTCTCTTAAACGCTCATCAATACGAGAAATGAACTAAATTAAATCCTCCAAATTTTCAGGGAGTTCTCTAGTAGCAACCTCATCAAGGATTACGTCTGATAGCCCGTTCAAAAATACATCTATATAAGCCTGCTCATTCCACTTAACTTCTGACGCCAGAGACCTGAACTCTAGTGCATAATCCACAAGTGTTCGGTTCTCCTGTCTCAGGCGCAACAGTAATCTGGCTGCATTGACCTTTCTACCAGGGGGGTCAAAAGTTCTTCTAAAGGCAGCTACAAAGGCATTATAATTATATACTAACGGGTTATCGTTCTCCCATAGTGGGTTGGCCCATCTCAGAGCTTTCTCAATGAGTAAGGTGATAATAAATCCAACCTTTGCCCTATCTGTAGGATAGGAACGAGGTTGCAATTCAAAGTGGATACTAATCTGGTTTAAAAAACCACGACACTTCTCAGGTGAACCACCATAACGTACTGGTGGGGTAATGCGGGAGGAGGCACCTACAGTGGCTACCTCTAGGCCAGAACTTACAGGGGAGATAGAAGTAGTACGTGTCTCCTCTGGTGGATTATTGGCACGAGATAATAACGCCTGTAGCGCTAGGGCCATTTGATCCATTCTGTGTTCCATGGCTTCGAACCTAGGATCAGAGGGGCCAAGCTGACTGTTTGTACTTGCAGGATCCATTGGCCCTGTCGTAATGTCAGGATCGGGACAGGGATCCAACACGCAGAGTACAAACAGGTACAGGATACGTATACCGGACCTTAGAATGGCCGGACTAACGTACGGAGAATATAGAGAATGGTCAGAGACAAGCCGAGGTCGAGGGAACGAGAGGACAGGTAAGCGAGGAACAAGCCGGATCAAGGATAACAGAGGTAAACAGAGTAAGTCAAACAAGCCGGGTCGGAACCAAAGGGATAACTGAAAATACCAGAGCACTGTGTGACTAGGCAGGCTAGAACCACGACAGGGCAATGAGCAAATGAGAGAAGCACTGTTAAATACCCTGGCTCAGAAGGGTAGACACGCCTCCGACGAGTCCTGATTAGTCTCCAAACAATTGAGTGACAGGTCGTTCCGGGTTGGCGTCATGACGTCGACTTCCGGACGTCATGCTACAAAAGGAAGTGACTCCCTCGCGGCCGGCGTTTATGTGACCGGGTGGACCGCGAGGAACATAAGAAACAGACCGTCCGGATGGATAGACGTCTAAGTCTCTACCTCTCCCAGAGGTAGAAACCTCAGGTACCCTGACACTTCTCTAGGTTTGTAAAGTCCCTAGCAGCTAGTCTTGGGGGTAAGGCCCTGTTTCTCAGCAGTGGAGTTAGTGACGATGGGGTTGATGCTAGTTTGAATTTGTGAGCCGAGGCATCCCATATTCAAAGAGAGTTTAGGCTCGCCAGGCAGGTTATTCGTAGGATTGGCCTAGCTTCCCTGGGTACCCACATATGGTATTGGGGTAGGTCTGCTCCTGTCAAAAGAGACTCAAGATCCACCCATCTCCTCACCTCTAGCGGTGCGTGCCACATTGCCACTTGGGAGAGTTGTGCAGCTAGGTAATAAAAGTATAGATAAGACAGACCCAACCCCCCCCCCCCCTTTGTTTCTGTCTAAAGAGAATATTTCTCAATATTCTATGTCTATTTTTCCATATGAAATCTCCTATCGCCTTTTGTAAGGGGCTAAGTCAGATTTCGTGATTTTGAGGGGCAGGGCCTGGAAGAGGAACAGGATACGGGGTAGTATGTTCATTTTTACCGAGTGGATGCGACCTATCCAGGAAATAGGCTTGTCCAGCCATTTTTCCATGTCTTTCATTAGAGTCTTTATTAATGGGGTGTAATTCAGGTGGTATAGATTGTCAGGGTCATCTGACAAGTGTACCCCTAGGTACACCCAGTCCAGCAAAGCACCCAGAGCTCAATCAGCTGTTCCACTGCCATTTGACATTTGCAACAGTCTGATTTTAAACATACCCAGTCCAGCAAGGCACCCAGAGCTCAATCAGCTGTTCCACTGCCATTTGCAGCAGTCTGATTTTAAACATACCCAGTCCAGCAAGGCACCCAAAGCTCAATCAGCTGTTTGTTATATCTGGCTGTGTATTTGATTAGTTGAATAATTCTTTTATATATAGATATTTCTTCTTAGGTCAAAAGCTTGCGACATTAACCCCTTAAGGACATATGACATGCGTGACATGTCATGATTCCCTTTTATTCCAGAAGTTTGGTCCTTAAGGGGTTAATATATGTCTATATTAATGAAAAGTACTAATACGCAATCTGACGTTCTTTATAAAAAATATGCATTTATTCTACATTAACAGCAAACAATAATATACTTAACAGATGGTATTTCTTAATGAAGTTACAAATAGTCGTCTTTGTATCAGCAACTCAGGACATCAGAGAGGAGAGCAAAACATATCGTAAAAGGAAGAGCCCGTGGTCCTTTGTCCTCTGCCCTTAATAGCCCAAATTACGTCATAACGTTTAGTTTAGACTGTGGCCATATAAGGAAATTCCCCATATAAGACCATTCCCAAATACAGCACTCCAGAATCCATGGTACAGGATAGCAAACACCATCTGTTCTTTTTAACCCATTAGACAGCCACACCTTAATATGTATTTGAATAGGAACATATAGAATATGCAATATTCTACATTTCCCTCTGTTTATGGTTTATTTATAAACCATAACAAAATGTTATTTACCTGTCCATTCATACATCATTTGTATCACATTGATATCACAGTCATTGGGTATAAGAAGAGATGTGTTTATAGCTACCCAGTATCTGAGATTCCTTGGAAGTATTGTGTATTACCCTGTTTACAGTTTCCTTTGTGTTTGTACTTTTAATTATGTCTTTCCACCAAGAGGAACTAGAAACAATAGACCATTCATGTTCTATCACCTTTAATTTACCCTGTTCATGTTCAAATTGAATTTCTGTTTCTTTCAACTGTTTTTGTAACGGATATAATAATATCTTGTCTTTCCTAATCTCATCTGCCCACTAGCTCCATTGAAACTCATTTGTTTGTGAAACATTTAATTGAATAGGCATGATATCTATCTCTTGTATATGACTCTTCAATATATTAACTTGAGTTCCTTGTATATGTATTATTAGTGGACCCCCATCGATACAATATAAACCTTTAAGTAATGTTTCTGAAAGTGTACATTCTGAAAATGTAGCTCTTACTAACTCATTATTTGACATAACCTGTACACATACTTTGTCTTTTTCTATGGGAGTTACAATTTCATGAGGATTTTTAACTGTTTTAATTTTACCGGAACATGAACTTTGGTAATGAAAACATGAATGATAAATGGTTTCAACTTGGTTACTTAAACATGTTTTTTGGGATGCAAAATGTAGACAACTAGAAAGATCTACCTGCTCAAGTTCAGTAATGTTATTGTAACGAAACCGCTGGCACACCGACCGGGTACCCTCCGCTGACAGATGCTCCTAGTGCTTTCCGAGGTCTCCAAGCACTCTGCCTGACACCATAACCACTGCAGACCCCACAAACCACCGCAGCTTGGTTGGGGTATCGCTGACTCCACCCACTCTGGACCCAAGACGAGGGTCCAGCTTCCAGTAGGTGGACCTCTCCGAATTCCAGAGAGCAGGAACAGGAACAAGCTCTTAGCAGAGCTCAGCGATTATACCCTGGGGAGTATAGTGATTATAGCAATCCCCAGAGTGTAGTTCTCCAATCCCCCAAACATGAGCCGAAACTTCATGAAGGTACACGATGATCTGAGGTGCTGACACACCCAGTCTGGTTTTTATTACAATCTTTGCCAATACAGGACCGCCCACAGGGAGGTATAAAACAACCAATAACATCTCAGTTACAACCCACAGATTCCCTCCCCTTATCCTGGGAGGTAACCCAATTACACATACAGTTAAAACATACTTTTTACCCAACTTTCATAACTCTAAACACATACATCCAATCTCCATAATTACATATTCACAAGCAATCCATTCAGGGGAACAACATATTAAAAAATGGCACGAATCAGACCAGTGGTTCAAAAGTTAAGGGAAAGTCCTTTGTGACCAAATGAAGCATGGCTTTTCTGTCCAAAACAAGTTCCACAGAGTCTCTATCCTGGAGATAATTGGGAAGTAATCCAATTATCTCCAAGGATAGAGGCAAAACTCCATTAAGCACATGGCAGTAAAAAGACAGTTAGCCACATGGCAGACAAAGGACAATACAAGACATAAAAATACATACTGTTACATTTATCACATAGAACCTACACATTTACAATTTACCGAACACATAATAGCATACATAATATTGAAGACAGCCTGAATGCAATCTGCTACACAGTCTTAAAGGGACATTGTTCCTAAAAGTCATAATATGTCCACGGATGTTTTTTAAAGGGCCAGCAGCAGCACCATACAAATCCAATATGCCCAAATGTTGCACCTGAAGGGCCAAATCTCCCAGGGACCATAGTCAACAGGTAAGAGGCTGGCAATCAGGCTCCTCCAACAGCCAGGGGTAAAGGGCAGCTTGTCACCAATAAACCCAGTGACAAAAGGCATTTCGTCACAGTTATTATAAGAAACAAAATCAGGATATTGTAATTTATAAAATAATAATTGTGTGTTACTAATAGGAATCCCTAACACCGACATTGAAAATAATGTTTTTTCAATACCAGAAATTGGTATTAAAGAAGAATTTATACATATATCATTATTACATCCCAACCATTTGTTAACCCATAAATCTGTATGATTTTTAGCGAACGCAAACTCCTCAGGTAAACTACGTTGAGTTCTGAGTTCTATAGGAGTAACACCACCGTGTAATGCTTGTGCCATCACCTTAAAATCTGTAGAATATTCAACTTGTATCTCCAAACAAGCTTTGGCTACCTGGGATGAATCTGCATTTCTCATTAATGCCAAAGTAGCTTCCTGTAAATGTTGAACAGAGGGTGCAATAACAGAGGGTGTGTTCATAACCATATTTTTTCAATATTTGATTTAAACCTCTTTGAATATGCAATCCTTTCCCCCCTATTAACCCTACAGTTCCCAAATCATTCTTTAATGTTTGAATATCCATAGAAATAGTGATACTTCCTATAGTACCAAATCCAGCCACAATTCCTTCTACTATATTATCTACTATTTTGTTCTGTTTGATACTTTACTTCCTCCAAACCAATGTTCTAAACCTCGTTCCATATTTAATAAATGTTCCTTACATTGTGGAAATTTAGTTGAGATTTTCCACTGAGAAACATTAAAATGCCCAGCTAGGGGGGCGTGTCCAGCTTCCGGTGCGTTCAGTCGCATGGACTAAGAGCTCCGGCGTTATATCGTCCTGATTAGCTACAAGCAAGCTACTACAAGCGGTAACTCAACTATTTCAACGACACTTAATTGTGTGGTCGGCAAGGCATTACAAGATGTCACCCCAAGCAGCTTAAGACCCAAGAATCGACCAAACCGAGGAAGAAAGACCGCCATACACTGAACCAAGATGGCGGCGATGAGTTAGGGAATATGTCGGACGGCATTTCGGATCAAGACTCAACTTCCTATAAATACTCAGACTCCCCAATCATGGAGAAAAGCCTCCACAAGATGTTACAGGAGCTGAGAGCGACAATTAAAGTGGATTTCCACCGCATAGATGGCGACCTAAGAAAGGAAATGGCAAGTTTGGGGGATCAGACGAGCCATCTTGAAAATAAAACAGGCGACCTTTGCAACGCACACAATGAAGTTGTGGATAAACTTCAATCCTTATCGGAAGAAAATGAGGCACTAAAACTAAAATTGGCAGACTTGGAGGATAGAACGAGAAGACAAAACATTAGATTCAGAGGTATTCCAGATGACGTCTCCCAAGATGCTCTCCCTCCATATGTACTTTCCATATGCAAGGCCTTAGTCCCTGAACTACCTGATTCTGCCTGGGCTTATGACCGCATGCACAGACTTCCATGTCCGTCTCAGCTGTCTATTGAAATACCCAGAGACGTGATCATTAAATTTCACTATTATGCACATAAAGAGGCTTTATTGTCAGCAGCCAAAACTTCCCGACCCACACGCCAAAATCGCTTTATTTGCGGACTTGTCAGCTGCCACCATGGCAAAGCGCAGAGAATTCATCACCATTACCAAAACGCTGCGGAATAATAATGTGAATTATAAGTGGGGATATCCGACGAAATTGATCGTTTGGAGACAAGGATCAACCCTAATAATTAACAACCCTAATGAAGGAATGAAGGCCCTCTCAGAATGGGGATTATGGTGAAATGCAGCAGAAAGACACATCGAATCTGGAGATGTCTCCCCGAAGAAAATCCACGCTGACTGGCACATGGCAGGAGCGCACTTTTGCTGTCATCCATGTCGTAACCTATTAAGCAGTATGGGTATGATAACTTAATGTGAACATAAGTTGTATTGTTTGCCATTTTAGTCACACTGTCTGCCCCCACACGCCCTGCTCTGTTCATGGGGTCAGTAGTTGCTGGGCCACCCTTTGGTTACTTAATAACACGAATAAGGGTAATCATCCACGAATCTACTCCCCACTCCTGACCAAAATGCAGCTCCTTAGGGCTTCCTCCCAAGATTATGCAGTTCTATTTCTAGTTTATTTCATGATTACCTGACCGTATGTACTATTGTTTCTCCTATATGTTAATTGGTTATATGCTACCCTCGCTACTGAGCATAACACCTGCTTAACGGTGCCATTACTGATCCTGGCTAAAGTTATCGAATCAACTTTGGCATGGGTGGTATTGCCTTCTCATGTATATTGCGGAGGGCTACTTGTAGTCTGCTACTTAACACAACTTTCCCACGCTGTAAGTGTCATCCCACCAGACGGTTTGAGTAATTTACTACTCACCTACAGTCTTTTCATTCAGGGATACCACTTGCTAACTATTCAAGTGGTGTCTGTCCCAGGTGGCAGTGTTCCTCCCTACTTACCTTTTGGGTGATCATGAGTATGACTGCTACGAGGAAACGCCAAATCTGCCTCGCAGATAACGAAGCCACATGCTATTAATTTTGTCCCCAGGCAGTAGCATGGGCATTTAGCAGCCAAAAGCCACCTTAATATTATGTGCATAAGTATTGCCTTCCGATTGTGTGCTACTGAATTGTATATTTTGTTATGATATCTCCTTCGTAAGGGCACATCTTTAACATTTTAAGGTATTTGAGTTACACTCTATCAGGACGATAGGAGCTCCAAGTTTCCCCCTCACCCCCGGGTCACCTCTTGAGTTCACTACTTAGTGTTCTCTATATGGCCGTATTTCATCTCCTTAAAGGTGGAGATCACTGTACATACTTTAGTTTGTTGTTTCCCCTCAATTTCTCTCCCTTCTCCCCATTTCCCCACAAACTCTCGTCCCCTAGACCAGTTATATCAGGGAAGGTATCAGACTTTTTCAGGGGATTAAATTGGGTAGGAATGCACAATGTAAACAATATGATAGGTAGCTTTTTCCACACTTGTTATGGTCATATCATTAGCGATACTACAAACCCACCATTATGACTCGCAACACAATGAACATTTTGTCTCTCAATGTCAAAGGCCTGAATAGCCCCAACAAAAGGTGTCAAGTATTAAAAGAGATGCATGCTTCTAAAGCAGCTATAGTGTGTTTGCAAGAAACTAATTTTCAAAAAGCGAATTCACCCAAGCTTTATTCGTCACTCTACCCCATAGGATATCATGCACAAGCACCCAATAAAACTAAAGGGGTAGCCATACTTTTCCACTCAGATTGGGTTTTTACACTACACAAACAATATGCAGTTCCAGCAGGTAGGTTGCTTATTCTGGGGGGTGACCTGAATGGTATTCAACTAACATTGGTCTCCCTGTATGCACCTAATGTAGCCCAATACTCGTTTATAAAAAAAACCATCAACAAAATCTCTCGTCTCAAGCAGGGCCATTTAATAATCTGTGGCGATTATAATTGCACGCTAGACCCATAGCTGGACACGCAACGTATCCAAAATAAACCTCCTAACAAGGCGTCCGCACACGTAGGTAAAATGTTCTCCCACCTGCTCCACTCATATGACTTGTATGATTCCTGGAGAAACCTCTATCCCACAGCTAGAGACTATACCTATTTTTTGCAAATTCACACTACGTACACACGAATAGACCTTTGTCTGATAGACAAATCTACACTACCGCATTTAATAAGCCAAACGATAGGACAACGTACATGGTCTGACCATGCCCCGATTGAAACTATTATTGCAGTCCCTTACCCTGCCAAAGGTTGGGGCAAATGGAGGCTGAACGAGTCTATTTTAGATTGCCCAAATAACCACAAAACTATAGCGACAGAATAAGAAAATTACTTCAAAGCCAACTCAGATGATCAAACATCCATTGAAACACAGTGGCTCGCCCATAAGGCAGTCATCAGAGGTGAATTCATAAAATTAGGCTCTTTACACAAAAAACGTTTCCAAAACTTGCTTACCGGGCTAACTCAAAAATTGTCGTTATTGGAACAATCCAATAAATCCTCTCCCTCTAAATCCCTATCTAAACAAATAGCCAAAAGTCAAGAGGCCCTTCATCAACTAAGCGCTAATGAATACAATAAAACGCACGGAAGCTGCAACAACAATACTACCACCTGGGTAACAAAGCAGGTAAATTATTGGCGAACAAATTGAAATCTAAGTACCTCCAAACAAAAATTCCCTATATCATTTCCAAAATGAACTCAAAAATTTACAACCCCAATAAAATTGTAGACGAATTGTCTTATTACTATGAGGACCTATACAATCTAAAAACACACACTGCTACACATACGCCCAATCCAGAAGAAATTAGGAAATACTTAGCACAAATAGACCTACCACAGGTCACACAACAGCAAAATGAATTGCTGAGTGCGCCATTCACGGAAGATGAAGTTGCGACTACGATACGCTCCCTCCCTAAGCACAAAGCTCCATGTCCTGACGGACTTTCCAATTACTATTATATCAAAATGGCACTACAATTAACCCCACACATCACGAAAATATTTAACACACAGAACGGTCACAGAAAACAATCTACTTTCATGTATTACATCTTGCATTTTTGTATGGTTTCAGGATAAATCCGCTCATTGCTTATTAACCATGTAAGACCCTGTTGTATCAGACTTCCACACATCTTGTATCACACTTTTCTGTCTCCCCCAGAGGATATATATATGTAAAGTTTCTTGTCGTACGCTCTACGTGTTATACTATTACTAATGTACGTTATGACAAGGAAGTATGATCATTGACGGTGTTACGGAAAATTTCAATGTAATCGCTACTGACATTACTGTTCCTTGATTCCTGCCATCGGTCTGTAAAGTAAAAAGAAAACAATCTACTTTCATGTATTTTGCTGTACTTACTGTGCCTTATTATGTCTTATTATGTCTTACTTGTTTTATTATGTTTAATTATGTTTTGCTCCACCTTATTTTAATTTATATTGTAAGGATTGCATCTATCAGTGCACTACCTATTGTGAATGTTCTTCCTTTTCACATTTAAATCAATAAAAATATATATTTGAAAAAAAAAATGGCCAGCTATTGTTGCAAATTTCCCATCTATTAACCATGGCTTTGATTGAAAATTATTCAATTGAAAGGGACTTGATAACTCAAAAACCTTATTTCTGCATTCTATCATTCTGGGAGAAAATATTTTTTTACCTTAACATCACCACATCTCTCGTGATGGTTTCTTAACATTATACAACATTGATAGTTTCCACTATCACTGTGGGTAGGATTGTCTAAATAGAAAACAAACATTTCTTCAGACCAATCCACGTTTCCTAGTACACCTCTGTGAATAACTTTTGGCGCTGTATGTGACATGCTACCCAAAAACATTCCTTCTCTTTTCCATGTCATTACAGGGGGTAAACTTATATGTGTACTACATGTTAATCTAAGTCTGTCCTCTAAATGTATGAGCCAATTTTGAATAGTTTAAAGTATCTCACCACCTCACCATCGTGTTGTTACTGAAGTTTGTGCAACGTTCACATACATGTCACCTGACCAATTTACCATTTCCTCTCCATTAACTACAATCATGATATATGCATTTTGTAAAATGTTAAGTTCCCATGATCCCGTTTTTACATTATCTTGTAGAAATTAACCTTTGGTCCAACTAAATAAATCATTAGGACCTATTGTAATGTTTAAATTAATAACATTATCTCCTGTGAAATTAATTCACACATTGCATACTTGTAGATAGCCATCTTTTGTCCCAAAACATACATGACCTTTTAATACTTGTTCATTGTCTCTCTTTTTTCTAATATTTCCCAATAAGTCATTCTTTAACTCCTGATTGAAAGTCGTTTTGTTCATCTTAAATATAACTACTACAAGAACCGTAGTCATCAATGTTAGCAGGATGCTGACGAACAACTTCTTTCTGCTACACAGTTGTCTTTGCGAACACATCGTCTGTCATCAGCCAACTTTCGTCTGTAGGTCTGCTTACAAATTATCTAAACTAAACCAAGAAAAAAAAAGCAGTATCAATATATTATCAAATTATGATGTAGGCTTATACAATTTGCACTGATCTGCATGAACCCAAAAACAATTTTGCCTCTGTTCATTCCGTGAACCATCAAGAGGTCTTTGCACTTGTACCATTGTATCTGTTATGTCATAAGGACCTTCCCAGTTTGCCTGCCAAGGTCCAGTTTTCCTAAAAGTTTTATCATGACCATACCCCCCTTTAAAAACTTTGAAAAATCAGGAGGTGTCATTTTGCACATACAAGTAGCTGCATGTGGAAGAATTTGCTCCACATTTTCCTGCAGCATTTGCAACCATTTATTTTTTAGCAATTACATCTTTCTGTGGGGTAGACAAATATGGTTCATTAGGAAAATTCAATTGCATTTTCCTACCTGTCATCAATTCAAATGGAGTATATTGTGTAGCTGAAGACATAGTGCCTCTAATACCCATAAGTACAGCAGGAAGTGCCTGTACCCATGTGTTGCCTTTCTCAAGTAACATTTTTGAAAGTCTAGATTTCAATGTTCAATTCATATGTTCCACAATCCCAGCAGATCCTGTGAAATTGGTACCTCTGTCTGACTCTAGAAGTCTAGGAAATCCCCATCTTGAGAAAATGTGTGTCCATAACACTTCAGCCATTTTTTGTGAATCATCTTTTGTCAGTGGAATTGCTTCTAACTATTTAGAGACTACATCCACAATTACTAACACATATTTTAATCCATTCTAACCTGTTGGTAATGGCCCAATGAAATCAATTTGTAAAGTAGACCAAGGACCATTTGCAGGTGCTATACGTTGTATAGGTGTTTTTTGTCCTTTAGGTCTGGGATTTATCTGTGCACATATCAAACATCACTGTACCACCTGTTGTACAGTCTTTTCCATGCTATCCCAATAAAACTTATTTCTGAGTACTTCTAACAGTTTCTGCTGTCCAATATGACCTAAACTTTCATAATTATATTGTGTAAATAACACTCTTAGATACTCTGGCATGACCGGACACAGTTCTCCGTTTTAGTCATGACACCAAACCCCGTTCTCATGAACAAATGGAGGTTTTGGATCAACCCGAGAAGTCACAAGGGAAGAATCCTTTGCCTGTTCTTCTGCAAAAAATGGAGGCTGTGTGTTAAGTCTTTCTAGCAACTGCTACTGACATAGGCTCTGTCTGCACTGCATTTTCACCAGTTAAAGCTGCTCTTTTTGCAAATTTGTCAGCTATTTCATTTTCTTCACTAAGTAAATCTTTACCTTTTTGGTGGGCAGGAACTTTAACTATAGCATGTAAACATGGTTCTTGAGACACAATTCCAAATATGGTCTCTAGTGTCTCTTTGTGTGCTAACACTTTATTTGAGGCATCTACAAAACCTTGTCTTTTCCATATAGCTAAATGTTCTGTTAGTGATCTGACCACATATGAACTATCACTATATACCACTAGGGGATGCCCTTCTTTTTCCTCAAGTGTTAGTACTGTTTTTAACGCTTCTAGTTCAGCTCTCTATGCTGACAAATTACCTGGCAATTTATGTTCTACTGAATATCCTCGTTTTGGATACCATATAGCATAACCTGTATAGTACTGAACAGAATCTGGACCCGTCAACAAAAACAGGTTCATCAGATTCATTTGCTTCCTTTCTGAATAGAGAAAGAAAATTATTTTCAACTTCTGCTAAACGTTCATGGGGTTTACCCTCATATTGCATTAGTTGTGGACATACATACTTGGCCTTATGTTCTACCTTAATTTGCTTTGGTGATAGAGCTATTAACCATTGTGAAAATCTCTGATGTGACACACCTGGAATTCCTTTTTCAAGAAGTAATTTCAAAGGTGTGTGTGGTGTTTGCAGAATTATGTCCTTAAATCCCACTATGTGTTCAGTTGCCATTACCGCAAAATGCACTCCTACCAAATGTCTAGCACAAATTTCTAGCCCTCTTTCCACTGGGAAAAGAATTTTAGAAAAATATCCCTCTATTCTCCACATCTCTTGCTGCAATTGTAATAGTACTGCAGAGACAACCGTCTCTGAAGTATGTACTTGAATTGCAAAGGATGCAGTTGGATGTATTGTCGCTAAAGCAGGTGCAACTTGTAAGTCTCTTTTAAGTACCTCATATGCATTCTGATGTTCATCTGTCCATGGTCCAAATGAAGATTCACTATTTTTCAAGAGATCATATAAAGGTTTGGCTTTTTCAGCGAACCCTTCAATGAATTCTCTGGAAAAATTCATTAATCCTAGGAACTGGCGCAAGGCCTTGTGTAAAGTCGGTACAGGACGAGAAGAAATAGTTTTGATTCTTTCCTGCACTGGCTGATTGTGTCCTGGACCAATGTGTACACCCAAGTATTGTACTTCTGGTTGCATCAGTGTTACTTTGCGTGTGTTCAGTTTTAACCAAGAATCCTGCAAAAGGAAAAATAATTCATTGAACAGAATCAGGTGTTCTTCCTCAGTATCAGTCTGCAAAAGCATATCATCAACATATTGTAACAAGCATTCTGGCCTAGAAAAGTTAGACAAAACTTTTGCCAATGCCTGATGAAAATATGTTGGAGAACTGTGAAAACCCTGGGGTAACACAGTAAACACATATTGCTGATTTTGAAATGTAAAAGCAAACTTATATTGACAACTATGCTTCAGTGGTACAGAGAAAAAAACATTACTTACATCTAGTACGGAGTGTACTTTAGCCGTTGACATCAATCGTGACATTACATCTGGGGTTTCTGCTACCACATGTGCAGAAGGTGGTGTGTATTTATTTAATGTTCTTAAATCATTTTTTCTCCAGGAATTTGATTATTTTTTCAATACTGGCCAAATGTTGCTATTACATGGACTATTTGCTTTCTTAATTACCCCTCTCTGTTCCAAATCATTAATGACACTTTCAATAGAATCAATTGAATCTGGGGGTAATCGATACTGCCTCTGTGGGAGTAGATCAGGACCTTGAATGTCAATCAGCACATTTTTAAACCTTCCACATTCGTTTTTACTTTGTGCCCATAAATCTGGATAACTCTGTACAATCTCTTTAAGTTCAAGGTTATCCCTAGTATTAGGCCATTGCCTTTCTGTAGACACTACATCTACTGGACAAACAATTCCTAGCTTCCCATATTCAGTAGGATCCAATAGCATTGGTTTCCTACCCTTAGCATCTTTCCAAATAGCTTTGTTTCCCAAATCAGCAATCCAACCTCTTCTTCCCATAACATCTGTGCCTATGATATTATCAACATTTTTGCAGTACCAGATATAAATTTTTTTGTTTTTAAACACTGAGGTATTTCTAAAGTAACATTATTTACTAATGTTGCTATAGATCCTCCACTTCTGTCAAATCCTACAATTGTACATATAGGTGCACTTGGTAATAAAGGTAGTTTTAAACTTGTTATGCCTAACTGAGCTCCTGTATCTATGAGAAATTCCGTGTCATAACCTTTTAAAGAACATTTAATGTATGGTCTACCACATCCATCTAAATTTAATGGAGCCAAAAATTCAAGTGGACGTGGCCTGATTCCTTTAGATTGTCATTGTGAATTTAAAATTTGGTCAGCCTCATTAGACATGTTAGCAATCACACACTGTCTGTCTCCTGTTTTTGAAGAAGCTACAATTTCTCTCACTTGCCTTATCAGAGGAGTATATGGCAAATATCTGGTGTTTTCTATATTAGGATTATTTTGAATAAATCCATTTGATTTACCATGATCCCTTGATTGTAAATCATAAAAATATTTCCTGCAGTTTCTATTTATACGACCTGGCTTGTTGCAATAGAAACAGACCAGACCATGTGTTGAGTTTTTTTCATAGTCTGGTTGGGGGTTGGTAAAACTTGGAGCTTCTCTTCTCTTTGTCTGTGTTCTAACAGCTTCAGGACTCCATGAAGGAGGGGACTTACTGTAGCTGGGTTTGTCCTCTCTCCTATCTCATCTAACTGCAGATACAGTTTTTTTTTAAACTTTTGTTGTCTGGATTCCCTCCTAATCTTATCTAGAAATGAAGCGTCTTCTTCCATATTTTGACACTGCAGGGCACAGGCAATTGATATTGGATCAAGATAATTAAATATTTTTATAAATGCATTTACCATAGATTTTGAGTGTCTGATCATCAGGAATACTCATTACCAACCTGTATGAACGCTCAAATTTTAAGTTATGTAGAAAGGCAGCGGGCAGCCTGTTATGCTCTCGGTAAAATTGTGAATTGCAGTCCAATAGTTTTGGACATTTATGCATTGCACATGTAGCATGGTCCCTGGGGTCAAGCCACATCTCCAGCACTGTGGGGAAGTGTACGGGAAATTTTTATGTAGCCTGCTAGGCACCATATACAATCGGTACAGCATTTTATAGTACTGCCTTATTTATGGTGCAGATTTTAAAAGTTTTTAAGAAGACTGATTATATGCTGCCATTGTTTTTGAGGTATTGCATTCTGGAGATTAATTCCCCACTGCTCTGCTGGTTTAGAGTTGGAGAACAGAGTGTGTGTGGAGATCATTCATTAACACATGGAGATTGGTTTACATAGTTTAGGTATGATGCCATTTATTCAGAGTTGTTCCCATTCTGTGATATTTGTCGTAACCACTATTGGCATACCAGCTTAAGTACTATAACTGTATAGATGAGACCTCAATTGTAAATAGGAATATTGTGACGGCTGGGGAAGGGTATTTTTGGCCATGAAAGCTTTAAAATCTAAATGGACTGTTAGGCAGAAAAGGTGATATAGGTTCGTAATTCTCACTTGGTGCCAAGGTTTGGAATTAAAGGTAGGGATACAGTAAAGTAGTGCATTAATGGGGGTTGCCAAGGACCGACTTATAGTGTTACATAACGAATCCCTCCATTTGTCCCAAACTTTTTTTAAAGTTGCTGTTGTTTGCTGTTGTTGTTGGGGCAGTGGGGCTAAACTGCCTAGGCATCCACATTACGTAATTAAGTTTATGGGATGCCATAAGTTTCCTTTCAAGTGTACCCACAGAAGAGGATCTCAAGAAATAAAGTGAGGGATGACTGTAGCGAGCACCCAAGCGTAGTAGTACATGTGGACATTTGGGACTGCCAGCCCCCTTATAATTGTTGGTGCTTGTAGCAATTTCAGCGCTACTCTAGGCGTGACGTTAGCCCATATAACCTTGTTGAGGTCCGCTTGTATAGATTTAAAATATGAAACTGGAAGGGCAATGGGGGAAAAAAGTATAGGAGCCTGGGTAAAATGGACATTTTAAATGCTAGCACTCTTTCTATCTAGGTTAGAAAGAAGGGGGTCCATTTTTGGAGCAGATGGCAGCAGCCATTCCAAGTTTTAATGTAATTTGATATGTAGACATCTGTTGGGTTATTGGTAGCTGTTATCCACAGATATTTGACATTGTCTGACCTCCATTCAAACGGACATGTCCGGTGGAGGAGTTTGAGAGTGGGAGAACGGATGCCAATACATAGTGCCTGAGTATTAGCCATGTTAAGTGAGTAGTATGAAACCAATCCAAACTCATGGAGGATTTGTATAATATGTGGAAGAGAGTTTTGGCGCTGGTCTATTTACAGTAGAATGTCATAGGCAAAAGCACTCACCTGAAGAGTGATATTGCATATTTCAATCCTGTGCACCTGTGGGTTGACTCTAAGGGATTCTAATAATGGTTCTAAGGTCAATACATACAAGCGTGGAGACAGGGGGCACCCATGTCGAGTGCAATTCGAGATTTGGAATGTGGGGGAGAGGATGCCCGCTTGTTTTACCTGCATTGTAGAATTAGAGTAGAGGGCAAAAATCGGCTGCACAAACAAGGGAGGGAAAACATAGTGTGTCAGCACTTGTCTCAGGAAGGCCAAGCCGAGGTGGTCAAATGCTTTTTCAGAGTACAAGCCAAGTAAGAGACCATCCTGACCAGGCCTCCGCAGCCTCTCTATTGCCAAGGACAACTTTCTTGTTTTATCAAGCCCCTGTATCCCCAGTACAAACCCGGTTTGATCATTTCAGATCAAGGATGGGAGGACAGGTGCCAGTCTATTGGCTAATATCTAGGCATTTATCATGGCATCTGTATTTAATAATTAAATTGGGTGGAAGTTTTTGCAGTTGTTGGCGGGTTTATCAAGCTTTGGTATAGTGACTTTTGTGGCCAATAACATTTCTGGTGGTAGGGATACACTTTCCTTCACTTCCTAGTACACCTTGAGGAGATGGGGATCCAATAAATTGGCAAACTTTTTATAAAACCCATTGGTAAGGCCGTCAGTTCCAGGGGATTTCCCCGATGGCAATTTGTTGATAGTCTCAAGTATTTCTACGAATGGTTTTGATCTGGTCCACCCCTAGTTTAGGAAGAGGTAGAGTCCAGGTAGAGTCCAGGTAGAATGTTATCTCTTGTGTGGAGGGGTCAGCATGCAGATTATACAGTTTGGCATAAAAGGAGGCAAATTCCTGACCAATGTCATGGGGGTTAGAACGCTTACTACGCACTATTTTGGAAATAGATAGTCTGTCCCTTACTCTATTGGCCAGGGATTTATTGGCTTTCCCACTAGTTCCCAAAGTAATTTGTTACAGGACAAATTTAATTGATTGTCTCTGCAGCTAGTATGACTAGTGGATGTGCCTAAAAGAGGGAATTGTATAAAGCTAAAGTCTCTGCAGAGTATTAGGCTGCCTTGGCAAAAAGTGTGCAATTACTGCAGAAGTGAGTGGAAAAAGTTTTGGCTATCAGTTATAGGGAAGTATGCAGAGGCCAGGGTGTATTAAACATCATAAAAAAAAACCTACTAGAAAGACAAATCGATCATGGGGATCAATAAAGTAATGTTGGAGCGTGAAAGCTCCATCTTTGTGGATAAAAATAAAAACACCCTCGGTTTTATTTTCTGAGAGTGTATGGAACTGATGTGGTTAATATTATGTGTAAACTACCGATGTGTGCAGACTATTGAAATGCATCTCCTATTTACATGCAATATCTACGTGCTGTCTTCTAAAGTCTAGTAATACCGGTTTCAATTTATCCAGAGAAATAAGGTCTTTTACATTATACGTGACTATTTTCATTACTGTTATTGGCAAAGGTAGTGCTAACAGAATGGGATTATCGTGTCCGTGATCTGGGGCCAAAGGGGCTTTCTCTTATAAAAGATGATGGGTATGGGCATGTGTTGCAATATCCCTTGGGAGTTAATCGATCCTGAGACATGTTTAGGGTGCAGGTAGTCTCCCCCACAGGAGCATAGGGGTGCATTCCTAACTAAATGGGTGCATTTTAAACCATCTAGAACTCAATAGAGTGCTAGACGTTATAAGATGTGGGAAGGGTAATAATCAAAGGACAGTACATAAAGAAACATAAAACTTGAGGATAAGCTTGTTTTCCTGTTAGAGGAGATGGGGAGCCAATAAATCTGCAAACTTTTTATAAAACCCGTTGATAAGGCCATCAGTTTCTGGGGGATTTCCCCAATGGCAATTTGTGGATAGTCTTAAATATTTCTACTAATCGTTTTGTTAAGTCTTTGATCTGGACCACCCCTAGTTTAGGAAGAGGTAGAGAGTCCAGGTAGAATGTTATCTCTTATGTGGAGGGTATGTACTCTTTAATACCGAATATGGGTAACCAACACTAATATCCTTTGTTCAATATCAAGAGGAAATTTGGGAAATATAATAATTTCCATTGTGGATATCATAAATTATTAAAACAACTAAACATAAGAAATAAATAATAAGGATAAGGCTGCAATATGAAGTATTAGGAAGTATTAGCTTGCACAAATACCATTAGCTTGCACATAATAAGATACCACTTTGGGGATTGTGGGTTACATCAAGCTGTGCGCCATTCTGTAGCAAGACAGATGATTTTTGCCGGAGTGTCACTCTGTATATTCAGTAACAGGATTCCCCAGTCTCCAAGCGTCTGGACACCATCTTCTGTTGATGCGATTGTGTAGAGCGATCCCTGCTTCTGGTATGTCAGCTTTGCAGGATACCACCAGCGGTAAACAATTTCATGAGATCGAAGCTTAGAAGTAATTGGTGTTGCAGACTTCCTGAATTGAAGTGTGGAGGCCAAAAGGTCTGAAAAGATTTTGAGTCCAGCGTAGGTGTAGCAGAGCTCCCTCTGCCAAGGACTGCTTCCCAGCTGGAATAGGGGAAAAAACAGGGCTTGACTGTGGTCCTCCTGGAGCCTCTCCATCCTGGAACCGGATAGGAGACTAGCTCTATTACCTCCCAGGGACTGGACGAAACACAGTCCTGGGAGCTCTAGTCTTTACAAGAACTTTAAAACAAACAGAATATAGGCGCTCACTATAGTGTAACAGGTGATATTAAATGGGCAGCAGTGATCAGCACAAGGATTCCCCACCTTATGAGAGAACAATAGTGAACAACAATAAAAGAAAACCGCGCCCTTATTATGATACGGACATACGTACTCAAGTCCTTTTGGCCTTACAATTTCAACGGTATACCTCAAAAAAAAGAGAAATATACAAAATAATAGTGTAACCCTGTGGGTAATCTGAGAGTGAAAAAGAAATATATGATTATACACTCACATTCGGCAGAGCTAAATACAGAGCTCTGCTGTTTTAGCGCGTAGACGGAAGAATCCCCGTCCTAGGATATATGTGAAGTAGTCAGCGTCTTGATGGTCTCAAATAGAAAAAACAGACAGGAATATCCACATAGTGTAGTAAGTACCAATATTAGTATGGGTGATAAGTGAATAAAAGGTATCGTACTCACATTTACCAGAGCGTACCTCGCTCTAGTTAGTAGCGCATAGGTGGTATGATCCCCACCAAGGAATATAGACGAAAACCAGGAACAAAATATAATATGGAGATCTATGGAGGCTTCTTCAGAAGTCTGGCCACACTTCTGAAGAAGCCTCCATAGATCTCCATATTATATTTTGTTCCTGGTTTTCGTCTATATTCCTTGGTGGGGATCATACCACCTATGCGCTACTAACTAGAGCGAGGTACGCTCTGGTAAATGTGAGTACGATACCTTTTATTCACTTATCACCCATACTAATATTGGTACTTACTACACTATGTGGATATTCCTGTCTGTTTTTTCTATTTGAGACCATCAAGACGCTGACTACTTCACATATATCCTAGGACGGGGATTATTCCGTCTACGCGCTAAAACAGCAGAGCTCTGTATTTAGCTCTGCCGAATGTGAGTGTATAATCATATATTTCTTTTTCACTCTCAGATTACCCACAGGATTACACTATTATTTTGTATATTTCTCTTTTTTTTTAGGTATACCGTTGAAATTGTAAGGCCAAAAGGACTTGAGTACGTATGTCCGTATCATAATAAGGGCGCGGTTTTCTTTTATTGTTGTTTACAAGAACTTTACCCGCTGAATACTCCACGAGCTGAAGCAAGGTGCTAAACAGTGATTAAAGCCCTTTCCCTCCCAGTAACATGTCTGGATTGCCCTTTAAACTTAAGGAGAGAAAAGGGGAACATGTCTGGATTGCCCTTTAAACTTAAGGAGAGAGAAAACAAGTTGCAACAGAGGTGAGAACGGACAACCGTTCAATTAGCCTGCCCTTCTGAGGGTCCCCGCTCAGATCTCAAGCTGGTTTTAGCTCATCTTGTGCCATTACAAAGAGAACATATCTGAAGCATATCAGACTGGTTCCACCTGTACGGGCAGTCCAGATCCGAAAAGCTATCAAGTTCCCTCTGTACGAGAGATACAGCAACCCCAGGCAATCGTTTCAAGCTTTTAAGGTATCTTGGAGGGAGGAAGGGAAACATCTAGTGACAACAGATGTCTCGTCCCTCTACTCCATCATCCCACATTCAATAGGCATTGAAGCAATTTTATTTTTTCTAACCTCTGCTGATTTAACCTGAACTCATCAACAATATATTCTGGATGGTATAAACCTTATTTTGAGGAACAATCATTTCTAATTCTCAGAATCATTCCATTTGCAGATCCTGGGAATGGCTATGGGGACTAGTTTTACGCCTAGCTATGCCAACCTGTTCATGTCCTTCTGGTAGGAGACATATGTGTATGGAGGACATGGCTGGGCGCAGAATCTGGTCACCTATTGTCATTTAATTGATGATCTGTTTTGGATCAGGAGAGGCCCCAGAGAGGAATTACTATAATTTATCTCAACTCCAATCCCTGGGGGGTACGACTGTAGTGAGAGCATGGTCCATTTTTGGGATTTGAATATGTTCATGTCTGATGGGAGGATCAAAATGAAAACCTGCTTTAAGATGGTGGACGTTAATAGCTTTATTTATTTTTTGACAGCTTTCACTACATTCCATGGCTCACAAATATCCCCAAGGAACAGTTATTGCGAGTCAGGAGAAACTGCACTGACTTAGATGTATATGAAAATAAAGTGAATAAATTGATTGAAGGCTTCAAAACTAAAAATTATCCAGAAGATATTCTTAATAGGGCCTATCAGGAAGTTCATAAAGTAGAAAGGAATAACCTTCTCATAGAGCAGAAGAAAAATCAGGTTATCCAAAAAAGACAAATGAAGTCCCATTAATCATAATAATTCAGGAAACAACAGAGATGTGAAGAAAATCATGAATAAATATTGGTTTATTTTGTCGGAAGATCCACTCTTAAAACAATTGTTTAAAAAAAACAACTAAAGGGGGCGTGGCTAACCACCGGACAAGATGGATGCATAATCCTTAGCTCCGGCACATGGGCTGACAATCTAATTCAATCCTACTATACAGAACAGCATCAAGACCCCACCTCTGAAGATGTCACACAATAAAGGAAAAAAGAACGCAACAAAAGCGGAGAAAATTATTTTTTTTCACCAAAAAACGCAGCAGGCGAATTCGGGCCTACTAAATGCCACACAAGATGGCGACGACTGCTCTGAAGACGATAGCACACAGCAAAATAGGCCATAACCCGGAGAGGCCTTGACAAAAAGCTACTTAGCTCAAGCTCTAGAAAATCTCTCCCAAAAGTTAATTGGGTCCTGGCAGAGCACGGTGGAGGCCCTACGCAAGGATGTTCAAGACATCGGCAATAGAACCTCACACATGGAATCCAAAATGGATGAAGTCGCAACGGCACACAACGACTTAGCATCTCATGTTGAAAGCTTTGAAGAAAAACTGCTACTCACCGAAGCCAAGCTAGCAGACATAGAGGATAGGTCGCGGCGCAACAATCTAAGGCTGCGAGGTGTACCGGAATCAGTGCTTCCAGATGATCTACAAGGGTATGTGAGAGGTATGCTGCACACGTATGCTCCAGAAATCCCGACTGATATGCTGCTGCTAGATAGGGTACACCGAGTGCCTCGGCCACGCCATCTTCCAAACTCCACACCCAGAGACATCCTGCTACGTGCCCACTACTTTCCTGTCAAATAACACATACTGTGAGCCAGCAGGAATAAGCCTCAACCGCCAGAAGATTACGCCAAGGTACAGATTTTCCCTGACATATCGGTGGCAACTCTTCGGAAAAGAAAAGAATTCACGCCAATTACAACTGCGCTCCGCAATGAAGGCATAAGATATAGATGGGGGTATCCAACGAAACTGTTGGTGGTGAAAGATGGAGCGTTGACACCAATATTCACTCCAGAAGATGGAGTCGCAAAGCTGAAAAAGTGGGGTATCAACCGTCAACTAGAACCCGCACACACTTTATCATGGCATAGGATGAGGCTGGAATGGCAGGCAGCCCCGAGCAACCACTAAATAACATCGGCAGATACATGAGGGAAACCGCAAGTATTACACGCTACTAACATACCACACTCAGGCACACCGCCATTGAAGGGGCATAATGAGATGACAAACTCCCGGCTCTCTCCCCGACATCACTCATGCACACAAGGCTTGGACACAGTGGGTCTTCACACCATTTGCCTGGGGAGGCTAACTACTGATGTGTATATGGCCAATGGACTTTAGGGTCTGATGAAGATTAATTCACACATGTTGTCATGGCGGGACCACCCGCTGGGTTACTCTGTTGATATGTACTATCTGATTTAGCTGGTGGCACTGGATGGGGCAGTATGTGGAAGGGTGTGGGCCCGGGGCACTGCTGGTACATGTATAACTGTCCCCACTGGCACATTGGGTGATGTACATAATGCTTGAGGGTGTGTGTAGGTGGACTCCTGGGGCCTAAAAGATCGGGAAGTGAGAAGCCTCACCGAGCCTTAAATGCTTTACTAGCGGGATGGGGGTGGGGGGCCCGGGCGCCTTCCCTCCGCCGTTCCCCCTGTTGGTGGGGGAGAGCGGGAGGGGGATGCGTGGGGTGCCTTCGCTGCCTGGACTCGGAGTATAATATGTGAGAGGGATGCGGAGATCCCATTCGGTGCCAAATCACATGTACTCATTACACTGTGTGCAGAATTATTAGGCAAATTAGTATTTTGACCACATCATCCTCTTTATGCATGTTGTCTTACTCCAAGCTGTATAGGCTCGAAAGCCTAATACCAATTAAGCATATTAGGTGATGTGCATCTCTGTAATGAGAAGGGGTGTGGTCTAATGACATCAACACCCTATATCAGGTGTGCATAATTATTAGGCAACTTCCTTTTCTTTGGCAAAATGGGTCAAAATAAGGACTTGACAGGCTCAGAAAAGTCAAAACTAGTGAGATATCTTGCAGAGGGATGCAGCACTCTTAAAATTGCAAAGCTTCTGAAGCGTGATCAACGAACAATCAAGCGTTTCATTCAAAATAGTCAACAGGGTCGCAAGAAGCGTGTGGAGAAACCAAGGCGCAAAATAACTGCCCATGAACTGAGAAAAGTCAAGCGTGCAGCTGCCAAGATGCCAGTTGCCACCAGTTTGGCCATATTTCAGAGCTGCAACATCACTGGAGTGCCCGAAAGCACAAGGTGTGCAACACTCAGAGACATGGCCAAGGTAAGAAAGGCTGAAAGACGACCACCACTGAACAAGACACACAAGCTGAAACGTCAAGACTGGGCCAAGAAATATCTCAAGACTGATTTTTCTAAGGTTTTATGGACTGATGAAATGAGAGTGAGTCTTGATGGGCGAGATGGATGGATTGGTAAAGGGCAGAGAGCTCCAGTCCGACTCAGACGCCAGCAAGGTGGAGGTGGAGTACTGGTTTGGGCTGGTATCATCAAAGATGAGCTTGTGGGGCCTTTTCGGGTTGAGGATGGAGTCAAGCTCAACTCCCAGTTTCTGGAAGACACCTTCTTCAAGCAGTGGTACAGGAAGAAGTCTGCATCCTTCAAGAAAAACATGATTTTCATGCAGGACAATGCTCCATCACACGCGTCCAAGTACTACACAGCGTGGCTGGCAAGAAAGGGTATAAAAGAAGAAAATCTAATGACATGGCCTCCTTGTTCACCTGATCTGAACCCCATTGAGAACCTGTGGTCCATCATCAAATGTGAGATTTACAAGGAGGGAAAACAGTACACCTCTCTGAACAGTGTCTGGGAGGCTGTGGTTGCTGCTGCACGCAATGTTGATGGTGAACAGATCAAAACGCTGACAGAATCCATGGATGGCAGGCTTTTGAGTGTCCTTGCAAAGAAAGGTGGCTATATTGGTCACTGATTTGTTTTTGTTTTGTTTTTGAATGTCAGAAATGTATATTTGTGAATGTTGAGATGTTATATTGGTTTCAAAGGTAAAAATAAATAATTGAAATGGGTATATATTTGTTTTTTGTTAAGTTGCCTAATAATTATGCACAGTAATAGTCACCTGCACACACAGATATCCCCCTAAAATAGCTATAACTAAAAACAAACTAAAAACTACTTCCAAAAATATTCAGCTTTGATATTAATGAGTTTTTTGGGTTCATTGAGAACATGGTTGTTGTTCAATAATAAAATTAATCCTCAAAAATACAACTTGCCTAATAATTCTGCACTCCCTGTATATACGGGGACCTAACATGGCAATATCGACACATTAGAATACCAGTGCCCAAGATCAATAATGGTACCCACTGAGTGTATATCTAGTCACCAGACTGGGGGTGGTGAGGGGGAGAGGGGGAGGGAGGCTCTTGGGATACACGCCTGTAATGGGAGACCAATCGAACAAAATTGGGTAAGAAGGAAAATCCCAATAATAATTCAGCCCCTGACAGTGCCGCATAAGACCGTAGAGGTCTAACACTACCCAACAGCAATCTTGCAAACTATTTTAAGACAACACCAAAATAGGCCCTCGTGTAGAAATGTTAATAAAACCAACCATGAACCTGCGGCTGGGTTTAGCCATATCCTCATCTTCATAAATAAATAAATAAATAAATAATAATAATAAAAAACCCATAAATAAAGGTTCTGTTCAAACTAAGCATTTTAGCCCATAGGCCACACCACAGGAGACGAATGTTTCCAATCCCCACGGTGCACAATTGTAGCACCATTTCCCCACAACAGGGAACATGTATACATTCATTTTTTTACCCCTATCCCTATCATCACTTCCAAGTTATGCTTACCCCAGGTCGAGGCACATTCAACCATACCTCACAAAAATAATCAACACTCTTTCAGCAATCACACAGTTAAAACAACCTGAAGATACAAACCATTAATGTATGCGGTTTAAACACACCGCACAAACGACGGGTCCTCATGGACACAGCTAGAAATGAGAAAATCGACATACTTTGTGTTCAAGAAACACATTTCACGCACCGCTCAGGGATCGGGTGACAAGGCTGGATAGGGAAGGCAGCTGCAAGCTGGTGATGGAGCTCCACGCAATGGGACTAACATGCTAAAACTATGCATGACCTTTCTCCTACCTATTGGGACTCTATGTAACTTCGTACCTTACCATACACCAGCTCCCACCACCAACACTACACAACATGTTTAGCATCTTATAGTAATGAGTGTGCCCCTAGCTAGAAACGCTGGCGCAATTGCTGATTTTAGAATGCTCACTATCATCGTGCACCTAGATACTCAATTTTGTCACTCAAACCTGTACACCACACAGCAATAACCGTCATAGCATTACTCTGTTTTAATGTATTTGTTGTTACTCAGAGGTTCTTGAGATATAATTTGTTAGCACAATTTACTTCTACAATAGTCAATGTATGCTTACATACAATCTGCTTGCCTACCATGTAACCTAATGCTCTTTACTTAACATGTCCAAAGCGAGTACAGCTTGTTATTTCAGTCTAAGCAATCTCTATGTATGTTTGACGCTCAAAATCAGCAGCCTAGATGTACCGACGATATTACCTACAGTCATGAAGCAGAGTTAGCTGTTAAACCTTCTATAGCCTGTTTAACACATCTATGTCTACAATGTTATGCATGCTATTACTCGTGATTTGTAACACTACTTAACTATCGTCACCTTCTTGTTTATTACGCTTACAAAAAAAAAAAGTGCTGTCAACAATTACCGCGACAATGTACAATTTGTATTATTACACTGGCATGTATCTGCTGTCGTGAAAAACAAGCATGTCTGTGAATTTAAAGCACTGCAAAAATAAAGAATTAAAAAAAAAAAAGAAACACATTTCACACATGCTAAAATACCCACATTTGTGCTAAGAGAATACCCCATTCAATATCACTCCACAAATTCCACCAAATCAAGGGGAGCCTCAATACTAATACATAAATCACTATCATATGAACTACTCCAAGTAAAAAAGGACACTCAAGGCAGATACATCGTACTCCATTGTATTATAAATGACATTAAATACACGATAGCCTCTGTATATAGTCCAAACACTAATCAGAGAAACTTTTTACACAAAGTTTTAACTAAAATCCCAAGCCCACAATTACAAAATCTAATCCTATGCAGAGACCTAAACCATATTCTGGACCCACACCTGGATACGACAGTACTGAAAGAAACCAGGAGACATGCTGCCCTGAAGCCTCAATGTAAAGCTCTAACAAAACTCCTCATGGAATTTAATCTCTATGATACATGGCGCACAATACACCCAAACAATCGTGAATACACGCACCACTCGAGAGTCCACAAAACTAGTTCACATATTGATTTCATACTAGTACCGGCACATCTCCTCACCACAATCACAGAATGTAAAATCGGAGACATAACATGGTCAGACCATGCACCCACGTCATTGACATTACAAGACAAATTCCATTTTCGGGGGACCTCACACTGGAAATTGAATGACACTATTTTACATAACCAATCTTTTAAAGATTCACTAGAAAAGGAGATAAATCTCTATTTTACAACAAATTGTACACCCCAAACACAACCCCAAAATACATGGGTGGCACATAAAGCAGGAATAAGGGGATTAATCATCAGCCGAGCAGCATACCTGAAGAAAACAGCACAACATGATTATACCTCGTTGCTTAAACTTCTCAGAGATCAAACACGTGCCCAGCTTATCTCCCCAACCCAAGAAGGACAGACCAAAATATACAAAACTACAAAAGCCATAAATGACTTATTGTTTCAGAAAACTTCACACATACTAAGTAAACTGAAAATTACACAATATTCACAGGGTAATAAAGTGGGGAAGGCCTTAGCATCCTCACTACGGCAAACTCAAGCCCAGTCTAAAATACACCACATGTTCACCCCCACGGGCACCAAAATAACAAACCCTCAACATATAAATGACACTATGGCAGACTTTTATACCAAATTGTATAACCTAGACAAAGATGATGAGACACACCAACCAATGAACCAAGAAATACAAGACTTTTTGGACCAAGCCCATCTCCCCAGGATTAACCCATCACAACAAGAGGAAATCCAAAGGCCAATCACCCAGACAGAAATAGAAAAAGCCATTGACTCTTTACCAAAAGGAAAATCACCAGGCCCAGACGACTTCACGAATTGGTATTACAAATGCTTTAAATCCACCTTATCACCTCACCTAGAAGAGCTGTATAATGCAATCATAAAAACAGGTCACATACCAGCCCAAAATGTTAAAAGCCCACATAGCCACACTACCCAAACCTGGAAAACCACCCAACAAACCACAAAACCTAAGACCCATCTCCCTACTGAACACAGACACAAAACTCCTATCGAAAATATATGCAAACAGACTCTCCACTATTATTCCATCTGTGATTCATAGAGACCAAGTAGGATTTGTAAAGGGAAGGCAGGGTTCGGACGGAACACGGAAACTGTTAAATCTAATGTCAAAAGCGCGCAGCTCAGTGAAACCCAGTGTATTCATCTCACTAGATGCTGAAAAAGCATTTGATAGGGTGCACTGGGGGTTCCTGGAGTCAGTGCTACAAAAACAAAACTTCCCATCAAGTTTCATGTCATTGCTGAAGGCATTATATTCAGTCCCTACGGCCTGTGTAGCCAATAGCGGCTTCACATCAAAGGAGTTTAGCATCACAAATGGTGTCCACTATCCCCCCTGTTATATATTTTGGTCTTAGAACCCCTAGCGCAGCACATCCGGGGACATACGGGCGTTAAAGGAATAAAAATAGGCAACATGGAATACAAACTCACAATGTTCGCAGATGACATCATGCTATCCATTGAATCCCCAAACACGATACTACCATGCCTACACAACATACTTACCAAATACAGCGCATGCTCATACTATAAACTCAACATCACAAAAACAAAGGCGATGGGTATGCACATACCGCCACCAACTTTACTAGACCTGAAAACGAGCTATGCATATGAATGGCGTAAGGACCATCTCACATTCCTGGGTATAGCCTTTACGTCAACATCACATGCTCTGATGACAACCAACTACATCAAACTTGTAAATAAATTAAAGAGCCAAATTGCAGGGTGGAAGGGCAAGTATGTCTCCTGGTTAGGTCGCATAGCGGCCACAAAAATGATACTCTTACCCAAACTCCAGTACTTGTTCCGTACCCTCCATATAAAACTCCCTAAGACCTTCTTACGCGACACACAAGCTATGATTAACGCATTCATATGGAATAACAAAAAAACGAGGGTGGCAGCATCCACACTATACAAACCCTTCAAAAAAGGGGGTACAGGGATACCACACCTGGACACGTATTACTCGGCTTCGATCCTTGGTCCCCTTATTATGGCATTCCACCAACAGCAATCACCGGAATGGCTCACAATAGAGGCAACATACACACAAGGCAACAATTTAACTGCACTGGTCTGGATACCACGACACAATAGACCTAAATACAAAGAAATGTTGCCAACCACCAAGCTGTCTTTGTCTATATGCGACACACATAGGACCAAATCATGGCCTTCACCTTATCCGTCACCAGCTATGAAGCTCCAAGCCCTCACAATACTTATACCACAATTCAACGCCAAAGAATGGGCTAAGTATGGCATTACTTCATTACACCAGATAGTAGATAACAACAAACTGATCCCATTTTCACACCTGCAGATTAAATATAAAATACCACAAACCATGAACTTCAAGTATTTACAGATACAGTCATGGTATCGCAAACACTACCCCATAAACACCACACTCAGGCAAGATTGGCAATTGTCGCCTCTTGAGCAACTATGTATACAGGACAAGCCTCCCACTAAACTAATATCCCAATTATACAATATAATTATTCAAAGACTTTACACTGCAAAGCCCTCTTTTCTCTCAACCTGGGAAACAGACCTCCAAAAGAAATTGGATGATTCCCAATGGAGCCGCATATTTATGGCAAATAGGAACTTAACACTATGCACCACACATATAGAAATGTCTAGGAAGTTGTTATATCGCTGGCACCTGGTTCCATCCAAATTAAAACACTTCAATCCTCAAACCTCGGGGCAATGCTCGAGGTGCAAACAGCAGCCGGGCACTATATATTATATATGGTGGTCTTGCCCGAAAATAACACAGTTCTGGACTCAAATTGCGCAGTTAATCACAGAGTCCTCAAGATTGACGATGCCCCTCCAACCCGAACAATATTTGTTCCAAATATTCCCACAAAACATCACAAAAACCGTAAGATACCTGATTTATCATATACTCATTGCAACACTACAAACAATCAGTAGAAACTGGTTAGCATCTCACACACCGACCTTAACGGAATGCACCCTGATTATAGAATCCTCTAAACTATATGAAACCATGGGCAGGAAAACAAGGCCTGCACAACAATTTTGGGTAGAGGTGAATAGAGGCGGAGCGAATAACCCCAATTATCGAATCATAGGCCTTCCCTATTTCGACCATACCTCCCCCCCTTTCCCTCCCCCTACCCACCCCACAACCCCTCTGTTTAAAACGAAAACGGAAATGTACGAAGTGCAGCGGAATTACTATAGAGAAAGTACATACAGGAAATAGGCTAATAAATGTAACTGCTTGTAATAAATGTATGACAAAGGTATGACAAATACTTGATTTGTACAAAATGATGTCTGTTCAAGACAGTAACAACATGATGTAAATAACAAAATTGTGTATGCTGTACCTCTGTACTATCCTGAAAATTGCAAAAAAAAAAAAAATATATATATAGAGAAGTTCCCAGTATCAGAAATCATCTAGTGATGAGTAGTTTTGAGAAGAAGAAGGATAATATGAAGACATTTTTAAATAATAAAGATGGATTCTTTCATTGTGGATGTTGTTTAGCATGCAGAGGAACAGGGGCTCGTAAACAGGTAAAGGAAGAACCTGAAGGGGGCGTCAGTAGCAAGAAGTATAAAATTAAGCAATTCATAACATGCCACACAAATAATTGTATATATGTTTTAACCTGTCCATGTAAAATCCAGTATGTGGGAAAAACAAAAAGACAAATAGATACACGGATAGAAGAACACATCTGAAACATTAAAAAAGTTTTTAAAGTACACCCATTGTCCTTACACTTTGCACAGAAACGCAATGGAAATCCCACTGAACTAGACTTTCTAGTATTAGAAAAAGTTAATAGGAATTGGAGGGGAAAGACCTTGAAAAGAAATTGCTGCAAAAAGAAATGAAGTGGATCTTTAAATTAAAATCTTTGTTGCCCAGAGGTTTAAATGGGGACTTTGAGATTACCACTTTCCACGGTTCCCTCAGACAGGGTGAGGCAGGGGTCCCCAGAGGGTAAGTTATTTGGTTACACAGTGCTGTAGGAATCAAAGGCAGGGGAGACTGGCGTATAAGTTAAGGTACTACCAACTTGAGGTTTTGATTTACACAAGGATGATAGAAGACTAGTGATGTCCTGAATGGTTCGCCGGCGAACAGTTCCCGGTGAACATAGCATGTTCGCGTTCGCCACGGACGGCGAACATATGCGATGTTCAGTCCGCCCCCTATTCGTCATCATTGAGTAAACTTTGACCCTGTACCTCACAGTCAGCAGACACATTCCAGCCAATCAGCAGCAGACCCTCCCTCCCAGACCCTCCCACCTCCTAGACAGCATACAATTTAGATTAATTCTGAAGCTGCATTCATTTTTTTTTGTTTTTTGTATTATTTTTTTTGTGTGTTTATTATACATTATCCTCCATAGCCAGTAACCTGTGTTTATTATACATTATCCCACACAGCCAGTAACCTGTGTTTATTATACATTATCCCCCCATAGCCAGTAACCTGTGCTTATTATACATTATCTTCCCCATAGCCAGTAATCTGTGTTTATTATACATTATCCCCCACAACCAGTAACCTGTGTTTATTAGACATTATCCCCCCACAACAAGTAACCTGTGTTTATTATACATTATCCTCCAATAGCCAGTAACATGTGTTTATTATACATTATCCTCCCCATAGCCAGTAACCTGTGTTTATTATACATTATCCCCCACAACCAGTAACCTGTGTTTATTATACATTATCATCCCATAGCCAGTAACCTGTGTTTATTAAACATTATCCCCCCACAACCAGTAACCTGTGTTTATTATACATTATCCCCACCATAGCCAGTAACCTGTGCTTATACATTATCCTCCCATAGCCAGTAACCTGTGTTTATTATACATTACCCCCCCCCCCCCCATAGCCAGTAACCTGTGTTTATTATACATTATCCTCCCATAGCCAGTAACCTGTGTTTATTATACATTATCCCCCCACAACCAGTAACCTGTGTTTATTAAACATTATCCCCCCACAACCAGTAACCTGTGTTTATTATACATTATCCCCCCCATTACCAGTAACCTGTGCTTATACATTATCTCACCCATAGCCAGTAACCTGTGTTCATTATACATTATCCCCCCCTTAGCCAGTAACTGGTGCTTATTATACATTACTCTCCCATAGCCAGTAACCTGTGTTTATTTAAGACAGGGGAGAGAGGCGTGATGATGTAAACCGGAAGGTGTGCGTGCCGTAAGAGGGAGGGAGCTGCTGGATATGACCCGTACGAGGTAGCAACAACACCACGCCAAACTACAATTAACTGCTGTGACTAAGTCTATATTTTGTGGATATATCAAAAATACAATAATAGGTCGCGCTATACAGAAAGTATAACAATAAGTAGATAAAAATATATATGTACTCACATTTAATAAATAGGCAAACAGAGAAAAAAAATAGATATGTGTATAAAAGTCCCAATATATGGTAAAATTCTTGTAGGTTCCAGTAGGATAGTAGAGACTTGATGGTGATATCAATGAGAGGCTGGGTCTTCTATAGCTGAGGGGATCTTGTCTCAATGACGGACATGTAAATGAAAGAATAGAGGAAACTCCAATAGTGTAAACTGTGATTGAGTAGATAAAATAAAGTGTGTATTCGGGAGGTATTACACTCACCTATTCAAGAGCGTGTACTCGCTCAAGTGTAGTTGGCATTCATGAATAAAATAAAATAAAATAAAAGGAATATTGCCAGTTGATAAAGCCCTGTGTGGCGAAACGCGTTTTGGCTATTTTTATATATATTTTTTACTGTATTAATAAAGGAATATTGGCTTTTTTACCTTTTATTTGCCATATACCTTTTATTTTATTTTATTTTATTCATTTATTTTTAACCTGGTTACACGTCACTTTGGAGCCGACCATCGTTTAAAGAATCCTAGGTGGGGATTGTACCACCCACGCCATCATATTGAGCAGTATATCCTGCTCATGCAAATGTGAGTACACCCTTTACTTCTCAGACTTATTTATAATTATACAGTGAGCACTATATTTGGTCTCTATCTTTTTTTCATATCGAGAAATTATCCACACCTATATCCCGACAGTGGGGGGTCAACGCCACTGAATGCCAACTACACTTGAGCGAGTACACGCTCTTGAATAGGTGAGTGTAATACCTCCCGAATACACACTTTATTTTATCTACTCAATCACAGTTTACACTATTGGAGTTTCCTCTATTCTTTCATTTACATGTCCGTCATTGAGACAAGATCCCCTCAGCTATAGAAGACCCAGCCTCTCATTGATATCACCATCAAGTCTCTACTATCCTACTGGAACCTACAAGAATTTTACCATATATTGGGACTTTTATACACATATCTATTTTTTTTCTCTGTTTGCCTATTTATTAAATGTGAGTACATATATATTTTTATCTACTTATTGTTATACTTTCTGTATAGCGCGACCTATTATTGTATTTTTGCTATTTCTCTTTTGAGGACGTTGGAGGGAACCTCATATCCATAGGTTGCAGCTTGTCTTTTCTTGTTTATTCCCCTCTAGAGCACTCAGCGCTGATCCTATACCCTTTCTTTGTCTATATTTTGTGGATACCTCTTCTTTTCCCAAACTTCTGCCACCTTCTCATAGAGGCACCCATTCAATCGTATCTACATGTTTGAATCCGGCTAAGAGGATAGACTGAGAAGGTTATTTCTGTCGGGCGGTGAGGGCTAACGCCGATACGGGCGGGAACGTTTGTACTTTTGAGCCTCTACTCCCTACAGATGCCGTTCTATTTTCCCTGCTGGCTCCAATTGAAAACATATCAAAGGTGGATATAATCTTGACAAGGTATTTAAAAAACTGAACTACGAAGTTACATAAAATTAATATACCAGCAATAATATATGAACTAAGGTACAATATAGCACTTGAAGCACAAACATAAAAGAGGATGGGGAGTATTGAAGGAAAGAGAAAGAAAATAAAAGAAAGATAAAAGAGAAGAAATATATTTAATAGGAAGTGGCTAGATAAACAATTGCTGAATAAACTAAAAGAAAACTTAAAGGAAGAGTATAACTACATTTGAGCAACTCAAATCTTTCTCATTTTGGCGGTATCCACTTTCTGTGTACATACTCCCTATACCCCTTACACCCTACAGAGTTTGATGCTGTGCTTAAATTAAATAAAGAGCGTTAAAACTGAAAAAACCCAGAGAAGAAATGTTGCAGATAAGTGAAGTTCAATGAAGAACTCCTGATCTGCAAAGAGAAGGGAAGAAAGAAGACAAGGAACAGGACGAGAGGGGGAGGAGAAGGGGAAAAAGAAAGAAAAAAAGCGGAGATTCAAATAATAAGTTAAAAAGAGACTTCCCTTATTTCCCCTTCACCCCTGTTTTTTTTTTTGTGTCCCCCCCACCCTCTATTAAATGGCTTCTAAACGCTCACAGGAACCTAAAGCTACATCGAAAACGGAAAAGAAACCGGCAAAACAAGAAAGGAGACTTTCCACATTTTTTTCCCCACAAAAGACTCAAGATACTACTGAAGATCCATCTTTAGACTCCTTTATTGCAATGACTCCGTCTTCTGCAGAACCAGCTACTGTTACTACAGAAATAATAAAAACGCTTTTATATAATACTTTAAGAGAAATAAAAAAAGAGATCCAAGAAAACTCTATTGATCTCAAAAATTATATCTCTAAGGTCTTAACCCAAATTCAAACAATAGAAGAAAAACAAGAACATCTAGAATTCAAAATTCAATCTCTTAAAAATACACATAAAGAAATAGAACGTAAAGTAGATCAGTTGGAAACTAATATAGCCAATTTGGAAGATCGTGCCCGAAGAACAAATTTGAAATTTAGAAATATTCTTGAAAGTATAACAAATGACAAGTTGAAAGACTTTATGAAAGAATTTTTCACTTCCCTCAATCTATCATTTGATTCTCATGAATTAAAACTGGATCGATGCCATAGAATCTTTAAGTCAACAAATATCAAAAATAATTCCCCAAGAGATGTAATAGTTGCTTTTCATTCATATGAAACTAAAAATCAAATCTTGTCAGTATTAAAGAATAATAGACTGACAGAAGAAAAATTTAGAGAAGTATTTGCCATTCCAGATATCTCATATTTCACTAGAGCTAAAAGAAGGAACTTTTCACCAATATTTCAAACCTTAACAAAATATAATTTAAGGTTCAGATGGCGCCATCCAGCCTCACTTCAAATTTTTCATCGTAATGAATGGTTTACATTTACAACTTATGAAAAAGCCAATGAATGGTTGATGCAATTAAAACTTAACTAAGAGAAGGAAGGAAAAAAGAAAAGAGAAAAAAAGGAGAAGAGAGAGGAAGGCTGAGAGGAGACAGAGGAAGAGAATGAATAGAGAAGAAAAAGGTGTGAGAAAGAAGGGGGAAAAAATGCGGGTCATAATAAATCAAAAGAAGATGGAAGAATTAGGAGAGAAATTAATAATATTTTTTTTATTTTTTTTATTTTCTTTTAAATAGAAGGAAAGACACAAGGACCGATTTACCAAAATAAATAAATAAGAAAAAGAGAGGGAAAACGGAAGAGAAAAAAGAAAAGATTAAGACAAAGCAAACATAAGAAAGAAAACTTTCTATTTTGATGTAATTGGAAAAGGACTGATCAACAAACTAAGCAAAATATTAAATTAGAAAGAGAAGTAACACTATTTATTCACTAAGAATTATTTACTACACTATTAACTTCACATTAATGTTCCATAGTCTAGGATATTAATTACTAATTAAAAATCACTGTTATAAGTCAATAGAATAATTTAAATATTTACACATCACTTCGACAGAAAAAGAGAAAGAGAGAAAAAGGTGAACTTTTTAGAATTCATATATTATTCACATATCACTGATTATTTGTATTATTACAAGATTTAATTTATTAGAAACATAGAAACATAGAAACATAGAATGTGACGGCAGATAAGAACCATTCGGCCCATCTAGTCTGCCCAGTTTTCTAAATACTTTCATTAGTCCCTGGCATTATCTTATAGTTAGGATAGCCTTATGCCTATCCCACGCATGCTTAAACTCCTTTACTGTGTTAACCTCTACCACTTCAGCTGGAAGGCTATTCCATGCATCCACTACCCTCTCAGTAAAGTAATACTTCCTGATATTATTTTTAAACCTTTGTCCCTCTAATTTAAGACTATGTCCTCTGGTTGTGGTAGTTTTTCTTCTTTTAAATATAGTTTCCTCCTTTACTGTGTTGATTCCCTTTATGTATTTAAATGTTTCTATCATATCCCCCCTGTCTCGTCTTTCCTCCAAGCTATACATGTTAAGATCCTTTAACCTTTCCTGGTAAGTTTTATCCTGCAATCCATGAACCAGTTTAGTAGCCCTTCTTTGAACTCTCTCTAAGGTATCAATATCCTTCTGAAGATATGGTCTCCAGTACTGTGTACAGTACTCCAAGTGAGGTCTCACCAGTGTTCTGTACAATGGCATGAGCACTTCCCTCTTTCTACTGCTAATACCTCTCCCTATACAACCAAGCATTCTGCTAGCATTTCCTGCTGCTCTATTACATTGTCTGCCTACCTTTAAGTCCTCAGAAATAATCACCCCTAAATCCCTTTCCTCAGATGTTGAGGTTAGGACTCTATCAAATATTCTGTACTCTGCCCTTGGGTTTTTACGTCCAAGATGCATTATCTTGCACTTATCCACATTAAATGTCAGTTGCCACAACTCTGACCATTTTTCTAGTCTACCTAAATCATTTTCCATTTGGCTTATCCCTCCTGGAACATCAACCCTGTTACATATCTTAGTATCATCCGCAAAAAGACACACCTTACCATCAAGACCTTCTGCAATATCACTAATAAAAATATTAAAGAGAATGGGTCCAAGTACAGATCCCTGAGGTACCCCACTGGTGACAAGCCCAAGCTTCGAATATACTCCATTGACTACAACCCTCTGTTGCCTGTCACTCAGCCACTGCCTTACCCATTCAACAATATTGGAATCCAAACTCAAAGATTGCAGTTTATTGATAAGCCTTCTATGTGCAACAGTGTCAAAAGCCTTACTGAAATCTAGGTAAGCAATGTCTACTGCACCACCCTGATCTATAATTTTAGTTACCCAATCAAAAAAATCAATAAGATTAGTTTGGCATGATCTCCCTGAAGTAAACCCATGTTGTCTCTGATCTTGAAATCTATGTGTTTTTAGATGTTCAACAATCCTATCCTTTAACATGGTTTCCATCACTTTCCCCACTACTGAAGTAAGGCTTACTGGCCTATAGTTGCCCGACTCCTCCTTATTACCTTTCTTGTGAATGGGCACAACATTCGCTAACTTCCAATCTTCTGGGACTACTCCTGTTAACAATGATTGGTTAAATAAATCTGTTAATGGTTTTGCTAGTACACCACTAAGCTCTTTTAATAGCTTTGGGTGTATTCCATCAGGTCCCATTGACTTATTTGTCTTTACTTTTGACAGTTGAAATAGAACCTCTTCCTCTGTAAACTCACATGTAATAAATGACTCATTTATCCTTTTTTTTAACAGAGGTCCCTTTCCTTCATTTTCAGCTGTAAATACCGAACAAAAATATTCATTGAGGCAGTCAGCTAGACCTTTATCCTCCTCTACATACCTTCCTTCTTTTGTTTTTAATCTAACTAATCCTTGTTTTACTTTTCTTTTCTCATTTATGTATCTAAAAAAAGTTTTGTCCCCCTTTTTTACTGACTGTGCTATTATCTCTTCTGTGTGTGATTTGGAAGCTCTTATAACTTGCTTAGCCTCTTTCTGCCTAATCTTATAGGTCATTCTGTCTTCCTCACTCTGGTTTTTTTTATAATTACTAAATGCTAACTTTTTGTTTTTTACTATTTTGGCCACATCTGCGGAGTACCACAGTGGTTTCTTGAATTTTTTGCTTTTACTGACAAGCCTAATGCAATTTTCTGTTGCCTTCAGTAGTGCAGCTTTTAAATAATCCCATTTATTTTGGACTCCATTTAAGTTGCTCCAGTCTGATAATGACTCCTTTACACATATTCTAATTTTAGAAAAGTCTGTTTTTCTAAAGTCTAAAACTTTTGTTTTTGTGTGGTGTGACTCAGTCACTGTTCTTATATTAAACCACACTGACTGATGATCACTGGATCCTAAACTTTCACCTACAGTAATATCTGATACCAAATCTCCATTTGTTAACACTAAATCTAGTATGGCCTCTTTACGAGTTGGCTCCTCAACGACTTGTTTTAGAGACAATCCCAGTAGGGAGTTTAGAATATGTGTGCTTCTGGCACAAGTAGCTATTTTTGTTTTCCAATTCACATCAGGAAGATTAAAGTCACCCATGGTGATAACTTCCCCCTTCATTGTCATTTTAGCTATTTCTTCAACTAGTAGATTATCTAACTCTTCAATTTGTCCTGGGGGCCTATAAATCACACCTACACGAACTACTGTGTGATTACCAAATTCTAACGTAACCCAAATGGACTCTATGTTCGTCTCACTAACCTTTATTAGGCTAGATTTTATGCTATCCTTCACATACAGGGCCACCCCTCCCCCTTTCTTGCCTTCCCTGTCTTTTCTATATAAAGAGTACCCTGGTATTGCTATGTCCCAGTCATTTTTTTTCATTATACCATGTCTCAGTAACAGCGACTAAATCTAAACTATTAGTTGCCATTATTGCCACAATTTCATGGATCTTATTCCCTAAACTGCGAGCATTTGTAGACATGACTCTAAGCTTATCATTTTTTAACACACTTGCTACAGGCACCTTCTGTCCTTGTTTTGGGGGGACAATTGGATTGATGTTTTATCACCCTTTTGCCCCCCCCTCCTAGTTTAAATACATCTTAGCAAAACCTCTGAACTGCTCACTGAGAACATTTGTTCCCTTTTGAGAAAGATGCAAACCATCTTTTTTGTACAGTTTATTTCCATTCCAAACAGAGCTACCATGAGCAATAAAGCCAAATCCTTGCTCCCGACACCATTCACCAAGCCACAAGTTAAAGTCCATAATACGCATCCGCCTGTCATTCTGAGTGTTATGCACAGGCAGAACTTCAGAGAATGACAGTGTGGAAGCAACCTGCCATATATCATTGGCAAAAACACAAAAAATTGTGTTATATTGTGTGATATTTATCACTGTAAAGGAAGGACGGGAGAAAGAGAAAAGGAAAGAAGAGAAAAATCACGGTTGTAAATTAACAGAATAATTTAACCCCTTAAGGACCAAACTTCTGGAATAAAAGGGAATCATGACGTGTCAGACACGTCATGTGTCCTTAAGGGGTTAAATTCTCATTCACATTTTTTTTTTTTTGCACACAATCAATTTTTTTAATTTTTGTCCTTAAATTACATCATTGGTAAAATAGAAAGATGTTGGATTGATCAAAAGATTAAATGATAAAATTTATGATTGAAATGGTAATATGGAGAAGAAGAGGGGTAGAAGGGAAAAGAAGGAAAAAAAAAAGAAAAATTTTGACAACAGATATTAACCCCTCTTTTTTTTCTCTCCTCTTTACCTTCCCTTCTTTTTTCCAGTACGTTTTCCCTCCCTGTGGGTATCTATATGGTACTTTGATGTTGGAGTCATGTTGTATTCCAATTTGTAAATGTTGCATAATTTGCAACGTTTCTTTGTATATGATGTTTTTTAACATTTCAAAATATTTGTTGTTTGGTTATAAATGTCGTCGTACAAATATTTGGTTAGATAAGATAAGGACAAGTAACCTGTGTTTATTATACAGTATCCCCCCACAACCAGTAACCTGTGTTTATTATACATTATCCCCCATAGCCAGTAACCTGTGTTTATTAGACATTATCCCCCACAACCAGTAACCTGTGTTTTTTATACATTATCCCCCCCACAACCAGTAACCTGTGTTTATTATACATTATCCCGCCCATAGCCAGTAACCTGTGTTTATTATACATTATCCTCCCCATAGCCAGTAACCTGTGTTTATTATACATTACCCCCCCCACAACCAGTAACCTGTGTTTATTATACATTATCCCCCCACAACCAGTAACCTGTGTTTATTATACATTATCCTCCCACAACCAGTAACCTGTGTTTATTATACATTATCCCCCATAGCCAGTAACCTGTGTTTATTAGACATTATCTCCCCACAACCAGTAACCTGTGTTTTTTTATACATTATCCCCCCACAACCAGTAACCTGTGTTTATTATACATTATCCCCCCATAGCCAGTAACCTGTGTTTATTATACATTATCCTCCCATAGCCAGTAACCTGTGTTTATTATACATTATCCTCCCATAGCCAGTAACCTGTGTTTATTATACATTATCCCTCCATAGCCAGTAACCTGTGTTTATTATACATTATCCCCCATAGTCATTTATCGTTGGACCTAGGCAACATGATGTCTTAGGCCGGCCCAGAGAGTGAGTGAGTGAGTGAGTGAATAATATAATATATATGTTCAGAAACATATTAATAATATATGTAAATCGGGTTCATGCAAAGAGGGTGAAAAGGTATTAAAGAAAAACACACTTATTGCATTAAATTTACAAAGCCAAACTTTTAAAAGCTTTCCTCATTTCTTTCTCTGGATGAGGAATATATCAGTTGTAGACTGAGGATTTCCATCTGCCCAATCTTTTAATAATATGCACTGGAGTGTCAGTGTTGAAGGAGACCGAAGCTGCCCCTATTCTAAATGAAAGACCCGAGACATGGATACAACCCAATCTTAGGAGTAGTGTTCTGATGTAGAAGATGAATTTAGCCATAGTCAGAGGGTTTCAGTGAGAGTAGTGGTGAAATGTGTGTGGCATGACTGAGCGTGGGTAAGTAAGAGTCAAGTATTTTAACTGGGCACTAGTTCTAGGTGGGATAAAGTGGTATAGCGGATGGATGAGTAGTTTGGTTCGTTTTAGAGGTTTGTAGAGAAAGTATATAGTGATCATGATTTTTAGCGATATCCATTATTTTTAAGGTGGTCCCAGTGCCACCACTCATATCTGGTGTCACAATAGCTTACATTTAAAAAAACAACAACTTTTTTGACTGTAATATAATAGCAGTCAGTTTCCTTCACACGTGTGCGTTTCAGGGCCTGCCAGGGCACAGTGTCACACCAGTGCAACTCATATCTGGTGTAACAGTAGAGTACATTTAAAAAAAAAAAATATACAGGGGGCTTGTTGTCACCTTTTGGGGACCCTTGGTGTTGTACGTGGATGGGTGGAGGAAGAGACCTTCAATGACATCAGTGAGGACAAGGAACGGGGCATGGCTAGCTTGGTAAACCTACCTTGTGCAAATGGGGAGTTTGCGGTTTTGCAAATGGACTGTTTGCGTTTTTTTGCGGTGTGTTAAACGGGGAGTTTGGTCTGTCACTGTGAAGCGGGCATAACCCTTACACTACCTGATCGATACAACATCATACCTGATGTTTTAAAGCATGTTATTCCAAACAATTTAGGAATGTTAGGTGATTTATGCCCTTTATGGATTAAAATCAGAGTCTGCATCAACTATGTAATTTTCCATGGGAGTTTTGCCATGGATCCCCCTCCGGCATGCCACAGTCCAGGTGTTAATCCCCTTGAAACAACTTTTCCATCACTATTGTGGCCAGAAAGAGTCCCTGTGGGTTTTAAATTTCGCCTGCCTATTGAAGTCTATGGCGGTTCGCCCGTTCGCGACCATTTACGGAAGTTCGCGTTCGCCTCTCGCGAACGGAAAATTTCATGTTCGCGACATCACTATAGAAGACAGGAGAAGAACTTAAAGGTAATAAAAATCATCATAATAAAATAAATACAGCAAGGAGTAGAACATACAATGTTTTCTTGATAAGCAGGCTTAGCCAGGTATCTAGTCCAAAGGTCCAATCTCAATCCACAAAGAACCCAGTATCTTGTTTGATATCACTGACTATGTCATGTAATATTGTATATGCTCATGGATCATCGTCCCATGATCCGAAAGATTAACCCCTTAAGGACCAAACTTCTGGAATAAAAGGGAATCATGACATGTCACACATGTCATGTGTCCTTAAGGGGTTAAAGCAACACATGCCCTTTACAGCCTTACATCCTAAATCATGTTTTAGGACAAGATAGTCTATTGCTGCTCTATTTTCAAGGATAGTTTTCTTATTGGTCTGTGTATCCATTAACAATCCTTCCAATGCCTGGAAGATTGCATTCAGGCCTTTTGCAAGGGAGCAAGCGAGGGCATTGATAACTCTAGTGTTGTACACTGCTAGTCCGTGGATCCTTACTAGGAAGACTGCCATAGCTGTATACTCTGCCTTAGATAAGAGAGTAATTTTTAAAACACAATCTGGGGTAAGGGTATCTTTTAAGTCTCTCCTACCTCGGTTGGGTCTGAAGAGCTGGGAGGGTTCAGAGGCTAGGTCTGATTTAGAGAATACAGTCATGGTCGGTCGTGTGATTGTGCAGGGACCTCCTGTCACATTGGCAGGAATGTAAGCGTATGTCAGATTCCCACAGGAGAAGGTCCATCCTATGGGCAACTTGATATGATGGTTGTAACTCATTACAGGTCTGGTCTTATTACATTTCATGGTGGTGTTAAGGGTTCTGCAATTTTTTGTACTTCGCCACCATGTGGGACAAGTTTGGAAAGGGGGTTCGGTTGCAGGGTCTCTCGAACAGTTACACGAAAAGATCCAGCAGACATCAACGTCAAGCACATTGATTGTTTTTAAGTCCAGTGGAAGCTTACCACTCAGGAGTTTAAAGGCATAACTGCACAAGTTCATGGACTTATTGTACCACGTAGTAATTACGGTATTATTTATGAGTGTATGTTGTGTTTTGAGCAAATGTTTATTAAGTACTGGAATGGGGGTAGGTACAGCCATGAGACAGGATTCTATGGCGTTCTTGGTACTGTGTAGAGGGTTGAATAAATAAAAAGCTTCTGCTATCTGCATCCATATGTTCCCTTGTCATACCTTATTTTCCTTCACTATTAGATATTGGCAGCACAGGCTAATAGAGCACAAAATAGTAAAGCATATAAATGCTTTCATGTTTGAGGATCAATTGGTACAACTAATTTATAGTGGATGGCTTGTTTGCAAGTTGGTTTTCCTTCAAGCTTAACTTTTTTTTATATATATAAATCTTTATTTTCATTTTTTTTTTTTAAAAAAGGTTCATTCAAGTACAGATACAGCTTACATCTATATAATTTTAAACACGGTACAAAAAGATACTTTGAAATAGTAATACAATAGTAATACTAATAATAAGAATAATATTAATATTGATAATTATAAATAACAAACGGACCGTGCTTCTAATAGACCTCTACAGCCATACAAAGATACCATATATACATTACATCATGTCCAAACGTACGTCCCATTCTCTCTACTGTCTGCGGGTAGCTATCTCTATGAGGGGGGCCGGGGGGGGGTACAATTTGTAGTTAATAAATCTAACCCAAGGGGCCCAGATTTCATTATATTTTTCTTTTGATATTTTGGCTATCCCAGCTTCCATGTTACGTTGGTAGTCAATCTGTATGCATATATCCTGCCAGTTTAACGCACCCATATTTCTCCAGTTTCTGGCCATCACTATTTTTATTGCCATACAGATATGAATCAAAAGAATTTTTAGTTTTATATTACTTCTTGGAATGTCTAAATGAAACAGAAACATTTGAGGTGTGATCACAGTCCGAACCTCAAACATAAATTCTACCAATTCCGCTAGAATTATTTTCATAGGTTTCAACTCATCACAGTCCCACCAGATGTGGGAGAATGAACCTAACTCCCTACCGCATCTCCAACAATCTGGCAGGAGTGTGGGTTGGAATCTATGAAGGCGAGTAGGCACCAAATACCAACGGTATACTAATTTGAAGTACACTTCCTGTATATTTACCCCATGTATATATCTTTTTACTGCTTGTACACCCATCAACCAATCCTCCAGCGAGGATGAAAAATGAAGTTCTTGCTCCCATTTATACATTGCTGGCGCTTTATCTATCTGCCTTTGGCTTCTTGCGAATTGATTATATCTAGAGGCAATTTTTTTTTTATAGTGAAGTTCTACAAACTGGTCCATTGGGGAACTTTCCGAGAAGTCTTTTCCCATAGTAAAGGATTTTATTCTTAGATAGTTAAATATTTCCTTCGAAGGGAGATTATATTTGAGTTGTAGAGTTGGAAATGGCAACATTTTATTATTGTTTAAAAGTTCCGCTATTCTTTCTACTCCACCATTTTCCCATTATTGGATATTTATATCCTTTATATAAAGTTTTAGGGTTGTTAATGGGGCATTTGTTGATATATATCTTGTTCCGTATTTCTTTTTCAGGTGCTTAACGATATAGATCAGTGAGTTATTCATCGGGTTGCTAGATCTTATATTTTTTTAAAATTCACTATCGCACCACCAGAGCAATAAAGGTTCCATGTCCCCAAGATCTGATTTTTCAATATCTAACCAATTTGGTCTGGCCATTGTAAAGTTGTCACACTTAATTAGGTGTGCTACCATATTGTTCATATATATTTTCTGTATGTCTGGGAAACAAATCCCCCCTTCTTTCCAGTCTCTCTGTAATATTTCCAATGAGACTCTAGGTCTCCTATCTTGCCAAATATAATTTGATAATTGCCTTTGAAGACCGCGTATCGTCTGGTATGACACCCTCAACGGGAGATTACTAAATAAAAATGTCAACTTAGGAAGGAGATAGAAGTTTACTGCTTCAATCCTACCCAACCAAGAAAGTTCCAATCCCTGCCAGTTTTTTAAGGTGTTCCTAAAGTGAATGGCAATATCCGTATAGTTAAGTTCTCCAGTTTCTCTGTAATCTAGAGAAAATTTTACCCCTAAATGTTTTATGTTTCTTGCTTCCCAATCACATTTAAAATCTTTTTTGAGTTTATCTACACCTGGTCCACTTAAGCCTTTTATCAGAATTTGTGTTTTATTTATATTTATTTTATAGCCTGAGTGTATACCAAACTGGTTAATAAGCCGAAATACGGCTGGGATAGAACTAATAGGGTCTGCTAGGGTCAGTAGAATATCGTCTGCATATAATGCAATCTTACTCTCCATCTTATTCACTTTTAGCCCGCTGATGTCTTCATTCTGTCTGATCGCGGCTGCCAACGGTTCTATGGAAAGGATATATAACAGGGGTGCCAGAGGGCATCCCTGTCGCGTCCCATTTCTAATAGGGAACCAATTTGATTGAAACTTATATCCTGATACTTTGGCTTGAGGATCCTTATATAGCGCCATTGTACACTCCTTAAAGTAACCCTCGATGCCGAAGGCCCTCAGTACTTCCTCCATTTACTTCCAGTTAACCCGATCGAAAGCTTTCTCGGCATCGAGGGCAACCACCGCAAAAGGAGACAAGCTTTGGTCTGCATGATATAGGACATTCAATAATTTCCTAATGTTATCAGATGTGCCCCTACCCTCTACAAACCCGCTCTGATCTTTATGTACAATGTTGGGTATGATTTGTTTTAGTCTATCGGCCAGAATTCTAGAGTATACTTTAATATCTAAATTGATAAGAGATATTGGTCTATAATTTAAAGTATACGTAGGGTCCTTTTCTGTCTTAGGGATTGGTATTATAGAGGCCTGGAACAGTTCCGTTGGGATGGCTTTATGATTAGCAATATCTTCAAATGTTCTTAAAATATATGGAGATATTATATCACTTAGTTTCTTATAGAAGATTGAGGAGAAGCCATCTGGGCCTGGTGCTTTACCTGCTGTTAGTGCTTTAATGGTATTGCTAATCTCCTGAATAGAAAAGGGGGCATTTAGTTGACTCAGATTCTCCACTGATATTGTTGGTAAGCTCAGTTTATCCAGAAACTGTTTTGTTTCGCCCTCAGATGGCTAATTAAATTTTATATTATATAGGCTTTTATAATAGTCTTCAAATGCCTTAGCTATTTGAGTTGGAGAAAACATTTTTTTACTTCCAACTGTTATATAGTTTATAGATTGAAGTTTATTCTTATTTTTTCATTTATTTGAAAGACTTTTCCCTGTTTTATTGTTTCCATAATACCATCTCTGTTTTAGAGTTAACATAGCTTTATTGATCTTTTCTTGAGTTCTTACTAAGATTTTTCCCCTAGTCTCTTTAATATCCTCCAAAATTTTATAATCTATGGTGAGTTTATGTAATCGTTCTTGTTTTGCCAAATCAATATAAAGCTCGTTAAGCTCCTTTCCTTTCTTTTTTTTTATAATGGCACCCATTTTTATGAGACATCCTCTCATATACGATTTAAAAGTACACCATAGTATGGCATTGGAGACATCCCCTGTATCGTTACTTTCAAAAAATTATCTGGTCTGAGTGCGTAATACATCTACATTAGTTTCTGATTTTAATAAATTTTCATTAAGTCTCCATTTGTCTCTACCTTTATATTCGGGATTATTTTTTATAACTAAACTTACAGGTGCATGGTCGGACCATGTGATAGGTCCAATTGACACTTTCTTAACTCGCTCCAAAGTTTCAGGTTTTACCAAAAAATAATCGATTCTAGTATATGTCTGGTGGACATTTGAAAAGAACGTGTAATCTCTCGCTTCTGGATTAGACGTTCTCCAGGCATCAAATAAACAGTTTTTTGCCAAAATAGTCTGCATCATTGATAGGCCTGTTCTTTGCTTAGCATCTATATAAGCCGACTTGATTCTATTCCTATCTATTTTATCATCTATGATGCAATTGAAGTCCCCCCCGATGATTAGGCTACCAGACAATACGCGGTCAATCTTTTGCATCAAATTTCCCAAAAATCTATATGGGGATTGATTTGGAGCATAAACGTTTACTAAAGTATACAAAATGTCATTAATTCGAACTATCACTATAAGAAACCTGCCACCGGGGGGCGTGGCCTAACCACTGGAGCGGACAGTCGCACGGCCTCTGAGCTCCGGCTAAACTACGGAAAAACAACCTAAAATATAGGGGTGACCCGCAAAAAAAAAAGGCACCTCTAAATCGCTTTACACTTACCAATGGGTAAGAAAACGAAAAAGCTGAAGCCTGACCGACCCCTGCAGGGGAGAAGCATTGGGGACCTATGGTGGCAGGCGCATGGCGCCCAGGAGTCTGCAATGGCGTCCCTCCATGGCGGCTGTTCCGACTTCTCCGATGGAATGTCGGAGGAGGGGGACGACGACCAACTGCTAGCAATGGCGCGGCAACCGGCACCACGGGCAGCACCCCTGCAAGGATCTCCTGATACTGCCCCAGTAACCTTAACGGCCATCAGGGAGATCATGGCGGATCTCCACACTAAAATCTCGGCAGACATGGCCTTGCTCCGTGAGGACCTGCGGGGCCTGACAGGCCGCCTCGGAGAAATGGAGCACAAAACACAGGCCCACTCACAACAAATTAATGTCCTAACACAGCAGGTAGAAGAACTCATGAAACAAGGCGCAACTAACGAGAGCAGATTCGACGCCCTAGAGGACAAGAGGAGACAGAGGAACATAAAACTAAGGGGTGTCGGGGAGACGATACCACAAGCAGAACTCCCACACCTCGCAAGGCGTCTCCTGGCTGCCCTACTTCCACCAAAGCAGGCTAAAACAATATCATTGGAAGGCATATTCCGCTTGCAGAAGCCGATTAAGGCTCCAACCGTAGCCACTGGGGACATCGTGATGCAGTTCCAGAACCTCAGGGACAGGGCGGCAGTGATGTCGGCAGTCAGGGGGCATACTCCCTATAACTTCGAAGGTATGTCCTTAACCTTCTTTGCAGACCTGTCAGGGGGAACACTTGCTTGGCGACGGTCACTCCGGCCACTTACCTCCCTCCTAAGCACAAAGACCATCAGCTACAGATGGAGCCAGTCTCGGTCTCTCCAGATTCCACGCGGAGACACAGTCCTCACCATACGAGACCTAAAGGATGCAGCAAGCCACCTGCAAGCACTGGGACTACCACCGGACTCGCTAGGCCCGTCTAACCCTCACGGGTGGGACCCCGGAGCAACACGTGTCTTCGTGCCCAGGGATAAAGTGCTAACTGCTAGAGCTGGGTCCACATCGTAAGTCCTGGAGGAAATGAACCCTTACACGACCCAATGTTTTGGGAGGAAAGACCGAATGCTCCGACTTCACTGCTGACATCTACCGCTGGATATGGAACAGGGACTAAATATGCCATATACATATTTTCCTTTTTATTTTATTTTATTTATTTATTTTTTTATTTTTTTATAATTTTTTTTTTTTTTTTTTGGGGGGGGGCTGTATGTACAGCCAGCTGTATATCACCAGCTCAAATGTTCTTCTAATTAATGTTCTCATTCCTTGTCCTGTGCTCCCTTCTCTGCCATGGAGGTCTCTGACCACGGGGCCCTCTCGGGCAGTGAAGGGGTTTGCTCATACTAATTGAAGATGTGTTGCTGGAGTTAGTTATACACGAGAAACAATGGGGTATGACAGCATCCCATAAGAATTAGGATATCATTAGCTGAAGCAGACATATCATATCCCTTTCATCTAGTTAAACTGGGACATATGTAAAGGGGAACCACCTCAGACGCCTTGATTTCTGGTACCTTTAGATGGCGGGAATAGTATGTTTTATGTTGCTCACGTAAGGAAAAGGAAGGGAACTGGAGTGAGACTCCCGAATACCCCAGTCTTTAGCGACGCATCAAACGAAGTGGGCTTCCTCGTAGAATACCTTAGGGACGGCATGCAACCACACCCAATAATGTTTCTACAAGCCCATAACATTCCCGACACCTCCCTACCCATCTCACGAAGCACTTACCACTGCCACATATAATAAGGGGCTATCGCTTCTAGGCTATACGGTTTGCAAATTGTTTGAGCTAGTGTGAGCTCTATACGGATGTTTGAGGTTGCTCTCTCACATATAGAGAGAGGGCCCACATTTTATTTATGTATGTAACTTGTACTTGTACTTTAGTTATTTGAGAAAAGTTAATCCTCCTGCAGCATCCCCGTTGGGGCTGGACTCTCCCTGCTCTCCCTATGTGGATCTGCAGTGCTCATAATCGCTGCGATAATGGGTGATGCAATACACCGATTGAAGTACCTTGAACCTATCTTCTTGCCCTACGTCGTTTAAGGCAGATGGGGCAATAGCCCCCCCCTTTAATTAAGGATGAATACAGCAGTTACAATTAACCACTCCACAGTACCTGCCCTATGCAAAACGCATTTAATCATATTTATTAAGCTCTAAATCTTAAACCCTCCCACCTGCCCTACTGCAATAACTAGGCCGGTACGTGACATTGCGCTAAGCATTCACGATAGAAAGAAAATACAAAGAATTGGTTGCCCGATCACCCCACTTAGCCAATCACTACACAAGAGCACTGCGCACACTGATACATGAGGCGTTTAAAGCGCAGCCCGAATCCATATGCACGAATATCTTGTTGAAGCTTGGAATGTCACATTTTTAGAAGCTGTCTTTAATATATAAATGCTGGCGAATTTATTTTACACTTTTAACAACCCGAGTTACCACTTTATATCCGTTGACAAATGACTTAGTTCTGCATCTTTACTAATTGTGCGATGTCTTTTTTAAAAGTCTCTTACAACACAAAAATAAAAATTGTGCATTGTATTTCCATGTTATGCCACACAGCAACGATGTTTACTGCTGTACAGCGGGTGCCTGCCGTTGGGGCAGGGCACACGCAAATGTGAATGTTAACCTTCTTTATGCACACAAAAATAAAGAATTAAAAAAAAAAAAAGAAACCTGCCACCAGGGTCAGTCTCCTCATGTATCAGCTCATATTTCAAGCTACTTGAAAAGAAAATTGCCACCCCTCTTTTTTTATTTTTCCCGGCCAAGTTAGATCTATGGACTACTGGGAATTTTTTATAGTTCCATAATTTGGACATAGAATTAACCCAATGTGTCTCTTGAATGAACCCAATATCTGTTTTACTGTCAGTAAGTAATTTATACAGATAGCCTCTTTTCTGTCCGGAATTTAAGCCCCTTGCGTTAATAGATAATATATTTAATGACATCCTACCACGACTCCCCCCACACCCTCTTCCCCTCTAAGCTCCCCTTCCAATAACATCCAACACACAAATTCTCTCATACCTTCTCCAGTCAGCCCCATGGACTTGAGCCTCATGGAGAAGCTCATCCTCCAGCTTGCTATTACAACATTCATTCCATAATATGAAGTTCTATAAATAGTCTTCATATTTGACCCTGCTGCCGTCGCAGGACCCTGGACCAGGAAAGTGTGCAATTAATATCTTATATTCTTCTTTCCTCTCAGCTCTCTTCTCTCTTTTCTTCCCTTTTGCCTAGGGATTACAATATTATTTCCCTTATCCTTCATGTACAATTTCAACCCCAGGATGGCTATTGTTCTATCTGGAGCAGCCTCTTCTATCCTCGTATGTTTATATTCAAATTAATGTCTTTTTCCACCCTTCTATATTTTCCCTTCTCTTTACCTTACCTTACCATCCCCTTTAAAGTCTCCCTTCTCTTTACCTTACCTTCCCTTTTATACACTCTTCATACAATATTTGTTAAACTTATACTTATTGTGAGCTTAAGTATGATTATTTCATACAATCGCTTATGTGCCACATCATGCAATATTTACTGTGTTTATGATTATTATAGGGGTCAGTTTCATTTCGTGCGCATATATTAAATTGTGCATCTATATACATTATACTTTAAACTCGTTCTCCCTGTTTACTTCAAGTGTATATATACATTTGTTTAAATATTTAAGTGTTATTTCTTATAGATGTATATACTATAACCTACAAAAATGTTCGCCAATTCTTCACCGTGTCTATACCATTCTGTGCTTCTACGTTAGATTATGTGACTATATATGTGTAAGTTATAATTTTAATCTCTGTATTTGTGTCACTCTAAAAACATTTCTATATGTGCAGATGCCTATGTCAGAAATCTCTAAAGGAGAAAAGATAAATAAACATTTCTTTTTAAACTAATGGGTGAGTTTCAGGGATATCATCTTCTGTTTTAATGCCGTATTGTCTCTGAAGATGTATGTTTGATCTTTATAAAAGATCATGATTGCCGTCGGGAATAGCCACTTATATCTTATCTCTAAGTTCCTAAGGATTGCTGTTTCCTCAGAAAAAGTTCTTCTTATTTGTCTGTTTTTTTGAGATAAGTCCTGAAATACTTTTAAGTGTCTCCATTCTTCAGTGTCTAAGCTCCCGTTTCTAATCTTCTGCATTATTTGATTTTTTATCCAGAAATTAGAGAAGCAAATCATAACGTCTCTTGGGTAGGACTTATCAATTCCCTTTGATCTGGATATTCTGTGAAATCTTTCAAAGGTTTCTAAACCCAGCGTCTGTCGGGATAAAATTTTTGAAAAGAGGCTATCCAGATATACGTGTAGATCTTCCTGTGTAATTGATTCTGGTATACCTCTAACTCTAATGTTTTTTCTCCTGGAACGGTCTTCTAGGTCTGTTGCTTTGATCTCGATGTCGTGGAGTCTCTTCTCTAGTTGTGAGTGAGATGATTTGATTTGATCTTGTTCCTCTTGTACTTTTTGTAATATAATTGCCTGATTTGAGAATTTCTCGGAAAGGATGGCAATTTCCGCTCTGATGTCTTTGGTATTATTTTCAATATCTATTTTGATATTTTTATAAAGGTTGTCCAACATTTGCGATAGAAGTTGTTGCGTCAATCCCTGTGAGTTTTCTGGCAGGTGCAAAAAATCATCCTCTGATGTATTTAATTTTTGATGTGCGGAGAGCTGTGCATTTTCTAAGGGTAGAGATTTTCGTTGTCGCTCTGGTTCTGTATATGCCATTTTAGGTGAATAAAATGTGCCAATTGTTGCCTTCTTTTTCTCCATATTTTGTACTTTCTCTTTTTTAGGAGCCATATGTGATGTTAGAACTCTTGATTAAAGATTTGAAGTTTATCACCGTAGTAAGTTATTATATGTTTCTTTAACACAGATAATTGTCCCTTTCTTTTTGCTTTTAGCATTAACTCCACTAACTTTTTTTTTTTTTTTTTACATTTTTTTTTTTTTTTTTAAGGGGTTCAGAAACTCTCACCGTTCCCCCTTTCTCTCTTTTTCCCTTTTTCCTCTCCCTTTTCTCTTCCCTACCCCTCCAGATCTTAAGTGACTGTCACTTTAAATGTCCCTTATTTAGTCAAGTGTGAAATAGAGGTCCGAGTCGGACAAAGGGAGGAATGTAGGTATATAATAATTACTCACAGGTATTATTCAGTACGCTCTGGATCCACCTTCTATCCCAGCTGAGCGTTTGCAAATTCGATCTTTTCAGGTGGGGAGACTGTCAAACTGAGAGTTGTAGCATCTGTTCGTGTGGCAGCTTTACTGTGGCTTTGTATCAGCTCTATGCCGGTTGTAGCGGTAGTGACGGTTATGTAACAGTGTAACAGATTTAAGTGGCTTTGAAAGACCGTCGGCTGCTAGGCTGCTCAACCTTCAAGCTTAACTTAAGTGGCAGTGGTTAACAGTACTTGGAAGGGACCATCAAATCTTGGTTTGAGTCCTTTTCTCACGTCACATGCCTCTTTATCACAACCCAGTCACCAGGCTGTAGTTTGTGGTTGCAGAATCAGAGTCTCGATCTGGAATAGAATCAAACACTTGTTTATGCACCTGCCCTAATGTTTTATGGAGGACATGGACATAGGAGGTCATGTTACTATGTTGTAATTTGAGTGTCTGGGGAAAATAGAATCCAGTCTTTGTGGCACAACCAAACAGAATTTCAAAGGGAGACAAACAACTTCTATGAAGGGTGAATCTCATAGAGAAGAGTACCAGGGTATCCCTGTCTCTTGCATTGCTTTTGCAATTTTATTTTCCAAAGAGCCATTTGCTCTTTCTACTTTCCTATTACTCTGGGGATGACAGGGAGTGTGGAAAGCCTAGCTGATCCCTAGTGATTTCATTATTTCTTGCATTATCTCTCCAGCAAAATGGCTATTCTATATTTGTGCACTTATTTTTTGGATTTATTGCACTATTGGTTGCCTCTGTTGCTCTGTCTTGCATATAACGAACGGACATCCTGAGACATTTTGACACACCTATCTCATCTGCTTGTCCACATTTTATCAAGTGCTATCCATTGCTGCACTAGTGAGATTTTTTGAACTATTTTATTCTATCTTCTGTTGGCACAGCCCTACTCCATCATTACATATTCATACACTCCTACCTTAGGCAGTTGAATATAGTCTATCTGCAGTCTTTGAAACGGGTATAGTGGCCTTGGTATATATTTACCTGGTGTTTTGACAGCCTGTCCAGGGTTATTTCTAGCAGAAATCATGCAAGCTTGGGTGTGCTTAGCTGCTACAACTGTAAACCCAGGCACCACCCAGTGGGTGTTTAATATACAGTTCATGTTCATTTTGGACAAATGAGTTGGTCCATGGTCCATCATGGGTTATAGAACTTGTGGTAAACATAGTTTCTTACCTTTTCTCCACATCTTGTCATCATCAGGTTCTGCATCTTGTTTCCTCCAGAGATCTTGTTCTTCTTTGCTTGCTTCTGCAGGCTCAACAATATTATAGTCAACAGTCTCACCTGGAAGGACAACCTGTAGGAAGGTATTACCTGAGAGTGTGGAAGGATAAAGTTGGATTGCTTCTTGCTTGGCAGCTTCATCTGCTTTGTGGTTTCCTCTTGTAATGTCATCTGTGATCTTCATGTGAGCTGCCACCTTGATGATGCCTACTTGAGCGGGTAGCAGGATAGCGTCCATAAGTGCACTCACAGCTTCAGAGTTCTTGATTGGAGTTCCTGCTGAGGTGAGAAAATCACTGACCTGCCATATAGGCCCAAAATCATGGGCTATAACGAAGGCATAGCGGGAGTCTGTGTAAATATTAGCTATCTTACCTGAGGCCAGTTTGAACAATGTAGTTAGTGCCTGCACCTCAGCCTCCTGTGCAGAGCAGTGAGGGGCAAGTGGTTCAGCTTTTATTACCTTGTGTGCAGAGACTACAGCATATCCAGTGTGGAAATTGCCCTTCTCATTGGCAAATCGAGAACCATCTACAAAAAACTCAAAGTCTGGATTAGGCAATGGAGACTCAATTACATGCAAAAAACCTGATGTCTCCTGAGCCATTAAAGCTGCACGATCAAGAGGTCCCTCGGTTTCAGCTAACTCGTCTGGTGACAAGGAATTTACAAAAACAATCACCACTCCCGTCTTGTAAATCCAGAGAAAGTAATGTAGATGGATGTAACACCATACACCTCTTCAAAGAGCACACTGTATGTATGTGTTGTGGCTGAATTTGTGACATAATGCTGTTAATGTCATGCAGGGTGTAAATGGTGACAGGAATGTCCAAGACAATGTCAGTGTCTTTGTCCAGTAGGGCAATAACAGGAAAGGGCACTTCTGGCAACAGGGTCCAACCTGTTGGAGTAATAGGAAATTGGTCTCTGTTTCCCACCGTGGTCCTTCATAAGGACAACTGTTGCATAACCAGCCTGCTTGGAGCAAAACAGGGTGAAGGGTTTTCTGTAATCTGGGAGACGCAGTGCTGGAGCTGAGGTGACAAGCAACTTAAGAGTGTAAAAGGCTTCATCTGCTTCAGGGGTTAAATTAAATGTTTCACGGGTGAGGCAATCATGCAGGGGCTGCATGTAGATTGCTGCAGAGTGAAGCCATGGGCGACAATAGGAGACTAGACCCAGGAATGTACACAGCTGAGCTAGGCTACGTGCAGGTGGAATCTTTTGAACTGCATGTTTCCTGTCTTCTGTGAGATATTTTGTACCATGGGAAATGCAATGTCCTAAAAGGATAACAGTGATAACACATGCCTGCAGTTTGGCCTTGGTAGCTCTGCACCTTGCTTGCATTTTTTTTTTTTTTTTTTTTAGTAAAGACAGGGTGTGCTCTGTATATGATTTCTGATCTGGGCAACATGACAGCAAATCATCAACATATTGTAATAACATCATCTGCCCTTGGCCAAGCTTCTAGAATTTGGGCTATTGCCATGCTGTACATAGTAGGTGAATTTTGTGACCCCTGGGGTAATACAGTCCAAGTGTATTGTTTGTGTTTATGTGTAAATGCAAAAGGGAATTGACTGTCTGGGTGCAAGGGAACTGAGAAGAATGCATTTGCCAAGTCAATGACAGTAGAATCTGTGACAACAGTGTATGAGGGTTGGGAACATTGGGGGCAATTAGTTCGGTCACGGCATTAATTGCTCTTAAATCGTGTACCATACAAAAAACCACAGGTTCTCCTTTCTCCTTTTTCTTTTTAACAGGGTACAAGGGCGTATTATAAGTAGGGGTGGTTGGGACAATTACTCCTGCCTGCAGTAGCTCTTGAACAGATTGTGAGATGGCTGGACTGTGCTGGACTGAGCGGGTACTGTTTCTGGCAAGGAGTTGTGGCTCCTGGCAGGAGATTCCCTTTGACTGGGGGCACAGCGAGTCTGCCTGTGTCTATTTTCTGTCTTGCCCATAGAGAGTTGGGGACTGAGGTCAAGTCAATGATAGGTTCTGTCATGTGGTTGGGCAAAGTGAGGGTTGCTAGTAAATTGGCAAGGGGTATTAGGTGGTTGTCCTCTAGGGACAAAGACACCTCTCCAGACGGACTAAACTGAATATTGGCATTAATAGCAGACAAGACATAACTGCCTAGCAAATGAACAGGGGCATTAGGGCTGACAAGCAATCTGGTAACGAGAGAAGTGGAGTCATGGAGCTTCAGCTTCATCTGGTGGGTTAGAGGGATTTTTGCAGGGGTCCCATTTACATCCACACTTGATAACACACCATCAGATTTCTCATAGGGAAAAATATATTTCTCCTGCACAGCACAACAGACTGCCCCAGTGTCTAGAATAAAAGGGACTATTCTATCACCTGGTAATGTAACATTAACAGTAAAAGATGGTCCAGCTAAGTCAGGAATAGTTAAAGCATGCAGGTACACTGAGTTGTCAATTTCCTATTGCCTATTCCTATTTCCAGTCATTGCCATAATATATGCTGTTCTCCTATTATTTCGGTTTTGCAGCTACTCCCATAGCCACTTTAACTAAATCACTGTGTAACAGCACTCCAGTCATAAAAGGGGTTAACAGCCGTTTAGTAGATCTTCCCTTTCCAGAGATACAGGCACAGCTACTGCAGAACACCAAACTCCCGAACTGGATACCAAATAGCACTCCAAACTCCCGAACTGGAACCTCACAATAGCTGCTAGCAGACGAACAGGAAAAGCACACAATCAGCTTACACTCCTGGCAATCAGTCTCTAACAGCATGCAGTAAATCCCCCCAAAGACGAGAAAGAGCTCCGTGTTGAGGGTCAAGCAGTGGTCTGTTTAATGGCACCAAAAGAACCTTCTTTTATGACAGTTTCCCTTAGGTAGGACCACCCACAGGGTCTTACAAAATAACCAATCATAGACGTACATTACAGAAGACACTCCCAGCATTTACACACAAAATCCTCCCCTCTGCCTGTGATACAATTATGTTACACAATGGTCTAACATAATTATCACAGACAGTAAAAATACAGTTTTTCCACATACCCTCTAACTTTAAAACCATACATACAAGCTCCATAAAGATTACATATTTAAACTCAGCATACTTTAAACATAAACACTCTCAAAAATCATACAAATCCCCCCAGTAGATAAAAAGATAGCTGGAAGTCCTTTATGACCGACCGCAAGCACATTTTCCTGTCCAAAACAGTTCCATAGATTTGGGCTGTGCGGTCGGTCAATTTCCTGTAGAAAAACGGCTAAGTCCCATTCGAATGCAAGAACAGGTCCGTTCCTGCAAATAGCACATTAAAACAGGATGTTCGAATTGTCGAACGTACTTCAACTTTTACTGAAGTGTCGAAGTGGAGGCGACAGTAAGGGTCAGCGGTGTTCGTGTATTTGCGTAGCCGATTTTAGTTCCACAGATTCTTTAGGATACACCGCTGACCGCGTTCAACTAAATTAAAATGGCCGCCGCCACATGTTCCTTTGTCGAATGTCGGCCACTTCGACGACTTCGACAACTTCAGCTGCATCCGAAGTGCCATATAAAAAGTGCCACACCTTCCCCAACAGTATTTAAAGGGACAGAATGAGTGACATACACTCTGGTATGGCCGAATACTGTTTTTAAAGGGCCCAATCTCCCAGTGCCATAGTCCAGAGGCAACAGGCGGGCAACCAGGCTCCTCCAATGCAATGTGGCGAGATTGGTCTCGTCACACACTGTAATTAAGGCTTCTGCATTATGGTCTAGCATTTTGGAGTCCTGTTCTCAGTAGCTGGGTTGAGGTTACCTCAGTTTCTGTATAGTCCAATGACTCCCAAGCTATCTGTAACCTGACAAAGAATTTTTCAACAGACTCCTCTTTCCTCTGTATAATATATCCTTGCTTGTGGGCCAGTTCTTCGGTTTTTACTTTAGCCCAATCTTTAAGGGCATTTACATAGGATTTTCCTGAGGCTGATTTAGATCTAAACATTGGTCTGTTTTGGGCGGTTGGTCTTGTCCAACTTTCCTCAAATTCCCCTCATGTACATCTCAACTTTTTTTTCTTTGGTTTTTACTATATATTGGGGCTGATGTGCACTGTAGTCATTTGCAGTCGCCCAGTGATGGCAGTGAGCGCAGGACTTATCTTTCTGCATTTGTATCCATTTTTTGTATCACTCAGCCTTGTTACAATGCAGCCGTCCATCCCATGTGTTCCCTATTAAGGGTTAATAATGTATAGGGGTGTATATAAAAAATACCCCTTTCTGTCTCAGTAGAGATTTTTGCCAGAGGCTCAAGGAAGCAAGGTGAATGGTTAGAGTTAGGACCCACCTAGGGGGGTCTGCCTTGAAGTTGGCAGGTGGGCTCATCCTCTCATGGCCATTGGAGGTAACTAAAAAACCTCCATTTGTTTAAAAATACATAGGGATTAAGGAGAGAGCGTAGGTAACTTGTTTTTCTTTGGTTTTTACTATATATTGGGGCTGATGTGCACTGTAGTCATTTGCAGCCGCCCAGTGATGGGAGTGAGCGCAGAACTTATCTTTCTGCATTTACATCCGTGTAATGGCCAATGATTTGAGTGAGGATAGGACCTGCCTTTAAGTCAATTATTTGCTTTAGATCTGCCCAAGTGCATTGATATGTAGCCTGAATAGTGGACAGGGATTGAAGTAAAGCTAAAGGAGCTTTTTCCACATCTGACAACTGTTGAATTAAAGCTAGTTGTTCACTTGGCGTCCATGGCTTATACTCTTCCCACCCTTTTAGACCTGCTTTAACCTGTAGTGGTCTACTTTCATTAAAAGCTTCCTGACTCTTTTTCTTTTTATCTATTTTCTTTTGGGTCTTACTTCAGGTGGTTATACTATCCCATCCCGGTACTCCTTCCAATCCCCCTCCCTCTTCCTCTGAATCTTCGTCCTCTTAATGGTTCTCCATTGGACCCTTGAAGATGACAGGAAATAGATTCTGAACTCCCTTTGTGCCTTCTTCAGTGGGTACAGACTGCATTAGATCTTTTTGATTGTATGATCCTAGAGGTCCAAAACATTGGTAATAGGGTATTCCTTTCCTGGTAGTTTCTCTATAACCACATTTAGTTAATTCAACCACTGTATAATGCCATTTTTGGGCTACTTCTTACAAATCATTGTCTTCTAACCATCTATAATGGTCATAAATTCCTTCCATATCTGTGGGTTAAGGGTGCCCTCTGAGGGCAGTCCAGCTTTCTGAAGTAATTTCTTTATTTTTTTTCAGAGCTGTAAATTCCTCCTGGGTACTTTGTGAGTTACCCATCTCTAACACCTGTCAGGGGTAATTACTTCCTTAACCAAGACAAGACTATACAAACAGTATTTAAACACTTAGGACCACTGAAGTGCAATTTTCACAGTCTTTGTCTTCTTAATCTAAACACAGATAAGAGATCTGCCTTGGAGGATTCTGACTCTAACTATAAACCAAATGACAAGGCAGACAAACCTATTTAAATCCTTACTCACCCGGACATCGGACTCAATAGCGAGTGCATCTAGATAGGTAGAAAAGTAAACCGTTTTTCTCACCTGCTGCAGCTTAAGATTCACCATCTACAACTACTGGTTTCCCAGTAGCTTGTCCAGATGGAATAGATTGTCTCCTCCCGGGTTTCCGGCACCAAAATTGTTGTGGATAAAAATAAGCCAAAGTATGTTCGTGGGGAAACCAGATTGTAAAATCTAGCACTCGGAGAAAACAAATAATACAAACATACAGTGTTTGTGAATCCAAGATTACTTCTTTTTAACCCCTTCCCGCCGTTACGACGTGCTGTGCCGTCACGGTTTAAGTGGGCTTTAAAGCCGTTGTGACGGCATAGCACGCCGTAACGGCTTTAAGCCCTGGAGCGCCCGGGATACTTACCTTCCCGGCGCTCCGCTTCGGGAGGACTGCCTCACAGCCCAGGCAGCCCCCCCATCAGGCCCCCGGGGGCCATGTGATCGCTCTCAAAGAGCGATCACATGGCCCCCTATAGCTGGCTGTGGATCTGCCAGCAGGGGGACTGTCTAAAATATCAGACAGTCCCCCTGCTGGTGGGAAGTATAAAAAAAAATATTAAACATGTGTAAAAATAAATGAAAAGTATTTATATATATATATATATAATATATGCATATATCTATTATATATAATATATATGTATATTATATATATTTAACGTCATACATAGTGTATTTTAATACTAATATAAGTACATATATTAGTATTAAAATACACTTAGAATGACGTTACATATATAATATACATATATTATATATATAATAGATATATACACATATATTATATATATAAATACGTATAATTACAATAATAAATAAATAAAATAATAAAATTAATACATAAAATATTGAAACAAAATTTAATATAAATTATATATACATATGTAATTTCATTCTAACTGTATTTTGTTATTAATATATATATATATATTGGTAACAAAATACACTTAGAATGGCATTCTATATATATCTATTTATATATAAAATGCAAATAACCGCAAATATATATAAATAGATAAATACATATAATTACATAAAATATTACATTAGTATACACGTAGAATTTAAATACCTATAAATGCATATGTATTAAAATTCTACGTGTATATTTAAGTAAACCTTTAACATAATTAGGTGATTTGATTAATTAAAATTTGATTGACATGCATGACAACACAGGGAGAAAGTGCAGAGAATTTAATTCGCAAGCACTATATTTGACCCTGTAACTCTCCAATACAACATAAAACCTGTACATGGGGGGTACTGTTATACTCGGGAGACTTCGCTGAACTCAAATAATAGTGTTTCAAATTGGTAAATTGTATTACAACGATGATATTTTAAGTAAAACTGAAGTTTTTTGAATTTTTACAAACGAACGGCACTTTTATGGACTATATTATTGGTGTAATATGTTTTACTGTTTTAAAACACTAATATTTGTGTTTAGTGAAGTCTCCTGAGAATAACAGTACCCCCCATGTACAGGTTTCATGGTGTTTTGGAAAGTTAGAGAGTCACATATAAGGCTTGCATTTCATTTTTTTGACATTGAAATTTGCCAGATTGGTTATGTTGCCTTTGAGAGCGTATGGTAGCCCAGGAATGAGAATTACCCCCATGATGGCATACCATTTGCAAAAGTAGACAACCCAAGATATTGCAAGTGGGGTATGTCCAGTCTTTCTTAGTAGCCACTTAGTCACAAACACTGGCCAAATATTATTTTTTTGCTTTTTTAACACAAAAACAAATATGAACGCTAACTTTGGCCAGTGTTTGTGACTAAGTGGCTACTAAAAAAGACTAAACATACCCCACTTTCAATACCTTTGGTTGTCTACTTTTTCAAATGGTATGCCATTATGGGGGTAATTCTCATTGCTGGGCTACCACACCGTCTCAAAGGTAACATTACCAATCTGGCAAATTTCTATTTGAAAATGGAACATTCTATATTTGACCCTGTAACTTTCCAAATACCATAAAACTTGTTAAAGGGGGATACTGTTGTACTCGTGAGACATCGCTGATTACAAATATGTGCATTTTTGTGCAGTTAAACAGGAATTTTGACATTCACAGCTAAAATGTCAGACGGAAATACAAATTTAAAAAAAAAATCTTATTTTCTCAAATTTTTGTAAAATTTTATTCATAATGAATTATGTTCCATATATGAATAGTTAATGGTAAATTAAAGCCCTGTTTCTCCTGAACAAAATGATATATAATAAGTGTGGGTGCATATAATTTGAAAGAGGGGAACTACGGTTGAACAGACATGTAGCGCAAATTCTAGTTTTTGTTTACGTTTTGTTTTGATCAGAACGTGCACTATTGACTCCGTCCTGAAGGGGTTAATGGGAGAGCATACAAGATTATATAGTAAATAACTTTGTAAATTGTGCAACAAAAACAGGATGCTTGAAGGCACTTTGTACAATAAAAGGAATTTACAGAACTAAGCATATGTTAATGGTTATATATAAAAAAAGAGATTGTGCTTACATGTCAGGCACTAAAACTAGGGTAAAGTTCAGCAACATATAAAGCATATCCAAATTAGCAATTTTTAAACAGACTGGTCATCTCGTCATCTGTAGCTTGAGCCTTGGTTCAGTTATAATGCTTCACATTCGCCCCACCCCACATCCAATGGGAGAGGAAAAGGGGAGGCATTAGACCTTTAAAAGGAGGAGTAGGAGATTGTCAGGAAGAAGCCTGAGAGGCAGGCGAAATGCGTCACAAGGACATCAAGGAGATGCAGATCCACAAGGTCCATGTGACTGAATATCAGCTAAACTCAGACGTAGCTGTATACCGGTGGCGTTTTAAAGCTTACTTAATTGTGTTTCTGTTGGTGGTTTCCTGGCATGCCCACTGTAGTGAAAATGACCTCGTCACTGCTTTCTGCCCTGGTTGCCAGCCTCCTACCCTGGGACTATGGGCCCTGTGATAACCCATGTTCAAAAGTACTGTTTAACCCCTTTAACTGGAACAGATTCGAACACGTGGCGGCGGCCATCTTAAATTCTCGAACGGCCAGTGGTATTTTGTCGTTGAGTGTATGAAACTGTTTTGGGCATGGGACCATGTGCACGGTGGGTCAAAAGAGACTTCCAGGAATTTCCTGAACCCCTGCTCTGATCTGGGTGATTTTTGGATATGTTGTACACCCAGATCAGGGGTATCCTTGGATTTGACATTTGTGGGGATATGTGATTATGCTTAGAGTTAATTGAGTTAGTCCATTATCTTTGTTAATTATATCACAGGCAGAGGGGAGGGATTGTGTACACTGTAAGGGAGTGACTGAATGTGAAACTATGTTTTTATTGGCATGTTGTTCCTGAGTCCCTGTGCCCCACTAGGTCCACCTGGGTGGTAACCTTGTGGGGAAAACTGCATAAAAGGAATGTGCCACAATAAATATTCAGTTCTTTTTTTACCCTCAATCTAGAGTCTTGTCTCTTATTGGGGGAAACTGCTACAAGGGATTGCTATAATCACTATACTCCCTTGGATAATCACTAGCTCTTGTAAGAGCTGTTCCTGATCACTCTCTGGAGGAAGAGAGGTTCACCAACTGAAACCTGGAGCCTTGTCGTAGGTCCAGGGTGGGTAGGATACGGCGAGACCCCAACCAAGTTGGTGTCTGGAGAAGTGCTTGGAACCCTCGGTAAGCACTAGGCGCATCCGCAGTGGAGGTACCTGTGGCGAAAGTAACCTTGCCACTAGTACTTGGAGAGGCCTGCTTGCCAGCCTCTTGCCCTGTGACTATGGCTCCTGGGATGTATTGCTTTTTAAAAGCTCTATTCAGGCATATTGGATTTTAAAACACTTTTTCTGCCCCTTTAAATCCATGGTAAAATGTGCCTCTTCCCCTCCTCCTTTTTCCCGTCCTATTGTTTCTCCAGCAGGGCATTGTCCGAGGGACACAGCCAGACCAGTTGAAACTAGCTGTTTTGTCCCTCCTCAATCTCCCATCAGCTTTTGCTGTTATCTGACCCCACCCTTCCTTGTACTATAGGGCAGTGTTCCCCAACCCCCGGGCCGCGGACCGGTACCGGTCCGTGGATCAAACGGTACCGGGCCGCCCAGGGGTGTGGGGTGTGCGAGCCTGCCGGCTAATGCAGGGCTGGCATTGCCCAAGTGCCAGCCCTGCAATGTGCCTGCGGACCGGAGGGGAGATCAGAGATCTCCCTCCCCGGTCTGCAGGCACATTGCTGACAGCCGGCAGGGGAGGGAGTGAGAGAGGACCCGGGAGCTCTTACCTGCAGCTCCTCCGGGTCCTCCTCTCGTGAGATTTGGAGCGTTGCCGCGGTAACCACGGCAACGCTCCAAATCTCGCGAGAGTGAACTCTAGCCCTGTAACTGGGCTAGAGTTAACCTCACCACCACCGGACCACCAGGGAATCCCCACCGGACCACCAGGGACTAAGAAATGTCCCCCCTCCTCCCAGTAAAGGTAAGAAGGGAGGGGGGACATGAATATATTAATTTTAATTAAATAAATTTAAAAAAAGCCTCCCTACCCTCCTTACCCCCCATACACACACTGCCCCACAAACACTGCCCCATACACACACTACACACACTGCCCCCACACATACACTACACACATTGCCCCATAAACACACTACACACACTGCCCCACAAACACTGCCCCATACACAGACTACACACACTGCCCCACAAACACTGCCCCATACACAGACTACACACACTGCCCCCATGCACACACTACACACACTGCCCCACAAACACTGCCCCATACACACACTACACACATTGCCCCATAAACACACTACACACACTGCCCCACAAACACTGCCCCATACACAGACTACACACACTGCCCCACAAACACTGCCCCCATGCACACACTACACACACTGCCCCACAAACACTGCCCCCATGCACACACTACACACACTGCCCCACAAACACTGCCCCATACACACACTACACACATTGCCCCATAAACACACTACACACACTGCCCCACAAACACTGCCCCATACACAGACTACACACACTGCCCCACAAACACTGCCCCATACACAGACTACACACACTGCCCCCATGCACACACTACACACACTGCCCCACAAACACTGCCCCATACACACACTACACACATTGCCCCATAAACACACTACACACACTGCCCCACAAACACTGCCCCATACACAGACTACACACACTGCCCCACAAACACTGCCCCCATGCACACACTACACACACTGCCCCACAAACACTGCCCCATACACACACTACACACATTGCCCCATAAACACACTACACACACTGCCCCACAAACACTGCCCCATACACAGACTACACACACTGCCCCACACACACTGCCCCCATGCACACACTACACACACTGCCCCACAAACACTGCCCCATACACACACTACACACATTGCCCCATAAACACACTGCCCCACAAACACTGCCCCATACACACACTACACACACTGCATAAACACACTACACACACTGCCCCATACACACACTGCCCCACAAACACTGCCCCATACACACACTACACACATTGCCCCATACACACACTACACACACTGCCCCACAAACACTGCCCCCATACACACACTACACACACTGCCCTGCAAACACTGCCCCCATAGACACACTGCACACACTGACCCACAAACATTGCCCCCATACACACACTACACACACTGCCCCACAAACACTGCCCCCCACACACACACTGCAACTCTCACACACACTGCCACCCTCACATACACACTGCACCGCTCACACACACATACACACAATTTTGAGTCTATGTCTTTATGTGACTGTGTTTGTGATTTTCTGACTATGTATGTGTCTGCGTGTTTTTTTAATATATGTGACTGTTTGGTTTTTTTTTTTGTCTTATTAAATCAAAACAAGCGGGCCACGGAAAAATTATCAAACGTTTACCGGTCCGCGGCGATAAAAAGGTTGGGGAGCACTGCTATAGGGCACTTTTAACATTGGACATATTGAGCGCTCAGATCCAAGCTGTCTGGGGATATGTTGGACAAATAGGTTAAACATTGTATTATAAGACATGTATTTTTATGTGGTTTTTGTAACAGTTTCTGACTTAGAGATATTTCCTGTACCTGTAGATAAATAAGTTACCACAGCAACTTAAGCCAATTATCTCCAGGCTAGAGGAGAAGATAGACTGGCCACACTATCTGTCCAAGTTATCTGGGGATATGTTGGACATATAGGTTAAACATTGTATTATAAGAGTTATGTATCTTTATATGTATTGTATTATGTATTGTGTGCCTGTGTACCATCAGGTCCAGGGGGTGTGCCCCTGGCCTGAGGAATTGTATAAATTGTGAATGCTTGCTTACATTAAACAGATCTGCTTGACCCCTTCTTGGCTCATGTTTGGGGGATGGGATAACTCTACTCTTGGGAATTGCTATAATCACAATACTCCCCTGTGTATAAGCTCTTGTAAGAGCTTGTTTCTGCTGCGCTCTCTGGAATAGTTTAGGTCTACCCACTGGAAGCTGGATCCTGGCCTTGGGTCCAGGGTGGGTGGAGGACGGCGAGACCCCGGCGCAGCTGCATCGCTGGAAGTGGGGTCTGCAGTGCTTATGGTGTCTGGTGGAGTGCTTGGAGTACTTGGCAAGCACTAGGAGCATAGATTGGTGGAGGTACTCGGTCGGAAAGCCAGTGGTCCGTCACAATACCCAACCGAGGTACAGGAAGCTCCGTTACACCCACCAATACATAAGTAAGAGTTTTTAATCCTTTATACTAATAAAAGTACCAAGATATTATTCAATTGGAGGTTCTTATACTAAAAAACACACAAGTAATATTATGGTGCTGAAACAATTGATAGTAATAAACTTATGTAATAAGCAGCACTATATACAGTGAAAAAGCTCAATCACGTGTAACTATATACAACCAAAAAATTAAAGTGCGCTGTGCCTTTAAGACCAAAATAGTTATAAAATAAGTGAGGATACTATGTGCAATATTATATAGCAAAAAGTGACCAAGTGCATTTGTGCAAAAACACACTTATAAATATATACAAATATTTTGTACAATAGATTGTGCAAATTAGAACCAAAAACTGTACTTAGCTTTCCCACTTTGGAATATACTTTTAAACTTATATTGGCATTCCAATATAGATCTCAAAAAAAGGGGAAATACACAATCATAGGACAGTATGTTTAAATATCAGATATATAAAATATGAACAAAAACACTCACAAGGATAGAGCAATTTAGTCTGCTCTGAACATTGATGGCATCTTGTACAATATATGCAAACTGGAAGCTGTGGTGAAGGTTGAAAAATCACATTGTCACGCTCAACGGCCGTAAGACCCGCCTCCTGGAAGTGGTGATTGTGAGAGACAGTTTCGGCACTCAGTGTCCTGCAAAGCCAGCGCTAGACCAGGAGAGCCTACAAACCAACACATCACGAAAAAGTGGAGGAGTAAAGAATTAAGGTACAGTCGAACAAACAGTTTTTAATCTTGAAAGTGTTAATAAAGATTGCAACCTTCACCACAGCTTCCAGTTTGCATATATTGCACAAGATGCCATCAAAATTAAGAGCAGACTAAATTGCTCTATCCTTGTGAGTGTATTTGCTTATATTTTATATATCTAATATTCAAACATACTGTCCTATGATTGTGTATTTCCCCTTGTTTTAAGATCTTTATTGGAATGGCGATACAAGTTTAAAAGTATATTCCAAAGTGGGAAAGCTAAGTACAGTTTTTTGGTTCTAATTTGCACAATCTTTTGTACAAAATATTTGTATATATTTATAAGTGTGTTTTTGCACAATTGGAGGTCCTTGCCTCTCTTCTTATCTCCTGCTTTTATCGAAATACCTGTACATACTCCAATATATGCATTACCTTAAAGCATCTATTTGAATATCGTGCTGTGGGAGTTATCCCTCTTCATTGAAGCACTTCAAACCCAGAGCCAGGGATGATAGGTCTCTGGTAAATGTGAGTTTGTTACCATATACCCATAAACAATATTGTATTATTCCATCAGATAATCTGCACTATGTTTTTTTTTCTGCTATTATTTTGTAGAACATAAGAGGCAATAAATCATCCAATTTGAGAGTGCTACATTGATTTGGTATTAGACAAAATAAAGAATGTAAAAAAATAAATAAAAATAATAGAGATATATTGGCTGGTCTCTATTCATCAGTATGTGATTTCTAATAAGAGGGACATTTATATTATTTGATAAACTTTGACCTACTTTCCGTCTATAGTTCTGCTTGTACTTGGAATGCAATAGGGAGGTGAAAGTCTGAAGACGTGTGTGTCTAAAGATAACTATGATAGACGGTTTTGTGGCTAAATTGATTAGATTGTCAGACCTGTCCATCGATTTTTATTATGTCAAATGTTAAGGTGTATCTTATGTTTAGTAATTTTGGTGTTAAGCTTCAGTTAGAAAAAATGTACAGCCAATGACATGTATTGATGTAACCATATATACTGACATGAAGACTGCCCTCTGGTAAAAATGATGTTGCTGGAATCTCCTTGTTGATCCAAGTTCTGGTGGGCCTGATCTGAGTCAACAGCTTTCATTCTCTTTTTGCTTTTAGGGGTGTGTTTGTCACCTCTTTGCTGGGATCATGTACAAAGACTGTTTTTGCTGTTCTGAGTGAATATCAGCACTGCAAAATTTGTTGGCACTTTATAAATATTTTATCAATTCTGTTTTATTTTGGGGTTGTTATGAGTAGCACTGGAGCTTTTTGTTATGAGTAGCACTGGAGCTTTTTTTCACTTATTTGCTGGGTCCTAATAGAAAAAAAGATTGCCACCTCTTTCCCTGGTCTTACATGCAAAGACTGGGCTGTTTCCATTGCTCTTAGTCAGGGGTGGGTAACCTTGTATCTGCCGAGGGCCATTTGGATATTGAAAACATAATTTATGGGCCATACAAAATTATCAACCTAAAAATTAGCCTGCTGTATTTGGTAAAACATTTAATTAACGCACTCCTAATGTCTAAGGCTTATGCCTAATGGCTAAAACTGCTTCTCTTTGGTGTGATGTTAGCTGGTATTGATAATGTTGCTACTCGCAGTGTGTGTGTGTATGTGAGAGGGGTGTAGTGTGTGTGTGTGTGAGAGGCGCAGTGTGTGTGAGGGCTGCATTGTGTGTGGCATGCAGTGTGTGTGTGAAGTGTGCAGAGTGTGTGTGAGTGAGGGATGCAGTGTGTGAAGGGTGGTGTGTGTTTGTGTTAAGGGTTCTGTGTGTGTATGAGAGGGTGTAGTGTGTGTGTGTGTGAAGGGTGAAGAGTGTTTGTGTGTGTGTTTGGGGGTGCAGTGTGTTTATGTGAAGGGTTTGGTCTATGTTAGGGGTGCTGTGTGTGGGGGTGCAGTATGTTTGTGCGAGGGCTACTGTGTGTGTGTGGGGGGGTGTAGTGTGTTTGTGTAAGGTGTGTAGTATGTTTGTGTGAGGGATGCTGTGTGTGTGAGGATGTAGTGTGTGTGAGAGGGGTCCAGAGGATTGGCTTAATCAATATTGACTTTGATTTTAATAATTGTATTTAATAAAGTTGAAAATAAAATCGTTTTGAGATATGTAATTTTTATATATGTGTTTTATGGATTTATTAACCACTTAAGGACAGAGCTTCGGAAGCTTGTCTTTCACTTAATGACAACGGCCTTTTTTGCTGTTTGCGTTCAACTACAATTTGCATTTTACTAATTTATTGCACCGACGCATATTATATACCATTTTTTAAAGGACAGAAAGGGCTTTAATTTGATGTAACATATATATACATAAATGCTTATTTATTATAAAAAAAATACAGAAAAATGCCAAAAAAATGAAAAAGTTTGAGTTTTTTTTACAGCTTTTGCAATAATAATCTGTGCACAATTAGTGCAGATTAAGGAAAGTAATTAAAAATGAATTCATTTAGTTGTTTTGATTTACAGAATATATAATGTGTCTGGGATTTTAAGTTTTTTTTCGTAGTTACAGGTCACAAAGCACAAGGAGTAAAATAAACTTTTAATGTGGAGCGATTTTAGAATTTGGTATGTTTGTCTTGTAAGCTTAAAAGCCATAAAAGAAAACAAAATCGCCACACAAAAGTATATATTTATATAAAGTAGACACCACAGGCTATTTACTTAAGGTTGTTTTGACACTTTCTACGTAGCCATTTTACCGCCAACCTCTGCTAAATATTGGAGTAAAATTGTGTTTTTTGGGGCTTTTGGCACACAAACTTATAACAAAGAACTTCTCATGTGTATTTTGTAAAGTTGGTGTGTGCTATTTCTGTACAAAGTTTATGTGTTCAGTTACTTCTGATGAGTACAACGGTACCCCCATTGTATGTCTTTTGCACTATTTCGTGAAGCTACAGTGCCATATAGGAGACCTGTCCTTTTCAGTACTCACAGTCGAATTTTGAGAGACGGATTTAATGAGCCCATGCTTCCATTTGGGGTATTATAGTAGTTTGACTGTTCAAAAAACCCCACAAAGGCCTACCATTTGTAAAAGTAGACACTCCAGGGTATCTCATCAGGTGCATATTGTGCCTTAGAATGCCCTCATTTTTCCACCAATATATGCCAAAGTATGTGGTAAATAGTAAATAGTCTTTGGCACTATTTCGTGAAGCTACAGTGCCATATAGGAGACCAAACCATATAAGTTTTTACCGAACTTTGAATTTTGACGCTGGGCCTATGTGCAATTTCCAAGCATCTTCGCAGGTTTTAAATTCAAACTACCCCACAAAGGCCTACCATTTCTTAAAGTAGACACATCAGGGTATTTCAAAAGTCATGTTTGGGACACATTTGGGACACAGTCATTCCATTTTTTTCAAACTTTAAATATTTACACTGTGCCCATGTCACGGCAAGGGTGCATAATTTAGTATTACATTATGAAATATTATCCTTTAATGCCATTTGTGTAGTAAATGGCACAAAAGGATGCTATTGCTGAGGTCAACAGGGGTTACATCTTTTGAAGCTGGGACCCCCACAGAGGTTGGATGACAGAAGGGGAAGTGTGGATGGCATAGCAAGGTTGAAAGGGTTTTACTAATATGGATGTGAAGCAATCAAGGCTCTGCAAGGTGTGAGGTTCTACACTTGGGAAAAGTCTGAATGTCTCTTCATCCATTTGGCCTGTACCATTAAGTGCTGAGTAAAACTCTTTGAAATGTAAATGCAATTTTAGCTTTGCTCCAGTATCATACCCAAAGGAAGGACAAAAACATTCATATTTACCCCACAGAATAATAATAAAGCCTAATTTTTATTATATTTGGAATGGGACAAGCCCAGTCTTTTAATTAAGCCTAAACATGAGTTGCACAACTTAAACCGTGTGACAGGAATTGTGATGTCTGTCCTATTGGATCGCAGGTGGGGCGTGCAACATGTCTATGGAATGGGAAAACAAATTCATAGAGGCAATTATTATTTCTGTGGCAGGTACAGTAGAGGAGATAAAACCAAAAAGTTTATATTTGGCTTGCTGTTTCTGGAACAAAGGAGGTGGTCACTTGGAATCACTATAGGTACGCCCCTGGGTGGGGTGTGATAATTCCACAGGGTATATCTCCTGTGATCCTGAAGGGTGGTGTGTACTTGCTTGGGGCCAAGATATAATTTTGAGTGAGTCACCATCATCCTTCCTTGCCAGAGACCCCCTGGACAGAAGTTGTACTTTGAAAAACCTAAGTGAGTAATTAGGACTTCTGTATTTTATCCTTTTTGTTTTTCTGTTGTTGGTGTAAATAATTTGTTTACCATATATTTTTATATGCACTGTGACCATTTTTGCTCATAATAAACATTCATTTATTAAGTTCTGCCTTTGTCTGGTTAAGAATCACGTTACCTAAAGAGACTAGTTAGTATTTTCGTAATTACATAGATATTGTGCTAAGTAATATTTGGTGGGTTTTATTATTGATTTACCTGGGGGACCAAGGCACCCCATTTATAAATTGTCTTGGTGGTGGCAGCGTTAAGATAGTAATAGTTATATTATTATGTTTAAGTGTGGGTGGTGTTAAAAAGGGGTATTTTGTCATTATTTCCGGTCTAGTGCAGACAAATAGTGTACTTTAACCCTTTCACCACCACAACTACGTCACGCACACTCTTGGAGTAGGGTGCGTTCGTGACAAATTGGTGGCATAGCGGTGGGATAACTAAAAGATTTTTCATCTTTTTATACCAGATTTTAGTGTTGCTGGATTTGTTGGTTAATCCAGGCACTAAAAGAAATTGTGTCTCAATTTCCAAAGGCTGAACTCAGTGCATATATAATATATTTACACCTCAACAGCCCCCCCCCCCTCTCTGTTTTTTCTTTGCTATCTTTTATTTACCAAATGGAGTACCAGGCGCAGTCCAAGGCAGTGCTAGACCAGCTTTGCCGGGAGAGATCTATCCCCTGTCGGGGAAAAACAAAAGAGGAACTATTACAAGCACTGGTGGACTATGATATGCAACAAGCGGTGCAAAATGATGCCTCAAACACTGCAGAGGAGATACCTGCAGCTTTTGTCAATGATGTACCGAGATCTGGAGATCCTTTGGATTTGTACTTGCAAACTGTGTTGAAATATGTGGACTCAGCAGATACAAACCAAAATCTGCAGCTTATCCTTAAATATCAGGAGGGTGAGAGAGAGCGCCAAGCTGAGAGAGAGCGCCAAGCTGAGAGGGAGAGAGAGGCTGCAGAGCGGCAAGCTGAGAGAGAGGCCGCGGAGCGCCAAGCTGCCAGAGAGCATGAGCTAAAAATGGCTGAGTTGGAGAGGTTGACTGCCTCCCCTATAAGTATTAATTCCAGAGACTCTTCTGCACCCAAACCACGTGCAGAGAACGTTCCAACTTTGGACAAAGATGGTGATTTGGATGTTTTCCTGCGCAGTTTTGAAAAGGTTTGCAGGCAGTACCAGCTACCAAAGGACAAGTGGGCAAAATACCTCACCCCTGGTCTCAGAGGTCCTGCACTGGAAGCATTTGCTACGCTTCCAGCAGAATTTGACCAGGACTATGATGTGATTAAGGCTGCCTTGCAAAAACGGTACAACCTTACTCCTGAGGTGTACCGAAAGAAATTCAGGACTTTGCAAAAGCATCCCACAGAAAGTTATGCAGCAGTGGTGGGGCACCTGGCGACAGCATTCCGACAGTGGACTACAGGGCTGGAGATTACCACTTTGGAAAGTTTTCAAGACTTGTTAATAAAAGAACAGTTTTTGCAGCTCTGCCCAGCCAATGTACAGGAATGGTTGCTGGACCGGAACCCCAAAATGGCATTGGAGGCGGGTGAGCTGGCAGATTTCCACACTGCCAATCGAGCAACAGTGGACCGGAGCAGAGGTTTTGCCAAGGGAACATCCAGCTGGAGGACCACACCACCACGACTCCCCATCACCAGGCCTAGCGGGCCATCCTTTGTTTCAGCTCCTACCTCAGGGAGAGGGGGAACTAGTGCCACTTCTGCGCAAGGAGATAGTCGCAGATGTTTTATTTGCAACCAAGTGGGGCACATTAGTGTTGCTTGCCCTGAGAAACGGCAGCCAGCATTATCAGCTGGGGAGGGACGCTCCTCGGAACCAACGTCCTCTGTGTTGTTTGTAACCAGATCAGAGGGCAGCAACAATGTGAATCTGCAACCTGTGACAGTCGGAGGAGAGGTAACTGTGGGACTCAGGGACACTGGGGCAGATGTGACTCTTGTGCGTCCAGAGCTAGTGCGCACTGAGGACTTAATTCCTGGCAAGACTCTAGCAGTTAAAGGAATTGGGGGGATACGGCTTGTAGTGCCAATGGCACGAGTTTATTTGGATTGGGGAGCGGGGAAGGGTTTCAGAAATGTGGGGGTAGATGAGAATATCCCTGCAAATGTATTACTTGGTACTGACTTAGGTAGATTGTTATCCCAGTATGTGCCTGAAGGTAATGTGTGTTTTAAACCCAAGCCTCATAGGGGCCCTACTGTGCAGAGGGCAATACGTAAAAGTGTACGTAGACTACCTTGCTGGGAGGGAGGGCAGAATGAGCATGTGTGCCAGGCTGTGCCAGAACCAGAGGTGTCTGTGGTAACAGGTGAAAGTTTGCCAGGGCAACTTCTATGGGAGGGAGGGCAGAAGGTGTGTCAATCTGTGCCAGAACCAGGGGTGTCCGTGGAAACATGTGAAAATGTATGCAGACAATTGTGCTGGGAGGGAGGGCAGAATGAGCATGTGTGCCAGGCTGTGCCAGAACCAGAGGTGTCTGTGGTACCAGGGGAAAGTTTGCCAGGGCAACTTCTCTGGGAGGGAGGGCAGAAGGTGTGTCAATCTGTGCCAGAACCAGGGGTGTCCGTGGAAACTTGTGAAAATGTATGCAGACAATTGTGCTGGGAGGGAGGGCAGAATGAGCATGTGTGCCAGGCTGTGCCAGAACCAGAGGTGTCTGTGGTACCAGGGGAAAGTTTGCCAGGGCAACTTCTCTGGGAGGGAGGGCAGAAGGTGTGTCAATCTGTGCCAGAACCAGGGGTGTCCGTGGAAACTTGTGAAAATGTATGCAGACAATTGTGCTGGGAGTGAGGGCAGAATGAGCATGTGTGCCAGGCTGTGCCAGAACCAGAGGTGTCTGTGGTAACAGGGGAAAGTTGGCCAGGGCAACTTTACTGGGAGGGAGGGCAGAATGTGTGTCAATCTGTGCCAGAACCAGGGGTGTCCATGGAAACATGTGAAGGTGTATGCCGGCAATTGTGCTGGGAGCAAGGGCAGAATGAGCATGCATGCCAGTCCGGGCCAGAAATAAGAGTGCCTGCAATACCATATGTGAGTGGGCAAAAACAACTGCAAGGGGAGGCAGGGCTAGATGAGCGTGTGTGCCTATCTGTGTCAGAGCCAGGGTTGTTTGAGATGCCATGTGAAAACATAAGTGGATCAAACCACTGGGAGTCAGGGCAGGATGAGTTGATATGTTCCCCTGTATGTCAGTCAGGAGTATGTCAGGTGCCAGAACCAGGAGAAAGTGATGGGCTATGTGAGATTGTGGGAGGATGGCCTGGCTGGGAGAGGAAATTATGTGAGTGTGTACCACATTATGTGCCTGACCAAGGGGTGTCAAAGGTGTCATGTGACAATGTGCAGGAAGAGAATTCTAGGGACAGAGGGCTGAATGAATATGTGTGCCAATATGTGCCTGAAGCAACTGTATCAGATGGGCTGTGTGAAAGTATGGAGGGAACCAGGAACCTTGTCAGCTTATCACAATCACATCTCACACATACACCCAAGCCAGCTCAGGAGAAGGAATCTGTCTCTAAGCAACTTTTTGATTCTGAACCAAAGGTTCAGAGTCAAAAAGGGCAACAAGCCCTGCAGGCAGACCACAAACTAAAAAAGATAAGGAGTGTGGATACATTGCCGGTACCCTGGGAGTGTCCTCTGTCTCATCTTTTGTGTGCTTACAGGGGAGTACTGCAGAAATTGGTTGGTTTCTTCCCCGTAGAGCTACTACATGGGCGCAGTGGGTGCGGCCCAAGAGATGTGACCAAAGCACAGTGTGAGAAGGAAACAGGCAAATCAGGCATGCGTGTTGTGGATATGGCTGTTCTATGGCTTAGGGGCAAAGGGCAAGCCTTTTTGGGGAGGTGTGCGAACACATGAGGGCTACCCCATTCATGGAGAACCAGAGTTATGAAAAAGATGAGTGTATGAGGTGGAGGCAAAAAGGAACAAGTGTTGATACGCAAGGTAGAGGCATGTGAGCCTTCTCCCATTGCGTCTCTTATTTGGGGGAGGTGTCACGGCAAGGGTGCATAATTTAGTATTACATTATGAAATATTATCCTTTAATGTCATTTGTGTAGTAAATGGCACAAAAGGATGCTATTGCTGAGGTCAACAGGGGTTACATCTTTTGAAGCTGGGACCCCCACAGAGGTTGGATGACAGAAGGGGAAGTGTGGATGGCATAGCAAGGTTGAAAGGGTTTTACTAATATGGATGTGAAGCAATCAAGGCTCTGCAAGGTGTGAGGTTCTACACTTGGGAAAAGTCTGAATGTCTCTTCATCCATTTGGCCTGTACCATTAAGTGCTGAGTAAAACTCTTTGAAATGTAAATGCAATTTTAGCTTTGCTCCAGTATCATACCCAAAGGAAGGACAAAAACATTCATATTTACCCCACAGAATAATAATAAAGCCTAATTTTTATTATATTTGGAATGGGACAAGCCCAGTCTTTTAATTAAGCCTAAACATGAGTTGCACAACTTAAACCGTGTGACAGGAATTGTGATGTCTGTCCTATTTGATCGCAGGTGGGGCGTGCAACATGTCTATGGAATGGGAAAACAATAACAAATTCATAGAGGCAATTATTATTTCTGTGGCAGGTACAGTAGAGGAGATAAAACCAAAAAGTTTATATTTGGCTTGCTGTTTCTGGAACAAAGGAGGTGGTCACTTGGAATCACTATAGGTACGCCCCTGGGTGGGGTGTGATAATTTCACAGGGTATATCTCCTGTGATCCTGAAGGGTGGTGTGTACTTGCTTGGGGCCAAGATCTAATTTTGAGTGAGTCACCATCATCCTTCCTTGCCAGAGACCCCCTGGACAGAAGTTGTACTTTGAAAAACCTAAGTGAGTAATTAGGACTTCTGTATTTTATCCTTTTTGTTTTTATCTGTTGTTGGTGTAAATAATTAGTTTACCATATATTTTTATATGCACAGTGACCATTTTTGCTCATAATAAACATTCATTTATTAAGTTCTGCCTTTGTCTGGTTAAGAATCACGTTACCTAAAGAGACTAGTTAGTATTTTCGTAATTACATAGATATTGTGCTAAGTGATATTTGGTGGGTTTTATTATTGATTTACCTGGGGGACCAAGGCACCCCATTTATAAATTGTCTTGGTGGTGGCAGCGTTAAGATAGTAATAGTTATATTATTATGTTTAAGTGTGGGTGGTGTTAAAAAGGGGTATTTTGTCATTATTTCCGGTCTAGTGCAGACAAATAGTGTACTTTAACCCTTTCACCACCACAACTACGTCACGCACACTATTGGAGTAGGGTGCGTTCGTGACAGCCCATGACCCATTTTAGAGTATTTTACCAGGCTATATAATCAAAATACCCCATGAAGCCATACCATTTCTTAAAGTAGACACCCCAGGGTATTTCAAAAGGCATATTTTGAACCTTAGCGTGGGATCATTTTTCCGCTAGCTTGTAACAGGTGTAGTGGTAATAAGCGTTTTTCTCTGCCTTTTTGACACACAAAGTGAGTTTCACAGTATATTTTGCAAACCTTATGTGTGCTACGACTGTATAATACTTCATATGTTGCTCAGCTATGTGGTCTGAGTACAGCAATACCCCCGTATGTACCTTTGCCAGGTATATGTGGATGTTGAAGGGGCACATTTGAGACGCAGCCATTCAGTTTTTTTCTAACTTTGAAGTTTTATGCTGTGTCCTTGTTCCAATTTGGAGTAGTTTAGATGGTTGGTTATTTAAACTTACGTACAAACACATACTATTTATCAAAGAATACACCCTGGGGTAATTCAAAAGGCATATTTTGAACATTGGCGTGGGATTATTTTTTCTCTAGTTTGTTCCAGGTGTAGTGGGAATGAGCGTTTTTAAATGTATTTTTTAACTTTTTAAAACTTTTGTAACTTTTTTTTTTTTTTTTATTCTTTATTTTTGTTGTGCATGATTTACATAGCAATGTCAAATGCCACAACAGCGTGTCTAAGAACGTACTTAGGTTGAACAGTGGCAAGAGGAAGTGCACATTTTTGTATATTGATATTGAACATTAGCTCGGCTATACGACAAGGTCATTACAATAAAAATGAAAAGGCGGCGTATTTTAACCATTATAACTGAATGTAACCTTGCTAGAGTCACCGTGGTTACCTTAAAAACAATTAACTTATGAACTGATTAGTACAGGCTAGGTCCAGCTGCCGCATACGGGTGGGTCACAGATAGTTAACTATCATTACAATATAAAAGAAAAGGTAGCCTATCATAACAGGTGTAGTTGGGTGCATCTTTGCTAGATTAACTGCGATTACCATGAGGAAACATATATGAACTGATTGGTACAGGCGAGGTCATAGTGCATTGAGGCAACAGTCAGGGTATCACAGTTGGGTACACTTAAGCTTATGGCAAAACACATAACACATAAGTCAAAGCAAGAGGTGTAACATTAATCTAGTCAAGCAGGAGTTATACAGCATGCTTAAATATGTCAGCCTATGCTTGACAATTGCTATGATTAGAGTGTAGGATGGAGGTTAAGCTGACCTCTTCATTTCGATGTGACAGCACAATTTTTGGTTAAGGTTCATAGTTAGAGTATCAAGAGGTAAAGGAGCTAAATCAGAGAGACTCACTCCAGATGTGTTAACGTTTTAACATAAGTAGCTTCTAGGTGCGGCGGCCACCTTTTTACACTGGTGCACGCTTTGTCAGGCTAAAAATGCCCTGTTGTGAAACATAATAAATCTGGCTGGGTATTACTGAGCATTTGACAGACTTAGGTTCCAGATGAAATTTAGCTAAACATGCAATTAACACTTAAGTTAGACATAGAGGTGAGGGAGAACGTTTCATGAGAAATAAGATAAAGAGGAAAAACATATTGTACACTTGAGAGATAAATCTGATATTAGTTGCTGGCGTACCAGGTCGGCAGATGGCATTTCAGGATTTGTAGTTCCATCGTTAACATCGATCAAGAAGTAGCCAAACTAAACTATTGATTACAGGCAGAGAGAAAGTGTAGTGTATGAGTAGTGTATGAGCCTATGGTCCTGCCTGTGTCGGTGTTGTTGCCTGTACTGGCGACTAAGAGAGACGGCTATTCTCAGTGTGACTGAGTGCCGGCGAAGCATAAATTTGTAAATTGGTTGCGAGAGGGTGAAAGAATTTATGGGTATTCATGTGTTGCATAAGTAATTGTATGTCGTTGCCTGTGTAGCTAAAGCTGCGTTTGGTCCTGATCAGGAGATCTTGGCTGGAGATATAAGTGTGAAAACATAATAGAATGAAAACATAAAAATAAAGGGATGGAACAGATCAGTATTTGCTTAGGGAAGATTCACGGATGTCTGTAACATTTATAAAATGTACATATTATGGGCTAGTATTGGCGTTTGAGCGGCCGTCCATAGTGTGGAGTTGTTCGCTGTGCTTCTCGGTGTCGGCCATTGCCCATATAGTTGATCTGTTGGTGTGGAATGCTGTCACCCCTGAAGGTAGAAACCCTGGCAGTGTCCTGAGGGGAGAGACATGCAGTGTGTCCCGGGCGGTTTAGGACGTAGACACATCGGTCAGTCCAACCAGGGGACCGCTTGGGAAAGAGCGTGAGGGCCAAGCATGTAAAAAAAAGAAAAGAAAAAAGAAGGTCCTGTGCTCCATCGGGAGCGGTGTCTGTGGGGCCGTCTGGCTAATGGTTCCGTTAGGCAGATATGTCTGCTGGGCAAGGTAGGAGGGTAATCCTGTAGGGTCGATCCGGAGGTGTCATTGCGGGTGGGCAACATGCCCCGCGTGTCTGTTTAGGTAGTGACAGATGCGTATGAAATTGGTGTGGTATTCCGCGGTATGAATGGGGCCGTTCCTGCTGGATCCCAGTTGTGGGTCAGGGGGATGGGGGTCAGGGGTTCCCCTTGTGAGATCGAGTATCGAGGCAGTCCTAAGGTATGTAGGAGGTTGGTAGCGTCCTGTATGCCCAGGATTTGGTGCGTTTTCCCGTCATGTTGCACAAGTAATGTGGTGGAGGCTCGCCAGCGATATTGTATACTATGGCGTTGGAGTATGGAGGTGAACGGACGGAGAGATCTGCGCCAGGCCAGAGTACCCTGAGACAGGTCAGTGTAGAAGGTGATCTCCGAGTTCTCGAACCGCACGGGAGTTTTTCCCTTGAGGGCGGTGAGGACCGTCGTTTTGTCTGTGCTATTCTGAAAGATCAGTATGGTGTCTTTTGTGGCTGTTGGCGGTGCTCTAGGGGATTTCGGTATCCGGAACATGGCTGTGGGCGCAATAGCCTTGGCGGGGCCTGGGGGTAACACAGAGTGTAGAATGCGGGTAATCACTCGTGGCAGTTCCCCCTCTGGTATCCCATCCGGGATCCCCCTAACCTTGATGTTGAGCCTCCGGCTCGCGTCTTCCTGGGCGGCAAACTTTCTTTCATGCAGCGCATTTTGGTGCCGCAGGTCCTGGATGTCTTTATGCAGCGAGGCTATGGTCCGCTGTTGTTCCTGGGAGGTTTCCTCAAGAGTTGTTAGGCGGCTTGTGAGGCCTCGTAGTTCTTCCCGGAGAGCAGTGACATCCGTAAGGATGTTCTTCTGGAGTTCCGCCAGCAGTCCTTTAAGCACCCCAGTGGTCACCAAATTTGTATCGGGGTCTGCTGTGCTTTTCCCAGACTTCGTTCTCGGTGTCGGGTCTGGAGCTTGGAGGTAATCATCTTCGGCTCCCCCTGAGCCGTCATCCGAGAAGTCCGAGCAGCCTCCATGGAGCGCCGCCATATTGGCTCCGCTCAGGCAGCGTGCTTGTTGCCACATTTCACCGATTGTGAGCCCCAGGGCCGTTTTTTCTGGGTGTTTTTTGTGTTTGCGACCCATGAGGTGTTCCCACAGATGATCGTTGGCGTTTGGGGGTGGTAATGGCTATTTATGCGCCGATTTTCGTTGTTTGCAGCTCGGAGCTTCTGGATCATGCGTCCGCTCTCCTTGGTTGTCAGGCTCCGCCTCCTTTTGTAACTTTTTAAACTATTTTTTAAACTTTTGTTTTGCTTATTAAGTTTTTTAAAGTTTCCTAAACTTTCTTAAAACTTTTTTTTACAGATTTAGCATTTTTCTAAGCTTTTTCTTTACCATTAACCCCTAACTAGCAGTAAGCAGCACTAACAGTACATTCCCCATTTTCCCATAACTCCCACCCCCCCCTAGCTAGCAAAATATTTAATTAAACAATATTTAAATTAATTAATAAAATAAATTTAACCCCTGAGGGTTAAAAAAAAAAGAATTAACCCTCAGGGGTTAAAAAAAGTCAGATCATTGTAAAATGAAATCCCTGCCAATTGATCACTGTAGTCAGTGATCAATTGGCAGGGAAGGGGTTAATTTTTTTATTAAACTGGGTAAAGGGGGGTGGGATTTTAATTTAACTTTATTTTTTTTTTACAGGGGACAGGATCAGCACTGATCTGTCTCCCTGCACTTCACAGTGAACCCGGAAGTGCAGGGAGGCGGAAGGTGAGTATACTGAGCACATGTGCCTGCTCTGACATGCTGTCAGAGCGGGCACATGAGCTGGGACAGCCGGATCCGGTGCTCCCGGTCTGCCTCTAATACAGAGGCAGACCGGAGCACCATTAACCCCGCGATCGCCGCGATTGCGGCGATCTGGGGTTAATTTTAACGGGTGACGGACAAGGTCTGTCACTCGTCGTTAAGGGTTTCCCCTGAGTGACGGACCTCGTCCGTCACTCGTCATTATGGGGTTAAATGAGGTCTTAATATAATGTTTTTTTCTGTTTATGTATGTGTTTATGCCCTTCATTATGAGTACATTTTATGACTTTTTAATATGACTATTGGACCTTTATACCCCTTTGGGCTGCCTTCCCACAACTAAAATGGTGCCTTTGGAACTTATTTCAAGTATGTAGGAAGGAGAGGTGAATGATGGGAACCTGGAGGAAGTTTCAAATGCATTTGGAATGCATACACAATTTTAAGATGGCTGCTGGGACGCATCCGGCGGAACCAGAAGTTACGTGTCGCAATCATGTGGCCGTCATTATGGCGCTTGTGAGGATATGAGAAAGATACCCTTCAATTAAGAGAGTATAATACACAGGTGGGTGGAGTTGAAAACTCGAATTTTGGCGCCAAACCCAGATTTAAAAGACCGATAGGACATAGGATAGTCTTTGCACCTGAGGAAGATGCAAGAGGAGTGTTGAATCACGTTGTGCTGTTGGACTGTGGCATTTAAGTTATCTTGATGTAAGGTTTTTATATGTGTTATAATACATTTTATTGACATAATTTTAACTGGGTTTGTCTTTCTTGTAATCTATGTGACTACTGGGGATCATGATTCTCATCCTATCCAGTGGAAGTATTGTGTAACACAAAGGCTATATTACCTAAGCCAGTTATCATTAACAGGCTCAAGGAAATGTGAGTGTGATACCTATTAGACTTCTCTATTCTACCTCTATATTATTGCATACTAAGCACAGACACTCCATTAAACACCACAAAAAAGAATCCTACTGCACTACTGTGGGACACCACTTTACCCAGCCTGGCCACTCAATGAAGGACCAATCAAAAGAATCAAAGTACTGAAAGGGGGTTTTAAAAATACCCAAGAAAGAAAAAAAATTGTAACCAGAATGATCAAACTGTTTAACAGCAAGAATAGAGGACTAAATATTGGTTTGGGTTTCCTGTCCCACTTCCAACACTTTACATGAACACTCCCCCAGCATTATCTTACTGTTCTGTCATATGTATCAACATTTTAAACTGCATTCATAGTTACATAGCTGAAAAGAGACTTGCGTCCATCAAGTTCAGCCTTCCTCACATTTGTTTTTTTCTGTTGATCCAAAAGAAGGCAAAAAAAAAAAAAAACAGTTTGAAGCACAATTTTGCAACAAGCTAGGAAAAAAATTCCTTCTTGAATGCAGAATGGCAGTCAGATTTATCCTTGGATCAAGCAGTTATTACCCTACATTGAAAGATTATATCCTTGAATATTCTGTTTTTGCAAGTATGCATCCAGTAGCTGTTTGAATATCTGTATGGACTCTGATAAAGCCACCTCTTCAGGCAGAGAATTCCACATCCTGATTGTTCTTACAGTAAAAAAACTTTTCCTTAGCCTTAGACAAAATCTTCTTTCTTCCAGTCTAAACGCATGGCCTCGTGTCCTATGTAAAGTCCGGTTTGTGAATAGATTTCCACACAATGGTTTGTATTGGCCCCGAATATATTTGTATAATGTTATCATATCCCCTCTCAGGCGACATTTTTCTAAACTAAATAGGTTTCAATATGTTAACCTTTCTTCATAGCTGATATGTTCCATTCCTTTTATTAATTTTTTAGCCCGCCTCTGCACTTTTTCTAGTGCCATAATATCCTTCTTTAGAACAGGAGCCCAAAATTGCACAGCATTCCAATATGTTTATTCTATCAACATAGAAAGTACTGTGTGTAGACACTATTATAGAAACTATTCATGTTTACTTCAAAATGCCAAATGAAGAAACCTCTTATTAATGTTATTCAGAAATATTCAAGTATACTAAGAAATAAATGACCATCCCCAGTCTATTTTGAAAAATGCTGAATGTTACGGTTGACCTCAGGCTGGCTGAGGGTTGTACCGCTTAGATGTCCTAATTTCCGATCCTGGAGAGCGGTAGCGAAATCCCAAACAACTTCCAGCGATAAACCTGAAAGTGTACATATCCAGCTTGCTATAGGTAGAGCTAGTATATGCCTTTCCCTACAACACGAGTCGAGACTGCAAGTTGAGGGTAAGAAAACTGGCAATGCACTACTTAAATACATATTTTCAGGCCAGAGGAACACCTCTCTGGACCTGATGGTACACAGGATGACAAAGAGCAATAACCAATGGGGACAAAATGCATATTTTCAAACCATCCCTTCTAGCCTGTAGATAATTAGTTCCAATGGTTACAGTAACTTAATTATCTACAGGCACATGCAATAATACAACTTTTATGGATACATGAAAACTGCATAAAAATATATAACATACACCATAGTCTTTAATTGTCACATTCAACCCATCCCCAGACAGCTTGGATCTGAGAGCACAAAATATACGAAAAGCGCTCAGATCTCACGAACAGTATGGGAACGCCATGGGGATACAGATGGTCTTGGGGCTGTTCGGCAGCTATCAGCCCAGGGATCCTCGGCCACAGTGTGCTGCAAGGGGTCGGTGTGCTCTACGTAGTAAAAAAGTGAAGAACGGCATGAGCTTCAGTGTTTTATACACGAACGGACAGGGCATGATAAATCCAAGCGGGGTTCGTATAAAATATTATCTGAATACCAGGCGTTTGATGACCAGGTACCGCTGGGCGTTTGGCAGTAAAAGATGGCTGCCGTCACGTGTTCGTGCATACGAACGACGACCAACCTGTCGCTGATCAATTAGTCTGCGGTTAACCACAAAACTGCAGCTCCTGGGTGGTTATTCAAGGGCACACTCCACAAGTAGGGTGGTCAGTCATTCGATAGTTTGTTCGGCATTGTAGAGGTGGACAAGGTTAAATAGTGGCACACACCAGGGCCGGGTGGTCGGTCATTCGTACATGCGAATGACCGGAAACAGTTATTCGTGAACAAAAGTGCAACAAAGTAACAAGGTTGTATAGATATAGACAAAATAGGAGAGCGCAGATCTTAAAAGTAAATAAAACTAAATATCAATAAGAACGTGAGTAAATTCAGCAGCTATACACATATAAAGATCCTTAAAAACTTTACACATAATATATCAACAAAATAAAGTGTCAGCGCTATATTTGAAAACCTAATTTAGGTGATCACTCTCAATCTGAAGTAAAACACTTATAAATGCGGATTCATGGAAATACTTCCAAGTGCAATAAAATAAAATACAACAAGGTTGTAGCAGACAGAGGCGGCTTTGTAACACTGAAATTAGCCATCTTGATGCTTCTTCCCAGGTGACTTCTTAAAGTCAATTGTCAAGGAGCAGCAAGGGGGTAGTCAGGAAAAATAAAAAAAGCTTACTATTAAAACTGAGCTGGCAGCAACTAAACAAATAAATGAATAAACTACTAAAGCAAGTTCAGGATTGAAGGGCTAAGCGTTACCTTTAATTGAAGAACTGTGTCCAATGTTTGTCCTTGAAGTAATCGGTTTTTAATTTGTATGTAACCATATGCATAGTATGTATAGTACGTTACTGTTCTTTACTGTAAATATATAATTACATGGACAATCAATTGACTAACATCATACTTATGATACCCGGAAATCTTTATATATATTTTTTTTATATGTCCTAATGACACCTAACTTATAAATCACAAAATTACATGCTGTGCTATGGAAAGAGTATTTTTAAATGGGTAAAATAGTTTTGGATATGCTAATTAACCTATTTTATTTTGTATACAAGGAATATGTATTTACTAAAGTAGTAAAGTTAAATAAGGATTAGAGTATAAACAGTTAAATTGCTAAACTGAGATTTATTTCAAACTTGCTTTGGTGTGAAGTTATGTAATCTGCATGTGAGATGTAGGTTTTACTGTTTGTCACTTGACAACATTTTTAACATATAATTACATGGAGGTGATGATTTTATGTTAATTTTCCAAAAATAATATATATATAAATGTATTACTGGGATATTACGGTACGGTGGCTCCATAAGGAAACCGCACGCACTATCTAATAAGGGAGCTTCTCCCCTCGTGTTCTGTATGGGAGTGCCGGGTATAAGGTGACTACAGTAGAACAGCGTGCCACCAGTGAAAGGATACTTAGTAGAACCCCCAACTTCAAGGAGACCCCTCACCTGCTATGAGAGATAAAACAGCAGGTGGGAAGCTGTTTGCTGCTTGTGCAGGAGGGAGGCTAACAGCAGATAAGGAAGGAAGGAGGGGTGGGAGAATTAGGGGAACATATGATGGGTTGGGGGAAAATGTGAGGGGCTGGGAGAATTGGGGGCTGGGAGAATTGGGGAAGATATGAGGGTCTGTGAGATATTGGGGAAGATATGAGGGGTGGGAGATATTGGGGAAGATATGAGGTCGTGGGAAATATTGGGGCAGATATATTTGGCTGGGAGAATTGGGGGAACATATGAGGGTCTTGGAGAATTGGGGGAACATATAAGGGGCTGGGAGATATTGGGGAAGATATGAGGGGGTGGGAGATATTGGGGTAAGATATGAGGGGCTGGAAGAATTGGGGAGATATAAGGGGCTGGGAGAATTGGGGGAACATATAATGGACTGGGAGTATTAGGGGAAGATATGAGGGGGTGGTAGATATAGGGGAAATTGTGAGGTGGTGGGAGATATAAGGGAATGTATGAGGGGCTGGGAGAAATGGGGGAACATATGAGGGGAGTGGAGATATTGGGGAAGATCTGAGGGGGTGGGAGATATTGGTGGAAGCTAGCTGGTGTTACGGGCGCTCTACAGATCATTACTGGATTACCTTGTTTTATGTTACCGTATACCTTTTTTCGGTAGTATTGCTGTATGGACACATTGCACGAACAGCCAGGACTATGTATCCGTGCATACAAACAAAGACCACTCAGCCCTTGGCGTGTGCCGCCACTTAACTTCTTTCACCTTTCAAACAACCGAATGGACGACCACCGGAAAGCTGCGGTCTGCGGTTAACCACAATCTTAATTGACTACCTCAGGGTGGCCTCGTTCGGATAATAATTCACCGTACTTAAACTCCCAGACGAGGACCACTAACACTCAGGCATGTGGCCCCAATTAGAATGTTGAGGCTGTGGTTAACCGCAGACTAGGTACCCCCTTCAGGGCGGTCTCCATTCGGCTCACAAAGGACTGGGACAACCATCCACGGAACGGTATTCGTGCAACTGTTTAACCGTTTCTCGCTCCATGGGTTTAAGGGCCAGGTCCCGCTTGCTAATCAACCGACAGAAAACATGGCCGCCATCTCGTGTTCGGGACAAAGAGACACGAAAGGACTTTGTAAGGAAAAGACTGGCTATACCGTTCGTGAGATCTGAGCGCTATTCGCCTATCTGCTGCGCTCAGATCTGGGCTATCCAATGAATGGTAGAATGTAAAAGGTGTCTACTGAAATGTTACAATTATGTATTTTTATGCTGTTTTACCTGTTATAATAACACATGGGATTTTGGGCGCTTGGAGATAATTAAATTGCCATAACCGTTATTATCTCCAAGCTGGGCGGTGACCATTTCAAACGATACACTGTAATGTCATTGGTCAACTGTTTGTTTTGTCCCTGTATCCCATCAGGTCCAGAGGGGGCTGTCCCTGGACCTGAGGTTTTGCATATATAGCGATGTTTGTGTGCCATTAAACCCAGTTCGTTTTGACCCTCAAATCACAGCCTCGACTCGTTTTGTGGGAACCAGGGTATCCTAGCTGTACTATAGCTAGTGGGATTGCTTTATGTTCACAGATTCTCAGGTTATGCTGCACGGATCGGCGCTTTCTTCTCTCCACAATCAGGAACCAGGACATCCAAGCTGTCCAGCCTTCAACTAGCTTGGAGGTAACCGTAACAGCTGGTGATGGGAGATATTGGGGGAAGATATGAGGTGGGGGGGCATGGATAGAATAGGGGATGCGGTATATTGGTGCCCTTATCCCACCCACTACAGAATCAATCACCTCACTTGCTGCCCTTATCCCCTACTACAGCCCCTAACCTCCTTTGTACACCCTACACCCTCACTGCAGCCCACATTCCCTGACTACAGTTCATACTGTTGGAGTCATTTTCCGTAGGTTGGGAAGCTTTGATATTTTTCCTTTTGCAAGTTGTACTGAAATAATGAATGTTCTTTCTCTGGAGCAGTAAGTTTGTTTCTCATCATAGCTAATCCTTTTTTGAAGTTTTCAGATAATGGATTTACTCCTCGATTTTTCCAAATTGTACTTCCAGACGTGTATTGAGAACCTCTGTATTTATAAGCGGAGGGTCCCTGATAGATGTAACTGAGATTTCTTTGTTGCATTCTTTTTCTGCTTGTAGTGAGTCACTAACTGCCTGATAGCCTTGTTTCATCAGTTCATGCTGTCTCACTCTACTTGCCATTTTATCTTGGAGAGATGTTTCTCGACCTTCTGCTGTTTTCTTATCTTTTTCGTTTTCCCCCTTGCTTAAAGTCACATTTTCTGGTTGCCATGGGTAGAGAAAAAAAAAAAAAGATTCACTGGCTCACGGTTCCTTTGGGTTAGATAATATTTAATAGGAGAGAGTCTCTGGAGTGGATGAGGTTTCTGTTTGCTTATATTTTTGTCTGGAAGTGTGGCCAAGACCAGTTACTATATAAGCTCATGCATGGTCTATACTTGAGACAAGAGTGTGTTTCGAATAATTCACAAGTTTCCTAACAGTGGTGATAGTTTTAACAGAGTCAATATATTAGCATACTTAAGTATAGGTGTGGCACATAACACACAGAGTCATCACCCACCTGCCCCGCTAAGAAAAAGGGAAAAAAGCTTGCTTGAATCTGTGATTATAAATTTCAGACTTGTTGCAAATGCAGCATATTCTATTATAGCAGCATTTAAAAAAAAAAAGCTGTTTTGGGGAGACATTGGCAAATCACAATTCCTTATTTTCTGGAATAGACTCACTCACTTTAATATAATTGTTTTTCAATATGGAGCTTTTTAAAATCACTTTTATATAGCTTGTGGTCCTCCAGCCCCTCTGCAAGAGTTACAGCTTATGTATATATCTCCAACTGCCCCAAAATATATTTGGTTTTACTTTTATACATGTGTACTTGCAATTTGGCTATATTCAATGCCACATTTCCCTCTTTACGTTAGCACTCCATAGCTTGTCCCACTTGCCACCTCTCCTAAATTGTGTTCTGGGCACACTGGGTGCTGATCCTGGTCTCCACTCCTTATTTGCTGCTGGTCACCTCTCCAGCTTTTCCCCAGCTTATCCAACCTTTGCCCAGATCTCCCTCCTCTTCCAATCCACAGCAGCAATGGGTCCAACATGTGTGTCCAGCTGTCAGCCGCTATCTCTTCTTCCCCATGTTCCTATTACTCGGCTCTACTTGCTTCCTGCATCTCCCACACATTGTGACTTATGTGCATTGTCACATCATCGCTCCACCCCCACACTCCAAAGTGAGGATAAGTCTAGTGTGATAAGGAATTCAGATAAGATAGGAGCTGTGGTTATTTTGGATAGTGGTTACTTTAAAAATGAAGCCTAAACAATGCTGCATGAATGCCTAGCAGCACAAATGAACCAACTATTAGCAACAGGATCTCACCCACTGGCTTACACGAGACAGAACAATACTTACAAAGAACACTCACAATGAACAACGCAATCAACCTACCAAACAATCACCTGCCTCCCTTCAACATGGAAGGTCATGTCAGGCATTATATAGGCAGGTGACACCCTACGTGAGTAATCCTCAAAAGGGGATTGGAAACAAGACTTGAGGATGAAAACACCAACTGCTGGTAGACCAAGCAGTCAGATAAAATTCTAAGACCAAACAGACCAGCCTGTGCACAGCCTGGATTGGCTTTGAGAAAACCTTTGACACAATTATTGTATCTGTACTTATTCCAATATGCCATAATTATGGTTACTTGTTGTGTACTGCCTGTTAACCTTAACATCTATGACAGCTGTATTGCTCTTCTGTTTTGTGCAGTTAAGTCATTACACCAGAAAAACACTTTCTTATATGATAGATCTTTGTGTCATTTTGTATTTTGTATTATAAATATTGTATTATAATATAGTTGTTATGTAGCAAAGTGACTTTAGAAATTAGTATTGTTTTAGTATTCATTAGTATTCATAATATCAGCATATTATGGTAACTCATTACTTTAATAAGCATTGAATTAATATTGTTGTACATTTATTTTTATTAATGAATTTTCCGTTTAAGAGTTCACAGAATGCATTAACCATAACAAGATATTGTAGTACACGCATATACCATATGAGTAAAATAAAGGAGAATATGGGAGAAATGCAGTTCTTGACAAATCAGTAAAGAGACACACATGTCTCATGCAGGGCAGTGTGAGGGTTGAGTCTGTCAATGCAAGCACAACCATACACAGTGCAATGTGGAATAGGTGACTCTCCTCGTGTGTCTACCTTCCCGGAAAGGGTGACGCCAAGAAGCGTCTCACTGGACAAGTGTTATCTGAGCCTGAAGCCAATAGAAGAAGGTAAAGGGTTGAATCTATATTGTGTTAGTTATGTGTTGTTCATTCTACATCCAGAACAATATAAACATATCTTAGACTGTTATGTCAATCAATAAAAGGTGGAGTAGGAGAGAAAAGATACTGACAGTGCCTTAGATGAGAATTATTATGCAATTCTAAGTGTTTTAGAATGTAAAAAAAAAAACAGAGTTATCTATGACCATTATTTACACACAAAATAAATTTAAAATCAGTTACCAAAATTAGAAAAATGAGGATAATGTATTGTAAGAAAAAGATTTGGCAATTAAGTTTATACAGATCAGGAGTGTTATTGTTAACTGGATTGCAAAACTATGAAATGAGACGACACAACTCTATAATTAGACCAATTTGACAACCGTCTAAGGACTCACTATTTCTGAGACCTCATCTCATGCCCCTTCTAGAGCCTTACTGTCAATGTGAGCATATCAACTTGTGTCTCTTATTGGAGTTTTGCCCAAGGTCTCACAAGCTTTAGAGCCTACTCTGATGGGATAAATATGTTAATGGTTTTGTTGACTGTAAAGAAGCTAATCTAGTTTGGGTTTTATTATGCTGCAATGAAACATGTTATACTCTTAATCCTTATATATACTTACAATAACACTTAATTGCTACAGTTCCTTTGTGGTAGAGACAAAAAAGTATAAATGCATTTCTATATCTTAGGGCATTCCCTGTACTAATAAAATGAGAAAATAATACTGATTTCTGTCATTCTGCTAAGGAAAAATGTTGTAAGATATTCTTATAGCTTTCTCAGAGGAGGGTTCAAATCTTAGAATTATCACAATACAGTTTTTTTTTTTTTTTTTTTTTTTTTTTTTGGATACTGCCTAAGGCCTTCACTTACAAAGTAGAAATAATGGTAAAGGAAAACTCAAGATAACCACTCTTTTATTTGTATTTTGTTTTTATAAAGATTTACTGAAGTGAAAAAAAAATAAGAGATTAGGTACAAAAATATCTGATCATATTTAAAATGGCCTTTGGGGAAAAGCTTTAATTGTAACTAAATGAATGCTTGATATTTATGAACACATTTTGAACTGTGATGTTTACTAAAAAATAATTAACACAGGCAAACATACATATATATTAAGACAGAATTAGAACAACAAAAAAAATCAGAATCTGTAAAAACAAAATGTCTCTTGAGACTTTCTTTAAAAAGCAAAATTGTAATACTGTGATCTCTATTGGAAGGGGTTGAGGGGAGGGGGTTGGCAAATACACTTCACATCTAGAAAACCCACATTTTTTTTGAAAGATGCAATGGCAAAGCTGTAGAAAAAAACATGTCAGTGGAATTCATGATTCCCGTGTTCACAGGAGACGTGTGCAAATTTTACAGATTGAAATGTGAAATATGAAAACAGTCACCTTGGTCAGATTTAAATTTGATGGATAGGAAAATAAAATAGTTTGAGAAATTACTCATTTTACAAAGTATAACTATGTAAATATACACCCTAGTGTATACAGTATAAAATGAGACAATATTTAAAGCAATCAATATACTTAAATATTTTTTCTATAGAATTATTATTGCAGATTCAAATCACTAATATAGTTAAAGGTGTCATCATACAGCTGACAATGTTTGAGTATATTTCCAGACTTGGTAATGTCTTAGAATAGCAAATTGGTTGCAGTCTGGGAGCCCTAATATCCTGGACACACATGCCGATGTCCACTTGAGATTATCCACTACAGTACCCTAACATAGTACACTATAAATTAACTCTTAGATTACCTTACCACTATCACAAATATTAAACCATAAATAAGGAGGCCTGTGAATAATTCTAGACAACAGACTAGGACGTTATCTGCAATGTTAGGTAGTAGGTGCTAATGGCAAGTGAAATATTTGCATGCATGAAAAAGTGGTTTTAATTCCCAGAACAAGATTTGTAATTTTTGCCTCCTAATAAATTAATGTAAAGTTCCCATCTTAAATATGTTGTGCAATTTTGGGCACCTGCTTTAAATAAGGATGTTATAAAACTAGAAAGAGTACAGAGGAAAGCTTGAAAATTAATAAAGGGAATGGAAGTGTGTTAAATTATGATACAATACTAAAAAAAAAATTTTTTTTTAGCAACAATGGCTTAGGAGGGATGTTATAACATTTATAATACGAGATCTAGTACAAGCACTCATTCACCAAACCTCAATTTCAAGTCTCACAGAATGTAATGTTTTGATTTAAAAACACCTCACCTAGTCACAAACAATGAAAATTTGATTATATTCACCATAAAAAAACTCTTACCATCCCACTAATTGATTGACTTGATTATATTCATCATATAAAAAACTCTTACCATATTACGTCCCACTCATCAGGCCTTTTTTAGTCGAAAGTATCGCCCACTGTCAGTCCCTTCAGGATCTATCCCTCATTCATCTTAATAAAGGTGAGGTAATCAAGACTTTTTTGACCTAGGCGACTTCTCTTCTCAGTGACATTAACTCCTGCTGCACTGAATGTCCTTTCTGACAGGACACTTAAAGCGGGGCAGGCCAGAAGTTTTATCGCAAATTGGGATAGCTCAGGCCACAGGTCAAGCTTGCACACCCAGTAGTCAAGGGGTTCATCGCTCCTCAGAGTGTCGATATCTGCAGTTAAGGCGAGGTAGTCTGCTACCTGTTGGTCGAGTCATTCTCTGAGGGTGGACTCCGAAGGGCTGTAGCAATGCGTAGGACTTAAAAAGCTTTGCATGTCCTCCATCAACAACACGTCTGTAAAACGTCCTGTCCTTGCCGGCCTGGTCGTGGCAGGAGGAGGATTACTTTCACCTCTTCCCCTGTTAGATTCCCGTTGTGCTGTGACATCACCCTTATACGCTGTGTAAAGCATACTTTTTAATTTATTTTGTAACTGCTGCATCCTTTCCAAATTGCGGTAATTCGGTAACATTTCAGGCACTTTCTGCTTATACCGGGGGTCTAGTAGCGTGGACACCCAGTACAGGTCATTCTCCTTCAGCCTTTTTATACAAGGGTCCCTCAACAGGCACGACAGCATGAAAGACCCATTTGCACAAGGTTGGATGCTGAGCTACTCATGTCCCGTTCCTCATCCTCAGTGATCTCACTGAAGGTATGTTCTTCCCCCCAGCCACATACAACACCACGGGTCCCAGATAGGTGACAACGAGCACCCTGGGATGCCTGTTGTGGTTGGTCTTCCTCCTCCTCCTCAAAGCCACATTCCTCCTCTGACTCCTCTTCCTCACAATCCTTTTCCAGAGTTGCCGCAGGTCCAGCAAGCGATGCTGATAAGGCTGTTTCTGGTGGTGATGGTGACCACAACTTTTCCTCTTCACGCTCATCTACGGCCTGATCCAGCACTCTTCGCAGGGCACGCTCCAGGAAGAAAACAAATGGTATGATGTCGCTGATGGTGCCTTCGGTGCGACTGACTAGGTTTGTCACCTCCTCAAAAGGACGCATGAGCCTACAGGCATTGCGCATGAGCGTCCAGTAACGTGGCAAAAAAATTCCCAGCTCCGAAAAAAAGGCTGTCCTAGCACCCCAGTCATACAAATAGTCGTTAACGGCTTTTTCTTGTTGGAGCAGGCGGTCGAACATTAGGAGTGTTGAATTCCAACGTGTCGGGCTGTCGCAAATCAAGCGCCTCACTGGCATGTTGTTTCACCGCTGGATATCTGAAAAGTGCGCCATGGCCGTGTAGGAACACCTGAAATGGCCACACCTTCCTGGCCTGCTTCAGGACGTCCTGTAAGCCTGGGTACTTATGCACAAAGCATTGTATGATCAGATTACACACATGTGCCATGCACGGCACATGTGTCAACTTGCCCAAATTCAATGCCGCCAACAAATTTCTTCCGTTGTCACAAACCACTTTGCCGATCTCCAGTTGGTGCGGAGTCAGCCACTGATCCACCCTTGTGTTCAGGGCGGACAGGAGTGCTGGTCCGGTGTGACTCCCTGCTTTCAGGCAAGTCAACCCCAAGACGGCGTGACACTGCCGTATCCGGGATGTGGAATAGTACCTGGGGAGCTGGGGGGTGCCGTTGATGTGGAGCAAGACGCAGCAGCAGAAGAGGACTCAGCCGAGGAGGTTATGGAAGAGGATGGAGTAGGAGGAGTAGAGGAGGTGGCAGCAGGCCTGCCTGCAAGTCGTGGCGGTGTCACCAACTCCTCTGCAGAGCCACGCATTCCATGCTTGGCAGCCGTCAGCAGGTTTACCCAATGCGCAGTGTAGGTGATATACCTGCCCTGACCATGCTTTGCAGACCAGGTATCAGTGGTCAGATGGACCCTTGCCCCAACACTGTGTGCCAGACATGCCATTACTTCCTTTTGCACAATCGAGTACAGGTTGGGGATTGCCTTTTGTACAAAGAAATTTCGTCCGGGCACCTTCCACTGCATTGTCCCAATAGCTAAAAAATTTTGGAACGCCTCAGACTCCACCAGCTTGTATGGTAAAATCTGGCAGGCTAAGAGTTCAGACAAGCAAGCTGTCAGATGCCGGAAAAGGGGGTGTTTTTGTGACATTGGCTTCTTACGCTCAAACATGTCCTTGACAGACACCTGACTGTGGGCTGATGAGCAGGAACTGCTCAAGGCGAGAGACGGAGTGGCGGATGGTTGAGAGGGGGCAAGGAGGACAGCAGTGGTTGACGTGGCTGAAGATGCTGGACCAGGAGGAGGATGGCGGCTTTGAGTTTGTGTGCTGCTTGTACTCATGTGTTGATCCCATAGGTGTTTGTGATGTGAGATCATGTGCCTTCGCAAAGCAGTTGTACCTAGGTGGGTGTTGGACTTCCCACGACTCAGTTTCTTTTGGCACAGGTTGCAAATGGCATCGCTGTTGTCAGAGGCATACACACAAAAAAAAATGCCACACTTCTGAGCTCTGCAATGATTAGATTCTGGTGGTGGCAACAGCATGCGTTGATTGGCATGCTGTCTGGCTGACCCCGGTTGCCGATGCATGCTGTCTGACTGTGCCACTAGCTCCTTGCGACGACCTCCCCCTGCTTCCAACTCGTCTCCTCCTCCTCTCTGTCTCCCCATCTGAACTTTCCCCCTGTTCTTCTTCTCTTCTAGCGGGCACCCACTTGACATCCACAGACGCATCGTCATCATCAACCACTTCACTTGTATCTGACAACTTAGCAAAGGAAGCAGCAGCGGGTACAACATCATCATCATCACACCGTACGTCCATGTGTGTAATGCTGCCTGACTGAGACATATCCCTGTTATCTGCATCCTCTGGCAATAATGGTTGTGCATCACTCATTTCTTCTAACTGATGTGTAAATAACTCCTCTGACAGATCAAGTGAAGCGGCTGTGGTGCTAGTGTTGGTGGTGGCAGCAGCTGGGCGAGTGGTAACTTGAGAGGTGCCCGAAGCTAAGCAGGAGGAGGATGGTACGTCAAGGTTCCGAGCGGAAGCTGTAGAAGATTGGGTGTCCTGTGTTAGCCAGTCAACTATGTCCTCAGAACTTTTAGAGTTCAGGGTACGTGGCCTCTGAACACTGGACATTATTCTAGGGCCACAGGGAATCACAGCACCACGACCACGATGGCCCCTGCGGGGTGGCCTGCCTCAGCCTGTCATTTTTTTTTTATTAGTGGTACTATGCTTGCAAGCTACTGTGACAACAGATATGAGTGGCACTGTGCACTGGCAGAAGTTAGCAGAGTAGACGCTGTAGGCCTGACACACACGTTTGCAGACAACTAACTGCTATTCAATCTATTACAGTCAAAATGCAATCTATTACAGTCAAAATACCGTATATACTCGAGTATAAGACGAGTTTTTCAGCACATTTTTTGTGCTGAAAAACTCCCACTCGTCTTGTACTCGAGTGTTTGTATTATGGCAATTTTCATTGCCATAATACAGACTGGGGGGAGAGGGGGGCTGGCAGGAAGCTGTAACTTACCTTCACCGCAGCTCCTGTCAGCTCCCTTCTCTCTCCTCCGTCCGTGCAGCTCCCAGGTCAGCTTCCTCTGCAAATCTCGCGGCCGCGCGGAGCGTTGCCACGGTAACCCGTGGCAACGCTCTGACCCCGCGGCTCTCGCGAGAGTTGCAGAGGAAGCTGACCTGGGAGCTGCACGGACGGAGGAGAGAGAAGGGAGCTGACAGGAGCTGCGGTGAAGGTAAGTTACAGCTTCCTGCCAGCCCCCCTCTCCCCCCAGTCTGTATTATGGCAATGAAAATTGCCATAATACAAACACTCACTCGAGTACAAGACGAGTGGGAGTTTTTCAGCACAAAAAATGTGCTGAAAAACTCGTCTTATACTCGAGTATATACGGTATTTAAAATTCCTGCCTTTTCTTTGTCTTCATTAACTAACACCCCCATTTTCAGCTTTGGGGTTGGTTTTGCTCTCTTTGGCTATCATTTTTTTCATTTTGAAGTTTAGCAAATGTAATCGCCTTTTTTGCACGCATTATTGGCTTACTTATATCTTTTATAGGATGCATCTGATTTGTCTGATTTAAATGCTTTAAATGCCCTTTTCTTATTTTTAATCTCTTGTTTTACTTCTCTACTAAGCCACATTGGTTTTAATTTGTTTCTTTTATATTTATTACTCAATGGTACATACTGAGAAATGTACCATTCTAATATTTGTTGGCAGATGTTCCATTTATCCTCAATGTTCTTCTCACTAAAGAGTTTATGCCAGTCAATATATTGTAAAGCTGCCCTTAACTTATAGAAATTGGCCTTTTTAAAATGATATGTTTTAGTATACCCCATGTGCTTTTGTTTTTTTGAGTTGATTTCAAAGGAAACTATATTGTGATCACTATTTCCCAAGTGCTCACCTACTTGAATGTTGGTCAAAAGATCAACATTGTTTGTTAAAACCAGGTCCAGACAAGCTTCCTTTCTAGTTGGTGCTTGTACAAGTTGTGACACAAAGGTGTCATTTAGCAAGTTTAAAAACCTAATTCCCTTTGCTGAGCTACTAGTCCCTCTGTCCCAATTTATGTCCGGGTAATTAAAATCTCCAATAATTAAAGTGTTACCCAGATTTGCAGCTTTCTCAATTTGCTCAAACAGCTGTTGTTCCTCGTCAATATTAACATTAGGCGGTTTATAACATATCCCAACCAATAGTAGATTTCCCTTCTTTTCCCCTAAGCAGATATTTACCCATAAAGCTTCCACATTGTCCTCATCACATTCCACTTGCTTAAGATTTGGCTTTAACTCATGGTTGACATACAAACATACCCTACCACTCTTCTTGTTTTTCCTATTCTTTCTAAATAACATGTACCCATTTAAGTTAACTGCCCAGTCATGTGTCTCATCCCACCATGGTTCAGTTATGCCTATTATGTCATATTGTTTAGTATATGCTTCTAGTTCTCCCATTTTGTTATGTAGGCTCCTTGCATTAGTGAGCATACATTTAATATCATGAGTCACTTGTACTTTTTGTGAGTTGTCAACATTATATACCTTCTCTGTTCTGAACTTGCCCCTCCCCCTGTCTCCACCCCCCTTATACTGAGCTAAATCCCATCTCATTTCTGTCCTATCTCCATTTTGTAGATTGCTATGACCCTCCCCCCCTACTATTAGTTTAAAATCTCCTCCAACCTTCCAGCCATTCTATCCCCTGGCACTGCAGACCCTCTCCCGTTTAGGTGCAACCCATCACTACTATGAAGGTTGTACCCAAGCGCAAAGTCAGCCCAGTGCTCTAAAAACCCCAAACCCTCCTTCCTGCACCAAGACTTCAGCCACGCATTGACCTCTCTAATCTCCCACTGCCTTTCCACTGTAGTGCATGGCACAGGTAATATCTCAGAGAATACCAACTTGGAGGTCCTTTTCTTAAGTTTGATACCCAATTCCCTGAAATCATTCTTTAGGACCTTCCATCTTCCTCTTACTTTGTCATTGGTACCAACATGGACCATGACTGATGCGTCATCTCCAGCCCCTCCCAATAATCCATCCACTGTGTCAGCAACATGCCGGACCCGAGCACCCGGGAGACAGCAAACTGTCCGGTTGAGCCGATAAGAGCGGCAGATTGCCCTATCTACTCTCCAAATGATAGAGTCCCCTACCACCACAACCTGTCTAGTCTTCCTTACATTTCCATCCCCACCCGTACTAGAGGGGCTGTTACCTCGGCTGTTAGAAGTAACAGCTTCTTCTAATACAGCTATTCCTGAGCTGATGCTCCCAACATCTTCAATCAAACAGGCAAATCTGCTAGGTTGCACTAAATCAGGACTATCAGGACCCTTTCCTCTTCCCTCCCCTGCTTCCTCGCCCCACTGTCACCCAGCTATGTGCCTTTTCCCCATTTATCTTATCTCCTCCTTCTCCATTACCTGTCCCCCAGACTCCTCTCAAGATTGTCGATCTCCCTCAATGCTGCAATTTGCTTCTCGAGATCTCCAATCTGAGCTTTATGAAAAGCCACTCGCACACAACCGTCACAGAGGTATGGACTCTGGACAGGTCCATCCAGGCATGCATACATGTAACAAGATGTGCATTGAGTCAAACCACACTCATTTCCCCAGAAACAGGACAGTAAAACAAATACCTTGTTAGTTTAACCCCTTGTTAGTTTTAACTTCTGGTTTTTTAACTCCTACTTGAAAGAGTCTGCTTAATAGAGTCTGCTTTCAAGTAATGTGAGCAAGCTCAGTGAGTTAGGGGTGTGCCTTTATGGGAATACAAACCCCACACATGTGGCAATTAATTAACACTCCCCCAATTAATCAAGCAGCAGCACAAAGGAGGGAAAAAAACAGAACACAGAAAAAAAAATGAAAAGACAAAACTTAAGACAAAAAATAGATATTTTTCCTATGTTTTACAAGGCAATATTCTAAATATAAGTATAAGAAGCTGGAAAGACGCAGGAATAGGGACATTGGTGTATTGTACAGTGAAAAATTAGCTAAAATGTATCAAGATTAGCAGGACTGCTGCTAGAGATGTAGCGTAGAAAAATATAATTATCTCCATATTTGGTGGTAATGTGGGCTAATAAAAAAATGTATGGAGGGATATTAGAAATCAGATACATATACTACTGGGGAGGTTACTACCTTTTACACCAGAGAGTTTCTTACTACATTTAGACTGGCCTAAAATGCCTGAAGAGAATAGGATTACGATAACACACATTCTGATGGCCTCAAAATTGGTACTAGCAAGACACTGGAAAAGTAGCAAGATTCCAGAATGGAATGAAATCAAGTCCAGACGAAATACCAAAGTAAAATGGAACTAGGTATAAATAGAAATAATTCATCATTTTTTAACATGCTTGCTACAGAAACTTTTTATTCTTTTTTTGTGGGTCAATTGGATAGATGTTTTATCTCCCTTTTGCCCCCTCTCCTAGAATATGTTTATTTCCATTCCAAACAGAGCTACCGTGAGAAATGAAGCCAAATCCCTGCTCCTGATACCATTCACCAAGCCACAAGTTAAAGTCCCTAATACGCATCCGCATGTCATTCTGAGTGTTATGCACAGGCAGAAATTCAGAGAATGACAGTGTGGAAGCAACCTGCCATATATCATTGGCAAAACACAAAACACTTCCTTTACCTCTGCAACCTTATTGCAAGCCAAGTCCTCTTATGATAGAATCCCCCAACAATAACTGCTTTGTTGTCTTCAGATTTGTTTGGAAGGATAAAAATCATATAGAAATTCTACCAATTTATATATTATGCCCTTATGTTCCAGAAAGGAAGAAACAACTGTGACATCTAGTTTAAGGCAAATAAAGTCTCTGGCAATTTCAAAATATTTTCCATCTTCCATCAGAACTTAGTCAAGGGGAGTGGTTGCTTCCTGGGAGGAGGTTTCCAAGGAGAAGATTTGTAGAGCATAAACCTAGTCTTCTCTTTTAACTATCATCAAGCACCATACACTTGATGTGTTCAGTCAGGGGCGTAACTAGAAACCACAGGGCCCCGGTGTGAAAATTGCCCTGCTCCCCCGTACTTAAACTCCACCTCCCGCCATCCTCCTCCCATACGTCTTTCGCCCCCCCTCCATTACATTACCCCTCCTCCCACACATGCAAACAGATACACATGTAGACACACACATAGACACACACACATACAAACACAAACACACATTCAAACACACACACACTAACACACATACACAGAGGCACATACATACAGACACAGACAGACATACACACATACATACATATATACACACATACAACAGACACACATACATACACACACAGACAGACAGACACACAGAACAGACATACACACACTCACATACAGACACACAGACAGACACACACACATTCAGACAGACATACACACAGAGACAGACATACACACTCACTCACATACAGACAAACAGACAGACATACATTTACATACAGACACACATACATTTCCCTGGGGTCCAGTGGTGGCTCAGGCTGATGGGAGTCAGAGTTCCCACTCTGACTCCCTTTCCTTCCTCCCGCGCTGTTAAAGTGCTGACCGAGCCCCTTGGAAATATATAGCATCGTGTGGGCTAACAGCATCGGCCACTTGATGAGCCCCTTCAATGCACTCCTGGCGGTTACACCGCACTGGCCAGGGCTGCATTGCTCAGGTGGCGGGACCCGTGGTCGCAGGAGTCCGCAGGGCGGCCAAGATGACTCAATACCTCTAAAAATGCTCCAGTTCTGCTGAACACTGTTGGAGAAAGTCTCTGTGCATTTGACTTTCTCCACTATAAATTTATGCTTGGATCATACAGCTTGGCTCTTTCCTCTGCAAAAGTAAATTACTTCAATACCCTCATAACCACACTCTCCTGCGAACATAACCATTTCACACATTTTACTCTCTTCTTCACCCTATTGTTCCTCCTCCACCTACTAACTTGACATCCTCAGACTTTGCCACTCACTTCACTGACAAGATCTCTACAATCAGGAAAGAGATCTCTGACCTTTCTTCTTCCCCTTACAATATTTTGCCTAACCTCAGCCCCCATAGCTGTCCTATGTTCATTTGCACCCGCTACAGAAGAAGAGGTGTCCACTCTGCTCCATTCCTCCCACCCGAATCCAATTCCCTCATATCTTATCTGCACTTTGTCTCCTTCTCTTGCTCTGCCTCTCAATAAAAGTTTCAATCTCTCCCTCTCCTTTTCTCTACCCTTCAAACATGCAGCCATAACCATGATTCTGAAAAAGCCCAACTAATTCCCTGTCCAACTACCGCCCTATCTCGCTACTGCTGTTTGTCTTGATCCTTGAGAGAGTTGTGTATGTGAGATTGACAGAGTTCCTTGAATCCAACTCTCTGCTTGACGCGCTTCAATCTGGATTCCACGCTCATCACTCTGTTGAAACAGCTGTGACCAAAGTATTCAATGATCTTATCACTGCACAATCCCCTGAGCACTACTCTATCCTAATTCTCCTCAACCTTTCTGCTGCTTTTGACACTGTTGATCATCAACAGCTTCTTCTCATACTCCGTAATCTCGGTCTATGAGATACCACTCTCTCCTGGTGCTCTTCCTACCTCTCCTAGTGCTCATTCTGTGTTTCTTTCTCTGACTCTACCTCTTCTCCCCAATCCCTCTATGTTGGTGTTCCCCAAGGGTCTTTCCTTGGTCCACTATTGTTCTCAATCTACACTGCCTCCCTTGGTAAACTCATAAGCTCCTTTGGCTTCCATTATCATTTCTATGCAGATGACACGCAAATGTATCTGCCCTCCCCTGATTTCTCACCACCCCTACTAACTTGTGTCTCTGAATGCCTCTCTGCTATTTCCAACTGGATGGCTGTTCGTTCCCTTAAACTGAACCTATCCAAAACAGAACTTCTGGTCTTCCCTCCCTTAAATGTTGCTACTCCATTGTCTGTGTCCCTCCAAGTCAATGGCGCTACCATCTACTCTACCTCTAAGGCTCACTGCTTAGGTGTTCTGTTTGACTTCCACTTCTACTTCACCCCTCATGTCCAATCAATCGCCAAATCCTGCTGCTGCAATCTAAAAAAATATTGCGTGCATCCGACCCTATTTAACACCTGATACGGCAAAGGCACTTTTCCATGCCTCTGTCCTCTCTCACTTTGACTACCGTAATAAGCACTAGGATTCATCTATAACATCTAGGCCCCAGGCCTCTTATTCAACAGTCTGTTCACCAACATGGATGGCAGGGAAGAGAAAGAGTTCCTGCTTTGACCTAATATTTAGAAGCTTAGGTATTCATTTGCATCATCACTTACTGACCACTTACTTACCAACTACTTCACTTTCTGTTTCCTAATCCAGTCATAACATGCACCAGTGTTTTAAGGAATGAAATGAGGGAAGGGATGTAGAGCATTCTTGCTATATATTCTGTTGAAAATGTTGACATGCTGAAATGGGGAAGCAATGTAATCCCGTCGGTAAGCATTACAACATTTAAGGATATTTTTGCGTTATGTATTGTCTGCACTAAATATATGGTTTTTTTTTTCATGTTCCTTACAATGAATGTGATTTAAGTTAAATATATTGCACAGTGTGTATATTCAACATGTTTATTTGTTCATTTCCTACATAGATTTTTATTTGCTATATTTTGGTTAATTGAAGGTATCAATGGATAGAGTAGCAGTATTGGACACCTATTAATTTGTTTGTTATAATGTATCTACTTGATCTGTATTTTACTAGAATGTAAGGGAATAACGATAAACAAAATCCTTGTGATGATACCTTGATATTTTGTCAGCACTAAAAATAAGATGAAAAATGTCCGCATGGTTAAATGTGATGAATGAGCAATCAATCAAAATGCTACTGCTGCTGTCATTCATGTCATATATATCATCCATGTAGAAAATATACCCATTTTTTTTAAAAGACCAAACAAAATGTAAACAAAAAAAGTACATTTCTTGTTAAGTGTTATATGAACAGTTATTTCATGAAATATATAACCAGCGACAACTATGAATTACATGTAAATGTGCTTATTATAGGTTGTTTCCTCTTCAAAGAAAAATGGTTACATTTAAGTTATGTTAAGCCCTATTAAAATAGACATTAAAGTGAATTATAAATGTATCATTGAAAATAAGTGAATTGAAAAATAAGTAACATCATAAAACATTATTAATAAAAGTATTATATTTGTATGCATTTATAAATTAACAGTAAAAAGCCTTTCAGCCTGGAGGTGTGTCCTGGAGCTCAAATGAAGGAGCTGCATGTCAGTGTAGCTCCAAGCTACACCTGCCTAAATACCTGCCTAAATACAGCATAATGATAACCCCAAAATCAACTATTGAAAACCCCACAGATGTCTCAACAAAATAGCAGGAGACCGAGAAGGGGGACAAAAAATAACTTTTTTAACATAAAAATGGAGGAGGCTCAAGATGGCACAGGGGAGGATCACAGGGAGCAGCAATGGCAGTATTGCAGTGAATACTAGACGCAATGCATGACAGACTTCAAAAAACCCTGCAATTCTCCCTGAAAGAAATAAGAGCTGATATACAAGACCTGGGCACTAGAACCTCCACAATGGAGGACAAAATGGCGGAATAAGCCAAAGCCCACAATGATTTGAGGACCAATCTGGATGATCTGCAATCCACAGTGGACACTTTTGAAAGTAAGATGGCAGACATGGAGGACAGAGCATGGAGCAATAACCTTGGGATTATGGGGCATCATGGAAACAGTGGGGAAGGTGGATTGACATGCCCACTTACAAAGCCAATTAAACACACTCACGCCGGACCTGCTGTCAGGATTACAGTATGATCCAGCACGCAGAATTATGTAACACAGAGGACTGATAGGTAATGTATACCGGACCTTGTCTAGCTTGTCTAGAAGATAATCACTTGGCATCTCCTATGTAAGCCAGGTTCTTGTGATCAGTAATGATCAAAAGGGGGTCCTTGGAACCCTCTAAAAGATGTTGCCACTCCTTGAGAGCTAGAATAATGGCCAACAATTCTCTATTGCCAATATCGTAATTGCGCTCAGCAGGAGACAACTTTCTAGAAAAGTAACCACAAGGATGTAACAGAGTTTCCTGGCTCTCCCTCTGGGAGAGAACTGCCCCTACCCCTGTCTCCGAAGCATCAACCTCCAGTATGAAATGCTTACTGGTGTCAGAATGTATCAATATGTCGGCGGAGGCAAACCGCTGTCTAAGAGTTTCAAAGGCTTAAATAGCCTCCTTGGACCATATCGTACTACTAGCCCCCTTGTGTGTCATATTGGTAATGGGGGCTATTACTGAAGAAAATTCCTTTATAAATCTTCTGTAATAATTGGCGAAACCAATGAACCATTGAATGGCTTTAAATCCAGTGGGTAAAGGCCACTGTAGAACGGACTCTAGTTTTTTAGGATCCATCTGAAACCCAGAGGCAGAAATATTATATCCTAAAAACTGTACTTCAGACTGGTCAAAGATAGATTTTTACAATTTACAATAAAGTTGTTTTTTTAACAATGTTTGCAGAACTGGTTTAATGTGATCGTGGTGAGACGGGATGTCAGGAGAATAAATAAGGATATCATCCAGATAGACCAAGACAAACGAGTAAATGTGATCCCTGAGTACATCATTAATGAAATCTTGGAAAACCGCTGGAGCGTTGCACAACCCGAATGGCATCACTAGATATTCATAGTGTCCACTTCTGGTATTAAATGCAGTCTTCCACTCATGGTTTTCCTTGATTCTCACTAAATTGTACGCACTTCTAAGGTCAAGCTTAGTAAACACTTTAGCACCCTGAAGTCTGTCAAATAATTCAGCAATAAGAGGAATGGGGTAGGCGTTCTTAATGGTGATTTTGTTCAATGCCCTGTAATCGATACGTGGGCGCAACTCACCATCCTTTTTAGATATGAAAAAGAATCCTGCACCAGCAGGCGAGGACGATTTTCGTAAATGGCCTTTATTAAATGAATCCTTTATATATTCCTCCATTACACTACTCTCATGAGGAGATAGAGCATAGACTGCTCCCTTAGGTGGCATAGCGCCGGGTAGTTAGTTAATGGAACAGTCATATGGTCTGTGAGGAGGTAGAGTATTAGACTGAGTCTTGCTGAATACTTCTTTAATGTCTCGGTATTGTATAGGGATCTCGGGATTTTGAGGTGTACTAGTGTGTAATTCAATAGTGCCCACTCTTTTGGTGACATGCAATATACACCTTTCATTACACTCCTTATCCCATCCTTATCCCATTGTAATATTTCCCCATTAGCCCAGTCAATGTGAGGGTTATGCTTGCTAAGCCATGGAAATCCTAATATGATAGGACAAGGAGATGCAATCACCGGAAATGTAATCTCTTCTGAAAAATATTTTTTATGTACTTTAAATGTATTTAATGTGTTGATATAAATATTATAAGTTTTATTCAGATTGCTTCCAGAACACTGAAATTGAGAAGCCATACCTTGGCCTATAGAGTATTACAGACTTTCATTGTATAGGAATGGAGACCACATCTGGTTCACTTTAAGAGTGATGTTGAAGGGCTTGTTTATAGTAACCTTTGACCTAGCCTTGAAAGCCTGAATTCTTTTGAAGACTCACATTTCTACAGGCAATTATTCATGACATCATGTATATAGAAGTTCTTTGTCTTACATATCTTGCTGCCAAATATAACGTATGACTTTAATCATAGATTTCAAATGATGCTAAGTCACACCCCTTTTTCTAAGACAGCCACTTATTTTAAAGTAAGGCAATCTTATGTATACTCCCCTCTGTAACTGAATTTTAAACCCATAAAACTGATTGTAGTTTAGAATTCGTGGCCAATACCTTTTTTTTTTTTTTATAATTCTTTATTTTTGTTGTGCATGTTATACATAGCAATGTCATACGCCACAACAGCGTGTCCAAGAATGTACTTAGGTTGAACAGTGGCAAGAGGAATTGCACATTTTTGTATATTTATACTAAACATTAGCTTGGCTAAACAGTGAAGTTATTCAAATAAAAATGAAAAGGTAGCTTATTATAACCATTATAACTGAATATGTTCTTGCTAGAGATGCTGTGGTTACCACAAAATAACATACGAACTAATTGGAACAGGCTAGGTCTAGCTGCAACACATGGGTGAGTCACATATAGTTAGAAGTCATTAAAATAGAGATGAAAAGGAAGCTTATCATAACAGGTATAGCTGGATATATCCTCGCTAGCGTTGCTGTGATTACCATAAAATAACATATGAACTGGTTGGTACAGGCTAGGTCTTAGCTGTAACACATGGGTGATTATACGTATAGTTAGAAGTCGTTTAAATAAAGATGAAAAGGTAGCTTATCATAACAGTTATAAAGTTTAACAGAATATATCTTCGCTAAGGTTACTGTGAATACGATGACATTTGAACTGATTTATACAGGCTAGGTCTAGCTGTTATATGTGGGTGAGTCATATATAGTATTAACAGGCATATATGTAGCATGGGATAGTCTGGAGTAATGGCTATTAGCTTGGGAGCCCAGATCAACCTATGCCAGTCACCATCACATCTGAGTCTCGCAATGGGAGATATAGTGGCGGGCCAGCAAGTGTGACGGTAGCCATGGACCATGTGGGGGTTTCCCCCAGTACCTTCAGCCCTTTGAAAGTTCTAGTGCTTGGCTCCTTCGGTGCCTTCTTCTTATATCGCTTGTGCTGGCTGTTGCTTAGCTTTAGGTGAGTTGTCTTGGTCTGTTTATTAATTTCCCTTGTGTGGTTGCTGGAGCCGGACTTGAGGTTGTCTCCAATGAGGACTGCAGTTAGTCGCCGTTTGGACTCGCTGTTGCAGCTGTTTCGCCGGGTAAGTGGGTTTGTGCCGCTCCTCCGAGTCAGGCGTGTGTGGCGTCCCCGTTTTCTCTGTCTCCGCTGGGTCCGTCGGAGCCTGGTCAGGCCTGATCTCTGGGTTGTGGGGGTGGTGTTGCCATGGGGGGGGAGAGACCGTTTTGGAATCGCTGCTGTTCTGCCCCCGTTTTCCATTTTCTCCTGCAATTTCCTCCACAGATCCGCAAAGTGTTGAGCTATTCGGGCTGGTAGGCTGTCGCATAGCAGCTGTGGGTCAGCGTGGTTCTCTTGCGCCATGTCCTGGCAGGCAGCCGCCATCTTAGGTATGAGGTGTGGCAATATGCTGTCAGTGTGAGCTCCCTTGGGTCTGGAGTCTGGAGCTGGGAAAGATGTCTCCCACCGTGTTGGACCGGGATAACCCCCACCGGTCCGGGGGGGTGGTGAGGGAGCAGCTGGGTGCAGCAGTCGTTTATGGGCTTTGAGGGCTGGGAGAGCGGCCGTCTCTCTCCAGCTCAACGTGGTGTAGGCCCCAAGCCTCTGTTCGGGCTGTTCGGCATCTGGAACGCTCGTGTGGGGTATCCCCCGGTACACCGTTGCTTACTGAGCAGGAGTCTGTCGGTGTGGGTCCAAATCGATTAGGTGGCCCGTGCTTGGGTCCCGAATTGTATTGCCAGGCCTAGGAGCTCTTACATAGAACGTCCATTCTGCTCCCCAGCCAGGCTCCGCCCCCCCGTGGCCAATACCTTTAACATCAAAAATGGATAACAACTGGAACACTGCTCTGTATTGGACAAAGACTGTTAATGACATGTTATTACCAGATGGATGATAATTGTTATGTTTGAATAAACATAAGTTAAACTGCAAGATACTTGATTCGATTGCTAAGAAAACTGATGTGACAAACAAAGATTTAACGGAATGCCAATTTCCTACATTTAATGGTGGAGAATGCGGGCACCCTTTTGATTTAAGCCTGAATTATGACTGCTACAAGCTACAAGAAGATTACAAGAAGAAGACAAGAAACTCACTGAAGAAAAGTTGAAATTGTTCTCTGAAGAAAAAGCTTTAGTACCCGGCTTGAAACAGGAGAAACACAAGTGACTGATACAGCAGGATGGCATCCCAAAAATCCTTTATTTAAACATTCAGTTTTACTATGCGAAAGGGTGAAAAACCGTTCGAACGTGGAAATATGCTCAGTACTGACGGAAGAATGTGACGATAATAATTGAGATGGACAATCTGGATCCTTTTATCCATACTTTATTTATGAAGAAAAAAATGTTATGACGAATCGCAGATCGAAGATGGCATTTCGGAGGATTCTCAAGAAATAACTACATATTCCAAAAAGTATTCTTCCATCAGATGATGCGCACACCTGTGGAAATCAAATACTTCAAGGGTATGTGTCTTTAACATGTCTGTAGAAGTTGCTCATATGTATATTGAAACAAATTGTATTAACTGTTTAGTTAATTATGGATTGGCAGCAAAAGACTGCTGTCAAATGTAACAGGATCTGTCTGTAAAAGAGTTAATCCTGAAAACGCTATTGTGTATTGAAATGGTTAGACAGATTAACTGGTATTGAGCAAAGCAATGTGGTTAAAAGGGAAAGAAAAAGTTGCATTACTGGCAAAAGGCTTTCTGGAAACTAAAGATTCTATAAAGGAATGGTGTCAACTTAAAAAGACCAGTAATTGTTATGTTTGTAATACATCGAAAAAAAAAAAAGAAATGTGTTGTAAAACAATTGAAAAATATATGTGTTGTTGCAAGGTCTAGTAAATTTACCTAGCCCCTAGCTAAACTGTAAATCTCCTTAAAAGTGTTAAAAGAAGGAAATCGCCCCCCATGGCTCTCTTTTGAGAGTGCATTGGATGCAACATTAGTTGAAACAAAAACTCAGACTCTCGGCAGTTGTTGAAAGGATTAAGTAATGTCAAGGAAATTAAGATTTTAATATAATGAAAGAAATGCTGAAGAATCAGACTGATCTGTTAAATAGAACCCATAAAACGATGTCTCACATGTCCAAGATTAGACTTTGTTACTAATCTTGACAATTTGCAAAAATTGCTAGTCTGGGGAATGTTACAGATATTTTGTGGAAAAATCTGAAAGATTTGGATTTTAGTTTGGAAGTAGAAGTTGTGTGAAAAGGGCAGAAGAGAAGAAAAGATGTAGAAAAATTGTGCAAGGAAAAGGGTCAGATGGACACTCTCAGATTAGCCAGATTGATTAAAAATGTGTCTAAATATGATGAGCAGGGAGGACCTTTTTACAATATGAGGGTTTTTGAAGGTGAAATGAATAAACGAAAATTTAGTGATGTGGTAGCCACCAGATGTCGTTTGATCTGGCTGCCAGCCTCATTAAGTGAATGGGTTAAAAATTAACTCAGTGATGTGTTGGAGGATAAGGAATGTGAAAAGCCCAGAGTTTAGTTGCAGGGATTGTTTCCAAATATATTGCTAATGGTTGTACAGTGTGCAACTGGTTTGGATAGTTTAGAATTTTCTATTTTTGATTAATTTAAATGGAGAAAATGATGATATCCATGTTTGTGCTAATTTAAGGAATAAGGCATGGAATTTGATTACTGACACAAAACCGTCTACTATGTCTAAAGAGTAACATAGGCAGAGTGTTAGTGAATATGTCTCTAGAATATCAGGGTAACCAAATGAGCTAGATTAAGAGATTTTGCTGCTATGGAAATTATGAAATCCTTGCAATTGTTAAAAAGGAAAAACACAGGAATAACTAAAATGTTGCACAGACACACTTTTGTCTAGGGATACTTCAGCAGGACTGGCCCCTATTAAAAATGTGTCTAGTGAAGAAGGTAGAAGGAGAAATGCGGTTATTAATTGAATATGGTAATTTTAGAGTGAGGTTTAAGGAAAGACCACAAAATTAACAAAATTACCAGGGTACTAAAAACTATTCGGCCACACCCCAAGATAGATATTATAGGGTTTTATTAGAGTAATTCTATGGTATGCTATAATTGCAACCAAGAAGGTCATGTTAGGAGATATTGTCCTAAATATGAAGAAAAAAACTTACCCAGTGAAAGGGAAAGAAAATTGAATTTCCCAGACCATAAGAATCTACAGAGAGTGGCAGCTGTAAAAACAGAGTATACATCTTCAACCAACCCCCCCTCACATATCAAATTCATGTGGAGAGTGTATACTGTTAAATGCCATCGAAAGAAAGGTGGAGGCAGTCACAAATCGACAAGTAAAATCTGCCTAAACTCACCAATAAATAGGGATGTGTAACCCCTAGCTATTATCAGATCTATCTTGCTGATAACGAAGTGAAGATGGGCGACCATATATTTATGGAAGACTAGAGGGAAATATAACAGAGTTTTATTAGAAACAGGAGCAGGAATGACTCTAATAAAACACGCTTGCCTTTAAAAATGTAAGCATATCAACAAATCCCTTCTAAGTTTTAATGGAACACATGCACATGCAACTCTATCCACTGATAATGACGTTGAGTTTGAAGGAGGAAAAATAAATTGTGACTTATGGGTCGACCTCTCCTCCCACTGTACTATTATGGGAATGGATGTTATCAATGGAAAAAAGTTGTATGTGGATTTATTAAATTTGGTTTTATGGCAAGCTTTAGGTGAGAGCAAAATAGGTTGAGTGGTTAAACCTAATAATTTAAGATAGTTTAGTCATGATATAACTGTAAAACAGAGTGAAGTGTCACCTTCTATACAACAAGATGATGAGGTTGTACCATATCTTAAAGTAAAATCCCCCACAGTGTGCTCTAAGTCTAAACAAGATTGTGGGATAGTGAATTTGCAAGTTGTAATCGTAGTTCTAGACCCCCCCCTGCAGTTAAACAATATAAGATCCCAAAGAAAAAGAAGAAGGTGTGAATCAGATGATAAAAGCATTGGTATCTCAAGGAGTATTGAGAGTGGGTAATTCCAAATGTAAGTCACCATTTGGCTAATAATCAAGCCGATGGCACTTATGGTTTAATTGTAGACACGTATGTGGTGAATAAGTAAATCTCATCAGATATCATAGCGCAAGTAGATGGCAATGTTAAGTACTTTCTGTATTGGATATAGTCAATGTGTTCTTTTCTATACTATGACAATCCAGATAGCTAGTATCGCTATGCTTTTACCTTTAAAAATCATCAATATCTGTTCCAGGTGTTGCTACAGGGCTTCTAATCCTCGCCAGCTAACTTTCATAAAGCAATGGCTCGAGTATTGGAACCCCTGGGGTATGGGAATAAGATTTTGCAATATATTGATGATCTGTTAAGTTCAAACAGTAACAAGGGAAGAGCATGAGCAGATACTGTGTGATATTTGTCAAACACTGGCAGATAATGGGTTAAAACTGAACACATTCAAAGGGCAGATCTCGAAGGAAAGATTTACTTTCCTAGGAGTTAATATAGATCCAGAATGTAAAACCCCACGTACAGCAAGGGTTAAAGCATTGCAGCAATTGCCAAGGCCAACGACAGTGTATCATCTACAGAAATGTTTAGGCTTTGATAAATATTAGCAGAGAATTTATATATGATATGGCAGGGATAGCAAAACCCTTATGCAATATGCTAAAATATAAAAGATAAGATCATCTGGACAGGGGAATTTGAAAAGAGTTAAATCTGTTAAAAGATGCTCTCACACAAGTGCCTGTGCTAGCTGCTCCCATTGAAACAGTACCATATATTGTTCAATGTTACGCAGGTGTCTCTTCATTAATAACAGTTTAATGCAAAGGTAGCATTAATCTTTACGAATACTGGGATATTTTTCTAAAATTATGTATCCAGTGGAAAGAGGAATGTTTTCCTGTGTAAAACTGCTCATGGCTGTATGATGGGCTTTAGAAGCAACACAACACATGGCAGGATTTGGACAGATAAATTTACAAACCCCCCAAATATCTAAAACTGTTACAAAATTGTTCTGAGTTAGGAGTATATAGCCAGTTACAAAATAAACCACCCAGGGTAGAAACCAATAAAAGCTATGTTATTCCTGATTTGATGTCAGAAGGAAATGGAAATATAATCTAGATCTCCTTTTGAGAAACAAATAATACAAGGGATTTCTAGTTTGTATGTGGAGGAACAAGATTTTATGTTGATGGATCACATCACACAGGTTATGTCATATATGACGATTAAACAAAAGAATTGCAAAGATAGACTGCCAGGCCATATGTCTGCTCAGAAAACTGAGTTAGAGTCTGTAGAGAGTTAGAGAAAGTTCTAGAAATAACAGTATATGACCCAGTGAATATAATCAGTGACAGCAGTTATGTAGTTAAAGCTTTAACACTTCACCTCCCAATATGGAGAAAAGAGGAATGGTAGATTCTCAGGATAAAGCTTTAAAACATGCAGGTATTCTTGCAGAACTGTTTAATTCTGAAAAAGAAAAAAAAAGGGTTTAACTTGTTGTTGTGAAACAGACTTGTAGATCAGGAATCAAAGGAAACTTTGTTTTAGGAGTTGTAATGTAAAATGTAATGTAAAAATGTAATGAGTGCAACTGTTAGTAAAAGACAAATAACAAATACCCTATAAGATCAGATAGAGAATGAAAGGATGTAGCTTTCAGTATAAAACGAATGGATCTAGATACTGAAACTGGCATGTACAGGGTTAAACACAATGAAACACAAACATTTGTACCTAGTGGCTTAATACAAGGGCTGATTGTATTCAATCATCGTACACAGGTCATTTGGGTACAGGACAACTGTTTAAGGTCCTGCAAAATAAATTGTATCATCCTAATTTAAAACAAAAAGTGTATAAATATTTTGCAGGTGTCTCATATGTGCTCAATTTAATCCAAGACCTAAATACTAGAAACAAAATTGCAGAGAGTTCCTTTGGCAAAAAGACCATGGTACTCTATATAAATTAATTTCTAAATTAAAATAAATAAAATAAAATAGAAATAAAAATGCTTTAAGATAAGAGTAATTGGTTAACATATTTACCAGGAGTATTAATGTCTATTCCTGCAAATCCAAACTCAAGTGTCACCTCATGAGTTAGTGACATGTAGAACCATGTAATCACTTTCCCTAATTAACCTTTTCTTCCAAGTACATTCAAAGTTACAGCAGAACAAGCTGACTAGTTGAAAGTATTACAGGAACATCTATTGTTAGATTTGAAGTTTGCTACTTCAAATGTCGTCCCTTATGGTAAACTATGTATGTTAAAGTTGTACAGCGCTACGGAATCTGATGGCGCTATATAAATAAATTAAATAAATATAAAGAAGTAACACAGGGGAATTATGCAGATATGTTTCAGCCAGGTTACAAGGCAATGGTAAAATCCTTTAAAACACCAGGTCTATGAAAAGCAAGTTGGGAAGGTCCTTATGGTCCTTATGTTGGTCTAAGAATAAAAATTAGAACAAACTGTGTTACAGGGTTAAAAAGCAAACATTGGTACAAAGTGTAATAAATCAATTCTTGTGTCTAGTGATCAATGTAAAAGAAATGTACTAAGGTATAAAATGTACTAAGGTATAAGATATGTACTAAGGTATAAGAAATGTACTAAGGTATAAGAAATTTACTAATGGATAAGAAATTTACTAATGTATAAGAATAGTAAACTGCCATCTGTTTTTCATTACAGAACTAATACTGTTTTACATGGACAAAAACCTGTATGATTTTAAATAAAAGGACAAATTGTTTGGACTTTCAAAGGACATTATGGACTTTCAAAGAGACTGTGCTTGTGGATTCGATTGGAGAGGACAGTATTTCATAGACTAAATCAAACCGATTGTGTTTTCTGGTTAATGTAAACTGTATACAATTGCACAGCATAATAACTATGATACTGTTATTATTAATGTTAGGTAAAATCAATGCCCAAGGTAAATTAATGAATTAGTGAAAAATGTAAAGGTAATTGTAACAAGAATTTTGTTCTTAGGAGTTCAGAAATGAAAGGGTTAAAATGTCTTGCTTCTTTCTCTTGGAGTGTAAAAAGCAATACAGACAACTGGAAATGGCTGTGTTAAAAGGCCTTTCCTTGTAAACTGATACTTAGATCAATATCAGAAAACAAAATTAAAATCCCATGAGTAATTGGTATAAGTTATTATGATGCAATATTTTATGCATTAAAATAAGCATCAAAGAGGGGCTTGAAAAATATTTTTTATGTACTTTAAATGTATTTAATGTGTTGATATAAATATTATAAGTTTTATTCAGATTGCTTCCAGAACACTGAAATTGAGAAGCCATACCTTGGCCTATAGAGTATTACAGACTTTCATTGTATAGGAATGGAGACCACATCTGGTTCACTTTAAGAGTGATGTTGAAGGGCTTGTTTATAGTAACCTTTGACCTAGCCTTGAAAGCTTGAATTCCTTTGAAGACTCACATTTCTACAGGCAATTATTCATTACATCATGTATATAGAAGTTCTTTGTCTTACATATCTTGCTGTCAAATATAACGTATGACTTTAATCATAGATTTCAAATGATGCTAAGTCACACCCCTTTTTCTAAGATAGCCACTTATTTTAAAGTAAGGCAATCTTATGTATACCCATAAAACTGATTGTAGTTTAGAATTTGTGGCCAATACCTTTAACATCAAAAATGGATAACAACTGGAACACTGCTATGTATTGGACAAAGACTGTTAATGACATGTTATTACCAGATGGATGATAATTGTTATGTTTGAATAAACATAAGTTAAACTGCAAGATACTTGATTCGATTGCTAAGAAAACTGATATGTGACAAACAAAGATTTAACGGAATGCCAATTTCCTACATCTTCCTTATGTAAGGCACCAGTGGAAATATTAATGGGCAAGGTTTCATGCAGTATCAATGGTTGTGAGAGTGGTCACGCATCAATAGCTTCAACAGCTAGGGGTGATAGTCTCTCCTTGATAGGTATAGTATTATCCTTGACAAATTGAACATCGAAGAAATTTCCAGCAGCACCTGAATCCATCAGGGCTTTGCATGAAAAGTTATTTTTGTCAAAGGCAACAGAAATATCAAGGAGAAATCTATTTTTATTCTTTCCATTACACCTAAGACCTGTCCCCTTAAGGTGCTTAGTTGCGGTAGTTTTCCAGACGTATGGGACCATTGTTTCTCATATGTCCCTTTCTACCGCAGTATAAAAATAGGCCTTTTCTTCATCATACTGTCTTTCTGCCTCTGACAGTCTAGTGACCCCCAACTGCATGGGTTCGGTTTCGGGTTCGGACTGTACAGAAATTTCAGGGACAATAGGTCTGGAGAAACGTAGAGCTAAAGGCATAGTCATGCGTCTGGTCTTGTTTCGAGTAGCCTCTCTGGTTCTCAATCTATTATCAATCTGCATGACAAAAGTGATAAATTCATTAAGCTTTTTGGTTAAGTCTTTGGCGGCAATCTCATCTAGCATAGTTTCAGATAGTCCCTTTTTAAATGCAGAGATGAACCCACTATTAGTCCAGTTTACATAGGAAGCTAGTGTACGAAATTATATGGCATATTCCGAGATAGACTGGTTCCCTTGTCTGATTTACATCAGGGCAGTAGAGGTGTCATCCTCTACCTAACAATTCAAATGTTTGAATTCCGTAAGGAACTCCTGTTAATTGTGTGCCACACTCCTATTACTCTCCCATAATGGATTGGCCCCATGTAAAAGCTATACCCTTTAACTGATTCATTAGGTAACCAATTTTAGCTCTGTCTGTGGGAAAAGATCCCGGTGAGGCCTCAAAATGATACTCCATTTGGTTAAGAAATCCCTGGCATTCTTGAATATTACCATCAAAATGCAGGGGGGGGGGAGTTAGGGAGATAGTAGGTGCCTTGTAGGTGGAGGTACATATGGTGGAGGTGATGCCGCAGGTTGCAGGTGCGCTGTTCGGGTAAGAAGCGTAATGAAGGTCTGGGCAAATTGATCCATGCAGTGATCATTATCCTCCAGTTTTCTTTCACAAGCAGCTATGTGCTTACACAATTCTGCAGGATCTATGGCCATGTCGTAATGTCAGGATTACAGTATGATCCAGCACGTAGAATTGTGTAACAAAGAGAACTGATAGGTAACGTATACCGGACCTTAGAATGGCCAGACTAACATACCAAAGAATAGTCAGAAATAGCTGAGGTAAAGGGATACAGAAAGAGACACAACAATAAGGAAAAGCCAGCGGTCAGGGATGCCAGAAAACAGGGAAGTCAATATCAATGCCATAGTCAAATAACCAGAAAAAACAGAATCAATAATGCGCTTGTGACAGAACCATCTGTCTGTCTAGTTTGGTGGATTTGTCTATTTTCTTCCCGTACTTGTAAATGACTGTTTCCAATATCACAGTCATACGAATGACTGTTTGCAACGAATAAAACTACCGAACGGATGGCCACCCAGAATAGAAGTGTGCTGCTGGTTAACCTTTTGATCCCAATTAGAACGTTGTGGTTAACCGCAGACACTTCTCAATTAAACCGACTTCAGGGTGGCCGTCGTTCGTATGTCGACCACGAGGCAGCGGCCATTTTAAACTGCACGAAAGCCCAGCGGTGTTCGGCTCTGATTCCATGGAACTAAAAACGGACACTCTTTCTGCCGAACACCGCTGAAACAACGGGTCGCCTGGCTGTCTCGACAAACCCGTATGAACACCGGCTGTTTGGGAGTTTTTACCGTTGACGAAAGTACTTAACCCAGATAGTCTTCCCATGGAGTCAATCGCCTGCCGAAAGACCGTAAGAACTTTGACTCCATGGCGATGGAACTATACGTATGGGATCTGAGCGCTATTCGTCAATAATGTGCCCTCAGATCCCGGCTATCTGGGGATATGTGATGTGGATGTGAAATGTACAGTTATTTTAAAGTTATGTATTTTTATGTATTTTCTGGTTTTAGATTTAAAATGGCGATGGGTCTTTGTCCTGGAGAGAATTGTATTTCTTCCCAATTATCTCCAGGGCAGAGGGGAGGGAACCATATTGCATTGTGGGAAAAGTCTGTGACTGTATGTCTGGAATGTCCTCCTGTACTTCTGTAGTTTCAGTCTTCCATTTGGTCCCCTAGGGGAGTGTCCACCAAGTGGGAAACCCGCATAAATACGGGCGGGTAGCCCACAGTAAAGCCAGATCCTGATTGACCCTCAATACGGAGCTTCTGTCTCGTTATTGGCGGGATTTATTATACGAAGAAAATGAAAAGAAATAACCTAGGGCCAAAATTTAGATATCACAAGGTAGAGGGCACAAAAAGGGGGGTAACCCCTAAATAGTGAATACCATAGAGAATAAACAAAAAAAGAAAAAAAGAAAAAAAGAAAAAAAGAAAAAGAAAAAAGAAAAAAAGAAAAAAGAAAAAGAAAAAAATGCCATTCTACCTGTGTATGATTTACTGAGAAGATTATAGGCTTAAAAAGTAACTTTTAATAAATAAATCTAAAATAAAAATATGTTAAAGAAAAATCATATGAACAACAGGAGTGGGTGGAGACTATACAGTGAGTAAAACTCTGACTACTTATACACGCTGTAAAAGTGTATACATAACACTAATGCTGAAGCAATACTGTTTTGCTATAATATAACATCAGTGTATTCCCAAGTAATAGAAGTGATACTATATTATATCAATAGCTGTAACAAGAGGGGGGGGGGGGGGATAAGACGACTGCTAAACCAGTGCTGTCAATAGTTAAAAGATTTATGGATAAGTAAATCCCTGCAAAAGGGTAATAAGCGCTCTCTTCTCAAGGGTGAGCAGCAGTTCACCAACAAGGTGTTCCCTCTACCTTGTGATAAATGGACAGATAAAATAGAAAGGTGAACAGCGCTAGAGATCAGAAATTGTACATACGTTTAGTAGAAATACTGGCCAGCGGAGTAACTTAAAAAAAAAGGAGAAACAAAGATACAAATAATGGTACAGTATGTATGAACGATATAATTCCACAAGAACAAATGGGTTATATTCACACTCACACTTTGAGGAGCTATATCAGCTCGGTGTTAAGAGCTTGGACGGAATAATCCCCGTCTATGGATTTCTTGAGGTTCCAGATCGTTGGTGAGTTTATAGGTGTAAGTATTCGTTATATGAAAAACAAGAGTAAAATACGCCACATGGTCTAGTACGTAAATATAAAATATTGTAGTAAGAGTAGATGATCCTACTTACATATACTAGAGCAACGACCTGCTCTAGTTTGGAGAATTTCAGGTGGAATAATCCCCACCTCGGGATATAGTGGACCCAGGTATAGCAGCAAAGCAGTATTAAATAGGAAGGAGGACAAAAAAAAAAAAAAAAAAAATGACTGGATAGTTTAAAAATTATATATACTTTAATACAATAAGTAAAAAGTGAATAATACACTATAAAACCAGTCCTGTATAAAAGTCCAAAATTCTTCCTCACTTGACGCGTTTCGCCGAAGCTTTCTCAAAAGTGAATGCTTGCTGCTTGGGGTCCTTGAGATTATATACCTTCTCTGATGATGAAAATCGATTCTGCTGTGCATATTTCCTCATTTCCTGTTTTCAGCAAGATAGCATAGACAGGAAGTTCTCCGGACGCCATCTTGGATGTGGGCAATTTGTGGGAAAGTTCAAAAATAGGAATCAAAGGTATACAATAACATAATAACATATTGGATCAGCTAGAAACTTGAATAATTACAGATATGGGCACACATAGGGTATATGATAGTGGAAATCGATTCTATTATGTGTATTTCCTCATTTCCGGTTTCCAGCAAGATAGCATAGACAGGAAGTTCTCCGGACGCCATCTTGGATGTGGGCAATTTGTGGGAAAATTCAAAAATAGAGATCAGAGGTATACCATAACATAATAACATATCGGATCAGCTAATAACTTAAACAATTACAGAAATGGATACACATAGAGCATATAGGTGATATAAAATATATAATAATAAATTACTTAATAGTGTCATAAACAAAACTATTCCGGCCGCCATTTAGGATGTGGGCTAATGACAGAAATTGAGCTCAAAGGATGCCATATCGGAAAAGGGCATACTTTAAATGGAAAGGGGACATGCATATACAGCTAGGGGTAATATAAATAGTATAAAAACACAGAAGTCTCTGCATGAAAAGGGTGTAAAGGAATTTATAAACACCCATTGAAAGTGGATTATAGAACATAAGTTATAAAAAATGGATTTTACAAAATGAGTTATAAAAAAAAAAAAAAAAAGGAGAGTTATAAAAAATGAACCAAATCGAATTCTATATTAAGTCCATTTGGGTGGAGGGTGTCTAAACGATAGACCCACTCCATTTCTAACTTGCCTATGTTTCTGATGGTATCGCCCCCTCTCCAATGTGGTTTATATTTAGCAATACCCAAGAATTTTAACAGGCTGGGGTCCTTGTTGTGCTGTAAAAAGTGCGCAGATACAGAGTGATTTTTGTAGCCTTTTTCAATATTACGGCAGTGTTCACTAATTCTTACTTTCAATGGCCTTATTGTTCTGCCAACGTATTGTAGTCCACATGGACACTCTAACATGTAGATTACGTTATTACTATTGCATGTTAAAATTTCATTAATGTTAAAGAGCTTTTTGTTTCTGTTAGACTTAAACTCTGATGTGCATTTTTCCATTTTGTGTGCTTTTCTACATGATATTGTTACATCTAAAAAAACCTTTATTAATAGTTAAAAAATTGTTTTTTGTATGTTTTGATTTCTAGTGAAATTATTTGTGAGTTGTAGTTTTAGATTAGGTGCACCTCTGTATATTATAGTGGGTTTATCTGGTAGGGCTTTACTTAGTATTGGATCCTCTTTAAGTAGATGCCAATTTTTGTTAATAATCTTTTTGATATGTTTGTTTTTGTTATTATAGTCGAATATCAGAGGAAGGGTGAATCTGTTGGTTTGAGGGTCCTTAGGTGGTTTTTGAAGCAATAGTGATTCCCTCTGTGTCTCATCTATTGATATTATAGTTTTGTCTATTGTTTTGGGGTTGTAGCCTTTTTGTATGAACTTTTGTTTCATGTTAGTTGCTTGAGTGTGGAATACTGATGCTTCTGAACAGTTTCTTTTCAGTCTAAGAAATTGGCTTTTGGGTATTCCATTAAGCCATATGGGGTTGTGGCAGCTGTCATAGCTGATAAAGGTGTTAGTATGTACTTCCTTAAAATGTGTTTTAGTGCAAAGTGTGTTCTCTTTAACATAAAGTTCTAAATCTAAAAAGGTTACTGTATGGTTACTAAAATTGGAAGTTAAAATTATACCTTCATTATTCTGGTTTAAGTAATTTATGAAGGATTCTGCTGAAGACATGGGTCCTTCCCATATAAAGAGGAGATCATCGATATAGCGATGATATGAGACCAGGTTTGCGCACCAGCCATGTCCCTCCCATATCCATCTATTTTCCCATTCCGTCATGAATAGGTTGGCATAGCTGGGCGCAAACCTGGTCCCCATGGCTGTCCCTGTTATCTGAAGGTAAAAAGCGTCTGCAAACCAGAAATAGTTGTGGTGTAAAATAAGATCAATTCCCTTTAAAATAAATTCGATTTGAGCAGAATCCATATCTTTATGTTTTTCTAAAATTGATTTAACCGCTGAGATCCCTTTTTCATGTGGGATGATTGTATATAGTGATTTTACATCGCTAGTAATGAGAATGTAATTTTCTTTCCAGGTAATATTATTTAGTGTGTTAAGGAGATCTATGGTGTCTTTTTTTTTTTTTTTTTTTTTTGGTATTCAGTGTTCATTTATTTTTTTCCTCGATGGTCAGTGTTTATTAGATGTAAAAAAGAAGAAGAAAATAACCTATGTCGTATACTGCACAGAATCCATTACAATCTTTAAAATAAATTTAGATACATGAAATTTGAGAAATCAGTCTATCCTTCTTTGCTATGGATTTGTGCATGTGAACCCGGAGACCTCTTGGAGTGTCATCCCATTTGTGACTCCTGTTATAGTTCCAAGAAACGAAGAAAGAAGAGAAAGTGAAGAACTTGATGGAGATCAGACACAAAGAGTGGAAAAATAAGCGATTTCTTTACTTTTACCCAAGATTTTTCTTCATATAACATACTGTATAATATGATAACATTGCCATCCGTTACTGAATAAAATATGAAACATTTCAAAACATTGACAACCTATAATGTATTTATAGATGGAGGAATAACCATACATTGCCGGAATGTAGCACAGCTGAGTAAAATGTGAACCGTATCACTTGACATTTTTCTTCTCTGTATAATAGGGTTTCTTCAGCTGAGTACAGTGGTTTTTTTTTTTTTTTTTTTTTTTTTTTTTTTGAATTCTTTATTTTTGGAAGCGCAATGTTAAGTACAGATACAAGATAAGACATATGCATTTCACAAGAAGTGTAGTCACAGGTATATGCGGAGAAGGTCAAGAGGTTGTGCGCTCTTTTTTTTTTGTATGGTACGTAAGTAAGATTATACATGCAGAGAAACAAAACAAAAAACAAATGTCGCTGAGTAGTCGATTAGTACAGGATAAAATAAGTGTTGCGCTAAGTGCATGCCTAGCGTGTGTAGTACGAAGTTGTAATGTTATGCTATATGGTGTATAATTAAACAAACATGCTAAGCATATTGTAAAGTTCACACACATTAGGTAATAGCATTAGTATTTGCACGTTGTTAGAATATTAGCCAGCTGAGTTAGACGATTATACTGTCAGCGGAGACATAGTTAAAACAACTGAGAACAAGCAACGCTTAACAAATATAGATTAACCACAGGAATAACATTAAGATGCCCTCATGTTTCAGGGTTATGGTATGGTGAGGCTCTGACACGTCAAGGTACATAACATGAGTACATATGTTAAAATAGGCAGCTGATCACTAGCTATACATGCCAAGCAAGTCTGCTAACAGGTAGGTACGAGCGAATGAATAGCATAAGTTATGGTTACATGTAACATCGGAATATTCATGCTTATATTGCGTATGATCATGCTAGGGAGTAGAATTCAGAGTGGTGAGAGAGATGGGAAGTTTCATGAGGCTTACACATTGTATATGCATTTCGTGTCGTTATTCTAGGAAGGTAATACAATGCAAATCATGCTAGATTAAATGCTTGATGGGAAGTGTTGTGAGAGAAACCAGGGCTTAAACATATTAACTTTTGTTCTAGCATAGACTGATGATAGAGTCCTTGTAAACTATGCTTATCTGTATGGGAGATAGTCCTCAGCAGTCCAAGGTTGGTTATGGAGGGCCGGAGCAGCATGCTGCAGTGTCGCTCAGCAGTCACTGGGTTCCGTAGCTTGGTGCTTGAGGGAGTGGGATAGTCTTTTCACTGCCGTTGGTCCTGAGGACTTCTCCTCTGCTTGCCGCAGTGAGTTAATTGCCGCCGACCTCTTCCATTTCCGCCTTCCAATCCCTGCACAGAGCATGTTACTCCGGTGTGTGAGCCAGCTTGTTTGCACGAGACTGCGTGGTGAGTACCGCCGCCATCTTAGACTTGTGGAGTGTTGTAGTGTTCTCCAGCTCGTGACTCCCCAACAGGGCCTGCATGTGTAGTGACAGGCTTGTGGGGTTGCTGTCTCTTCGTGGTCAGCCAACACGTCCCAGGGGCAGGTTTCTGTAGTGGTCTGATGGCATTAGGTGGCTGCTTCTGCGGCAGGCGCCATTTTGCTAGCAGGTCGCACATGTGGCTGGCGTGCGGCAGCCATCTTGGCAGGTTGCCCCTGGAGAGTGTGCCGCAGCAAAGTGGTAGCTAGCAGCCCAGCTTGGCATAACAGTGGGTGTTTGTGTAGACCGGGATGACCCCCCCGGTCCAGAGGGGGGGGGGGGGGCGCCAGACGCCGGCCGGAGACCCGGGAGAGCGGCCGTCTCGTCCCGGCTCAAGCTCCATCACGCCTCGGGCCTTCTTCGGTTCACTGTAGGTGTCGGGCAGAGTCTGGAAGGGTGTCGCTTCATAGCCCATAATCTGGGGAGCATTATGGTCTGTGTATCGGGTGGTTGGGGAGTTTTAGCCTCCAGTTTGTGCCGATTTTCGGGCTCCAAAGCGGGAGCTCAGACTGAACACGTCTGATCCCGTCGGCGGTCCGGCCCCGCCCCCCCTATGGTGTCTTTTAAGTAGGATTTGCTTAATTTCACATATGGCTGGAGCATAATGTCAATATATTCTGAAAGATTTGCCAGAATTGAATCTATGCCGGAGACGATAGGCCTTCCGGGTGGGTTGATGGGGTCTTTGTGGATCTTAGGTAGAAAATATATTACAGGGATCTTAGGGTATAGTGTATTAATATAATCAAATTCTTTTGAGGTCAGAATCCCCTTCTCTTTACCCTCTCTTAGAAGATTTGTTAGTAAGATCTTAATATCACTTGTGGGATCTTTTTTTAATTTAGTGTACGTTTGTGGGTCATTGAGTTGTTAATAGGCTTCAGTCTCATACATCTCCTTTGATAGAATAACTAGTCCACCCCCCTTGTCAGCCGGTTTTATTACAATGGATTCATCTTCTTTTAAAAGTTTAATGGCTTCCCTTTCTTTTTTATTTAAATTGGATTTATCATATTTATGGTTAGTTTCTAGTTTACCAAGTTCTCTATTTACCTTCTTTTCAAAAATTTCTAATGCCCCAGATTTGTAATAGGATGGATAAAAAGTTGATCTTTTTTTTAAAAGACTATTTTTATAAATATTTGTATTTGAATCAATTTCAGTTGTAATTTTATTTTCATCTGAGTTTTTAGATGCATAAAATCTTTTCAGAGTCGCATTTCTTATAAATTTATTTACATCAATAAAAGCCTGAAAGCTGTTAAAAGTTTTAGTTGGTGCGTATTTAAGTCCCTTTTTTAAAACATTTATTTGTATGCCGGTTAGTACTTTATTAGACAAGTTGAAGATGCCGTGATTGCTTGTTTTTTCATCTATATTTAAAATCGGTCTGCTCTGACTTTTTTTATTGCGGTCATGTTTTCTTCCTGCTCTTCTTCCTCTAGGGATCTTTTCTGGCCTATGATGGGAGTGAAGGGAAGATGGTTTGTACGTAATTCTTGGTTTATGGGGATCTCTAAAAAAGACGTCTCGTCTAGGTGTTCGGAAAAAGATAAAGTATGGTACCTATTATTTCTTAGTACGTCAGTGGGCGATCTAGAGCGGCTTCTCTCGTTTTTTTTATATGTTTTAGTATTGACTTTTTCCCATCTGTAGTTCTCTTTGTCAATTTTTCTCTTTGGGGATGTTGGTCTGTAAGCATATCTGTGAGTTTTTGGTCTTACTATTTGGGGTGATTTTTCCCTTGATTTTGATCTGTATCGTTTACTTTCAGTTTTGTTGGTTGTGGTTTTTGTGTAGATTTTTTCTTTTTGAAATTTGCCTTGTTTTGGTATATTGTCAGCTCTTGCTTTATTAGCATATGTGTCAAAGGTTTTGGGGGATCTTGTGTATTGGTGTATAGGGGAGTGCTTTTTGGCTTTGTAATGATTAAAGTGCATAGGTTCGTGGTATGATCGAAGTCTCTGTCTGTGAAAATTACTTTTAACAGGTGAATATGTGGGTTTGTGCATGTCGTACTGGTGATGATTTCTTATGTGTGTATTATTTCCGTTGTTGTAACGTTTCTTTGTGTTATAGGTCCTAACTTGATTGTGTGTGTAATCATATACATCTCTATTATATTTACTTATCTTAAATTTAAAGTAAATCCCTACATGATAGTACAACTAACGACATGGGTTAGCTCCACATACAATAATTGATAATGTTCTATGTTGCTTAACCTCTGAAAGATCCAAGATAATGGTTCAGCTCAGACAGATTTCTGACAGACGGCGATTAGCCAGTTAAATATCACAAAAGCTGCCTAGATCATAGCAGCGTATTGATAATAAATTAAGGTTGCTGTCAAGCAGTAAAGTGTAAAATAAGGGGTTGCTGACCTGGCTCCGTTTTTTTTTGTATGTGGAGCTAACCCATGTCGTTAGTTGTACTATCATGTAGGGATTTACTTATCCATAAATCTTTTAACTATTGACAGCACTGGTTTAGCAGTCGTCTTATCTCCCCCCTCTTGTTACAGCTATTAGTGATATATAATATAGTATCACTTCTATTACTTGGGAATACACTGATGTTATATTATAGCAAAACAGTATTGCTTCAGCATTAGTGTTATGTATACACTTTTACAGCGTGTATAAGTAGTCAGAGTTTTACTCACTGTATAGTCTCCACCCACTCCTGTTGTTCATACGATTTTTCTTTAACATATTTTTATTTTAGATTTATTTATTAAAAGTTACTTTTTAAGCCTACAGGGAGTGCAGAATTATTAGGCAAATGAGTATTTTGACCACATCATCCTCTTTATGCATGTTGTCTTACTCCAAGCTGTATAGGCTCGAAAGCCTACTACCAATTAAGCATATTAGGTGATGTGCATCTCTGTAATGAGAAGGGGTGTGGTCTAATGACATCAACACCCTATATCAGGTGTGCATAATTATTAGGCAACTTCCTTTCCTTTGGCAAAATGGGTCAAAAGAAGGACTTGACAGGCTCAGAAAAGTCAAAAATAGTGAGATATCTTGCAGAGGGATGCAGCACTCTTAAAATTGCGAAGCTTCTGAAGCGTGATCATCGAACAATCAAGCGTTTCATTCAAAATAGTCAACAGGGTCGCAAGAAGTGTGTGGAGAAACCAAGGCGCAAAATAACTGCCCATGAACTGAGAAAAGTCAAGCGTGCAGCTGCCAAGATGCCACTTGCCACCAGTTTGGCCATATTTCAGAGCTGCAACATCACTGGAGTGCCCAAAAGCACAAGGTGTGCAATTCTCAGAGACATGGCCAAGGTAAGAAAGGCTGAAAGACGACCACCACTGAACAAGACAAACAAGCTGAAACGTCAAGACTGGGCCAAGAAATATCTCAAGACTGATTTTTCTAAGGTTTTATGGACTGATGAAATGAGAGTGAGTCTTGATGGGCCAGATGGATGGGCCCGTGGCTGGATTGGTAAAGGGCAGAGAGCTCCAGTCCGACTCAGGCACCAGCAAGGTGGAGGTGGAGTACTGGTTTGGGCTGGTATCATCAAAGATGAGCTTGTGGGGCCTTTTCGGGTTGAGGATGGAGTCAAGCTCAACTCCCAGTCCTACTGCCAGTTTCTGGAAGACACCTTCTTCAAGCAGTGGTACAGGAAGAAGTCTGCATCCTTCAAGAAAAACATGGTTTTCATGCAGGACAATGCTCCATCACACGCGTCCAAGTACTCCACAGCGTGGCTGGCAAGAAAGGGTATAAAAGAAGAAAATCTAATGACATGGCCTCCTTGTTCACCTGATCTGAACCCCATTGAGAACCTGTGGTCCATCATCAAATGTGAGATTTACAAGAAGGGAAAACAGTACACCTCTCTGAACAGTGTCTGGGAGGCTGTGGTTGCTGCTGCACGCAATGTTGATGGTGAACAGATCAAAACACTGACAGAATCCATGGATGGCAGGCTTTTGAGTGTCCTTGCAAAGAAAGGTGGCTATATTGGTCACTGATTTGTTTTTGTTATGTTTTTGAATGTCAGAAATGTATATTTGTGAATGTTGAGATGTTATATTGGTTTCACTGGTAAAAATAAATAATTGAAATGGGTATATATTTGTTTTTTGTTAAGTTGCCTAATAATTATGCACAGTAATAGTCACCTGCACACACAGATATCCCCCTAAAATAGCTATAACTAAAAACAAACTAAAAACTACTTCCAAAAATATTCAGCTTTGATATTAATGAGTTTTTTGGGTTCATTGAGAACATGGTTGTTGTTCAATAATAAAATTAATCCTCAAAAATACAACTTGCCTAATAATTCTGCACTCCCTGTATAATCTTCTCAGTAAATCATACACAGGTAGAATGGCATTTTTTTCTTTTTTTGTTTATTCTCTAGGATTTATTATTTACGCTTAGAGACTGCTTATTGGAAACGTATGCCACTTGGTGGATGTCGTGGTTCGGCTATTAGCGGCAGTTCATGGAGTTCTGTTCGGGAACTGGAGTCCCTTCACGGATCCCATTCGGGAGATTACCGTTTCCCCTTGTTATGGTTCGTGGATTACAATTTATACGAACGGAGAATTGATATGGTGAGAGGGGAAGGTGATCTAAACGGCGCTTTTGCTTACAGACACTGAGGGTGTCTTAACAGCGCTCTTGAACAACAACAAGGGAAACCACGACAGGGCACAGAGCAAGAGGAGAACTGGGCCTAAATACACCGCCTGTGGATCTGATTGGTTATAACCGGCATTTGATCCCATTTGATTCCTATTTGCATGTTTGCTGCTCAGCACAAACCCTTCTGTGGATTGATTGCTGCTCAGCACAAACCCTCCTGTGGATTGATTGCTGCTCGCCACACTTTTCCTGTCAGGACAGTAAATGCCATTAATCACATTTTTATGTGCAGATGAATACATGATTGCTGCCCAAAGATACGCTATTACTTAAATGCTACCACAGGGTAGGGTGGTGGTTCATCAGAGCAGACATGCCACGCGACGTCCACTACTACCACATTAAAAAGGCAATCATGGATGGGGGCGTGGCCAACTGCCGACCGGAGCAGCCGCATGTAACGATCGCTCCGTGATCCGCCGTGCCTAAAGCAACGATAAGCCGTCTGGTGAGCTCAAAAAAACTATTCCCAGGGAGCGGACACTGCTGTGGACACACATGGCACCCCCAAGACAGACCAAACTGACCGATCCGGTGCGGCAATCTGGAAAAAGCCGCATGCGGCAAATCCAAGATGGCGGCGGGTCCGCGCCACATTCACCGTGCTCGGAGGGAATACCTGACCCAGAAGACTGCACTATCGCTCCAGAAGACGCCCCAGTAACAAATAAAAGCCTGCACACTATGATGCAGGATCTGAAAGGATCCCTGAGAGCGGATCTCCGCCAAATAGCGGATGACTTACGCAGCGACATCCAGGAACTGGGGGGAAGGACAAACCAACTAGAGGCTAAAACTGACGAACTTTGCTTGGCACACAATGACCTTGTAGACAAATTACAGAAAATGGAGGAAGAACAGACCGCCATGCGCCTTAAACTTGCAGACATGGAGGATAGGGCGAGGAGGAACAATCTACGCTTCAGGGGAGTAGCTGACAACATCCCGCAAGAGGCCCTGGCGCATTATATAAAGACCATGTGCGCGGCTCTAGTCCCCCACTTGAAAGAAGAAGCCTGGCTGCTTGATAGGGTTCACCGCCTCCCACGACCCGCAAGATTTACAGCTGACACCCCTAAAGATATAGTGGCCCGATTTCATTATTATGGCTCCAAAGAAGAATTACTTAAAACAACGAGAAAACTCGCTACCCTGCCAGAACCTTACCAGGGGATCAGTGTGTATGCTGACCTTTCGGCAACTACCATGGCGCGCAGACGGGAATTTATTGATGTTACTAAAACTCTGAGGAACCACAATATACCTTACCGATGGGGATACCCGACGAAGCTTCTTAAATGGCATGGAGGGAAATCGGTGGTGGCCCTGGAACCTGAGGTGGGACTAGCCAAACTAAAAGAATGGGGCCTACATCACGCCATGGGACAGTCACCTAAACAGAAGCCCCCACTACCGAGAAGAATGAGGCCTGAATGGACTCTCGCAGGCTCCCCGGCGAAACTGAATTGAATTGGATACTCTATCTTCCACGGACTGATGACTATCCTTGACTACGCACATCTTCAAGGATCACTTGAGTATCGCATTGCTCTTATTGTCACCAGAATATTATATGCTAATTTTCCGTTTCTTATACTCTGTAGCAATTAGGTCTTTAATGGCTCAATAACTGTTAGAGATGTGATATTGGATAGGAACCCCAGGGTAAATGTTCATTCAATAGATCCCCTGTGACCCTCACAAGTCATGTTTTCAGGGCCCAACACGCTACTCTAAGGAGGTACTTACAAACCACTAGTCACATTCGTCTTACCCGCATATGGCCTCGATGCCGACGGGAAGGCCGCAAATTTGGGCGACTCACTTTACTGCCCCTACAAACCTACTTCAGGTGGAGGTCTCTAATACAAGACACAGATATACACCCGTACTGAACCGAATAGCATTCGAGGGGCCTATATAGCAATATATATTGCATCAATGTCCTGAGTCACATAATAAAGAGAATATACCCCGAGGTATACCCCCTTATAAACTTAGGCCCTCACGACAAAAGGCCATACAAGATCATCGACTAGGCCCCACGAGCAGCGAGGTCTCCAGACCCAGATGTATCACACTACAAAATGTCATCACCCAGGGACATCTCTGCCCTGTCCACATATCTCTATTTTGCGTTTCACCATAGGAATAGGATGCAATGCATGCATGTTTGAAATGTATATTCCTTTATCTGATATATGGTTATCTGCCGCTACTTTAAATGTCCAGACGACTCAAACGATAAGAGAGGGCACATAACGGCGGAATACCCGCCACCCTACCCAGACCAGATAATGTGTAGTGTGTTTAGACACACACGCCCTGGTCTCTTTCTTTGCACTAACGGCAAAGGAGTTCTGTATAAAGTTCACTGTATATATTGTTCATATTGTTTGTTATGTTTAATATGTTTACCCTTTTCTCGTATGCTAAACCGTACTATGAACCGAAAGGTTGACGATAGCTTCCCGAATATGTACTTGGTACCACGTAACACTCACAGCGGGCAGGTGCCAGGCATTCACCTACAATTCCATAGGATAGGTATTCACCATATAGGGACACAACCCTCCCAGCTGGGATCTGTTACCAAATTATTCCAAATATGTATGCACAAGACGATTAATCCTTCCCGTACAAATGGCATCATTTAAAGTCCTTTCTCTTAATGTAAAAGGCCTAAATAGTCCCCATAAACGGCGTCTCGCAATTCAAGAAATGTCAAAATCTAATGCAGCGATTGCCTGTTTACAAGAAACCCACTTCTGCTCACGTAAACCACCGAAACTATATTCGAGACAGTACCCCCAAACATTCCATGCATACTCCCCGAGCAAATCTAAAGGAGTATCCATATCATTCCACACAGACTGGGTTTTCCAGGTAATTAAACAACATGCCGACCCCTTGGGCAGATTATTAATTCTGGTGGGATCATTGAATGGCTTTCTGGTTACGGTGGTGTCCCTATACGCACCGAACGAAAACCAAATTGCCTTCACTCGCAAAGCTTTGAAAAAAATAGCGTCATTAAAACAAGGCCATGTTATTATTTGTGGCGACTTTAACTGTGCACCGAACCCCGAATTAGATTTGAAGAGAGCACAAAATAAACCCCCCACAGCGATATCTCGCACTAATGGTAGCCTTCTCTCCAATTTGCTTTTTGAACACAATTTATACGACACATGGCGCTCCACCTATCCCACAGAAAAAGACTATACTTATTTTTCCCCCGTTCACATGACATATTCACGCATAGACCTTTGCCTCGTAGATACTAGAACCCTACCGAATATACTAGATGTCTCCATAGGAATGCGGACATGGTCGGACCATGCCCCAGTTGTGATAACATTTGCGGCTCTATATCCAGCAAGGGGACGAGGGAAGTGGATACTTAATGAAGGGCTGTTAGATAGGGATCAAGTGCTGAAAGTTATCACTAGGGAGGCAACCGACTACTTCAAGGAAAATACCTCAGACGAGATACCGATCAGCACACTGTGGGTCGCCCACAAGGCGGTGATTAGAGGGGTGCTAATCAGGGAGGGAGCAAAACACAAAAAACACCAGACGGAATTACACCTTTCGATCATGAAAGAATACACAGAGTTAGAAGCACAAAATAAATTAAAACCATCCAAATCCCTCTCCAAACGAATAGGGGTTCTACAGAAAGAGCTGGACTCTATATCTTTAAACACGACAGAACGATGGATGAGGTCCCTGAAACTGAAATATTATACACAGGGAAATAAAGCGGGTAGACTCTTGGCAAACAAAATTAAAACCAAACACCTCCAATCTAAAATCCCATATATCAACTCACCTTCTAAAGGTAAATTATATAACCCAGAAGATATTGTCAATGAACTAGCGCGATATTACCATAACCTTTACAACCTAAAAAATGACCATAACTCACCACACCCATCCCTAAATGATATACAAGATTTTTTAGAAACCACCACTCTACCCCATCTAGATCCCAGAAAGAGCAGCGCATTAGATTCCCCCTTCACAGAAGACGAAATAAGACGAGCAATATACTCTCTACCAAAACATAAAGCCCCTGGTCCGGACGGACTATCCAATTATTATTATCATAAACTGGAACCGACCCTTACGCCAGTCCTGACTGTGCTCTATAACGACATAAAAAGCACGGGCTATATGCCTAAAGAGATGCTGGAAGCTCATGTTGTAACTCTCCCCAAGCCAGGCAAACCGCCCACGGTAAGCGAAAATCTCAGACCAATATCGCTACTAAACGCAGACACAAAATTGTATGCCAAACTTTGGGCGACAAGGATCAAACCTCTCCTGGTAGAGTTAGTATCGGAAGAACAAGCTGGTTTTGTGCCAGGCAGACAGGCAGGAGATAACACGAGACACTTCCTAAACCTGATTCATTGGGCAAGGACTAGCAAGCAGGGGGGTGCCGTTCTGGCGCTCGACGCTGAAAAAGCGTTCGACCGTCTGAACTGGGACTATATGACACTAACACTCACGAAAATGGGGTTCTCTCCCTCCACCCTGGGGGGTATTATGGCCCTCTATCGGGCCCCATCAGCAAGAGTCTTCAACTCTGGTTTCTTATCCAAGTCGTTTGACATCAGCAACGGCACCCGCCAGGGCTGCCCGCTCTCACCCCTCCTGTTCATCCTGAGCCTAGAACCGGTCATAAACCGCATTAAAACCCACCCAGGAATCAAGGGCCTAGACACACCAGCTGGAGTTCAGAAAATTGCACTATTTGCGGACGATGTCCTACTTTATCTGACACAACCACACACCTCCATCCCGAACTTGATGGACCTTCTGTCTCAATATGGGGAGGTCTCCTATTACAAAAACAACCTTAAGAAAACTCAGGCACTACCCATAGGCCTACCCCCACAGATGGTACAAACCCTAAAAGCTTCACACCCTTTTGACTGGAGATCAACATCTCTTAAATACCTAGGCATAAAATTGGCAAAATCTGACTCACTATTAGTGCAGGAAAATTATATATCTATGATCCACAAACTGCAGGCACAACTAGATTCCTGGCAGAAACTGGAGGTGTCATGGTTAGGTAGAATACACACCACGAAAATGATGGCACTGCCACATGTACTATACCTCTTTCGAACGCTACCGATAAAATTACCAGATAAAATCCTGAAGAGATTCCAGTCGATCTTTAATGCATACATCTGGAAAAAAAAAACCCCAAGGATAACAAGACGCCTCACATGGCAATCCCCTCTAAAGGGAGGTCTGGGAATTCCAGACGTGAAATCTTACTATAAGGCAGCACTTCTAGCGCAAGGACTGGAGGTCCTGTCTAATCCCAAACCCCCGGTATGGCTGCGCCTAGAAAATGCATGTTTACACCCACACAACCTTGCACAGATACTTCAGACGCACACAACATGGGACACAAAACAAAGCAAACCTCTGACGAATACACGCTTTTTAATAAATAGCTGGTCAAGATGGGCCACCACCCTCACCGGTGCAGAAAATCTTATATTTTATGCCCCTACGAGCGCTCTTGCAGCACTATCACATAATATACCTATGACATCCTGGATTCAAAATGGGATCTCACGTATCCACCAATTGTTCACTCCACAAGGCCTTAAGACCTTCCCAGAACTACAAACAGAGTTTAACCTACCGGCTAAAGACCTTTTCACCTACATAAGAGTTAAACATATAATACATACACATAAAATACAGCCCACAGACGAATCCCAGCTCACTATCTTCGGACGACACTGTATAGGCAAGGGCACAAAAATCAAACCACTTTCCCTATGCTACACCGCCATTAACGGAGCAGACCCACTGACCAAACACAAGTACATGGATCAATGGGAAACAGAACTTAATATCTCTATCCCTATCCCGTTATGGCTCCAAGCTATCCAAATAACCAAAGCTTCCTCACACAGTCTCTCTCACTGGGAGGCGTACTGCAAGCTCATGATGAGATGGTACTTGGTCCCATGCCGATTAGCACATATGTATCAAGGTGTCTCAAATAAGTGCTGGAGATGTGGCCTTCATGTAGGCACCCTCAGACATATATTCTGGGACTGCCCTACATTGGGGCCGTATTGGCAACAGATAAGAAAGGCCCTTAACAAGCTCATGACGGTACCAATACCCTTTGCTCCAGACTGCTACTTACTTCATCTCTCCCCAACTGTCTTCTCACAACCACAAAAAGTAGTTGCCATTCATATCTTGATGGCAGCTAAGACTAGTATAGCGAGTCATTGGAAAGGCACCAACGCACCTTCCTTCACGGAAGTATGGAACAGGGTAGACACCACATATGAATACGAACTTCTGGCGCATAGGCTTAATGGGCGAGAGGAGTTACACGCAACAAAATGGGCCAGCTGGACTGCTAATAGAACAATCCTAAAACCAATATGCCAGACTTAAGACCAATCAGTTAGGAAACGCATAATCACTTGGACCATATGGAATAACTGAGTCTAGTACTCTTCCTAAAGACTACACATCCCCGCAGCTGTATACGCCAAAACATTGACATAAGCTATCCCACTGGCCTGCCGAATGTAGGCCACTACTTAATACTTCCGAGGACATATGTGGCTCTCCTACGCATAGTACAAATAGCATTGTTTCTTTTCTTTCCCTGGTTACTCTCCCCCCCCCATTACCTTCCCATCCCACCCAACCCAGTCACACTGTGTCCACATCTATGAGACATAATACAGGTTCAGATGACGGAGTATATGGGGTAATCAGTGGATTAGGCCGGACCAGCCTGGGCACAGGTTAAGGAGGAATTTAACAGGCCACCAGAATAAGTAACTATACCCCTGCAACTCTGAAGGTTTTTAACATGCCGTCCTACAAGCTACTTGAGCTGGGTTATGGCCGATGTAGCTCCCCCTCCAATAATTAACTAAGAGTAAATAATAAATAATACATAATGCATGATACAAGAACTATGTAAAGGTTTCATTAATTCGTAACAGAAACAAATACGAAGTGAACAATGATAAAGTACATTGTAGTCGGTAACAACTCATGAATCCGTTAGACCAACTTGTCACTCTATTTAATTGTTATTCCGTTTAATGTATAAACTGTCAGGTGAAGACCGACTGAAATCCTGTACACCTGTATATACTTGTTCACAATCTATCAATTGTCATATATACCTTGTATAACGTGTATGTACTGGATATTCCCTTCCCTTACTCTTCTCTTCTGTATCCCATTTGTCTTTTTGATATATATGAAAAACTTGAATAAAAAGTATACATTGAAAAAAAAAAAAAAAGGCAATCATGAAAGCCAGCAGACAAAAGTCTAACCTACCACTTCAGCACCAAGGTACCATGATCTTCGCAGACATCTCAGCATCCATCCTTAACCCCTTAAGGACCAAACTTCTGGAATAAAAGGGAATCATGACGTGTCACACACGTCATGTGTCCTCAAGGGGTTAAACAGTGAAAGACAACACAAGATGCACTACAGGTGGGGATACCCTTTCAAGCTCTTGATCCCACATGAAGGCAAAACAGTCATCCTGACCACAGAAGCTAGCCTAAAAGCCTTATGGGACTGCCTCCATCAAGCTATGATTTAGCTTTCAAGCAGTGGGAACTCCATTTCACATGCCAGACACTCAGTTTAAACCTGAGATTATGACTTACTAACTAGGCACCACAAGTTAAGATATCTTGATGTCACTTGTGGGATCTTTTTTTAATTTGGTGTACGTTAGTGGGTCATTGAGCCACTAACGTACACCAAATTAAAAAAAAGATCCCACAAGTGACATCAAGATCCTATTAATGAATCTTTTAAGAGAGGGTAAAGAGAAGGGGATCCTTACCCCAAAAGAATTTGATTATATCAATACACTATACCCTAAGATCCCTGTAATATATTTCCTCCCAAAGATCCACAAAGACCCCATTAATCCACCCGGAAGGCCCATTGTCTCCGGCATAGATTCAATCCTGGCAAATCTTTCAGAATATATTGACATCATGCTCCAGCCTTATGTGAAATTAAGCAAATCTTATTTAAAAGACACCATAGATCTCCTAAATACACTAAAAAATATCACCTGGAAAGAAAATTACATTCTTATCACTAGTGATGTAAAATCACTATACACAATTATCCCACATGTAAAAGGGATCTCAGCGGTTACATCAATTTTAGAAAAATACAAAGATATGGACTCCGCTCGAATTGAATTCATTTTAAAGGGTATTGATCTTATTTTACACCACAATTACTTTTGGTTTGCAGATGCTTTTTATCTCCAGATAACAGGGACAGCCATGGGGACCAGGTTTGCGCCCAGCTATGCCAACCTATTCATAACGGAATGGGAAAACAGATGGATATGGGAGGGGCATGACTGGTGCGCAAACCTGGTCTCATATCATCACTACATTGAGGATCTCCTTTTTATATGGGAAGGTACTATGTCCTCGGCGGAATCCTTCATGAATTATTTAAATCAGAACAATGAAGGCATCATTTTAACTTCAAATTTTAGTAAACAAACAGTTACCTTTTTAGATTTAGAACTTTATATTAAAGAGAACACACTTTGCACGAAAACACATTTTAAGGAAGTACATACCAACACTTTTATCAGCTATGACAGTTGTCACAACCCTATATGGCTTAATGGAATACCCAAAAGCCAATTCCTTAGACTCAAAAGAAACTGCTCAGAAGCATCAGTATTCCATACTCAAGCAACAAACATGAAACAAAAGTTCATACAAAAAGGCTACAACCCCAAAACAATAGACAAAACCATAACCTCAATAGATGAGACAAAGAGAGAATCACTATTACTCCAGAAACCACCTAAGGACCCCCAGACTAATAGATTTACCCTCCCCCTTGACTATAATAACAAAAACAAACATATCAAAAAAATTATCAACAAAAATTGGCATTTACTCAAAGAGGATCCAATATTAAGCAAACCCCTACCAGATAAACCCACCATAATATATAGGGGTGCACCTAACCTGAAACTACAACTTACCAAAAATTTCACCAGGAATCAAAACATAAAAAAAAAAAAAAAAATTTTAACTATCAACAAAGGTTTTTTTTGATGTAATACTTGTATATCATGTAGAAAAACACACAAAATGGAAAAATGTACATCAGAGTTCAAGTCTAACAGAAACAAAAAACTTTTTAATATCAATGAAATTTTAACATGTAATAGCAATAACGTAATCTACATGTTAGAGTGTCCATGTGGACTACAATATGTCGGCAGAACAATAAGACCCTTAAAAGTAAGAATTAGTGAACACTGTCGGAATATTGAAAAAGGTTACAAAAATCATTCTGTATCTGCACACTTTTTACAGCATAACAAAGACCCTAGCCTATTAAAATTCTTGGGCATTGCTAAATATAAACCACATTGGAGAGGGGGCGATATCATTAGAAATATAGGAAAGCTAGAAATGGAGTGGGTCTATCGCTTAGATACCCTCCACCCAAATGGGCTTAATATAGAATTTGACTTGGTTCATTTTTTATAATTAATTTTTTTATAATTCATTTTTCTTAATATCCATCTTTTAATTCATTTCTATAATCCATTTCTAATTAAGATGCTTATAAATTCATTTAAATCCTTTTATATTGTAGGTTTTATTCCCCTTAGTTGTATATATATATGTTTCTTTTGCATTAAAAGTATGCTCCTTTGGATATAGCAACCTCTGAGCTCATTTCTTGTTACTAGCCCACATCCAAAATGTCGGCCGGAACAGTTCCGTTTAAGACACTACCAAGTAATTAATAAATTATATTTCTATGTTACCGATATACTCTATGTATGCCCATATCTGTAATTATTTAAGTTATTACCTGATTCAATGTATTACTGTGTCATTCTACTCCTCTGATCTCTATTTCAAACTTTCCCACAAATCGTCCACACTCAAAATGGCGCCCGGAGAACTTCCGCCTATGCTACCTTGCCGAAAACCGGAAATGACGAAATATACACAGCGGAATCGATTTACAACATCAGAGGAGGTATATAATCTCAAGGACCCCAAGCAGCAAGCATTCACTTTTGAAAAAGCTTCGGCGAAACGCGTCAAGTGAGGAAGAACTTTGGACTTTTTTATAGGACTGGTTTTATAGTTTGTTATTCACTTTTTACTAATTGTATTATAGTATATATATTTTTACATATCCAGTCATTTCTCTTGTCTTCCTTCCTATTTAATACTGCTTTTTCTGCTATACCTGGGTCCATTATATCCCAAGGTGGGGATTGTTCCACCTGAAACCCTTCAAACTAGAGCAGGTCGTTGCTCTAGTATATGTAAGTAGGATTATCCACTTTTCTATACTATTTTACAGTTACATACTATACCATGTGGTGTATTCTACTTCTGTTTTTCATATAACGAAAATTTACACCTACACATTCACCAACGGTTCTGAACCTCAAGAAATCCATAGACGGGGATTATTCCGTCCAGGCTCTTAACACCGAGCTGATATAGCTCTTTAAAGTGTGAGTGTGAATACAACACCTCTGGTTTACTGAATTATATTGTTCATACATACTGTACCATTATTGTATTTCTGTTCTCTTTTTTTCAAGCTACCCCATTGGCCAGTATCTCTACTAAACGTATGTACATTTTCTAAGTTTTAGCGCTGTTCACCTTTCTATTCTATCCATATCATACACAGTGCCTGACACTTGAAAGTGGGATGTGTGGATGTATCTCTTGACACTGAAAAGGCCTTTGTCTGGCTGAGTTGGAGGTTCCTCGAGGCAGTCCTCAACAAGTTTGGGGCGCCGGAGGGCTTCCTCTCGGCGGTCAGGGCCCTGTACCATGCACCGTTGGCACGTGTCCTAAATGCAGGGTTTGTGTCGGACCCATCAGCATATCCAATGGTTCCCGCCATGGGTGCTCACTGTCCCCACTACTTTATGTGATGACCCTGGAGCCACTGGCGGCCATCATAAGGCCTCAATACACGGGGTATGAGTGGGTGACAGGCAACACAAGAAATACAATCAGATGATGTACAGCTGACTCTGACCCAACCGCACATATCTCTTCTGAACTTGGTGGCTTCCATACAAGTATATGGGAACCACTCAAACTACAAGCTAAATGTCTCCAAGACACAGGCTATGGGGCTGGGCATTCTGACAGACACCTTCAACAGACTAAAAGAGGCATTCCCCTTTGATTGGAGGACTGACTACCTGACATTCCTGAGCATTAACATCCCATCCCACCTGACCAAACTATTTAAAGTGAACCACCGCAAACTCTTGAACGAATTCACCACCACGTTGACTGCATGGGAAGACAAATACTTTTGCAGGCCGGGGAGATAAGCCACGGTAAAAATTACACTACTCCCAACATTTCAGTACTTATTACACTCCTTGCCTATAGAGATACCCAAAACATACCTAAACTTACTACAACGTCTTTTCGTCCAGTTCTTCAGTGCGAAGAGGAGAATTAGAGTGGCCACAATAACATTACAACAACTGATACGGGAGGGGAGATTGGGGCTGCCTGATGTTCACAAGTACTCTAGAGCAGCACAACTGGCGGCAGTCAATGCTGCCACCTCCACTGGTGATCCACCACAATGGACATTAGTGGAATCTCACTGAGGTATGCCAACAGGGCCTGAGACACCTATTCTGGCTCCCTAAACACTCACGCCCATTACAAACACACATTCTCCCAACCACGGCCCTGACGCTTAAAATATGGGAATCAAAATCACGAGAGGCCCCAATTTCCTGCTTAAGAGTAGGGATTCCGACCTTCGACCACACACAGTGTATTGGGACCAGATGTATAAAATTAAAACAATAATACAAGGAATAAATAAAGCCATGTAACAAAGCAACACTAGGATAGAGAGGGAAAATTGGGGTATTTCCATGTGAGACCACATTACCGATCATAAATTTATAACATGTGTGTTAATCTGTATTATTTCTATGTTTGTTCACTTATGTTAAGTAAAACTGTGTAGATTCAGTTTCTGTTAAAAGCAAAAATAACTATATGCTGAATGTATGTGTTACAAAGACCCATCGTATTGTTATATATTGTTACAAAGACCCATCGTATTGTCCTATTTTTCTGGCATTCAGTTCATACGAACGGATTATACAAACTGTTATAAAGTCTTGTTTGTCTGTACGAATGATAGACCACCCGGCCTTTGGCGTGTGCCGCCTCGAAGTACCGAATGGCCGACCACCCGGCGAGTGGAGTGTGCCGCTCATTAACTGCACAAGGCGTTGTGGTCTGCGGTTAACCACAAGCTAATCGACGGTCCCAGGGGACCCTCCATCCATGCCCAATTCCCTGAAGGGAAACTACCGAAAGACTCACGAATGGGGGACCACCTACGTTCTGACGTGTGGCATCGATTAGAATGTTCATGTTGCGGTCTACCGATTGAAGCATCGTTCGACCCTCTGACTTCGGGAACCAGGGCATCCAAGCGATCCAACCTGCTGCTAGACTGGAGGTAATCGTAACAGTATGATACAAGATAGTCAGTGCTCACGCCCTTACAAAGCACAAGAGAAATGCCGAACAGAATACTTGTAAGGCCATTGGTTTATGTAAACACACACGAATACTCGAGTACGGTGACGGTTAGCAAGACAAAACAGTATAGTTTAGCAACCTGGGCGGCACAGGGAACATACCGACCTAATGATATATTTCAATGTAATTAATGAACCCAGTAATACAATTTTGTATATGACAACTGTCTAATGCATATCTGTTATATGTGAGCTGCACTGTAGGTAAATACAATTAAAATTGTCAAAAAAAAAAAAAACATCCAGCCCTAATAATATTGCTTTAAATAAATTGGCTAATTTATTTGCATCTCTAGTAAAAAAAAATGTTTATAGCATGTCAAAATAAAACTAGCAATTTATCTCAGGACACCATACCTGAAACACGATATAGCATTTAATAAGGAACAGACTTAGATAAAGGATCTTTAGAGTATACTATTTGTAAAACTCATATTTGTGTAATTACTTTCACTTTATGCAGTAAAGCTTGGTAAAATGATAAGAAATTTATACTGAACCATTAATTTAGAGGAAACATTCCAAATTAAGGACCCACACAAACAGGAGGTATTGAAGGTATTTTACATTTACATTTTGCATATCTGCTTCTTTTTTTTCATGTTTCAATATTTATTGGAAGATTTTTCATAATACACATGTAGAAAATATGTTGGTTTAACAAATAATACAACAAACAGGCCTGTGTAGTACTCAAATATAGTAGAGGTGTTGCATCATAACTGTACATTTTTACATCACACACTCTTTTGTTTTATTTGCAAAGCATATACCATCAGGTCCATATTTGCTAAGATTTATGCACTGCTCCTGTCATTGTCTGTGACATTTATTCATACAATTTATTATGAGCAAACATCTCCAGAACCAGAGGCAATACCAAAATATATGGCTCGATGAGCCCATAGCCTCACAGTACCTCCAACAAAGAGACGGGGCATTGGGATAAATATACGTCAAACATTGTGATGTTAGATACCACCTCATCATTCATTTTGTAGTGGATTCAATATTATTTGGTAGTATGTAGTCCCCTTAAATTGGGATACTGCTAATTTCCATTGATTGGGTGTAGATTGAGTGTTGAATTATATTTCTCATTGGAACATATAACTAGTCTAGTGGGTCTAGAAAGGTTTACCAGTACATTTAATTCCTATATATATGTGCCCAAATGCATTCAGCTTAGTATCTATTGATAGAACTGATTCCTTCTGGGGCGAAAGTAACCTCACCACTGGTTCTTGGAGGGGCCTGCTTACCAGCCTCTTGCCACAGGACTATAGCCCCTGCAATAGACCTGGCTACAATACTTTAAAAAGACTCTGTTCGTGCAATTGGGACTATACAACTGCACAAACCGGAGTCCACCCTGGAGCTTGTTAACCCCTTAAGGACGGAGGACGGTTCAGGACCGTCATCGGCATTTTTGCGTTGCCGACCGGTGACGGTCCTGAACCGTCCTAACCGTCCAATGTACTTACCCGATCGCCGTCGTTCCCCCGGCGGCGATCGGCGGTGCTCCCGTTGTGGGGAGACTGCCTGCAGCCCAGACAGTCTCCCCATGGCGGTTTAGGACCCCTGTGGCCATGTGATCGCCCAACAGATCGCCCAACATATATAATGTCATGCTAAGTGTATTTTTATATTAATATGTACATATATTAATATAAAAATACACTTATAATTAATTTACACACGTATATATATAATATATATAATAACTATATATATTGTATATATATATTATTATAAAATACGAATAATAAATAATTTAAATTAAATTAAAAAAATTAAAAATAATAATAAAAATTTAAAAAAAATTATATATCTATCCGAAATTTTATTCTAACTGTATTTTGATATTAATATATATATATATTTATATCAAAATACACTTAGAATTAAATTGTATATATATCTATGTATATATAAATAAATAAAAAGAATGCGAACTATTCATATGTCCATATACAAAATTACATAAATAATTATATAAATATACACGTAGACTTCAAATATATAAATATGCATATATATTTAAATTCTACGTGCGTATTTATGTAATATTTTTACATAATTAAGTTATTTTATTGATTGCAATTTAAGGGACCTGCCTGCCAACTAAGGACGAAAGTCCAGAGAATTTAATTTGCTATCACTGTATTTTACCCTGTAACGTTCTACGACACCCTAAAACATGTACATGGGGGGTACTGTTTTACTCAGGAGACTTCGCTGAACACAAATATTAGTGATTCAAAACAGTAAAACATATCACAGCGATGATATTGTCAGTGAAAGTGACTTTTTTGCATTTTTCACACACAAACAGCACTTTTACTGATGATATAATTGTTGTGATACATTTTCCAGTTTTGAAACACTAATATTTGTATTCAGCAAAGTCTCCTGAGTAGAACAGGACCCCCCATGTACAGGGTTTATAGCGTTTTTGAAAGTTACAGGGTCAAATATATGGGTCAAATATTTTTACATTGAAAATGGCCAGGTTGGTTACGTTGCCTTTGAGAGCGTATGGTAGCCCAGGAATGAGAATTACCCCCATGATGGCATACCATTTGCAAAAGAAGACAACCCAAGGTATTGCAAATGGGGTATGTCCAGTCTTTTTTAGTAACCACTTAGTCACAAACACTGGCCAAAATTAGCGTTCAATTTAGTTTTTTATTTTTTTCACACACAAACAAATATGAACGCTAACTTTGGCCAGTGTTTGCGACTAAGTGGCTACTAAAAAAGTCTGGACATACCCCATATTGAATACCCTGGGTTGTCTACTTTTAAAAAAATATGTACATGTGGGGTGTTATTTAGCAATTTATGACAGATAATAGTGTTACAATGTCACTATTGATACATTTTAAAAATGTATGTTTTGAAACCGCAATATCCTACTTGTACTTATAGCCCTATAACATGCAAAAAAATAGCAAAAAGCATGTAAACACTGGGTATTTTTGAACTCAGGACAACATTTTGAATCTATTTAGCAGTTTTTTTCATTCGCTTTTGTAGATGAGTAAAAGATTTTTCACATAAAATTCAAAAAACTTGTATTTTTTTCAATTTTTCATCATATTTTTTCCTTTTTTTTAAAATTAAATTACATGAGATTATATAAATAATGGTATGTAAAGAAAGCCCCTTTTGTCCTGAATAAAACAATATATAATTTGTATGGGAACAGTAAATGAGAGAGCGGAAAATTACAGCTAAACACAAACACCACAAAAGTGTCAAAAAGATGCCTGGTTGCAAATGTACAACATCGCAAAAAAAGTCCGGTCCTTAAGGGGTTAAACCTAATTGATACTTTGTAACATTTTCACCGCAGTGTTCTAATTGTTTGTCTGGGTGGCCGCATTCCTATGGACAACCACGAGGTGGTGGCCATCTTGTTCACATGAACGCAGGCAGCAGTGTTTGGGCATGAATCTCATGGAACTAAAATCGGACACAGAAACTCCCGAACACCGCTGGACATCCATCATCGCCTGCGTTCAGTTCTATACAAGTTACAAGGGCACAGTTCGTAGAGTCATTCGTCTGGATGAGGGAAACAAGCTCCAGGGTAAGACTATTGACTCTGTTCGGTAGTTTGTTTGTTTTTAAACTACCGAACTAGACCGACTGCAAGCCCTGATTCTACGGAACTGTTTTGAGGATGGGACCATGCGTGCGGTCGGTCAAATAAATGACTTCCAGGAAATTCCTGAACTCCTGAACTGATCTGGGTTATTTTTGGATATGTTAGTCACCCAGATCAGGGCTATCAGGGGATGTAACATCTGTAAAAAATAGAGTAACTGTATATAGTCCTGCCAATTGGCAAAAGTCCAAATGTCCGACATTTGGACTTTTGCCAATTGGCAGGACTATATACAGTTACTCTATTTTTTATTTATTTTATCGAAATTTTAATTTGATCCATGTTTTACTCCACATTGGGGAGCAATAAAGTTTTCTCTTGAAAAAAGTCAAGTCAAGTTGTGGAACCTGGATTATTACCCAACCGGAGCATCATATAAGTGATCTGGGAATAGGAGAGGGACATCCTGAAAAGTCCCACAGCGCTATCCATGAGAGCCATATGCAGAAATTTGGCTCTAGGCTTGTGAGTACCTGACGCTCATTTCGATTGATACAATTGTACTAGCATATTACACTATATTGCTTTTTATATTACAGAACCAATCTAGAAGTGTGAATCATCTCCTTCATTGTATGTATTTTTTGCTTGTATTTTATAGAGTGGTGTAAGGGGTTCCCACTCAGGTGATCTGTGGCATTTATTGCGACCACACTTAATCCCACTTTGTTTGTATATTTTTTGTGTTCCACATAATATTTCAAAGACAAGCTTTTGAGAGTTAGTCCAATAAAAAAGGTATTATTGCATACTGCAATAATCTGGTATTTTGGCATCTTGTCTACTGGACTAATACGGCTAAATCAATCTACACTATTAGTAATAGTATATACTGGTTAGAACCTGTAGGTGTCAGCAAAACTGAGATAGCAGGCAAATATCCTAAATAGATGTAAATTTTCTGGGTGCTGAGACCCTTTTGCACTTAGTGCTGCAATGTAAAACATTGCAGTTCCAGAGATCTGCAATGTTTATATTGCAGCTCTAAGTCTTCCCTCTGTGGCTGTCTACCAGACAGCCACTAGAGGTTTTACGGAATCCAGATGGACTTTTGGTCCATTATCTGACAATGGACGTCCTTATAGATCTCCAGCGTAAGATTTTCCCCATAGGAAAGCATTGAATAAGGTGTCCACTGCCGGCTGACGTCAGTGGGGGAGGAGTGTGGACGGAGCCTGACCCAGTGCTAAGGGTCCCAGCGCTGGATTCAGGTAAGTGGCTGAAGGGGTTTTAACCCCTTTAGTGCCACAGTAGGGGTGGGTGTGAGGAGTGGGGGGTGGGGGGGTGGATGACACACCTACTAATCCTATAGTGCCAGGAAAATGGCCTTTAAGTAGTTTAAAAAACAGCAAAACAGCAAATTGTAAATGTACAAAATGGCTACTGCTTATAAAATGAAAAAAACAACAACATGTAAAGTAAATAGGCTAAGCCTCCACGAGGATAAATAGAAAAGTATAGCATAAGGTAGAGATATGTAAAGATCTCTCTCTCCCTTTTAAAACTGACTACACAGAGAATATTAAATTATACACAAATAAATGTAAAAGTGCATAGTGGTGCAAATAAAGTGCACAGTGATACAATAAATGTGCAAAAAAGACAACACGCCTGACGCGCGTTACAGTGCAAACTTAGTATGCACCTTCATCAGAGGAGAGGCATGCCTCTATATTCAGTTATATGTTCCACTGAGAAAACGAATTCAACACTCAATTTACAAAAGGCAAGAATAGGCGCTCACTATAGTAGTTCAATAGGTGGCAGTAGTAAATTAGCAAGGATTTCCACTTGCTGACCCTGTCATTTGATGCAGAGAAGGCCATTGACAGGGTCAGCTGGATATATCTGGAAGAGACAATGAGAAGATTTCGGATCAAAGATTTTTTAAATGTGGTATGGGTATTGTATAGAGAACCAACTGCTCGTTTTATGGGATTCAGTATTAGATCTTTAGGATTTAGGATTTTCAACGGTACTCGACAGGGATGTTCTCTGGCTCCCATGCTATATGCCTTATAATTGGAACCTTTTGCCCAAAAAATTAGAGATAATGAAGGTATCAAGGGGTGTCAAATTGGGAGTGAGAACTTAAAAATATCATTGTTTGCCGATGAAGTTTTACTAACTCTGAAGGACCCAGAGAGGTCAATGGCAGCACTGATGCTTGAGATTCAAAACTATTAATATATATCTTATTATAGTCTCAATTTAAACAAATCACAGGTTCTAGCCTTGAATCTGAGGAATGAAGAAATAACTAATTTGAAAGAGGAATATAAATTGCATTGGCTAGACAACACACTGGATTACTTAGGGGTAAACATTTTGTATTCAAAAACACTTATTATGGATTTAAATGATCTAATACTACTTAAAGGGTGGAAAAAAATTACTCTATCTTGGATAGGTAAAATAAATGTACTTAAATATTATGTGCTATGAAAATTAAAATTTTAATTTATATCTATTCCTTTAAAAGTAGAAAAAAAGATTCTGATGGATTTTCAAAAACTATTTCATAATTTCATATGGAACCATAAAAAAGCGAGAATAGCACTCAGTATTATGTCCAGAGGAGGAAAAAATGGAGGTCTTAGAGTACCAGGCATAGATAAACTCTATCTCATTCTATATTTTAAAGTGGTTTAGAATAAATGGACAACAATCTAATCTGTGATATAAATATTTGAGATCATATGAATTGAATATAGATATTCCAATGGCAGTTTTAGAAAACAAATTTAAATTGAAGAGATGGAAGGAAAAATTTATTATGTATGTACATCAAATGATTGAAAACACTAAGGTAAAATCTTTCCAAATAATTCAAACTACTTATAACATACCTTCAAATTAACTTTATAACTATATGAGGATAAAAAGTTATATAGAAAAATAAATATCTCTTAAAAAATACCAAGAAGGGGGGGAGGTGGAGAGGGCTTGGCTACAAGGTTGTGAGGAAGCACAGGGCTGCAGCTCCTCTGAACTGACCTGGTTTTCTCAACATTTTAGTGAATATACCTGATTTCACACCATTGCTCCAGGCATCCCTGTTTTTGGAAACTCTTGTGAACACAGTGATACCACTCCTGCAGCCCTATCTTACCTTCTCCCAGCACTGCGCTGCTGGCAGCCTACTAATACTAGCTGACTCAGTACGAGAGGGATGGCCGCTCGCCTGTACCCAGCATAGTCTGATGATTACTTCTGCTCCCCTCTTCTCCCCCTCCTTTGAACCGGTGGGCGTTATCCCGGTCCTGAGAGTTCTACACCCAAGGGCACCTGCACCACTAAGAGCCGAAGGCCCCGTAGCAGACAAGATGGCAACGTCTGAGGCCTACTCTGTTACCTCTGTCTACCCTAGTGACATGCACAGCAGACTATAGCAAATCTTCACAGACTTTCTCAACTGTGTCTCGCATGTGAGGACACAGCTTGTTTACTGCCTGCCCTGCTGGAGTGACTCTGCAGCAGTGTATCCAGGGAAGATACTACGATGCTTTGATGATACAGAGTCCTAAATTGTGACCATCTCCCAGTCCTGATCCACCTGCACCTTACCTTCAAGCTCTAGTGATCTCTGTTCTGGGACCACAGAGAGGCATCGCTCAGAGGTAATGGCTGAAGGGCTACCTTTTCTAGTTTGCCAATTGGGTGCTGCTTTCACAAAGCTGCTCAGCGGTATAGCGCCAAACCATGTGGTGGATGGCTGGAGGTCCTGTGATTTTGAGTGGTTACATGTGGGACAGAAAAGGGGAATTGGTTAATAGTCTTTTACTCATTAAGGGTTTCCCATTGCTCTTTGTCTCTTTGAGGGTGGCGTGCATGTCACCTTGCATTTCACCTCCAACCTCACATCGAGAGGTGAGTGTTATGATTGCCTCCGGTCTAGCAGGAGGTTGGATCGCTTGGATGTCCTGGTTCCCGAAGTCCGAGAGTCGAACGGTGCTTCAATCGGTATAAATCTGTAAATGTAGAATATCCCACTAGCTATAGTAAAGCTAGGATTCCTGGATCCCTACAACACGAGTCGAGGCTGCAAGTTGAGGGTAAAGCAAACTGGCTTTAATGGCACACAAGCATGGCAATTTATGCAAGTCCCCAGGTCTAGGGACAGCTACCTATGGACCTGATGGGATACAGGTACAGTACAAAGATTCAACCAATCATAATACAATGTATCATTCAAACTAGTACCCTCCCAGCTTGGAGATAATGAGTCCAACGGTTATACAATCTAATTATCTCCAAGCGCCCAAAAGTCCATGCTTTATTGTGTCCTAGAAAACAACATAAAATACATTACTTCGACATTTTAGGGGGAATATAGTTCATTACACTATTCATTTGGTAGCTCAGATCTGGACGCATCAAGTATACGAATTGCGCACAGATCCCACAAACAGAACGGGGGGAGTTTCTGTCAAATAAAGTCTTATTCTGGACTTTTGTCGTGAACCCCTAATGGCGGCCATGTTTTTAGGCTGGTCAATGGACAGCGGGACCTCGACCTAACACTTATGGAGCGTGGGTCGGATACATATTTACACAAATGGTTGTCCCGGCTGTTCGGGAGACTAATGGAGACCGCCCGGAAGGGGGTACTCAACCTGCGGTTAACCGCAAGATCAACATTCTAATTGATGCCACACGCCAGAATGTAGGTGGTCCCCGTTCGTGAGTCTTTCGGCAGTTTTCCCTTCGGGGAAATGTTTACGAACGTGGATCCCCTGTGACCGTCAATTAGTTGGTGGTTAACTGCAGACTGCAGCTCCTTGTGCGGTTAATGAGAGGCACACTCTGCTCGTAGGGTGGTCGGTTATTCTGTACTTTTAGAGGTGACGGGGGTTAAGTGGCGGCACACGCCAAGGGCTGGTGGCCCATCGTTCGTACAGACGAATGTGACTTTATAATGGTTCGTGGGGTGAGTTTGTACGGTCTGAATACTGACATAATATGGGTTTTAATGACAAGAGGTTATTTTGTAACAATGCATAGAGTCCTTGTAAACAGTACATAGAGTCCTTGTAACAGTGAGCTCCGGTCTTGCTGAATGACGTCGGTATCGGGTCTGGAATCCTAGGCGATCGAGAATACTCGCTGTTCAGTCTCTTCTCGGCAAATGCTCCTCTTAGAAGGATCGTGTGTTTTGCCTTACGCGTTTCCCTACTTCAGAGGCTTCTAGTCTGCATAGTCTATAACAGTCTATATATACCTATGTTAAAGTCACTAATTACATTCAATAAAACATTATATACAATTATAAATTGGTTTGAGTGTGAATAAAGAGTCAGAAACATGTGTTATTATTTCTACCTAGTGTTCACTCGTTTCTATTGCATATAAATCAGTAAACTATTTTGTACAACCGTATACACTGTCATTCTTATTAATAATTAATTAATTAGTACTACGGATGATTTCATACATTAAATAAATTAATTAATAGAAAATGGTCCAAATATAAATGTAATTTAAATGTAATTTAAAAATTCTAAACTAGAATTTAGAATTTAATTTGATTACATGACTCATTCTGACACTCTTTATAAGTTTCAATGAGAACTATATGCGAAGAAACTTTGGATTTCTTTCTCAAATGCTTCTTCCAAGAGTGTGGGTGGACAGCCTGTTTCCGCAAATCTTTGTTTCATATCCTCCATTTGTTCTCTACATACCTCTGGTTGTGAGCAGTTCCATCTTATCCTTCTTAATTGACTGTGGGGGATATTTTTGAGCCACGTGGGTTTGTGGTGACTTTGAAACGGGATAAAGCTATTGCAGTCTACATTCTTGTTGTAGGTCTAAAGAAAGCAATAACCATCCCAAGAGAAGATACCTTGCAAAATAAGGTCAAACTGTCAATAATACAGAACAAAACCCCGGCTTATATAGCAAAATATAATAACCCATCGGACATCATACAGAACATACTAAAGAAACATTGGGGAATTCTTAAAAGTGATCGCATTCTATCACAGTTCCTTGAAGACACACCTCAAGTCATCTTTACGAAGGCCACCAACCTAAAACTAATGCTAGCTCCAACTCTGAAGCCTATTCAGATCAAGATACTCAGCCAACTAAAGGTTTCCAACGCTGTAAGAAATGTCAAGGATGCAAGAATAACCCTTGTCAAGAAACAGAAAGTATGAAATTCATATCTTTGGATGATCGCAAAGAGTATAAATTGGCATCTAACATGAATTGCAATACCTCAGGTGTAATCTACCTCATCACGTGTCCATGCCCCAAGCAATATGTGGGAAGAACCAAAAGACCTCTCAAGATAAGGATCGCAGAACATATCCGCAACATCAGAAGAGGTCTGCCCATCCAAAATGTATCTAAACAATTGAAAGGGACACTCATTGGAGTGGTCTGGGTGCCAACTCCCACTACCCTTAACCCTGCAACTGTAAATATTGCAGTTTTCATAAACTGCAATATTTACATTGCAGGGTTAACTCCTCCTCTAGTGGCTGTCTACTAGACAGCCACTAGAGGGCACTTCCTGGTTTATAGCGCAGTTTTTTTTTCACTCTATGTGAGGACCTCCAGCATCGCTAAAATCCACATAGGAAAGCACTGAAAGCATTTTCAATGCTTTCCTATGGAAAGGTCTAATGTGAGTGCGTGGCATTGACCCACCGGCGGCCGCACATGCGCAATCGGTCTCCCCTTGCTGGATGACGTTGGCGGGGAGGAGTGTGGGTGGACCCTAAACAAGCATTGAGGGACATCGGCGCTGGTCTCAGGTAAGTCACTGAAGGAGTTCTAACCCCTTCAGCAACATGGGATGGGGGGTGGGAGGGAGAGGGGACCTGCAGTGCCAGGAAAACGATTTGTTTTCCTGGCACTGGAGTGTCCCTTTAAGAAAATCCATGGCGGAGATCCAACTGGTCTGGAATTCTTACCAATAGAAATAGTGAAAATACATTGGAGAGGAGGAGATCTCAAAAAGAATTTAGACCAAACAGGCCATAGACTATGCAGGCTAGAAGCCTCTGATGAAGTAGGGCAGTACCCTACAAAACGCGTCAGGCAAAACACACAAGGAGCATTTGCCGAGAAGAGACTGAACAGCGAGTATTCTCAATCACCTAGGATTCCAGACCCGATACCGACATCATCCAGCAAGACCGGACCTCACCTCTTGATGTGAGGTCGGAGGTGAGAATCAATGTGACACGGACGCCGCCCTCACTGGCTGCCACAACACAGAGAGAGCACCAACTACTCAAGTCACTCTTTTACATATACATATGTTTTTATTTTTCACTTTGGCATTACTAAAGATTTCATTTGGGCAATTAGTTCCTTGTACTAATACGCCCGATCACAGACTTTAAATATCTTTTATACATATAAAAGTATATCAAAAGGCATAAATACCATCAGCCCTGTGTTGTTTTCACAAGCTAAGGTCATTTATGATATAAATCAAGGACTAATAGATCCCTTGGGACAGATTGTATATCCCACATTCTGAAATTTTAGTTTTACATCTTATTCTGGACTCTTCAAATGTAGACATTTTATCAACAAGTAACCTACTTATTACTCTGAACATTATACTTGTCTATTTATTTATTGCTAATTATTTGAACTCCATTTTGCATACATTTTTATTACCTATATCTAATTCCCAATATATAGCTCCTGGAAACCTACACTATATTTTATGGTGTACTATTCTTATGATCATAGAAATTGCTGATAAAAAAGTAGAATTTACCGTATATACTCGAGTATAAGCCGAGTTTTTCAGCACATTTTTTGTGCTGAAAAACCCCAACTCGGCTTATACTCGAGTCAATAGTCTGTATTATGGCAATTTGCATTGCCATAATACAGACTGGGGGGAGATGGGGGCTGGCAGAGCTGTACTTACCTTTCCTGCAGCTCCTGTCAGCTCTCTCCTCCTCCGCGCCGTCCGTTCAGCACCTCGGTCAGCTCCCAGTGTAAATCTCGCGAGAGCCGCGGCTCTCGCGAGACTTACACTGTGAGCTGACAGAGGGAGCTGCACAGACCGCGCGGAGGAGGAGAGAGCTGACAGGAGCTGCAGGAAAGGTAAGTACAGCTCTGCCAGCCCCCCTCTCCCCCCACTGAACTACCAATGACACTGGACCACCAGGGAAGGAGCCCCCCTCCCTGCCATAGATCAAGCAGGGAGGGGGGGACGAAAAAAAAATATAATAAAAAAAAAATAATAATAATTAAATAATGAATAATAATACAAAAAAATAATATAAAAAAATAAAAAATAATAATAATTAATAATATATTAAATGCCCACCCCCACCAACACATACACACACTGCATCACACACACTGCATCACACACACTCACACTTCATTCATATACACACACTGCACTCACACACACTGCACTCATACACACACTGCACTCATACACACACTGCACTCACACACACACTGCACTCACACACACACTGCACTCACACACACACTGCACTCACACACACTGCATTCATACACACTGCACTCATACACACTGCACTCATACACACTGCACTCATACACACTGCATCACACACACTCACACTTCATTCATATACACACACTGCACTCACACACACTGCACTCACACACACTGCACTCACACACACTGCATTCATACACACTGCACTCATACACACTGCACTCATACACACTGCACTCATACACACACACACTGCATTCATTATATACACACACTGGAAATAAATATTAAATTAATATATACACACACACACTGCACTCATACACACACACACACTGCACTCACACTGCACTCATACACGCACTGCACTCATACACGCACTGCACTCACACACTGCATTCATACACGCACTGCACTCATACACGCACTGCACTCACATGCACACACTGCATTCATACGCACACACTGCATTCTTTATATACACACACTGTAAATAAATATTCAATTAATATAATTTTTTTAGGATCTAATTTTATTTAGAAAGTTACCAGTAGCTGCTGCATTTCCCACCCTAGTCTTATACTCAAGTCAATAAGTGTTCCCAGTTTTTTGGGGTAAAATTAGGGGCCTCGGCTTATATTCGGGTCGGCTTATACTCGAGTATATACGGTAAGTCATACTCGACTATGAAAAAATGGCTCAAAGATCTAAATTTAAATTTGGAGGAGGATACATGGATTAGAGCAATTAACTTCATGAAAACAGCTATCCTCCATAGAAATTTATTAGAAACCTACCAAATATACTAGAGTATAAGCCGAGTTTTTCAGCCGAGTCACTGTCTGTATTACGGCAGCTTACATTGCCATAATACAGACCAGAACGGAGGTAAACGGAGCTGCTGAAAGGTAAGTAAACGCTTGCTGCCGGTTCCCCCACTGCTCAGCCCATGCCACTGGACCACCAGGGATTGAGATTGCCCCCCTCCCTGGCCAGGTATCAAGCATGGAGGGGGGACAAAAAAAGAAATATTAAAATAAGAAGAAATAATATAATAAATATTTAAAATAATAATAATAAAATATTAAAATAATATTAAAAAAATTAAAATAAATAATAAAAAATGCCCTTCAGCCACCCAGTTTACACCCACTGCACAAACACATATACACACTCTGCATCATATATACACACACTGCATTCACACAAACACACACTCTGCATTATATACACACACTGCATTCATACAAACACACTCTGCATTATATACACACACTGCATTCACATAAACACACACACACACTCTGCATCATATACACACACACTGCATTCACACAACACACACTCTGCATTATATACACACACTGCATTCACACAAACACACACACAATCTGCATCATATACACCCACACTGCATTCACACAAACACACTCTGCATTATATACACACACTGCATTCATACAAATGCACACACACTCTGCATTATATACACACACACAGCATTCACACAAACACACACTCTGCATTATAAACACACACCCTGCATTATATACACCCACTGCATTCATACAAACACACACTGCATTCATACAAACACACACACTCTGCATTATATACACACACTGCATTCACATAAACACACACACACACACTGCCTCATATACACACTCACTGCATTCACACAACACACACACTCTGCATTATACACACACACTGCATTCATACAAACACACACACTCTGCATCATATACACACACACTGCATTCACACAAACACACACTCTGCATTATATACACACACTGCATTCACACAAACACACACACACTCTGCATCATATACACACACACTGCATTCACACAAACACGCACTCTGCATTATATACACACACTGAATTCATACAAACGCACACACACACTCTGCTATATATACACACACCGCATTCACACAAACACACACTCTGCATTATATACACACACACCCTGCATTATATACACACACTGCATTCATACAAACACACTCTGCATTATATACACACACACTGCATTCATTATATTCACACAAACACACACACATTCTGCATGCATTCTATACACATTACACAAACACACACAAACTGCATTCATTATATACACACACTGTAAATAAAATATTCAATTAATGTAATTTTATTGGGATCTAATTTTATTTAGAAATTTACCAATAGCTGCTGCATTTCCCACCCTAGGCTTATACTCGAGTCAATACGTTTTCCCATTTTTTTGTGGTAAAATTAGCTGCCTCGGCTTATATACGGGTCGGCTTATACTCGAGTATATGCATTTTTTTTTAAATTACCTTTAGATGGTATTTAACTCCGGAAAGATTAAATCCTTTTTTTTGCCCCAACGAAAATGGGATATTTGGAGATGTTCAGAAGAAAAAGGTTAATTAGTGCATATATGGTGGAAATGAAGTAAGAGCCAAACTCAATGGATTAAAATATTTATATATAATATCTTTTCTAATAAATAATAAATGGGAACTGGATCCAGCCTCGAGCTTTATTTCATATTGACACATGCACCCTCTCAATAGAATCGAGATTAATAGTAGTCCATCTTTTGGCTGCATTTAAACTTCTGATAGCCAGAAAATGGAAACGAAGGATGAAGTGGTGGAAGTTAAAGATGTATCTGATCAATTAGAGTATCAATTTTTAATTGAAAAGGGCTTTTATCATAATAATAGCCTAGACCTAAACAAATTTAAAGAAAGGTGGTCGGAGTTTGAAAAATCTAATACTATAAATGCTCTAAATATATGAATTTAAAAAAAATTGTTATATCATAGATTAATTTCCCCCCAAGAGATATGGTATGAATGGCACTATGAATGTGAATTAATGTTAGTGTTGTCATAGTCCTTAAAGAATTAGAGAATGGAGAATAAGATGGTTTGATGGACCAAGATTACACATAAGATGAATTTCTCCATTGAATAATATATTATATAATGCTTTGTATTTGTATTGTATTGAATTATATCATATCGTATATGTATAATGGAAAAAAAAAAAATAGCTAGGATTCCAAAAACCTTTCACACTATCATCAAGTGGCAGACAATGTGATAAACCATGCCCAATCAAAATGGAAATATAAATATAAACAAACAGTGTGCACCGCATAGACATAATAGATATAGAATTAGATATCTTAATTTACGTACACTTGTATAGAATCAGTAGATAGAGATCTTAGTTGGTCGGATAATCTCAAAAATAGAAAAGAAAAACAAACAAATAATAGTGCAATATATAACCACTATTGACAATAATTAAAATATTGTGTAGAATGCAAACTCACACTTTGCTGAGCTACTAAGAGCGCTGATGTATGCCACTAAGACGGTACAATGCCCATCTTAGGATAGATGGAGATTGAGTCTAGCATACATTCAGTAGTTCTCCAATACATATAGGAGAGAAAACGAGATAGATCGTATGGTGTAATATATAAAGTATCAGTAGCAAAAGATGATATCCTACTTACAGTTTCCAGAGCAATGACTTGCTCTGGTGTATAGAACAGTAGTGGTATGATCCCAACTAGGATATACAGGATACTCAGGAACCAGGAAAATACATGACTGTATGTCATATCGCTTTTTTACCCATTTAGCTTGCTTCAGTCTTATAGACACGATGTGTCTCTCTTATTACTAATTATGTTAAAAGGCTTTCTGCTGGTTATTGTGACATACTCTTAGGTTATGTATTTATATAATTTACATGTTTCAACTCGTGTATTTGAAAGTGCACACATAGTATCATAAAGGTCTCGGTATGCTTGTAAAAATGGTCACATAGTACTATTTATGATTTTACAAATTCAGAGAGAATTCTGCTAAGCAGTTTCCCTTGACTTATATATTTTTTAAATACAAATAATATTTAATACATATATTATAGCCTCCATGAGGTTTAGTACATACTTGGGAGGTTACCACAAGAAGGAATACATTTGAGGAGGTTTTTAGATAGTAATGTCACTTTTATTATCATTTTCACAGAGCATATATGTGCTACGGATTGTGAGTATATACATTTATCACTTTACTTGTTTAGTTTTGACACGGCATTTATTTTTTATATGCTTGTAACAGAGCGGCAATATTAAATCCCACGATCTCCGCTGGTATTAAAGGTAAATCCACAGTCAGCACTGAAAAGTAAGGCAATATCCCAAATCCCCCAGTAACCGGACGAAACACAGTTCTGGGAGTCAACCGAGGTCTTTATTCACAGCTTCCAGTATTTATGCAAGTCCCCATGCAAGGGGTTTCCTTACTGATATAGCAGGGGTAACACAGTAAAGGACTACATGGGGGACTTAACATTTGGAGCAATTCTCCCATCAGGCACTGCTGCACGAGAGGGACACTCCGACCGAAATATAACGTTAAGTGGATTATCCCTCCGTGCAGCAGAACCGGCATTTCACATTTAAATCTACAACTTCAATAATATTCACCTTATTTGCACGAACGGACATTCGGTAAATAGCTGGGGTCTGAGTGCACATTTTGTGTGATTACCGCTCAGATCCCAGCTAAAACAACCGAACGCCGCACAAAATACATTTGCTTATTAAATTTGTTAAAAAGTACCGAACACCGATGGGGAACCACAATAGGAGAAGACCGGAGCTCCCGAACGGCCTGGAAGTACAGCGGTGCTCGTGTCGTCGAGTAGCCGTTTTCAGTTCCACGCGCTCAACGACCAAACAACACTGGGGAGACAAAGGATCCAAGATGGCCGACCGCCGCGTGTTCGGTAGTCGAACGACCGCCACCTAGGAACGCACTTAATTACCGATTGCAACAATGTTGCAATCCGGTAATTGGTGCCACACGACCCTCCATGTGTGAGCTTGGATTCGGTACATAATTTGTTTCACGAACAGCCGGTAAAACAGCTGTTCTTGAAACAGCTAGGTAAATGCTAGCGGCTTTCGGCTGCCAGCATACGAATTCTATAGGAATTACAAGCACAGATACATTTCTATACAGCAAGTACAGTACATTAAACACAATATGGCAGCAATGTTCTGGACAACCTTTAAAGACATAGTTTCCTAGTCTGAAGTGGCTAGGTTTGCCACAATGCTTTTATCACATTCATTTTGCACTATACAGTTGCAAGAAAAAGTCTGTGAACCCTTTGGAATGATATGGATTTCTGCACAAATTGGTCATAAAATGTGATCTGATCATCATCTAAGTCACAACAATAGACAATCACAGTCTGCTTAAACTAATAACAAACGAAGAATGAAATGTTGCCATGTTTTTATTGAACACACCATGTAAACATTCACAGTGCAGGTTGAAAAAGTATGTGAACCCCTAGACTAATGACATCTCCAAGAGCTAATTGGAGTGAGATGTCAGCCAACTGGAGTCCAATCAATGAGATGAGATTGGAGGTGTTGGTTACAGCTGCCCTGCCCTATAAAAACAACACCAGTTCTGGGTTTGCTTTTCACAAGAAGCATTGCCTGATGTGAATGATGCCTCGCACAAAAGAGTTCTCAGAAGACCTACGATTAAGAATTGTTGACTTGCATCAAGCTGGAAAGGGTTATAAAAGTATCTCCAAAAGCCTCATCAGTCCACGATAAGACAAATTGTCTATAAATGGAGAAAGTTCATCACTGCTGCTACTCTCCCTAGGAGTGGCCGTCCTGTAAAGGTGACTGCAAGAGCACAGCACAGACTGCTCAATGAGGTGAAGAAGAATCCTAGAGTGTCAGCTAAAGACTTACAAAAGTCACTGGCAAATGCTAACATCCCTGTTAGCGAATCTACAATACGTAAAACATTTTCATGGGAGGATACCACAGAGGAAGCCACTGCTGTCCAAACAAAACATTGCTGCACGTTTACAGTTTGCACAAGAGCACCTGGATGTTCCACAGCAGTACTGGCAAAATATTCTGTGCACAGATGAAACCAAAGTTGAGTTGTTTGGAAGAAACACAGAACACTATGTGTGGTGAAAAAAAGGCACAGCACACCAACATCAAAACCTCATCCCAACTTTGCTTTGCTGCATCATGGCCTGGACAGATTGCTATCATCGAAGGAAAAATGAATTCCCACGTTTATCAAGACATTTTGCAGGAGAACTTAAGGCCATCTGTCTACCAGATGAAGCTCAACATAAGATGGGTGTTGCAACAGGACAATGACCCAAAGCATAGAAGTAAATCAACAACAGAATGGCTTAAACAGAAGAAAATATGCCTTCTGAAGTGGCCCAGTCAGAGTCCTGACCTCAACCCGATTGAGATGCTGTGGCATGACCTCAAGAAAGCGATTCACACCAGACATCCCAAGAATATTGCTGAACTGAAACAGTTCTGTAAAGAGGAATGGTCAAGAATTACTCCTGACCATTGTGCACGTCTGATCTGCAACTACAGGAAACGTTTGGTTGAAGTTATTGCTGCCAAAGGAGGTTCAACCAGTTATTAAATTCAAGGGTTCACATACTTTTTCCAACTGCACTGTGAATGTTTACATGCTGTGTTCAATAAAAGCATGGCATCATTTCATTGTTTGTGTGTTATTAGTTTAAGCAGACTGTGATTGTCTATTGTTGTGACTTAGATGATGATCAGATCACATTCTATGACCAATTTGTGCAGAAATCCATATCATTCCAAAGGGTTCACATACTTTTTTCTTGCAACTGTATATATTCACATTGCTCTTACAACAGATTATTGAAATACACTTTTGCTAATTTAGCACTAGCACTATTTAATTTGTCTCTCAAGTTGGCATTACAGTAGGATTTCCCAATATTGGGGTACTGTGAAGTAGTGAATGGCTTTTCATAGTATGGCCATATGGTGAAACTGAATCCCCATATTTGTTTGGTGAGATAGGTGATTTTAAGTAGCCTTATCAAACTTAAAAATTTATTTTTATGTGTGCGCTGTTCCTTAATCTGTATTATATATGAATTTTGGTCACTACAGCAGCACCAATCTTCTTTACTCCTTTCAGCTTGGGTATAACCCATACGTAGTGCTGCCATGGATATATCCGGGGAAAACAGAAAATGTATGCCATACTTACCGATATTTTCTTTTCCCGGATATATGCCATGGCAGCACTGAGATCCCACCCTCTTCTGAAATCATGTGTTGTTTTGTGGCTTTAAACTAAGACTGAGGGGGTATAGGGAGGAGTCTCTTTTATTTAGGAGGTGTTCCTGTCCAATTGAGAAGGGGAGGAGCTATACCCATACGTAGTGCTGCCATGGCATATATCCGGGAAAAGAAAAAATCGGTAAGTATGGTATAAATTTTCTGTTTTGAATATAGGAATCACATCTGCCTTACTCCAATCCTCCGGTACAATACCTGAAATAAGAAAATCTTGAAAGATTACATACAGAGGTTCACTTATTTTCACACTTAGCTCCTTAAGTACTCGTGGATGAATACCATCAGACCCCGTAGCTTTGTTCACATTAACTTTATTTAGCTGCTGTAGCACCTTGTCCTAAGTCATCCAATCACAATTTTTTGCATCATTCATTCATTTTTGCATCATTCATATGCATGTCTCTTACCATAGGATACTCTTTAATATATACTGAGGACAAATAATTATTTAAATGTCTGCCTTTTGCTGGTCTTGATTAACTAACATGCCCAGCTCTGTTTTCAGTATATCTACCCTTTCATTTTTTTGTTTTTTTAGACGTTGTGTACTTAAAAATGTTTGGGTTGGTTTTGCTTTATTTCCTAATTTTCTAGCTTAGCCATTTTAATTGCCTTTTTGCATGCATTATTGACTTCCTTATATCTTATATAGGATACTGCTAATTTGTCTTTTCTTATTTTTAATCTCTTGGTTTACTTTCCCACTAAGCCATGTTGGTTTTGATTTGTTTCTTTTATATTTATTACCCAATGGTACATAGTGAGAAATATACCTGTCTAACTGTTTGAAGATATTCCATTTATCCTTAGTGTTTTTTTCACTAAATAGTTTATGCCAATCAATATGTTATAAAGATGTACTTGTCTTATTGAAATTGGCCTTTTAAAAACTATATGTTTTAGTATAACGCATTTTTTTTTTGTTTATATCAAAAGATTTATGGGGAGATTATTTCATTGTTTTTGTTTACTGTTTAATTCTGTTAAAATCTCCTTCTCTCTCTTTTTTCGTCCCTAATTTAATCAAGTCTCTAATTCATGTATATCAAAAACGGGAGCCTGATAGCTCCATGGGATATTACCTACAAAAATATTTTAATCCAATTTAAGGGATGAGGCAATATCAGCAACAAATCTATTCTTGTATATTTTTGATATAACCAAACTAAAGTAAAATTTTTAATCTGCTTGTCATTTACTCTCCAAAGGTTTATTTGTTATAAGGCAATTAGGGTTCTCTTATCCTTAACAATATTAGAGTACAGAAAATAAGATCTACTATCAGAAGACCATGTCATTGTTATATGAAAATCTCCTCCTACCGATATCAAACCATTGGCAAAAGCTCATAATTTCTTTAAACATATTACATATATATTTACACTGAGATTTATTAGGAGCACATATATGTGCCAGAGTTATTGTCTGTTGCCCTATTAATAAAAATGAAATGGCCTTCTTCTTAAAGTTTCCATTATCACTAAAGTAGTTCCTTTCGAAATCAATATTGCCACCTCTTTTGTTCTATTTGTTGGAGAGCATGAATATATATAAAGCTATAAACAAATGTGTCATTTTATTAATATTGGTGTCTAGGATATGAGTCTCCTGTAGGAAGGCAACATCATATAATTGTATTAAGTGTTGAGTACATATACTCTACTAGGCTCCCTCAACTTTGTGATGAAAATTATCCCGCAGGGCAGGACTTTTATATCTAGACTGCTCAATCTGTTTCCCGCTTTCAGTCTTATATTTCCTGAATTTCTCTGGACCTTCTGGCTACCTCGGATTTACGCATGTGGCAGGAATTTCTCATGAGATGGAATGGGAAAAGCATGTTTATTCCTTTACTTGCCTCTGACTCCCTTACTATTTGTACAGATGCATTTTCCACCTCAGGCTTGGTGGCTATTTTTGGTAATAATTGGCTATGGGGGGTCTGGCCTATTGAAGTGTACAATGTACCAGGTTTTTCTACTACTTCTGCCCTGTTTGAACTCTATCCTATTGTAGCTGCTGCAGTAGCGTGGGGAGCAGCATGGTCAGGTCAGGCGGTGAGATGTTTTTTTGGACAATTTAGCCACCTGCCAAATAATTAACAAAGGTCGTTCTAAATCTTATAATTTCTTCTTGGGATGTGTTCATGTTCCTTGCATTCAGAACGTAGCAGCTGATCATGTGTCTCGCTTTCAATTTCAGGAATTCCACAAAGCTTTACCGATGGCAGCCTTGATGGCTTCCCCAGCTCTGTCATCATGGGGGGGGGGCACTTAGTGAAGTGAGGCATATGGGGGGGCAGAGAAAGCCTACAGATCAGTGAAGTGAGGCATATGGTGGGCAGAGATAGCCTAGAGATCTGTGAAGTGAGGCATATGGGGGGGCAGAGATAGCCTACAGATCAGGGAAGTGAGGCATATGGGCGGGCAGATATAGCCTACAGATCAGGGAAGTGAGGCATATGGGGGGCAGATATAGCCTACAGATCAGGGAAGTGAGGCATATGGGGGGGGCAGATATAGCCTACAGATCAGTGAAGTGAGGCATATGGGGGGGCAGATATAGCCTACAGATCAGTGAAGTGAGGCATATGGGGGGGCAGATATAGCCTCCAGATCAGTGAAGTGAGGCACATGGGGGGGCAGAGATAGCCTATAGATCTGTGAAGTGAGGCATATGGGGGGGGGGCAGAGATAGCCTAGAGATCTGTGAAGTGAGGCATATGGGGGGGGCAGAGATAGCCTAGAGATCAGTGAAGTGAGGCATATGGGGGGGGGGGCAGACATAGCCTAGAGATCAGTGAAGTGAGGTATATGGGGGGGCAGAGATAGCCCAGAGATCAGAGAAGTGAGGCATATGGGGAGGGGGGGGCAGAGATAGCCTACAGATTAGTGAAGTGAGCCATATGGGAGGCAGAGATAGCCTATATATCAGGGAAGTGAGGCATATGGGGAGGGCAGATATAGCCTACAGATCAGGGAAGTGAGGCATATGGGCGGGCAGATATAGCCTACAGATCAGGGAAGTGAGGCATATGGGGGGGCATAGATAGCCTACAGATCAGGGAAGTGAGGCATATGGGGGGGCAGATATAGCCTACAGATCAGGGAAGTGAGGCATATGGGGGGGCATAGATAGCCTACAGATCAGGGAAGTGAGGCATATGGGGGGGCAGATATAGCCTACAGATCAGGGAAGTGAGGCATATGGGGGGGCAGATATAGCCTACAGATGAGTGAAGTGAGGCATATGGGGGCCAGAGCCTACAGATCAGTGAAGTGAGGCATATGGGGGGGCAGATATAGCCTCCAGATCAGTGAAGTGAGGCATATGGGGGGACAGACATAGCCTAGAGATCAGTGAAGTGAGGCATATGGGGGGCAGAGATAGCCTACAGATCAGTGAAGTGAGGCATATGGGGGGCAGAGATAGCCTATAGATCAGTGAAGTGAGGCATACGGGGGGGGGGGGCAGAGAGAGCCTACAGATCGGGGAAGTGAGGCATATGGGGGCAGATACAGCCTATAGATCAGATAAGTAAGGAATGGGGGAGGTAAAGTAAGAGAAGGAGCAGAAAGTAGAAGGAATATAAATGAGCAGAAAGGGGCAGCAATGATCTGGAAGGGACAGCAAGGAGCACAACAGGTAAAGTAGGAGAAGGAGCACAAAGGAACACAAATGAGCAGGAAGGAGCAGGAAGGGTCTGCAAGGAGCATGAATGGCCAACAAGGAGAAGGAAGGGTCTGCAAGGAGCAGGAATGGTCAGCAAGGAGCAGGAATGGTCAGCAAGGAGCAGGAAGGGTCAGCAAGGAGCAGGAAGGTAAATCAGCACAAAGGTAAAGTAGAAGGAGCAGAAAGGGTCAGCAAGGAGCTGAAAATAGCAGCAAGGAGCAGGAAGGAACAGAAGGAGCACAAAGGTGAAGTAGGCAAAGGAACAGAAATGAGCAGGAAGGGTCTGCAAGGAGAAGGAAAGGTCTGCAAGTGGCAGCAAGGAGTAGGAAGGGTCTGCAAGGAGAAGGAAGGGTCTGCAAGGAGAAGGAAGAGTCTGCAAAGAGCAGAAAAGGACAGAAGGAGCACAAAGTTAAAGGAGCAGAAAGAATCAGAAGGAGCACAAAGGTAAAGTAGGAGAAGGAGCAGAAAAGTGTAGCAAGGAGCAGAAAGGGACAGCAAGGAACACAAAGGTAAAGTAGGAGAAGGAGCAGAAAGGGTTTGCAAGGAGCAGAAAGATCAGAGAGAGACAGGAGCAGAAGGGGGAGCAAAATAAGCCAAAAGTAGCAGAAAGGTAAAGGAGCAGAAGGAACCAAGGAGGAGAGAAGACAGTGTCAGAAGAAAAAGACAACTGTGTCAAATGAAGGAGAAGAAAATGAGATTGGAACAGGAAGGACAAGTGAAGTGAACCCTCCACTTTATTCTGGACACCACACCATAAGGCTTTGGTACCTGGGCCTGGCAGGGAAACTTTGGACCTTCTCATCTCCCCAGGTAAAAAAATATCAGTGTTAATGTGTTTACTTTTATTTACTGAGTGTCAGGAAGCACAGAGGGCCGCTGGGGAGGGGTGTCGCTGATTGGCTAGAGCAGTCAGCTGGCACTCTAAGCCAATCAATAGCTCCCCATTCATAAAAAAGTAAAAAAAAATTATGAACCAGGAATTAGCGATTGGCTTAGAGCGTCAACTGACCACTCTAGCCAATCTGTAGCACCCATGCCTGACGTCAATCTGCACTTCCTGACACTCCGTTTCAGAAGCAAAATACCACTGAGCGACCTGAAAATCTGGAGCTGGAGGAAGCCTTTGGGGTTAAACCATTTGAGAGTGGTTTAACCCCTTAAAAGAAAGAGAGCACCCAGAGGCTTCCTGGCATCATAGCATTTTCATTTAGATGAAGTTGTTATGGTGACCAAAATGTTCCTTTAATTTGCTTAAAGGAACATTATAGTGTTCATAGTTGTGAAGATGCTATTCCCCCTGGCTTTATGTGATATTGACTATGCTCCTCCTCTTCATGACACTGTCAAAAAGGGACCAAGCATGGATGTCTGTCAGGATTAAAGTATGATCCAGCACGTAGAATTGTGTAACACAGAGGACTGATAGGTAACGTATACCGGACCTTAGAATGGCCGGACTAACATACCAAAGAATAGTCAGGAATAGCCAAGGTCAAGGGATACAGAAAGAGACACAATGATAAGGAAAAGCCAGGAGTCAGGGATACCAGAAAACAGGGAAGTCAAAAACAATGCCAACGTCAAATAACCAGAATTACCGGAATAAATAACGCTCTCTCAGACAACCACAAGGGAAACCACGACAGGGCACTGAGCAGGATAAGAACTGGGCCTAAATACCCCTCCTCTAGATCTGATAGGCTGTAACTGGCCTTTGACCACAAAGTCAGTTACCAGGTTCCCATTTGCATAATTACTACTCAGCAATAAAGCTTCTGTGGATTAGGTTGCTGCTCGGCACAACATTTCCTGTGTGGACAGTAAATGTCATTAACCACATTTTTATAAGCGGATGAATATGTGACAATGTCATTACAATTATGCCCCCCCCCCTCCCCCTGGAAAAATTCCTGCAGACGCCCATGTCTGTCATGGCAGGACATGACATTGGATTCGGAGATCTGTTAACTCATGGCAGACTCCTTTTGCAATTGGCTTTGTATGAAATTACTAGAAAATCATACGACAGGGCATACAGTGTTTATAACAGATTCTTGTTTGACTTTCAGGTTGTAAATAAATATTCAATTGAAACTTTTGCAGCTTTCACTTATTTTTGCCGCCTTAAATTAAAATTATCTTACAACACCATCAAATTATATCTGACAGGAATACAACACCATATACTTACACATTGGCCAAACAATCACAGTTTCCTATCATCTTATCAAATCAAAACCATACTAAAAGGCATTAGGAATTCAAACCCTACACCACCATCTTCTAGATCACCTATTCATAGTCAACTCTTCCAATCATTATCAGACCTCATGGATAAAAACCCTTTCGAATCACACACTAATCATGTCATTAAAACTGCTATCTGCTAAGCTTTCTATGGGTCCCTCAGACCCGGAAAGTTTACCACTACAAACACCACATCCCAAGACGCCATTAACAGATTGTAAAAATACAAGATCACTAAATACTATCCCTCAACCACACTAAAACCACACAAAAAAAAATAACTGGTAAAGAGCCCCTATTATCCTACCGGTAACAAATGGTGCCCGGTACAGGTACTAGATAAATTGCTAACCATTGTTCCTGGTTTCCCTGACCAACTGTTGTTTACCTTACATGGCAATGCTCTCAACACTAGTAAATTCAATTCAAATCTGGTATGGTATACTCTTTTTGTCCTCTTATTACAGGCCTACCGCATCATCGGTTTCGGCATACCATAATCGAATGGTCATATTTTCAACTTTAGTATATGATTTAAGTTATATAAGTTAAATACTGTCATTACAACTTTCTATGCCCTGAACACAAATAGAAGGCTGGACCTGTAGTTGTTGGAGGGGCATGATTTACCTACTTATTACCATTGTTGGTCTGGCGATTTACCCCTTCCACCGCTCCCTTTACTAGCAATAATACTCAGGGTGGGCCCTCTTTTATTATAGGTCTACCACATCGTCAGTTTCGGCACACCACAACCGACTGTTCATATTTTCTACTTTGTTATATGGTATAAGTTGTATGTTATATACCGTCATTATGGCTTTCTATGCCCTAAGCACAAATATATAAACACACTAACAAATCACATTGAGAAGCACATTGAAAATGTAAACAATATACAATTGGGTATGAAGCCCAAAATGAACTAAGTTACCAGCCAATGCCTTATCCAAAGACATTAGTGTTGTTATATGGTGGGGAATAATGGACTGAAAAGCCTATGATCAAAAATCTGTAAGGTAAAAAACTGAAAAGAAATATTAAAAACTCGCATTAATGTTTTATCTCTCCACATGCCTCCAAACTTGGATCTCAAAATTATTATACAATGAGAAGCATGGAATCTGATCCTATTAATATTAGTAAACCTGCTGAATATGCTGAATCTCAAAGTGTTACCTTCAATGAAATGAAATTCTTCGAATTACAAAGGACTATAAAATATATTTGATTGTCTTACATACATTTTTTTTTTAGAAATTACTGAGAAAATTCATAAATTTGATTGCACCATAAAACAAGCTCAAACAGAAATCCAACAACTGAATGTTAGATCGCTTTTTTGGAACAGAAACCTGCAGATTTATAAGATAGGGTGAGACACAACAATTCCCAGATTTTACTATTAACATGACGTAAAGTCATGATTTTATTAAAGACACGGAGGCGAGTATTATGCATAACTCTTTCTTTATTTCCTCAGCAGCAAAGATAGAGGAATATGAATATTGTAAAAAATGAAGAAAAAACAGTATAGATACACAGGCAACCAATCACATAACAGAGGAAGTGAGTATATAAGGCCTGTGTTTCCCACAATCCCCCTCTTTCTTGCGAAAACCGAAGATCAGGTAAGAAGAACGAAATCCAACTTGTCCAGAACAGTAAACGGTAACCAACCGATAACATCAAGCTAAAAGAGAGAGAGAAATATGGTAATATCCAGAACTCCCAACTGTAGACTTACCAAAACAAACTGTAGGCAATTCAATGAGAGAAAAACTTGAATCAAAAACATAATGTCGATAGCACCAATCATAGAAAACTGGAATCTGAAAAACATAACGAAAATCATTAATATAACATATAAATGACATGCGGAAATCATAACAAAAGACAGACCGAATTGAACTTACCCGAAGAATCCAATAGCATCTCATCCCAAAAACCCACCTCGGGAGGGTGGGAGGGAATAATACTCGCCTCCGTGTCTTTAATAAAATCATGACTTTACGTCATGTTAATAGTAAAATCTGGGAATTTTATTAAAGACACGGAGGCTCCTATTATGCAAGTTTAAAGCTGTGCTATCACCTGAGATGCGATATGTTCAATAGGTCTGAAATAGAAGTCGCGGAAGGTCGATTCCCTAGACCAGTCCGCTGCACGCATGATGTCCTCCAGTTGACAGCCGACTGCAGACGCTTTCGAAGCCATGGCGCCCCGAACAGAGTGAGGCGTAAAAACCGAAGTGTCAATACCCGCTGAAGACAAAAGCCAGCGTACCCAACGCGCCAGAGTCGGAGTTGACACAGGTCGGTGAGGCGCTTTAAAAGACACGAATAAAGGATGTAGGTCCAAGAAGCGGATAGATTGAGTAGCGTCCAGATAAGCCTTCAAGCAGTCAACCGGACACAGAGCCGGACATTCTGGGAACCTAGGGTACACAAACGATTTGGATGCCGATTTTGTCCTTCTGGATATGTTGAAAGCGACACCTTCCGGGGTAAAAGCAATAGCGTCCCAATCAAGGGCCCTAACATCAGACACTCTTTTACACGAAATCAAACAAAGAAGCATCACCAGTTTGGAGGACAATTGCTTGAGGCTCAGTTCATGATTAGGGTACCATGAAGAGAGGAATTATAACATGATGTTGACGTCCCAGAAGACCGAGAAACGGGATCTAGGAGGGCGAGCGAGACGGATACCCTTGAGAAGGCGACATACAAAAGGATGTCTGCCGACTGGTGAACCATCCAGACCACTATGCCCGGCCGAAATCGCTGAGCGGAAAAGGTTGATTGTGCGGTATGCCTTGCCCGCATCAAATAACAACGTGAGGAACTCCAGGATCAGATGGAGAGGGGCAGATATGGGATCCACTGCCCGTTCCATGCACCAATTAGACCATGATTTCCATGAGGCCCGGTAGGCTGATCTTGTACCGGGAGCCCAGGCGTTATCGAGGAGCAGGAGAGTTGACCTCGGAACATCCGGGACAGACCAGGTTCCCCTGAAAGGAGCCACGCTACCAGAGGCAGTTGCTGCAGGAGCACCAGACCGTGCGAGTTCCCGTCCGGATCCAGAAGTAGATCCGGGAAGCTCGGAATCAATCGGGGGTAGTCTATTGACAACTCCAACAGGCGTGGGAACCAAGGCCGGGATCTCCACAGGGGAGTGACCAACGTCAGGCAACAATCGTGGCGAACCAACTTCGAGATCGTTCGGGCGATCATGCTGAATGGGGGAAACGCATACAGGCAACCCGAAGGCCATTCCTGGAGAAATGCGTCTGTCGCCACAGCTGCCGGGTCCGGCCTCCAACTGTAAAACTCCGGTAGTTGAGTGTTCACACGGGACGCGAACAAGTCCATCCTGAACCGTCCCCATAGCTTGTCTAGGCTTTTGAATACCGAAACGTGCAAGTGCCAGTCTCCCGAGTCTCTCAAATGTCTGGAGTTCCAATCCGCGTCCGAATTGTCTAGGCCCGGAATGTGTTCCGCCGTCACTGAGACATTGTTGGAAAGGCAGAATTGCCAAAAATCCTTTGCCAACAGGGCTAACATCCTGGACTTGGTGCCCCCGAGATGGTTTATATAGCGTACTGCCGAAACGTTGTCCATCTTGAGGAGCACGCAGCAGTTCGCTCGTCTTGGGGTAAGGCTGCGAATCGCGAATGCCCCAGCTAAGAGTTCCAGGCAATTGATGTGCAGGGATCTCTCTATCTCGGACCATCTGCCTCCGGTGGAAACGTTGCCACAGCGAGCACCCCAGCCGTGTAAGCTGGCATCTGATTCGATCACCACGTCTGGGACAGAACCAAAGATGGCTCTTCCGTTCCAGGCTTCCATGTGTGCCAGCCACCACACCAGCTCGTCCCTGGACTCCTCGTCCAGTCGTACTCGAGACTCGTATGAATGACCCGACCGGAGGTGCGAACCTTTGAGCCTCTGGAGGGCACGATAGTGCAGCGGGCCCGGGAATATCGCTTGTATGGAGGCCGCAAGGAGGCCAATAACCCGTGCCAATTGTCTGATGGACAGGTCTGATACGCGAAGAGCCCTTCGCAACTCCTTCCTGATGGCCTTCACCTTTGAGTCCGGTAGGTATAGAAACTGGCGGACGGAGTCTACCCTGAAACCCAAGAATTCCATCGACTGAGCGGGTTCCAGGACCGACTTGTCCCAGTTGACCATGAAACCCAGGTTCTGAAGCAGATCGATCGTCCACCTCAAATGTACTAGGAGGTGGTCTCTGGACTGGGACATGATTAGAATGTCGTCCAGGTAAATGATCAATCGCACACCACGGGTGCGGAGGAACTCCATTACAGGCTTCATGATCTTGGTGAAACACCAAGGAGCCGAGGAAAGGCCGAATGGTAGGCAGGTAAAGCGCCAATGCCTTCCGTGCCAGGTGAAGTGCAAGTAGTCTCTGTAGTCCTCCGCTATCGGGACCGTGAAATATGCGTCTTTCAGGTCCAGCTTGGCTAGCCAGTCTGACTGCCGAAGGAGGTCCCTGAGGCAGTGGATACCTTCCATCTGAAAATGTTGGTAGCGGAGGAACGCGTTGAGAGGGCGGAGGTTTATCACTGGACGGACCCCGCCCCCTTTTTTCGGTACCAGGAAGAGATTGCTCGTAAAGCCCGGAGCGGCGAACGGCAATTCTTCTATGGCGCCTTTGGACAACATCTCCTCGACCTCCGCGGAGATCATCCTGTCCTGATCTGGGGGAAGAGACAGTTCCCTGGGGACATAAGATTGGACAGGTAGAGAGACAAAGTCCAGGTGATAACCTTTCACACATTGTAGGACCCAAGCGTCCGAAGTAATACATGCCCACCCTTGGTGGAACAGAGCCAGCCTCCCCGCTACCCGCCCGTGAGCGACAGGGGAAGAAAGGGTACTCACCATAAGGGCGTCTGCCCGAAGCGGCACCGCGGGGGTATCTGGAGCCCCAAGATCTCCCTCTGGCCGGGAAGAAAGGAGGCGTCTTTGAGTCCTGAAATCCCCGGGACGGGAAAAAGGAACCTCTGGAGGCACGGAATGAGCCTCGGTAACCACGGCCGGGTGGACGGTTCCTGCTACGCCCGGCCCCTCCAAAAACCTTGGGCGCGAACATGCGCTTCATGTTCGCCTGAGCCTTGTCTATGGCCGTAAAGGTTTTAACGTATGACCCCAGGTCCTTAACGAAAGAATTACCGAACAGGACCCCTTCTTCGGAAGGGCCCGTCTCCGCTACCGTCATGGCAGCCAATTTCGGGTCAATTTTGAGGAGAATTGCCTTGCGCCTCTCAGAGGACATGGCGGTACTAGCGTTCCCCACTAGGCATATAGCCCTTTGTACCCAACCGATGGCTACATCAATGTCTAAAATCGAATCGCCAGTTCTAGTGGTGTCCAGCAGCTCGTAGAGCTTTGAAAGTGGGCCCAGGGTATCCAAGATCTTGTCCTGACAGCCCTTAAGGGAGTAGTCTAGGCCCTTTTTGGATTTCCAGCCTGATTTATTCAGGAACTGGGCAATTTGGGGGTCAATATCGGGAGTCTTGCAGGCCGAGCCCGGGAGGGAAGGCCTGGGGCACTCCGCCCGCAGCTTATTGCGACCTTCCTTAGACAGGGGGGTACGCATGCGTCTGGCCACATATTGGGCTATGTGTTCTGGGGGAACCCATTCAGCTGACCGGGGATGGCGGAGGTCGTCGGGGTCAAACAGGGGGTTACCCTGAGGGTCAAATAACGCTTTACTATCCCCAGCGGGGTCCTGAACAAGGCCCTTAGTAACGGTAGAGGAACCCGAGTGGGTTACGCCCGTAGGGGGCAAATCCTCGTCCGAACCATCCTCATCATAGGAGTCATACTCCATAGCGTCAGACTCATTCTCCACACTCCTGTCGGAATCCGACACATCATTGAGGGCTCTAGCCCGTTTCCATAATCTAGCCTTTTTAGCCCGGCCAGGGGCTCTTTTGCGCGTGGTATGCGTGCTGTCTGTGACCGCGTCAAGCGAGTCCATCATGGCAGGCATAGCCTGCATCGGGGAGTGGGAGCTGACGTGTTTTGCCTTAGCCCTTGCCTTACGGGCCCCAGGCATGGCGGGGGCTGGCGGGGGGGTCCCATCACCCAGGGGGGAGGGAGCCGCCAACGAGGGCAAAAGCATACTCTGCAGAGATTGGGAAAACGATGTGGACACCGCTCCCATGGCAGAGGCAAAGGCCTTCTGCAAGGATGAAGCCATAGTGGCGTCCAAGAGGGCATGGAATTTCTGAGAAGCTATATTACCCTCTGGAGCATCCTGAGAAAAGGTGCCAGTAGGGCCTACTTGCCCTTCATCCTTGTCTTGCATAATGGTAACAATTACTCACAGATGACGTCGGAAAGGGTATGTAGAGCAACAGGGTTGATTAACCCACGAGAACAGGGAAAGATGCTGCTAGGTGTGCCAGGGGACCCAGGGAACGGCAGAGGCGGACAGCAGGCAGACCGCGAGCCGCAGAAAAGCAGTGGTACCGGCCGCGAGTAAGCTCCGCCTCCAAAATGGCCGCCGCACGAGGAGGCCGGCGGATAGCTCTCGCGGTCCGGACCTACTGGGGGAAGGGGCGCGTGCACCCTATCCCCGCGGCACGTATGCCGAGAGGGCGAGAGACATGCAGCCGCGGTCGGAACAAACAGACCGCGGCAAACAGCCGCCCGCGGAAAGATAGCGAGCGAGCACCCAGCGGGGAAAAAACAACCGCAGGGGAAGCAAGGGGAAAATCTCCTCCGCGGAGAAAAAACAGTAATAGAGGGATGGGAAACCCACTAGGCACACCAGGAGAGAAAACGTTAAATACACAATCAAACGAGCAAAGTGTAAACAGCAATAAAATTCAATAAAATCAATAAATGCTGAGAACATGTAGAGCAAGATAAAATACTTAGCTGATCTGAGGAAGCAGCAAAGAAAGAGGGGGATTGTGGGAAACACAGGCCTTATATACTCACTTCCTCTGTTATGTGATTGGTTGCCTGTGTATCTATACTGTTTTTTCTTCATTTTTTACAATATTCATATTCCTCTATCTTTGCTGCTGAGGAAATAAAGAAAGAGTTATGCATAATAGGAGCCTCCGTGTCTTTAATAAAATTTAGGATTAACACTTAGAGGAAATACTTAAATGTAACTTTATCCTTTATTTTGACACACCAGAAAAACTGAAACTTTGGATCAAAGAAAAAGATCTAGATATTTCCTTTGACTGAAGAGATTTGTATTTATTTTATTTATTTATTTTTAACTTTTTGAAATTATGAGGTTGACTTTTTCTGAAAATGGTGTATAATTTTTAGATACAATTCATGAATACTTATTCAATTCGAATTTTGGATTCTGTCATAGATCAAATATAGATCCTTGTTATATTCAGGGTAACTCAAATTGTATCAAGTGCACTTGGAGAAGCGTGAATCAGATACCAGACATGCGTGTTGGTTATCAAAATAAGCGTCTGACATTTATTTGAACAGTTTGTGCTTTTATATATTAAAAGTAAGTGCTTACCTGCACATACTCATAGAACAGTAGTATGGAGTGAAATAACACGAAAGGAGTACAGATAAGACATAGGGATGAACATCATGTACATATAACAGATAAGTTCTGGGAAAGAGAAGAAACAGACTGATTTAAGAGGAGACATCTCAGGTGGGGGCTATCTGCTCCCGGAACTAGACATATATGCTCTTAAGTGTTAAAGGGACACTATAGTCACACAGACCACTTCAGCTCAATGAAGTGTTCTGGGTGCCAGGTCCCCCAGGTTTTAACCCTTCAGATGTAAACATAGCAGTTTCAGAGAAACTGCTATGTTTACATTGCAGGGTTAATCCAACCTCTAGTGGCTGTCTTCGTGACAGCCGCTAGAGGCGCTTCTGCAACGCTGGATGTGAAATTCGCATCCGGCGCGCAAACCGTCCATAGGAAAGCATTGAGAAATGCTTTCCTATGGACTGTTTGAATGTGTAATGTAATTGCAGTTGCCTGCCTGCCAGCCTGTGTGTCAGGCTCACAGCATATACTGTGTAATGTAATTGCAGTTGCCTGCCTGCCAGCCTGTGTGTCAGGCTCACAGCATATACTGTGCCCTCTTGCCCAGTGCCACCACTCACTCACTGGTGTCACAATAGCTTGCATTTAAAAAAACAAAACTTTTTTGACTGTAATATAATAGCAGTCAGTTTCCTTCACTAGTGTGCGTTTCAGGGCCTGCCCAGTGCCACCACTCACTCACTGGTGTCACAATAGCTAGCATTTAACAAAAAAAAAAACTTTTTTGGACTGTAATATAATAGCAGTCAGTTTCCTTCACGAGTGTGCGTTTCAGGGCCTGCCAGGGCACAGTGTCACACCAGTGCAACTCATATCTGGAGTAACAGTAGTGTACATTTAAAAAAAAAAAAAATACAATTTTGACTGTAATAGATTGAATAGCAGTTAGTTGTCTGCCAGCGTGTGTGTCAGGCTCACAGCGTATACTGTGCCAACTCGCCCAGTGCCACCTCTCATATCTGGTGTCACAATAGCTTGCATTTAACAAAAAAAAACTTTTTGGACTGTAATATAATAGCAGTCAGTTTCCTTCACTAGTGTGCATTTCAGGGCCTGCCAGGGCACAGTGTCACACCAGTGCAACTCATATCTGGTGTAACAGTAGTGTACATTTAAAAAAAAAAAAATACAATTTTGACTGTAATAGATTGAATAGCAGTGAGTTGTCTGCCAGCGTGTGTGTCAGGCTCACAGCGTATACTGTGCCCACTTGCCCAGTGCCACCACTCACTCACTGGTGTCCCAATAGCTTGCATTTAAAAAAAACGAAACTTTTTGGACTGTAATATAATAGCAGTCAGTTTCCATCACGAGTGTGCGTTCCAGGGCCTGCCAGGGCACAGTGTCACACCAGTGCAACTCATATCTGGTGTAACAGTAGTGTACATTTTTTTTGTTTGAATTTGACAATTTTTATTTTCTTGTAAACAGCAATAGGGATACAGAAAAAAAGGAGGGAAGGGTACCATGTGAACAATATTATTTAGTAGCGTACAATGCATCAAACATTAGTCTGTAACTTCCGAGTAATACACAGTGTGACATTATGCTGCAGCCTGGTATAACATATTGTTGCATACAGTCAATAAATCAATGAACGATTCCTAGTCTACCCACCCTCCCCCTGAATTCCAGGAGCTGGTGGGCTAACCGGGAGCGCATCACAAATTGCTAAGTCGTGATTACTCTTGTCACTAGATAGCCATAGGCTGATTTGGTAGCTACCTCTAATTTCAAGCATCATACTCCCTTACTGTAGAGAAGGAAAACGGGTGTAGACATGGAAGGTGGGGGGGATGGGGGGAACTAGTCTGCACTGCTTAGTCTGGTCTAATGTTGGTCACACCTGGTTGCATGGGTTGCGTTAAAAAGTTGGTCCATCTAGTGTGTGCTAAGTTCATGTGTTTCTTTTCTCCAAATTGGCGAGCGTAAACCATCTCATAGGCCCAGTTTAGTTTAATTTGGTTTATAAGGGCTTCCCGTGGTGGGGCTGATGTCTGCTTCCACCTCCGAGCAATGCACATGGCTGCTGAGATAAGGACATGGTATGTGGCTGCCCACATATCTTTAGTGAGTGATTCCGGTGGTATGAATAGTATGCACAATTCCAGCGTCAATGAGATCTGTGTATGTATAATATCTGTTATGATAGAGTGTACCTCCTGCCAGAAGGGTGTGATAAGTGGACATGACCACCAGACGTGTACCATGGTGCCCTTGTGTTGGCCGCATCTCCAGCATAAGTCGGAGGACTGTGGCCATATCTGGTGTATTCTAGCTGGTACCATCGATATATATTAGTTTACGTTGCAGCTCTATATGGGATGCACATGAGGAGACCCCTTTATGCGAGGAGTATGCTTTAGCCCAGTCTTCTTGTGATATGACTTTGCCTAATTCTTTATGCCAAGCTTGAATGTGCGAATTATTACCCTGGTCCCGTGACTGGGTCAGTGCTTTATAACTGATGGAGATTAATTTTTTCTGAGGTTTTTTGTTGACGCACACTAGTTCGAATTCGGTCATTGACCTGGTGCTTGTTCCGGCCGGTGAACTGGGCTTATTTGTAGTTAGATAGGATTTAATTTGCAAGTAGGCAAAAACTAGCCGGTGTGGTAGGTTAAATTCTTGTTGGAGGTCTGGGAATGACTTTAAACCTTTGTCATTATATAATTGCTCTATCTCGAGGATTCCCTCTTGTAGCCAAGGTTGTGTGTTTAGAGTTGGTATAACATGGTTTAGTGTGGATAGTGGGGCTGCCAGTGGCATTGGTAGATAGCGTACCATCATACCCTTGGCGGAATCCCAGGTATGTAAGATATGTTGGGACGTGGGTAGGAGGTGGCTTGTGTCCATCCTATGTGATTTGGGGGTCCATAGAATAGAGTGGAGCGTCAATGGGTGCGCCCAGCTATTTTCTATTTCTAACCATTGGGGTGCTGTGGGGTGTTGTCGGAGTTGTGGTACTACCATCAGTGCTGCCGCTCTGTGGTATGCTTTTAGGTCTGGGAGACCCAAGCCTCCCTGGGTGATTGGTCTCTGTAGTAGTATTGTCGCTATCCTCGGTTTTTTGTTTTGCCATGAGAAGTTTGTTAGTAATTTGGTTAGTGTTTTGGTATATTCAGTCGGTAGTGGTATCTGTAGTGTGCGGTATAGATATTGGAGTTTGGGTAGTAGCGACATTTTTATGGCCGCTATGCGCCCCACCCAGGACAGATATTTCCCCTCCCATGAAGTTAGCAGGGTCTTGAAGGTTTCAATTAATGGTTGGTAGTTCATTTTATATAAGGACATGGGATTTTTTGTCATTTTGACTCCCAGGAATGTGAGGTAGTCGTCTCTCCAATCCAAGGGAAACGAGCTTTTAAGAGTTGTCCTCTGTGGCTCAGGAAGGTTGATGCTTAGTGCTTGTGTTTTGGTGACGTTTAGTTTATAATATGAAACTCGCCCATATTCCGTAATGTGATGCATGAGATTGGGCAGAGATATGTGAGGTTGCGTGAGAGTAAGAAATATGTCGTCTGCAAAGAGACTTAATTTATATTCTTTCTGCTGTAATGTTACCCCATGTATTGCCGATTCCGCCCTGATCCTGGCAGCCAGTGGTTCTAGCGCCAAAACATAGAGCAATGGAGATAGTGGGCACCCCTGACGGGAGCCATTGGAGATGGCGAATTTGTCAGAGCAGAATCCTGCGTTAAGGACTTTAGCCGTGGGGCAGCTGTACAGAGCTGCTACTGTGTCTGTAAAGTGGGGAGGAAAGCCACATTTCTCCAGAACAGCTTTGAGAAAGCGCCAATTTAACCTATCAAAGGCTTTCTCTGCATCTAGGGAGACTAGGAAGCTGCCCACCCCTTTCCTCCTTATGCTATGTATTAGGTCTAAAACTTTTCGGGTGTTGTCAGTACCCTGTCTCCCCCCTACAAATCCCACCTGGTCGTCGTGAATTATGGTTGGGAGTATCGAACTCAGACGTCGGGCATAAACTTTAGCGTACAGTTTTGCATCTGTATTAAGGAGGGAGATTGGTCTGAAATTCGGGCAGTGGGTTGGAGGTTTCCCCGGTTTTGGTAGTGTTATGATGTGAGCTAGTAATAGGTCTTCCGGTAGTGATTTGGTTTGGGTAGCTACATTAAAGAGGTTGGCCAAGTGTGGTGCTAGGGCGTTTGCAAATGTCTTATAATACATATTTGTGAAGCCGTCCGGGCCAGGTGCCTTGTGTTTGGGTAAAGATTTAATGGCTTCCACCACTTCATCGGGGGCGACTGGTTGTTGCAGTACTGCGGCCTGGTCTTGAGTAAGTGTGGGTAAAGAGATGTCGTGTAAGAAGGACTGTATGTCTTGATCAGTAGGGTTGTGTGTCTGGTCAGACTGTGCTAAATTGTAGAGTTTGTTATAGTATGTTGCGAAGGTGTTGCTGATGTCTATAGGGGAAATTACTTTTACGTTGTCATGGGTATAGAGGTGAGATATTTTAGCATTGGTTTCAGCTCGTTTCAAGCGAGCCGCAAGTGATTTGCTTGCTTTGTTTCCCTGCGCGTAGTATATAGCTTTGAGTTTGCGTAAATTAAAACCTACGCGTTGTAATGTATGTAACTTGATTTTTTCTGCTACTTCTGTTATAGTTTTTTGTGTAGCTTCTGTTGGTTGCAGTTTATTTTTGTTCGTAAGGTCGATTAGTTGTTTGTTCCATGCTATCCATTGCGCTTGGGTAGCTTGTTTTAGGTGCGTAGCACGCCTCAGTAAGAGACCTCTAATCACCGCTTTATGAGCTTGCCATAATGTACACGCGGATGTGTCTCCTGTGTCATTGAGTGTGAAAAATTCATTTATGGCTTCCTCTATTTGGCCGGTGAAGTTTATATCTGTCAGTAGAGATTCATTGAGTCTCCACGGGCTCTTATGTTTGTAGTCGTAATGGTTAAGGGTTAGTATAAGTGGGGCATGATCCGACCATGTGATTTGGCCAATAGTGCAGTCCAGGACCTGGTCTAAATGTAAGCTTTCCATGTGAAATCTATCTATCCTGGTGTATGTATTGTGTGTGGCTGAGTGATACGTATAGTCCTTTTCTTGAGGATGGAGGACTCTCCATACATCATACAGTTATTTGTTGTCTAATAACTTAAGATACGATGCACACGTTTTGTGTTGTCTGGTCTGAGGTGCTCTTGTAGCCTGTGATGTCGTGTCTCTAGTGGGGTCTATAATATGGTTAAAGTCTCCACAGAGGATCAGTATTCCTTCTTGTATTGGTTGCAATTTAGATAGTATTCTGCCTAGAAAGTCCCTTTGGTTTGTGTTAGGGGCATATATATTTGCCAGGGTATATTTAGTGTTGTTAATCGTGCAAACTATTATCACGTATCTACCCTCTTTATCTATTAGTGAGCAGTGATGTTGGAACGATACTGTGTTACTAATAAAAATTGAAGTTCCTTTAGCCTTCTTCCCTGACGTGGCGTGGTACTGGTTTGGAAATAAGGACGGTTTTAGGGTTGGTGGTAGCTTAAAATGTGTTTCCTGAAGGCATATAACGTCAGGTTGTTCACTTTTGAGGTCCCTAAAAAGGCAATGCCGCTTGTATGGGGTATTCAGCCCTTGTACATTATAACTTTGTATTTTCATACTTTGGGACAGTATCTTGGGTTGCTAGGTTCGTTTTGCGCGATCTACTTATAAGGTGGGTTGCTCTAATGGTCATTGTTGCGGTAACTCTGACTGCACTCTGCGGGGCATCGGCTTTAGCAAGAGTTTTTTGCTTATCGATACTATGGATTATCCACATTTGGTGTGCGGTGAATCTTTGAGTCGGTATTGTATTCAGGTGGGTATTTCGGGTGCATATATTGGGCGGATCTATCCCTCGGAAGAACAATGGGTGGGGGGTACGGTAAGGGATTGGGGTGGATTCATACTGTGAGCGTATGAACAATAAGGGTGGTAAAATTATAGCCCATTCATGGGCCCTGGTTCCGGATATCGGTACCATTGAGAACGTGGGTATTCTAATGTGGTAACAGTGGTGAAGTTGGCCAACATCAATAGCAATATATCGTGACCATTCGAGGTCCTGGCTTGTTTCACCCTTAACCTGTCGGCCCTGCGGTGGGGTAGTAATTAGCAGTCGCTCTGGCCTACTGTGGTCCCTGCAGTTACAACTGACTTATCGCTTGGCAGTATAACATCGGGAGCTCACAACCCGCAGCTTGGGGTACTGTACAAACAATGATATTGCAGAGAGATTGCAGGGCAAGCATAGAGAATATGGTTGTATACATTTTTCTTTTTTCCTTTTTTTTTTTTTTTTCATATATATAGGTAAAATAGATAAGTTTGTATATACCCCCTCTCCCATCTGGTCTCAGTTTGGCCCTTAGGAAGCCCAGGTGTCCCCTATTCCTATTCTGGCAGTATACCTACTAATTCTTGTGCCTTAAGTTGGGAAGCGATTTGGTTTCTGACACAGAAGCTGGCAGGCAGGCAACTGCTCTTCTATTACAGTGAAAACAAATTATTTATTTTAAATCTAAAGCTTAACCAATTGTTAAAACAGATATGAGTGGTGGCACTGGGCAAGTGGGCACAGTATCCAATGTGAACCTCACACAGAAGCTGGCAGGCAGGCAACTGCTCTTCTATTACTGTGAAAAAAAATATTTATTTAAAATCTAAAGCTTAACCAATTGTTAAAACAGATATGAGTGGTGGCACTGACTGTGCAAATGGGCAAGGCATCCAACCTGACACAGAAGCTGGCAGGCAGGCAACTGCTCTTCTATTACAGTGAAAACAAATTATTTATTTTAAATCCAAAGCTTAACCAATTGTTAAAACAGATATGAGTGGTGGCACTGGGCAAGTGGGCACAGTATTCAATGTGAACCTCACACAGAAGCTGGCAGGCAGGCAACTGCTCTTCTATTACAGTGGAAACAAAATTTTGGTTGTAAAAGCACGCTATAGAGAAACAAGATATGATTGGCAACTGTCAAAGCACGCTGGCACAGGTCTGCAGAGCACACGCTGAAGTAGGCCTGACACCCAGACGCTTGCAGACAACTAACTGATCTTCTATTACAGTGAAAAAAAATGATTTCTTTACAATCTAAAGCTTAAGCTATTGTTAAAACAGATATGAGTGGTGGCACTGGGCAAGTGGGCACAGTATCCAATGTGAACCTCACACAGAAGCTGGCAGGCAGGCAACTGCTCTTCTATTACAGTGAAAAAAAATATTTATTTAAAATCTAAAGCTTAACCAATTGTTAAAACAGATATGAGTGGTGGCACTGACTGTGCAAATGGTCAAGGCATCCAACCTGACACAGAAGCTGGCAGGCAGGCAGCGCCAACCAATTCCGCAGTGCTTTATAATGGGTGGACCGACAAACATGTAATTGTAACGTGACAAGTTGGACAGGTTGATGGCCCTGCTTAATGAGCTTACATGATAGAGGGAGTGGGGTAAAGTGACACAAAAGGTAAGGATAGTATTAGAGAAGTAGATTGGTAGGCTAGTATTCACTGAAGACTTAATGTGTTTTTGTGTTTTTGTTTTTTTTAATGACAGTTGCAGGAGAGGAACAGTTGGGAGCCATTAACAGTTTAATTGATACACTTTTGTGAGAAGTGAGTTTTTAATGTTTTTTTGAAGGATTGGAGACTGGGTTAGTAGGGAGTTCCACAGGAACATTGCAGCCCTAGAGAAGTCTTAAAAGGGGAGTATCAGAGGTGGGTGCACAAACAGAGGATAGACGTAGGACTTCGGCAGAGCGTAGGGGCCTAGACAGGACATACTTGTGTATTAAAGAGGATAGATATGTGGGTGCAGCATTATGTAGAGATTTGAAAGCAAGAACTAGAATTTTAAATTAAGCCCTATTACTTATGGGAAGCCAATGCAAGGGCTGACAGAGGGGTGAGGCGTGGGAGGTGAAGGAGGACAGGAAGATGAGATTCACTGCTGCATTCATTATAGATTGTAATGGGGCAAGTTGGGAGCACGTAAAACCACTGAGAAGCGACTTGCAGTAGTCAAGGTGAGAGAGTACAGTGGCATGGACCAGCACCCTAGCCGCATCTGGTGTTAAGAAGGTTTGGATGTGCAATGTTTTTGAGATGGAAGCGGCAGGATTTGATGATCAACTGGACATGAGGGTATTGAATTAGGATTCATGGATATGTAACATTTGTTTTATATATATATATATATATATATATATATATATATATATATATATATATAATAATAATTTGCCATTGTAAAAATGTAACATTTAAATGATAAATACATGCTTACATTATACTATATATGGATATTCTTTGTTTTTATTCTAGTTAAAAGATTAAAGATTTTGAGGGATTTATTATCTTATTTTCATTTTGGCAAGATTTCTATTTTTCAAATATACTTTCTGTTACAGGTTCATCTGTTACAGGGCCTAGTTGGGGCTATTATTATATTGTTTTGAATCGCTTAGTTATTATTATTATTATTAGTGTTGCCATTTATATAGCGCCAAAAGATTCCGTAGCACTTTACAATATTATGAGAGGGGGATTTAACTATAAATTGGACAATTACAAAAAACTTACGGGAACAATAGGTTGAAGAGGACCCTGCTCTATCAAGCTTACATTCTATAGGAGGTGGGGTGTAAAACACATAAGGACAGGAATTTACAGTCAAATAAGGTGGGCTGCCCTTTATTTAGCGAACAACGGACAGAAGGTGGTCACGGGCAGAGCGGAGAGACCGAGAAGGGACATACCTATGGATCTGTGAAGATATATAAGAGGGGCTAGAGTTGTTCAGTGCTTTATAGGTGTGAATTAGTACCTTTAATTGACTCCTTTAGCATACAGGAAGCCAATGTAAGGACTGGCAGAGGGGTGAGGTGTGAGAGAACCGACTAGAGAGGAAAATCAGTCTAGCAGCAGCGTTCATTATGGACTGTAGCAGTGCAGTACGGCTTTTGGAAAGACCAATCAGGAGAGGGTTACAATAATCCATGCGACAGATTACTAGAGCATGGACAAGCTCCTTGGTAGCATCTTGTGTAAGAAAGGGGCGGATGCGGGCTATGTTTTTAAGATGGAATCTACAGGATTTGGCAACATGCTGGATGTGAGGCTCAAAGGTGAGGCCAGAATCAAGTATGATGCAAAGACAGTGCGCTTGCAAGGATGGACTGATGTGGGTACCATAAACTTGAAGGGAGAGCAAAATAGGAGGATCAGTATTAGGAGGAGGAAAGACAAGGATCTCAGTTTAGAGAGATTGAGTTTCTGAAAGCGGGAGGACATCCAGTCAGAGATGGAAGAAAGGCAAGCAGTGACACGTTGCAGGACAGCAGGGGAGATGTCTGGGGAGGAGAGATATAACTGGGTGTCATCAGCGTACAGGTGGTAGTGGAATCCAAAAGAGGTAATAAGTTTGCCAAGAGAGGCAGTATAAAGAGAAAATATAAGGGGACCAAGGACGGAGCCTTGGGGGACTCCAACTGAGACAGGCCGAGGGGAGGAGGTATCATTAGAAAAGGAGACACTGAATGAGCGTTGGGAGAGATAAGAGGAAAACCACGAGAGGAAAGATTCACAAAGTCCAAGTGATAGAAGAGTTTGAAGAAGGAGAGCATGATCAACGGTGTCAAAGGCCGCAGAGAGGTCAAGAAGAATTAGTATGGAGTAGGGGCCTTTGGATTTAGCTGCAATTAGTTCATTAGTAACTTTGATAAGTGAAGTCTCAGTAGAGTGGAGAGGGCGGAAGCCAGATTGAAGAGGGTCAAGAAGAGAGTTGGAATAGAGGAAATGAGACACACGGGTAAAGACAAGTGTTTCCAGAAGCTTTGAATAAAAATGGGACGATAGTTAGAGGGGGTGGACAGGTCGAGGGATGTTTTTTTTTAGTATAGGTACTACACTGGCATGTTTAAGGTCAGCAGGGACAATGCCAGAAGAGAGAGAGCAGTTGAAGATGTGGGCAAAAAATAATTGGATTTTAGTTACATTATATGATCATATATTGCATAAGCCTGCCACAGTGTCAATGTACCCCATTCTTGGCAGGTCCTACTCTAGCAGCCTAATGCTTGCTCTTATGAGATTAATCCACTTACTTGTATGTATATGTGAATAGGTGTATGTGTACATATACACATATATGGGTCTATGTATGTGTAGGCACATTTGTATATGTGTAGTTACATGTATTGGTAATTGTGTGTGGATATATGTGTAGGTGTGCATGTACACATATTTGGGCATTTGGTTGTATTTATATGTATATTATTGTATGTACTTGTGTATACTTGTATATATATACACTACTTGTGTATATGTACATGTGCGTGTCTGTGTATGCTGGATATGGGCCTTCATGCATATCCTGTAACTCTTGGATGGGAATTCATGCATTATTAATATAAGTATTTATTTAGTTTTTAATCTCCCCTTCTATTACCATCTTCTGCACTGTTTGCTTGTTTTTTTTTTTTCTCTCTCTCTCACCCAATCTGATCTTTACACTCTCATCTTCACACAAGATATTTACGACCCTCTGCGAGAATGGTGTCTATTTTCTATCAAACCTGTGTCTTATCTGCACTCATGTTGCTTTAACCCCTTAAGGACACATGACATGTCTGACATGTCATGATTCCCTTTTATTCCAGAAGTTTGGTCCTTAAGGGGTTAACCTCTGTATCACAACTCAACTTTGAATTATATCTGTTGTCTTGATCAGACATGCTTTAGACTTGAGAAAGGGAGGTTCTCCCAAAACTTGTCATTAAAAAATTATGTTAGTCCAATAAAAAAGGTATTACACGATATGATTTTGACCTGTTTTTTTACATCTACATCACTGGACTAATAGGGCTACAATCTCTACTTAAACACTATATAAGTATTTATATATATAATTATGTGATTTTATTCATTATTTATTGAGGGCCTTGCTGACAACCCAGGCAAAAAGTCCAGAGAATTTAATTTGCAAGCACTATATTTGACCCTGTAACTTTCCAAAACACTATAAACGTATACATGGGGGTACTGTTGTACATGTGAGACATCATCAAACATAAATATGAGTGTTTTAAAATTGTATTATGACAATGCTATCATCAGTGAAAGTGCTTTTTTGTGAGAAACCAAATATGAACTCAAACTTGGCCCAGGGATTATGACTGAGTGGCCACTAAAAAGACTGGAACATTTTATTTTGAATACCCTAGATTGTCTACTTTTTCAAATGATATGCCATGATGGTGGTATTCATCATTCCTGGTCTAAAATACAGTCTCAAAGGCAAACCATTCCGGCAAATGTGTATAAAAATAAAGTTAGGCAAGCTTTTTATTTAACACTGTAACTTTTTAAAACACCATGTTCATGTTGGCCACTGTTGTACTTGTGGCCATTGTTGTACTGGTGTTTTACTCACAGCATACAGATATGTGTGTTTTATTGCAGTAAATAAAAGCTAACAGCATTATGACATTCACAGTGAAAATGCCATGCAGACCTTGGAAAATAACATTTCTTAATTTGTCACAGATCTTTTAAGCTTTTATTCATATTAAATTATGTTTCATATATAAATATTTGATGTAAAATGAAAGTTATGTTTCTCCTGAACAAAATGATATATAATAAGTGTGGGGTCACTTAATATGAAAGAGATAAATCATGATTGAACAGACATATAGTCAAATTCTAGGGTTTGTTCAAAACTTTTTTGTTCAAAACTTGTACAATTGCCTTCATCCTTAATGGGTTAAGAAGATGTTCATTTTTCAATTTAATCATCATTTTATTCAGTAAAGTATCAGTCTATCATCAAGTATTGATAATGCTAGAAGATTCAACTAATAAACTGGTTTTATATATGATGAAATTGTTTTGTATTGTAAATATTCTGAAATATAAGCATGGAAATAAATGTTTATATTAAGTCATTTCTGAGAATGTGCATTCTCTGCCAAAATCTGTCACATGAACACTTAAAATGGGCAACACCACAATGGATTCAAATGTTTTTAATATATTTTAATACAGAATCTAGGACAAGGAAAGAACAATTTTGAGCCAATATAAGCAAAACAAGTGCCAGATTGGCTCCAACTCCAATTGGCTATGTTTTAAATTCCAAAGTTATTTATTTTTGAGAAAGGATGATCTTTTTAACAGATGGTATAAAAACCCCAAATTGCTAAGAACACAATTGCAAAAAAAATGTAGTTTTTAAGTAATTTTTTTTGTCTTTCTTGGTGTGAGCCTGATCATTATGCTAGCAAGCTTATTTTGTTAAGTCACAATTATGATGACGTTATATTTCTGTATGTTTCATGCAAACACGATATTCAGTTAATCCCTACATTGACAGAAAAAACATTTATTGCATTTCCTGCAAATGTTCACCTTGCATTTTGGTCATAAAATATTGCTAAATTACTCTCATGAAATACTGCAAATGACTATTTTTGGATTGGATTTTAACCACAATTGTTTATGTAATGAAGTTAAGGGGTAAATACATTTTATAAATATTTCGCTCACAATACTTCACTCTGTCTCAATAAATATCTGTGAATAAACTGGAAATAATAGGTGTATTTTACCTTCTTCCATACAGTAAACAAGTTTTCTAATAATTTATGGAGGGGTAGGAAGACATGCAAATCAGAGTAGAAAAGGTACTGTGGGTGTTATTTAAACAGCAATAGTGCTTTATTTGCAAATAATAGTGACAAACTATGCTATTGCAACAGCGGCAAACTTAAAAATGAGAAATTAGAAATTCAAATGATGACAGGAGAAGCCAACTGTTCCTCTGTTTAGATTTCCATTTTGTGAAATGCCAAGGTTTGTAGCCATTGCACCAGTATACCCAATAGTATTAAGTTCAAGGGATTTGTTATGTATTCTAACAACTGGGATTTTGTTATGGACTAAATGCAAAGCTTCCTGAATCTCCATGCTAATCTGGGGTGACATCACATCCCACTTCCTGGTATCAGTACGTGGTGTGTAAGAAAGCTGTGCAGGCAGTGTGATCCCTTGGAACCAAGTCCACAGCATATTGGCAGACCAGACAGCTTTCATGAAGTGTTGCTGGTATACATTGTCCCCCTATTTGCAACACACAGACAGCCTAATGCAAACATAGGCACAAACACTGCCCAACACAAACACACATTGAAACTGCTTAATATACACAAACACAAATGCACACAGACTGTCTAATACATGCATACATTTACTGCCTCATTTATACACAGACACACAAACTGTCTAATGCATGCACCAATTCACACAAATTGTTAAATGCACACACAAACACTGCTACATACACACACTCCTAAATACATACACATATACACACACACACACACACACACACACACAGAGGAAGCAGCTCTTCCTCTCCCCTCACATACTTGGGTGTGGGATGGGGGAATTGATAGCAGCCCATTTTAATCAGTGTGGTACCAGCTCTAAGGACTCAGATGTACAGCTGCCATGCTTCAATCTGCTACCTGTCGCAAAGCTCTCCTGGAGGCTTCTTGGTCAGTCCTGGCAGCGGGTGGGTGGATGATCAGTAATGTAATTGCTGCTCTTGCTTGCACCTGGCAACTTTCCAATCAAAGCTCGTGGAGGCGGTCCTGCTACTGTGGTCACCCCCTCTTAAATAGCAACCCTAGGTGAAGTTAAAAGTACAGCGGTAGTGATGCCTATGATTACCAGGGACCACCAGCACCTTCCAGACAGGCATCAACCCATCGGCCTGTACTGTCTCTAAATACTCCCTTTACAAAGGAGTTTGTGGCTCACAGATCTAACTTCTGTTACTGTCTTCACAAAGACACTTTGGGCTCGAAGGCCAGCTCTCTTTCTAAAGGTCCACAGTACTAAAGAACATTGCAGTCAGAAAGCAGCTACTAATGGGCACACTACTTGCTAATAGAACTACCTCACAGTACTCTATCACTCTCAGTATTAGTATTAGAAGATGAATTATAAACTAGTTTCCCTTTGGTACAAGACACTGATACTACTTCATAGAATCATTCCTGCAGTTCTGCCCACCTGTTAGTGTTGTCAAGTTATTCAGGACACAAAAATGTCCCTTGTTGGGAGATGATGAAGGATTGTTATCCTCAAGGACTCTGCCGAGTGGTCAGCTAAGCTTGCTTTGTTACATATGTCCTCCAAACCTATTTCAGTATAAGAAATCTATTTTACACCATTTACTTAATGCTGCCAAGGCCCTGATTCCTGCTTTTTTTTAAAAAAAGATGGAGGTTTCCATGAAGGAATCTTAGCTGCGGAGAGTTGAAGATCCACAGGCAATTGAGGCGCTCCATGCTTCCGTACTTGGGATGGGCTCCAAACATACCGAGGCCTTGGCAACCATGGTTTGTGTATATGGCACGTGATTTATGATGTCTGATTGGAATCCAAGCTGCAGGGGACCTGGGGTGGTTTATGTTTTCTTTTTCACGTTTATGGTAGCACTAGTTGTTTTATTTATGTTTATTTTTTAAGCACTGTTGTACTTGCTTTGAAGGGAGTCTACCTGCAGACAGTCCGTTTGTTTTTCCTCCTTATTTTTCATGTAGGGACAGCATAGAACACCCTCAAAGGTGTTTCTCTTAGGAGTTACAGGGATATAAGCTCTCTTTATTTATTCTCCTTTTCTACAGGCTGTCTTGCTTTATTGGGGGATTCTCTCTCTTACTATACAGCAGTTAGGACAGCTTAGTACACCCTTGAAGGTGTTCAATATAGGAGTCATAGAGTTATTTTCTTAGGTTCTCCAATTAGGAGTAAGCAAGTGGAGCTGTTTGTATCTCTGGGGATTTACCCACTACGGTTCTCTCCAAGGCTGCAGTTTACCCCTTCATTGCCTAGTGGTATATAGTATCTATAGAATATTGATATATTGTATTGAGTCCTATTAATTATATTCCATTTAAAGTGTTCTCTCTCTTTTTCAATTTACTAATAAAGTTACTTTCATTTGTATTGAGCCACTTTGTGGATTTTGAATTAATACCCTATATCATGCTATATATCAGTGGACTTATTGTATGTTCCTAAATGGTTCAGTGCTTTTTGGTGTAGTCATTACATATATTATTGTTCTATTAATTGTATTTAAAACCAGCTTAGAATCTCTCTCTTGTTATTGAGACTCTAATTTTTCTTCAAGACCTGGGGTGGGATCCTGCTTCTCAGGGGGGATGTAGTATTTGCTTTTCTTTCTCTGTCTTTTTTACCTATCTACCTTCTCTATACTATACTTTCTAGCAGGCCTTACTTATGGGGTAATTGGCACCTAGTGCACAGATTGGGCTATATATTAAGTTCGGGATATCCCCTAACTACATGAGAAGCTCTATAAATGAGGGTTCTGAGGGTGATGCCCTTCCTTCAAACAGCATTATATTGATATTTTGGTTGTTACTGAGGTTCTTTTCATTGTATACCAACTGGATTGCCCTGACAGTGTACTTTGAACTTTGCAAATATGTGTTTTGATTTTATTGCTAATATTGTGGAGATCTGCGAGCTCTCCCTTGTATTTTTCTTGTCTTTTGCAAATATCTTTCACAATACACATAGATTTTCCCAAAAAATAATGTGGGGAATTATACAGGCAACCACATAACACAATATAATATAACTACGCAAAGGAGAGGAAGTTAAGGGAACATAGACAATAAAAGTTATATAATTCTGCCTGTGCTACCTTCACATGCACGTATGCTTTCAGTTCACCCTCCCTTATTTCCTTTAAAGGAACACTATAGTCACCTAAATTACTTTAGCTAAATAAAGCAGTTTTAGTGTATAAATCATTCCCCTGCAATTTCACTGCTCAATTCACTGCCATTTAGGAGTAAAATCACGTTGTTTCTGTTTATGCAGCCCTAGCCACACCTCCCCTGGCTGACAGAGCCTGCGTGAAAAAAAAAAGAAACTGGTTTCACTTTCAGACAGATGTAATTTACCTTAAATAATTGTATCTCAATCTCTAAATTGAACTTTAATCACACACAGGAGGCTCTTGCAGGGTCTAGCAAGCTATTAACATAGCAGGGGATAAGAAAATCTTATTTAAACAGAACTTGCAATAAAGACATCCTTAATAGGGCTCTCTTTACAGGAAGTGTTTATGGAAGGCTGTGTAAGTCACATGCAGGGAGGTGTGACTAGGGTTCATAAACAAAGGGATTTAACTCCTAAATGGCAGAGGATTGAGCAGTGAGGCTGCAGGGGCATGTTATACACACCAAAACTGCTTCATTAAGCTAAAGTTGTTCAGGTGACTATAGTGTCCCTTTAAATATAAAATAGTGATTGAATGATTACAGGTATCGGAATCCCCATAGGAAAGAATTAAATAATGCTTTCCTATAGTGAAATCCTATTTGCCACGCATGCGCAATAGGTCCCGCCGCCAGCTGACATCAGTGGGGGACGAGTGTGGGCGGAGCATGACTCATTCCCGAGGGACATTGGCACTGGATTTAGGTAAGTGACTGAAGGTTTTTTAACCCCTTCAGCCACGTGGGATGGGAGGCAGGAGGAAGGGGGGCACTGCAGGATTTTACAGTAAAATGGCTTTGTTTTCCTAGCACTAGATAATCACTTTATTGGCTTTTTTCAAACAAAACAGCAAAAGGATGTTATGGGCAAATGCAAATATTACAAGTTTTAGAATGAAATTTTGTATTTCTTAAACTGTGTACTTTGTCTTTAAGAGATATTGCAAATTGACAAGGTGTTAGAAATGGAACATATTGTTTTTCATAGATGTTTCTTTAAGCAATAAACTCAGTGCATATTATGTTCACGCCATTTTGTCCCAGACGAATTACAATAACAATAATGCATAAACAAGCTTCAAGGCTATGCTACGACTCTTTCAGTACACAATATACTGTGGTAACCCCAAGTTAATGGAACTTCCCCAAATCCGGGAATCTCACACGACTGTGCACTTACGTCTTAGTATAAACAACAGATAAGCTATTCAGACTTTGGGAAGCCATCTTGTCCCTTGAACTTGATGGAAGTTCCCCAGGTCCGGGAGTTTCCCATGACGTGTGCACTCGCTTCTAGTTATGGACTTTTTCATATGAACTATGGTGACTCTAAAATGACGACACCTAAGGTATAAATAAGTACTTTTAAATGTTAACACACGGAGGAGAGACTTGGAGACAGACGCTGCTCCATCTTAAAATGACTGAGAGGCTGACATGATGACATGTTCAGAAGGGTATGTTAACCTATTAATGATATTTGCAAGCATTTAATTTCATCTTATAAACTCTGCTATAATGGATTTGATATGTCTATATTTATATTTTTATATAATAAATATCTAAAAGACAAAATCTATGGCTTCCAAGACAATCCTTATTTTATATTGTATTCTCAATTATTTACATATGTTAAATAGAGGATCTCTTACTAACTATATAACATTATGGCTAAGATATCTGTATGGTTAGCCCTGCTAAGTTCTATGCTTTAAGACATTATAGAGGTAAATAAGGGAACCGCCCACGGTTACAATTGGCGACCACGAAGGGACTTGTACTTGGAAGCGTTAAATAAAAAAATAATAAATACCTAGGTAACCTCTTATACGTAAGAGAAGACACAATACTTTGTCATGGCACAAATCTTGAAATATCAAGAATCTAATGAGCTATTTGTAGCCCAGACTCAGAGCGAGATCTTCATCATGGAGAGATGATTTTAATGTGAACTTTTACAATGCACTTTAAGTTCAGGTGACAGGTACATTGTAATTAGCATACAATGCTGACATTTTGTGGATCTTAATTAATATCATAAGAAATCAAATATACATATTTGGTAAGCTCCCTGATATGCCTAATACACCAGCACAGCACGGTCCAATAGTTCCAGGACAGTGGATTGCAGGCAGGGGGATATGTTCTCTTTGTAGCTGCTTAGTATGCATGCGCAAGAAAAAGATTGATGCAAGATGTTGTCAAAAGAAAAGTGATAAGACAGAGAGCGATGAAATTTGAAGTCTAATTCCAAGAATGCAAAGAAAATTGCATTATGGCTTAATGAAAACATTCATGCAACAGACAGACAGGACTTTTAATTATTGAATTACTGCGTTCTGGATTCTAATGTCCACTATATATGAAAAGTTTCATAAAACAGTGATAATTTCCATATTGTCAGTTACGCTAGCTGTTCATTAGAAATCAGGAATTATAACAGCATAACTATTTTTGGAGTTTGGAATTTCCAGCCAAGGTTGCGGAGATAGGAGACATGTAAACATTCCAAGGAATTGAGAAGTCGTTGGTTTATATTCCAAATTATGAACAACATTATTACATACAGCCATAAAGAGCGAGACATGGCTTTTAAATACATTCAGTGCAGTACAATGCAGTACACTGCAGCATATATTTTATATAATATATGCTAACTAGCTCATATTTTTTCCTTAACAGAGTTGAAATTATACTACCCTCCTAGAAAAAAGGGCAACAGGTGGTTATACACCACCCTTTGCTTCTCTAAATGCTCTGCAAAAATAAATATTTATTAAATGATTAAAAATAATATACATGTAAAATAAATCAGGGCAAAATAAAATTGTAACTATACAGGATCTCTGATAACTTTTAAACTGAAATTATTAAAGGCTTATTTAAATAAAATGTTAAATACATTTACAGCTTTAAATGTAACCAAAATATACTAAGTGATGTGTTAAGCAGCCAGCCCAATTCACTAGAATAGCATAAGTATTCTACTATTTAAAGTGCACAATTTCTGCACATAATGACTTTGCTTACTCAGGTACAGTCTTTAGTCTATTGCAATGGCAGGATTAAAATCCACCAATTTTAAAAGGGAAAGCTTACTTAAATAAGTGGTACTATCCCACTGTACCTGTATTGCTAGCAGTAAGGAAATTAGAACAATGATATTGTACTACTGACTGTAATCAGATCAGACACATGTAATCTCAGTGAATTTCATAAACTAGGTTTTCATAACACATAAAATAAAATAAATATAGCAATGTTGTTTATAAATAAATGCATATAGACTAGGTAATAAGAGCATTTCCATGCATTCAGCAGCCTGATCTCTCAGAGCCAGAAACAGATTTAAAAAAATAAATACAAATAAAAAGTAGGTTTTAAAAAGTCCGCAGTCAACCACACATGATGGGTGAATTAATTGTCAACCACACATGATGGGCTTCTTTAAAAGCTATATACTGCCGCAATTATGTATAGAAATACAGATTAGGGCACAGAGTAGAAATAAAAATACAGTTTCAAATCTCATATGGGGATTCAGTTCCACCACATATTCTACAAGTCTGAAAGAGGCTAATTTTAATAATATGTTGTAAGAGCATTGTGAATATATATACTGCAAAATTAATGTGATATTGCAAAGCCTGCAATATTGTAAACAGACATTAACAATTAAGAAAAAAAGAAAAATCATAATGCATAAATAAGAATGCATAAAAAATGCAATGCCAATTAAAGTGATAATACTTTGATATATTAAATCACATTGCATATCACATATCTGCTATATGAAAAGTATAATTAAAGTGACTTTACTGTCCAAAGCCCCCTCACATCTATTTTATAGAATCTATACTTTTCTGTGGTCACCTCCAAAGAAGCCTCTGAAACTGGGGTGCTCATCCTAAAAGGAATCAGATTTTCACACAAAAAAAAAAAAAAAATTATATAATAATAGAAGAGGTATTGTGGGAATATCCAGAACATGCATTTTTGTATATAATCTTAATTTGCAGATATTTTATGCCTTAAAGACATATAAAGGATATTTAATGAAATATGCAGGTATCTTTTTAAAAAATTAAGCAATGTTAAAAAATAAAATAAATAATAATAATAAAAAATATATATATTTTTACCACAATATAAACAGCTTTGTTAAACAGATTTAAGTACAAGTACTTATGTCAAGAAATATACCGAATCCATTTACAACAGGCAGGTTTAGCATAAATGAAAAGTGGGGGATTATTATATTATTATTATTATTACTATATTATTGCCCGAGAAATCTCTGAACATATTCAGAATTTTTGAGAGCAGCAAGTACAGATCGCAGATTGCAATGGACCCCATTGCAATATTGCTTTGCCGATTGAGGTCAGAGCTTTAAAGAATAAATAAATAAATGTTCTATAGCTCGCTAGACCACTGGCTTTTAATGAACAGTTTGCACAACACTTATGACATAGTTTGTTATACTGCACATTATAGCTGTGACATAATATACAGGGTAAAAATACTATTTCACTGTTTAATAGACTTACCCAGTATTTAAAGACTACATGTTTCTTGCAAAGTCATCGGGACTTTGAGGGAGTTTCTAACTATGTTTAATTAAATAATTAATTTACTAAAGAAAAGAAAAAAAGGTTTTGTTTTTTTCCCCTGCAAGTGAATATTCAGCGCAAGGTCATTTAGTGTTCACAGACTATTCGGATTTTAAAAAAAGCTGTTCTTTATCTCACGCTACGAACGGCCTTGTAATTCCTATGCACACTAAAAGTTGGCTTTTAAATGTTATTGTTTTAACTTTAATATTTCATAGTTAATACAGAGGATAAAGTAATTTAGAGAAAGTATATTGAAAGTATATTAATTGATAGGATTTCATTTATCTATTTTGGTCCACTGATCTCGAGTCTCAGTCTGGTGTTCAAATAGTTTTTCTTACGCTACGTCGTGTGTTTATATCCACAACTGCATGTTGCTTTGTGGAAACAAATTGAAAGCCTGGCATTGTAATACGTGTATGGACATGCTTATAACAAAGCATGGGCCCTCTCCTCATATAGTTGGCTGTTAACAGGCACTTTGATGCAATGTGTCTGTGGTCACTGGATCACATCGCATACCCTATCTCTCAGTCATGATGCAGAGTTCATGCTTGCAAGGATATCCAGACCTTATCCACCTGGTATCCGTATAAATACTCCTATCGTTTAGAGGGGTTAATTACATAATAACCATTGAAGGCAATATGTTAGTTGTTCTTCCTATAGAGGAAAGATAGACTTGCCCTAAAAGCTTTTTCATGGCTAGGACAAGCTCTTATAGAGAGAGGTAATGTACTTCTGACTCCTGAAAAGGAATATTGATGGTCCAATATGGGATATACTGTAATTCATGTGTTTAGTAATCATAAGCATTTGCTTATTGCCACATTACTGATGTACTGTTTATTGAAATATTAATATCTAACGTACTTTTTGAATTACTATATATTGGAAGTTTGCCAACATCTCATGGTTATAAATATGTTTTTGTATGTGTTGATGCATGTACCAGGTTTACTTGGATAATCCTGTGCGAAGTGCAACCTCTGATACCACGTTTTCTAGTCTCACTTCCTTAGTATGCATTTGATAATCCCAGGACCATCCATTTGGATGGTGGTCCTGCAGTTACTACAAAGGAAACCTAAAACTGGGCAACCACATTTGGGTTACTTTGGGATTTCAGTGCCCCAACCACCCCCAAAGTAGTGGGGCTGTGGTCTGGGAAAATGCTGAGGTTAAATGATTATTAACCAAGTTACTAGTTGCTTGCCCCACACAGTGGTATCTATTTATTCCTATGGTACAGATGAGCATTCACAACATACCTGATGATACAAATGGTGAGACACCATTTGAAATGTTACATGTTTTTCACTGACAAACATATTTCTGCACCAGGAAGAGCTTAGAACCATTGGTTCTATAAGAGAAATTTAGGGAATTTTTTTTTCCAGCCCACCTCACCATGCACCACCACCTATTTCCTACTGTTGGCCAGCTTGTCCTGGAGAGGGTGACTCCGAGAACTTTTACTACAGAGAACAATCAGAGCCAACAGAGAACAGTATGTTTTGATATTTTACAACCTGCTAAATATTTCCAGGACGTTCACAGAACCACTGACTGATACAATGGATGCTGTCAAAGAAGGCAAGATAAAACAAACAGAGGACGACAGAAATGCCACCAGAACACAGCCACCAGAATCATAGCCACATAACAGACTGAATCATGATCTGACATCTGAACCTGCAAATGTGAAGGAGAAAGGATGAACAGACAGGCGTGATACATTCACAGTTAACATGGAATGTATGAAAAATGAATCATCAACATCATTATAAGAAAGACACTGTAGAAAACAGAGACTGAACCTGAATTATCTTATACAGTAAGAAAGAAATGCAAAGATGGAAGCAAAAGGATGCTAGAAAATTGGTTATGGTGTCTCCTTCTTACAATCTGCAGCATTATCATAACATCAACCCTAGCTGTCGTTTTAAAACTGCATTGGGATTATGTTAACAAGCAGGAAGCACCTGAGCTGAATTGGACTGCACACTATACAAGTTCTGTGATCGTGAGGACTACCTCCAAGAACCATCTCAAAAGGAGAGACACAGCTCACAGTGAAATGAATACACTGGTATTTCACAAGGAACCTACTGAGATCATTCCAAAAACCGATTATACATGAGAGAGATGTGATTGGACTATTTCAAATCCTAATAATGGACTCAACGATGATGGCAAAGCATGCTGAAATCAGAAAAAGATGAGACAGATGCTTGTGAAAGACTTTGGATGCACCTATGAAGGTGATGTAAGAAAAGACTTTGCCATATAGTTTATCATTGAATGACTACCGCAAACAGCCTTCTTATGCTGAAAAGAAGTGCTATGTTAATTCTGGACATTGCTATTATCCAGACAGAAGATGACCGGAAAAAGAAATAAAGGCTGATAATTGTCAACACCCAGCTGTTTCTCAAGATGGAACATGGTACTGAGAAAACCTGATTGACTATCAAAGCGCCTCACAGTACAAGACACAGATTGTTGCCTACAACTCAGAAAACGTGGTTAATAGGAAGGAGCAGAAGAAGAGGAATATAGATTTCGTACTGGAGTGAAAACCATGCTGGAACAATATTCTGTAACAATGAACTTTACAATGACATTTGGTGGCATATGAATTTGAATTCGGAAGAAACATATCAATTAACGAAAGAAACCTTGATGCAATTAATAAATAATAACAACACAGGCCTACTAAGAGCAGATGCCCTGCCAACAGAATGGAATATAAAAGGCCAGCAAAATCTTTCAGAAACCTGACATCATGGGACACTTCTACTAAAGCACGATTTGCAGCTTTTCTTAAACTCTACATATTATTTACATACTTGCAAAGCAAAGAACTCCTGTAAACATAAACACAGAGACATTGATACAACAAGGAATCTGTCATGGTTCTGTTGCAGATGTGATCTACCGATGTACTCCTTGCTCTTTTGGTATAACTATACCAAATCAAAACGTTAAATGGCTCCATAGAATCAAACAACAAAGGATTTTTGCTATATTCTGGACTTCCAGGAATGTGGTGCATGGACAGAAAAATGATAATTACTAAAGCAATCATGCTATTTTTTTCCCTGTATCAGAAATGTGTCAGTGACAATGTGTAATACAATACAGATACTATAATTAATGGTATAAAATAAACACATAATGTGTTAATTACAAAGGTGGATAGACTTTGTGAATATCTGAAACGCAATTGAAGATTTTTGCTAAAATGCCAAATGCAGCTGCAGTATGGCCTACAAACAAATATATTAGATAAAGTATAAGAGCATAACAGCTAATTACCCAGATAAATAATTGAATCATGATAGTTAAAGATCATATGATTACAATAACAACTGCAATAACGTTTAAACTTTAGAAGAAAATGTGAACTGTTCTTATTAAATCAGAAACTACTCGTTATCCGTATAAGTTTGCAGAGTGGTATAATTAATATAAGTGAAGTACTTCAACAGTTAAAACTTAACTGAAAGACAGGCAGAAACTTTACTTCAACTATCATAAAGTTTATTTATAATGATCAACATATTCATTCTGCCAGAGCCAAGGCCAGTCAATGGAAAGTAAAAGAGTATTATGGATTAACCCGTCCAGGTGATATACATGATGATTTTGGAAATTGATCATTTAGGTCACCTATTGCAAACAGGTGAAAAGATGTCAAAGATATAAATTCAACATCCATACCACTCTATGTATATATATTAAAATACACGTAATCAAATATTTTATCGGTTTTTCAAATACCAGGGAAATGTTATTTGGTTTTGATGGTTAAAGGTACATAAAGCCACCTATACAAAGGTAGAGATAAAATATAAATACCTTCAATATTGTATCCGAGTGCTTTCTTAACTCACTTTTAGAAATAATAAAAAAAATCCAAATCATCTTAAGTTACACCCAACAGCCACTGAAAAATATACTTAAACAATTAAGATCCTCATTGTTAAGCATCCAATCTCACGAATGTAACTTTCCACAATGGCTGTCAGATCTTGGTAAACAAAGTTTTTTTATTCAATTTTTGGGTGTTTCTGGTATTTTAAGCCACTAATAACTATAGTTATTATATTATCTAACCGTAACTTAGGGAATAAGTTGTCTTCTCCCTAACAGGACAAAGAAAGATGAATAATGTCATATTTCCAATTAGCAACTATTCTAAATATATTGAGAGATTTTGAATAAAGGAGTATTTTAAACATTTAAAGAGAATGTAATTTTACATATCATTGTGAACAAAGGTGGTAAATACTTTGCTGCTTCAAATTATCCTTATATCTCTAAATCATTTACAATGTTTTTTATCTTTAAAACAAAACACTAGAAAGATTAACTATGTTACTATTTCATCTATCATTATTATACAAAGTATAACAAATGTAAAGATTTTTCCACAGATTTTACCTGTTAACATTTTTAGCACAACAGCACCTGATGTCATTGAGATGTCTATCACTGAGATGTTACAAAGATTCCAATACAGCAAAAAGAGGCGTTCTTGAGAAACCACTTCGATTGCTGTATCAACATAACATTTACTATAATGGGATCCATGTCACTTAAGACAATGTCTTGGAAATGCGGTCAATTAATTTATTCCGTAAAAGAATATCGGAGAGTATCCAATCTATACACATCATAAAACGGTGTAAAAATGTTTCACGGAAAAAAAAACAAAATAAAAAACAAAGACAAAGACAAATACCAACACCATCACCACGGTGATAACAGATAATGCTTATTCAATATCTGCAACCAATTCTAGCCAAATATTTGGAAAGCTGGACTCTACAACCTATACTCTACAACAAATACCCGGGTATTCTACAAATACAACCTCCAGCAATGTATCTAAGGAATGTAAACTTCTACAGGCCTTTACAGACTTTGGATTACAAATACAATTACTACTTTTAACTTTGGATTCAAATTCGTATCCGGATCCATCCGACAATATCTTACTCTGGAACTTGGTGTTCTTTTCAATTCTTTCCTAGACAAAAGCTTTGCTCATTTTAATCAACCACCTTTACAGGCAAAGATCACACTACGGATATTTTACTGTTACAACAATGATCAAAGATGCTGGGAGCACAAAAAAATCTAGACTGTTGGAGAACTTTGGTTCACTAATTTAAGGAAGAAATGGTCTACAATGTCCACAGTTTAATGGAGAGGGTGTTATGGGCAAATGCAAATATTACAAGTTTTAGAATGAAATTTTGTATTTCTTAAACTGTGTACTGTGTCTTTAAGAGATATTGCAAATTGACAAGGTGTTAGAAATGGAACATATTGTTTTTCATAGATGTTTCTTTAAGCAATAAACTCAGTGCATATTATGTTCACGCCATTTTGTCCCAGACGAATTACAATAACAATAATGCATAAACAAGCTTCAAGGCTATGCTACGACTCTTTCAGTACACAATATACTGTGGTAACCCCAAGTTAATGGAACTTCCCCAAATCCGGGAATCTCACACGACTGTGCACTTACGTCTTAGTATAAACAACAGATAAGCTATTCAGACTTTGGGAAGCCATCTTGTCCCTTGAACTTGATGGAAGTTCCCCAGGTCCGGGAGTTTCCCATGACGTGTGCACTCGCTTCTAGTTATGGACTTTTTCATATGAACTATGGTGACTCTAAAATGACGACACCTAAGGTATAAATAAGTACTTTTAAATGTTAACACACGGAGGAGAGACTTGGAGACAGACGCTGCTCCATCTTAAAATGACTGAGAGGCTGACATGATGACATGTTCAGAAGGGTATGTTAACCTATTAATGATATTTGCAAGCATTTAATTTCATCTTATAAACTCTGCTATAATGGATTTGATATGTCTATATTTATATTTTTATATAATAAATATCTAAAAGACAAAATCTATGGCTTCCAAGACAATCCTTATTTTATATTGTATTCTCAATTATTTACATATGTTAAATAGAGGATCTCTTACTAACTATATAACATTATGGCTAAGATATCTGTATGGTTAGCCCTGCTAAGTTCTATGCTTTAAGACATTATAGAGGTAAATAAGGGAATCGCCCACGGTTACAAGGATACTGAGCCAAAGGTTACTGTGTCAGTAATGACTAACTGATTTTTTGTATTTCTGCATTTTTTACTTTTTTTACTTGATGGATTACCTATAACAATACCAATATTAATGGACACTGTGAATTTTGCTATGTTCCACCTGCATTTTATGTGATTCTGCCCAATTATCCTTTAATGGCTGTGGCGAAAGTGACCTCGCCACTGGTTTTTGGAGGGGACTACTTGCCAGCCATTTACCCTGTAACTATGGCCCCTGCAATAGAGCTGGCTAATATACTTCAAACAAGCTCTGTTCATGCAATTGGGACTATATGGTTTGTTTACCGAACACCCGAATGGACAGAGACCACCCTGGAGCTTGTTAACACCTTTTAACAACTTGGAACATTTCTCACTACAGTGTTCTAATTGTTCATCTGGGTGGCCGCAATTCCTATGAACAACCACAAGGTGGTGGCCATCTTGCTCTCATGAACGAAGGCAGCTGTGTATGGGCATGAATCTCATGGAACAGTTACAGAAACTCCTGAACACCGCTGGACTTCCATCATCACCTGCGTTTGTTTCTATTCAGCTTAGAAAGGCACTGTTCGGTGAGATCATTCATCTAGATGAAGGGAACAAGCTCCAGGGTAAGACTATTGACTCCGTTCGGTAGTTTGTTCGTTTGCAAACTACCGAACTAGACCGGCTGCAAGCCCTGACTCTCTGGAACTGTTTTGGGCATGAAACCATGCGTGAGGTCAGTCAAAAAGAGACTTCCAGGAATTTCCTGAACCCCTGCTCTGATCTGTGTGATTTTTGGATATGTTGTTCATCCAGATCAGGGCTATGGGGATATGTTGTGTTTTGGGGTACTTATGGGACTTTATAAAATATCTGTTTTTTCTGCCTGGAGATAATTGCCTGGAGAGGGTTAATACAAATTCTAACTCAATTTTCTCATAGGCAGAGGGGAGGGATTGTATGTTTGTTATGGGAGTGTCGTACATTTAATTACTGTTCTGATTGGTTTGTAAGCTTTGTGTCCCTGTCCCCAACAAGGTCCATGTGGGTATATCCCTTGCTTGGAGACTTGCATTAAAGGCCAGTGTGGCTACCATTAAACGAGACTAACTTCACCCTCAAACTAGAGTCTTGTCTCTTATTGGGGGAAACTGCTATAAAGCTATCAGCTAGACTCTCTAGGAGGAGAGGTTCACCCACTGGAAGCTAGAGCCTTGTCTTAGGTCCAGGGTGGGTGAAGGACGGAGAGACCCCAACCAAGCTGCAGCAATTCATGGGGCCTTCAGTGGTTATGGTGTCTGGTGCGGTGCTTATTAAAAATAATATTAAAAATAATAATAAAATAAAATATTATTAAAAATAATAATAAAATAATAATATAACAAAACAAAAAAATAAATAAAAAAAAAATAATAAAAATGCCCACCCCCCACCAAGGCTCTGCAACAGGTACACAAACACACTGCATCACACACTCACACTGCACTCATACACACACACTGCACTCATACACACACACTGCACTCATACACACACACTGCACTCATACACACACACTGCACTCATACACACACACTGCACTCATATACACACACTGCACTCATACACACACACTGCACTCATACATACACACACTGCACTCACACACACTACATCCATACACACACACTACATCCATACGCACACACTGCACTCATACATACACACACTGCACTCATACATACACACACTGCACTCATACATACACACACTGCACTCATACATACACACACTGCACTCATACATACACACACTGCACTCATACATACACACACTGCACTCATACACACACTACATCCATACGCACACACTGCACTCATATGCACACACTGCAATCATACATACACACACTGCACTCATACAGACACACACTGCACTCATACAGACACACACTGCACTCATACACACACACTGCACTCATACACACACACTGCACTCATAAACACACACTGAACTCATACATACACACACTGCATGTTCGACCGCCTGCTCCAACAAGAAAAAGCTGTTAATGAATATTTGTATGACCGTGGTGCTAGGACAGCCTCTGGGGAGCTGGGAATTTTTTTGCCACGTTACTGGATGCTCATGCGCAATGCCTGTAGGCTCATGCGTCCTTTTGAGGAGGTGACAAACCTAGTCAGTCGCACCAAAGGCACCATCAGCGACATCATACCATTTGTTTTCTTCCTGGAGCGTGCCCTGCGAAGAGTGCTGGATCAGGCCGTAGATGAGCGTGAAGAGGAAGAGGAAGAGTTGTGGTTACCATCACCACCAGAAACAGCCTTATCAGCATCGCTTGCTGGACCTGCGGCAATGCTGAAAGAGAATTGTGAGGAAGAGGAGTCAGAGGAGGAATGTGGCATTGCGGAGGAGGAGGAAGACCAACCACAACAGGCATCCCAGGGTGCTCGTTGTCACCTATCTGGTACCCGTGGTGTTGTACGTGGCTGGGGGGAAGAACATACCTTCATTGAGATCACTGAGGAGGAGGAACGGGAAATGAGTAGCTCGGCATCCAACCTTGTGCAAATGGGGTCTTTCATGCGGTCGTGCCTGTTGAGGGACCCTCGTATAAAAAGGCTGAAGGAGAACGACCTGTACTGGGTGTCCATGCTACTAGACCCCCGGTATAAGCAGAAAGTGGCTGAAATGTTACCAAATTACAACAAGTCGGAAAGGATGCAGCATTTGCAAAATAAATTAAAAAGTATGCTTTACATAGCGTATAAGGGTGATGTCACAGCACAATGGGAATCTAACAGGGGAAGAGGTGAAAGTAATCCTCCTCCTCCCACGACCACGCCGGCAAGGACAGGATGCTTTACAGACGTGTTGTTGATGGAGGACATGCGGAGCTTTTTACGTCCTACGCATCGCCACAGCCCTTCGGGATCCACCCTCAGAGAACGACTCAACCGACAGGTAGCAGACTACCTTGCTTAACTGCAGATATCGACACTCTGAGGAGCGATGAAACCCTTGACTACTGGGTGTGCAGGCTTGACCTGTGGCCTGAGCTATCCCAATTTGCGATAGAACTTCTGGCCTGCCCCGCTTCAAGTGTCATGTCAGAAAGGACCTTCAGTGTAGCAGGAGGTATTGTCACTGAGAAGAGAAGTTGCCTAGGTCAAAAAAGTCTAGATTTCCTCACCTTTATTAAGATGAATGAGGGATGGATCCCGTAGGGACTGACAGTGGGCGATACATTCAACTAAAAAAGGCCTGATGAGATGAGCTGCCTTGGGCTAAAAATGGTCCACACACTGCTGTATTTTAGCTCTGAATGCCGGTTGACTTGCGTGACTTATCCGCCACCAACTAGGGTTCAAGCCGAAATGTCTTAGGGCACTTTCTGCCTGGGAAACAAACATCAATTTTTCTGGCCGCTGCTACAGCAGCGGCTGCAACAATACCAAATTTTTCAGGCATGTGTACATGCCTAATTTTTAGGCCCACTGGTGCAGCACTGTGGCTTCAAAAAAAAGGCACATAGTGACCCTATGTAGGTGGAACAGTCCCTAGTCTGCTCTGTGTCAGTGTGTATCATGGTCGCTGAGGACGGGGAACAGTCTCTATTCTGCTCTTGCATTTCTATTTCTTCTTAGATAACAAAAAAAATCTGAGACGACATTGGCAGGGCTATTCACTTGTGTGATCTGTCATGAATTGTCATTTGAATGTTAATTTGAACTGTGGGGCACAAGAACTTGAATCTGACAATTTTTATTTTATCAGAGAACTTGTTCGGGATACAGAAAGGAAAAAAGGGAGGGTAAGCGGTTAAGGTACATCGATCTTATTCACATCTTATACATTCAAGAGCAAACTGGTTATTCATTCTCGTGGGAGTTTTTCCGCTGCCCTTGTGCCTTCGGTCTAGTACCATGTCAGGGTTGTCTTTCTCTCCTAAACCTGGGTTTGGTCCGGGGTATGGGAAGGGGTAAACCTGGGGACAGGCTACGGTAGGGGAAGAAGAATGGTGGAAATAGACATCGGAAGCCCCTCATCTCCCTTTGTCTCCTTCTTAGTTAACACGCTGTGTGTGGTCACCGGGTCTATTCCCTTACCTAACTACTTAACTATGTAAAATGTGGGTGTTTGTTCCATTATACCCTGAAGATTGTTTAACCTCAGCTTGGTATACCTCAATGTTGGCTGTTGTAACATGGTGTTTGGAGTCGTTGTCTCTCTGCGTCAGAGCACTTAGGTCTTAGGAGTGGTTCTATTCATCCTTCGTATATATATATATATATATATATATATATATATATATATATATATATATATATATATATATATATATATATATATATATATATATATATATATATATATATATATATATATATATATATATATATATATATATATATATATTATATATGTTATATATGTTATTGTTCTAACACGACCCCCTCCTCCTCCTTCCTCAGATACGCCTCCCATATGTTCCTGGCTTCCACTATGTGGTGTGGGGGGTGTAGCCGCTGGCAGGTTTTTGTTTCATATGCTAGGTTTAGGGAGATCTGTTGGAGAAGGCTAGATGTCTCCGGTGGCTGTTGTTGTTTCCACCCTCTGGCTATTAATAAGTTGGCAGCAATCAAAATATGATATGTTAGGTCGGCATGTGCTTTTGGGAATGGGTCAATCGAGATGAAGAGTAGGGCATTTTCTGGTCTCAGGTTGGTTCTCGTGACCAGACCAGTGCCCCTTGTATCACCCCCTCAACTGCCTTCCAGTATCCTCTGATGGCCGAGCAGGCCCTCCAGATGTGGAGCATTGTGCCCTACTCTATTAAACATCTCCAGCAAAGTCTCAAGGTGTTGGGATATATGGTCGCTAGTCTAGTCGGTACCAAGTACCACCTATATTGTATCTTGCGCATTAGCTCTAGGTGGGATGCGCATCTGGATCTACCTTTATGGGCTATGATGGCTTGGTTCCATTGGTCTTCTGAGAAGACTGTACTCAAATCCTTATGCCATGCTGCCATATACACGTCCACTGATAGGAGACGCGGAAGGTATTAAAATGATAGTAAAAATTAGGGAAAAAATAAATCACAAGCAGGGTACAAATGGCTAATTAAAGCTAAGGATTTCAGGATTAACCATGTTTTAGAGAAGGAGATACAAAAAAATAAAAAAAACACCTTCGATTCTAGAAACCTGGTGTGTATGGTAATCTGACCCAAGTCAATGAGGCAAAACTGCAGATGGAGGAAACATGCGAACTCACAGGTTACAGCAGGGCCGGCGCCACCTGTAAAGCGACCTAGGCAGCCGCCTAGGGTACAACTTACCAGGGGGCGCCGGATCCCTGTCCCCGCTGCGCCTCCTCATGCTGCGCCGCCTGAGCGATTTAGCAAGCCCCAGGCGGCGCAGCACTGCTGCATGGAGGGCGGCCGGGTTTATGACCGGCAGGAGGGAAGCGCAGAGCGCTCCCTCCTGCCGGTCTCTCCATGTAGCGTGGCCGGGCGGCGTGGAACGCGGGACAGGAACCTTTGTTTCCTGTACCCGGCCGCCGGCGGAATGACAGGAAGAGCTCACTCAGTGAGCATTTCCTGTCATTCCGCCGGCGGCCGGGTACAGGAAACAAAGGTTCCTGTCCCGCGTTCCGCGCCGCCCGGCCACGCTACATGGGCAGGAGTGGAGGTTAAGGACCACTTAGGGGGGGGGAGGGGGGTTAAGGACCACTAAGGGGGAGGGGGGGTTTAAGGACCACTAAGGGGGGGAAGGGGGGGTTAAGGACCACTAAGGGAGGGGGGTTTAAGGACCACTAAGGGGGGAGGGGGGGGGGGTTAAGGACCACTAAGGGGGGAGGGGGGGTTAAGGACCACTAAGGTGGGGGAGAGGGAGGGGGGTTAAGGACCACTAAGGGGGGGAGGGGGTTAAGGACCACTGAGGGGGGGAGGGGGTTAAGGACCACTGAGGGGGGGAGGGGGTTAAGGACCACTAAGGGGGGAGGGGGTTAAGGACCACTAAGGGAGTGGGGGGTATAAGGACCACTAAGGGAGTGGGGGGTATAAGGACCACTAGGGGAGGGGGGTATAAGGACCACTAGGGGAGGGATGGGGGGTATAAGGACCACTAGGGGAGGGATGGGGGGATAAGGACCACTATGGGAGGGGGGGATAAGGAGCACTATGTGAGGGGGGGATAAGGAGCACTATGGGAGGGGGGGAATAAGGAGCACTATGGGAGGTTGGGGGGGATAAGGACCACTAGAGGAGGGGGGATAAGGACCACTAGGGGAGGGGGGATAAGGACCACTAGGGGAGGGGGGGATAAGGACCACTAGGGGAGGGGGGGGGGATAAGGACCACTAGGGGAGGGGGGGATAAGGACCACTAGGGGAGGGGGATAAGGACCACTAGGGGAGAGAGGGAGCGGGGGATAAGGACCACTAGGGGAGAGAGGGAGGGGGGATAAGGACCACTATGGGAGGTTGGGGGGGATAAGGACCACTAGGGGAGGGGGGGAAGGACCACCAAAGGGGGGAAGGAGGGAGGACTACAAAAGAGAGGGGAGGAGGGTGATTACTACTAAGGGGGTGGGGGAGTAGGGGAAGGTCTACTAAGGGGTTTGGGAGAGGGAGGACCACTAAGGGGGGAGGGGGGAGTGAGAAGACCACCAAGGGGGACTGCAGAGGGACAGGGGTCCAAGGGAGAGCACTAAGTGACAGAAGGGGAGAACACGGAGGGACAGAAGGGAAGGGGAAATCAATAATTGAGGGGAGAGCACTATGAATTTTTTTTAAAAAAAGAAAGCTGTTCCCATCTCAGTCCCTATCCTACCCCACAAACCCTCTCTTTTACACTACACACATACACAATGCATCCCCCCACACACACACACAGAAACATACAATGCATTCCTACTCACACACAGACACACCCGAAACACACAATTCATCCCTTACGTTCTCTTACATAATTAGTGCACCCCTTACAGACACACACTGCATTCAATTACATACACAGAAACAAACCTTGCACCCCTTACACACACACACACACACCCAGAAACATACAATGCATTCCTTACACGCAAACACACACTACATCCCCTATAAACACACTACATCCCTTACACAAATTGCACACATAAAACATCCCCAACTCATGGATGGGCCATGTAGGTGGATTTATGGGTGGGAATTGTAGGCGTATGCCCCCTGGGGGCCCAGACCTTGAGCTGTGTAAGGGGCCCTAAAAAATGGAGCTGCTTCCTGTTCGTTAATTGTTGTGAGCACTGTTAAAAACAGTCTCCAGAGAGCCTCTTCTACACCAGACCTGTGGAGCCAGACTGAGACCATCATCAGCCTCTTGTCCTCATCTGGTGGTAAGTAGGCAATCCAATATATTATTAGTGGCACTAATCTCTAATTTACCTCACATTAAATGGATACTATAGTCACCAGAAGCACTACAGCATAATGTAGTGGTTCTGGTGTCTATAGCCTGTGCCTGTAGGCTTTTTAATGTAAACACACTGTCTTTTCAGATAAGACACTTTGTGAAGACTGGCGTTGGCCCATATGGCAGAGCATATGGGCGGGGCATTGTGATTTCACATGGTGGGCTGGACATATGGGTGGGCGGCAAATTTTTTTTGCCTAGGGCGGCAAAAATCCTTGCACCGGCCCTGGGTTACAGTAGCACCACCACTCAAAAAACACTGAATAAACAGACGCAGAACTGTAGCCGTCTCTATATTTTAAAGTAAATTAAGTCATACAATTCACCACCCTCATTTTCTAAAAGGGGAAAAATTACTATGGGTCACTTTACCACCAGTGAAGTTCAGCCCACCCCCGGCTCCAACCAAGTGACTGAAATCCTCCAAGATGGCACCAATATACCAGTGGTCTAAGCATCTTCCCACCTTGGCCTAAAAAGGGGAGATGATTCCACAATTAAAAATCGCTGCCATATACACGTCCACTGATAGGAGACGCGGAAGGTATTAAACTGATATGAACATTTACTAAACTCACCACTCCAAGTGCTGTTGTTTATTAAAAAAATTTGGGGTGAGGCTTTACAGGACAGAGTGCTTCTCCACGGGACATGTTAACTCACGGGCAGCTGGCTCATCAAGGAACCAGAGCAGCTCGAACGGTGTCCCAATAGCTTGCATTTAAAAACCAAAAAAACATTTTTCACTGTTATAGATTGAATAGCAGTTAGTTGTCTCCAAGCGTCTGTGTGTCAGGCCTGCTCATGTGCCCACAGTCATGTGTCTGTCAAGGACATGTTTGAGCGTAAGAAGCCAATGTCAGAAAGTCACCCCCTTGCCCGGCGTCTGACAGCTGGCTTGTCTGTACTATTAGCCCGCCAGCTTTTACCATACAAGCTGGTGGAGTCTGAGGCGTTCAAAAAATTTGTAGCTATTGGGACACCGCAGTGGAAGGTACCCGGCCGAAATTTCTTTTCACAAAAGAACAAATTTGTTGGCGGCATTGAAGTTGGGCAAGTTGACACATGTGCCGTGCATGGCACATGTGTGTAATCTGATCGCACAACGCTTTGTGCATAAGTACACAGGCTTACAGGACGTCCTTCTTGTCTCTGTACTAAACTGCCAACAGCTCCTCTTGGCGCCGAGCTGAGGTCTCCCCCCTTCGTAGCCGGGTGCGTGCAAGTTGTCCTGGGAAACCTGTGCTGTTCTTTCTAATTGTGCCGCAAGCTACTGTATCAAAACAGTACAGTAGCTTGAACAAAGGGACACTTGTATAAAAATTGTCAGTATACAAGTGGTACCCTTTGTTCATCAGGGGGAATATCAGGTCCCAGACAATCTTGCCACTGGTTCCCATATGTTCTGGGCAACCTGGAGGGTCAAGGTGGCTATCCTTTCCCTCGTACACCCGGAAGGCCTGAGTATACCCAGTCTCGCTATCACAGAGCTTATACATCTTTACACCATACCTAGAGCGCTTGGAAGGAACATACTGCTTGAATCCCAGCCTTCCCTTATACTTCATCAGGGATTCATCCACGCATATATTCCTTCCAGGTGTATAAGCCTCTGCAAACCTGGCAGCAAAGTGGGTAATCAGGGGGCGGATTTTATAGAGCCTGTCAAACTGGGGATGCTCCCTAGGGGGACACAGGCTGTTGTCGCTGAAGTGCATGAAATGCAGAATCATTTCATACCTCTTCCTCGACATACATTGGGAGTAAATGGGGGTAGAGCAGATGGGGCTACTGCTCCAGTAGTAGCGGATGGAGGGCTTCTTTATGATGCCCATCAGCATAGTCAATGCCCAGAATCTTTTAAATTCTGGCACAGTGTGTATCTTTGCCAAACAAGAGTCCGGATTTGTAGCTAAGAATTGATGGGCATATAAATTAGTTTGGGCGACAATGTTCCCCAATACAGGGATCCTTAGGACAGGTGTCAATCCATATCTGCCAAGTGACCCTATGTATGGGGAACAGTCTCTATTCTGCTCTGTGTGAGGAGGAGGAACGGGAAATGAGTAGCTCGGCATCCAACCTTGTGCAAATGGGGTCTTTCATGCTGTCGTGCCTGTTGAGGGACCCTCGTATAAAAAGGCTGAAGGAGAACGACCTGTTCTGGGTGTCCACACTACTAGACCCCCGGTATAAGCAGACAGTGGCGGAAATGTTACCGAATTACAAGTCGGAAAGGATGCAGCATTTGCTAAATAAATTAAAAAGTATGCTTTACACAGCATATAAGGGTGATGTCACAGCACAACGGGAATCTAACAGGGGAAGAGGTGAAAGTGATCCTCCTCGAGGGGGCTTGGCTAACTGCCGAGCTTAATGGACGCACATTAATCCCGCTGCTCCCGACCCAAAGTCAATCCACAGCAATCGGAGAAAAACGCAAACTATGGGTAACCCCAAAAAGTAATCTAACTCTCAAGGACACCCAGGGAAGACACCCTCAGCTAAATCGGGATCCTTAACCCGTTATTTCAAAGAAAACTCAGACCGCATGTCTGAGGCCGCGGCCGCGACCTCGAGTATGGCTGAGACAGACTCTCCCTCGGATTCTCAACCGCGTAGCCCTTGCTACTCTGACAAGTCACAACCAACAGACAAACAAGATGAAACAGACATCAGACTAATGATCAAGAACTTACCGTCGAAGGCAGATATCCAGCAGATCCAACAAATGCTGGGAAAAATAGAATCCTCCTTCCAATCCAAACTGGAAGAGATGGGCACCGACGTCCAGCAGCTTAATTTACGGGTCACAGACCTGGAAGAAGAAAAGGATGTATTACAAGCACAAATTACTAACATTTCAACAACACTGGACTCACAAATTTTAAATTGGGCATCGTCCCAGAGACATATTGACGATCTCGACAATAGGGGAAGAAGAAATAATTTACGAATCAGAGGGATACCGGAGACCCAAGGTGAGGATGTAACTCTAATCCTTTCTGAACTCTTCAATCTAATTCTAGAATCCCCTGCAGACAATCTAATTTTACTAGACAGAGCCCATAGATCACTCCATCCGAGAGGTCTTTCACAAGATTCACCAAGGGACATCATCTGTAGATTACATTACTACAGCGTTAAGGACAATATAGTAAAAGCCATCAGAGACATGACCCAACCCTTACTCTTTCATGGAAATCCTATACAAATATTCCCTGACCTGTCCTGGTATACTCTTCAAGCAAGAAGGGCTCTCAAACCAGTCACAGAACTGCTTCGACAAAGAAACATTAGATACCGATGGGGATTCCCCTTTGCATTAATCGTATCCATTAAAGGAAACATCCACTCTATCTCTACATTCCTGGACGTAACACCGATCCTCCGAGCACTGGACCTCCCTAACACAACCGTTATAGACTGGAATACACCTCCACCTAATCAAGATGCACTTCACCCAACCCAGCGGCAAAATGGTCCACTCCAGCAAGAAAGAGACGTCCAGATCACAGATTCCATTCTCCAAACCAGAGGCAGGGTAAAATTCCTACCGAAAGCACTCCAATGAGGCAACGCCCGCAAGATAATGGTCCCAATTGACAACCACAAAATAATCACTAAAGATTCTTCAACCTCTCTTCTAGTGAGGAAATTCTACGACGCTCAACAAAAGAATCTCACCATCTACAGGACAGGCCAAAGCAACGGCATAATCTACTCACCTGAACCTAGACATTTACTTAAGAGACTATCTTAACGTCACCAGATACAACGAAACAGTCATCTTATTATTTCAGGGGAATTGTTATCCCACAGCTCACACATCCCATACACCTTCAATCAATTCTAGCAGAGGCTTGGGAGGACTTAGCTACACAGGTCGTATAATTGTCTAACATTATCTATTATGTTTTTCTGACACGAAAATGCCGTAGCGAGTTGAATGACATAACATTTTTTTTAATTCTATGCATTATTGTAATTAACAATCTACACTATAGAAGAAGATAGTTTTATATTACCCTTTGTCTGCCAGAAGTTAATGTAACATAGAATTTCTAGTAGTAAAAGGTCTCCTCGACAAACCGCATTAAGAGGAGACTACTAGTAAATATAACACGCAGCATCTTAACATGATTTTCTCCAGGGCTATATATGCCCCATAAATCCTAAATCTGAAATGTTAAAAACATGTTATATGATCTACAATAGTTGCTACCGATATTATCTCTTTTAATTGGTAGAAAATATTAACTCATTAACTAATTTGTATGTTCCTTATAATAATATAAACTTATATTGTAAGTTTATCGCTAACTATAGCAATATGCCACTACGATAAGCTTTAATACCAAGAAACTTGATGTTGATATGTTATATAACGCCTTATCGAGGCAGATACAGGCGAAGGCATGGGGCTCTCCCGACAGGCAGTTGGTAAACAGCGATTAATACACCATAGACCTTTAAGGGAGTCCACTATAAACATGCATTGACTAAATATGATAATGTCTTATTCAATACCTGTCAGCTACTAAATTCTCTTTGGGAATCTTAATGTTATTACACACGATTACACACGACTTAAACAGCTCAGAGCCATCCTCCTCCCTTCCATTCTACACAACAATAACTCCTTAAAAAAAAAAAAAAAAAAAAGACGACCGGAACTAAACCCACTTAATAATTATTTACCCAAAGAGGTTAATTACAGCATTCTTTTTTATCATTTAAAGCCTCTACATAATTTTAAAAGTTCTCATTGCTAACCACGACTTACCAGAGCTGTTCTATTCCCCTTCATCGACCTAGAATAGGTTCACAAATGTCCATCACACCTCACTAGTTGGAGAGGGAACTAATCTGTACTTAAACTGCTCTTCTCCACTACAACTAATTAATATTTTGGATTGTGACTTGGGTCTTCAGCTCAAGTGCAAGTCCACGACCCCTAATACTTATTGGTTCTTTCTCTAGCATCAAGACTGAACTAAATTCCCCTAAGGGAAACTTAATACTAACTTTCCCAACTTCCACTTTCACCTTCTCCCATTTTCCTTACTACCTCTTCCCTTTTACCCTTCCATACTCAACCTCTCAAACTCCCCTCTACCTACTCTTTGCTTTCTCCTTTAATCAGGTCTTATTAAGACCTCTCCTAGCGAGACAACTAGATTACTATTTATCCAATAAGCAGAGATTCAACTCATCAGCGTGTTGGGAAACTATCCACAAGACAGCAGAGTATTCTACTTTGATAGAAATTGTTAACAGTTCTTGTACAGTATAAGTGTTATTACGTTATATTGTTGTATTTTAATTTTATTGTATCAATACTTCATTACCTAATTATATCTATCACACTGCATTCCATAAACGGATCGTTTAAGAGATAACCTGTACCTTGGAGAACCAAGATATCGAAACTTACTGCAAATTTCACAGATTTTCACGGTAATATACTCTTAGATCTGACTCACCAGAGATTCATTGAATCAGACACTCTAGGTAACATCCTACGGTTGTGACAATATTATAACAACTGAAACCTATTCGCAAGTTATAATTAACCTTCTTCCAAACTACTCCACACTCACCTACCTCTCAGCTCCATAAACAACTATAAAACCACTCACTGAGAAACATCAACATATCTTCTCATTATCTCAGTTAGTGCCCTCTACGATTTCAATATCCATTTTAGATTTTTGTTTGTTAGGGGCAAAATTGGTAATACTCAATTCACCTTGGCAAATATATACCTACCAAACAAAAAACAGAACCATGCCCTTGCAAAAATACTAAATAAACTCACAGTGTTTCAAGATGGAATTCTCGTAATGGGAGGCGACTTCAATATTCCCTTAGATGAAAGTCTTGATACCACCTCCAAATCCAGAAACTACCAATCTCAAACACGAACTCTATTTAAAAACTCTCTCTCCGATGCCCAATTCTACGACAGCTGGAGAGCCAAACACCCCACTAAAAAAGACTATTCCTTTTACTCCCATCCCACAGGCACCTACTCTCGGATTGACACCATATTCCTCCAGCATAGATATCTTCCTCTCATACAATCAACTATATATGGCCCGATCACCTGGTCAGATCATGCTCCTATGACACTAACCCTCTCCATCCCAGCAGCATCTACACCTTTCTCCCAATGGAAACTTTACGACTTAATTTTGAATGATAAGGAGACCTTGACCAAAATCCGAGAGTTAGCATCAAACTATTTCACCGAAAACACCCACCCAGACACAACTCCAATAATGACGTGGGAAGCACACAAATCAGTTCTTAGAGGGGAACTGATAAAAGCAGCAGCAATTCTTAAAAAGAATAGGGAACGAAAAGTAGAGCAACTCACTAGAGACATTAAAAAGCTAGAATGCAATCACAAACAATCCCTATCATTAGATGAACATAAATTACTATCGAATAAACGATCTGAACTGACAGCTATTTTACATTTACATGCCAAACGTAAGTTATCCCTAACGAAAAACATGTACTACTCACAAGGCGGCAAGGCAGGTAAACTTCTTGCTAAATCTATACAATTAGAAAGACAATCCTCCTTCATATCCGAAATCAGGAAAGAGGATGGCACTCTCACATGCCATATGCCAGACATTCTGGAATCTTTTCACAAATTTTACTACCAACTATACAACCTCTCAAATACAAAACCTACATCAGAAAATATACTAGAATTTCTAAAATCAAGAATTAAACATACTATTCCAAGTAACGATATTGCATTCTTAGATAGCCCTATAACTCTAGAAGAATTTTATACCACAGTCAAATCACTTCCCCTAGGCAAAAGCCCAGGTCCTGATGGCTTTACAGGGAAATATTACAAAGAGTTAACATACATACTAGCACAACCTTTTATTAAGGCTTACAACATGCCACGTATTGCATCCCACATCCCAAACTCGGCCCTCGAGGCAACCATCTCAATAATTCCAAAACCAGGAAAAGACACAACCATCTGCGGTAATTACAGACCAATTTCACTTATCAATATTGACCTAAAGATTCTGACCAAAATTATGGCCAATAGACTTAAACCACTTATGCCGACACTGATACATCCCGATCAAGCTGGATTCGTTATAGGTAGGGAAGCTAAAAACAACACCACAAAAATTATTAACATTATCCATTGGGCCCACACACACAAGACACAAAGCGCTCTGCTGGCTATTGACGCCGAAAAAGCTTTCGACAGAGTTAACTGGACACTATTGAAACACACTTTGAGATACTTAAATTTTGGTGATAGATGGTTGGAATGGATTGATATGATTTACTCTAAACCAACAGCGAAACTGAGAATCAATGGTCAATTATCTAAAACAGTGAATATAACAAATGGCACAAGGCAGGGATGCCCCTTATCACCACTATTGTTTATTCTAGTTCTTGAACCTTTCCTCCAAGGCATCCCAGGTAATAACCTAATTCAGGGAATACAAGTCAAAGGTCAAAACTATAAAGTTTCACTATATCAGACCCCCTCAAGACTATTCCCGCCAATATTTCCGCCATTATTTCTCATTCCTTCAGGCCAACCTTACAAAATGCGACCTAATGCCTATTTTCTCGCCAGACTCGTTGAACGAACTAATTAGGTCCAAATTCTCATTTAACTGGACAACCAAATCAATTAAATACCTGGGAATATACATTCCCAACAAACTTGATAATACCTACTCGATTAATTTCCCTCCTTTGATAGATTCCATCATGAAAGACCTAAATAGATGGCATAAACCATGTTTCGGACTACTTTGTCGAGTTAATATCCTTAAAATGAACATCCTACCACGCATCCTCTACCTCCTTCAAACTATTCCGCTCAAGATCCCAACTAAATTCTTCCTCTCCATCAAGTCACTATTCCTGAAGTTCATATGGGCCCATAAACCTCCCAGACTAGCATATCAAACCTTAATTAAAAAACGGGAACAAGGGGGACTAAATCTCCCAGACATAGATACCTACTATATATATCGACCCATTTACAAAGACTTTATGATTGGACTCGGACCCATACAACACTCCAATGGGTCACTCTAGAAAACAGCTTCATAGACACTCCACTCCATGTCTATCCCTGGCTTCAGAACGACCCTCGATCCGCGGAAAAACTAAACAAACACCCAACGATATCTCCTACACTTCATATCTGGCTCAATTTGAGGAAGCAAACAAACATTTCTCCCTTCCCTTCTCCCATCTATCCCCTAACACTAAACCCCCACTTCCACAAAGGAACAACAGGGAAACAAATGGGCTTTAAATTTAATGGACCATACTTGAAGCTAAGCGACGCAACAATTGGAAATAAACTTAAACCCATACAGGAACTTACCTCATCCGACTACCACGCAGGGGTTCAATTCTTCTTTCATGACCAGCTCAATCATTTCATCAAGTCCCATTCATTATTACCGGAGGGCAACAGACCACTCACTAGACTTGAATCATTATGCACCACACATCCTCCAAAGATAAAAACTCTTTCGGCATTCTACTCAATAATTAGAGAGGCATACACACAAACTCAGCCTACTTTTACTCTAAAGTGGACAGATGAACTTCATACTAACCTCACTAACCAACAATGGAAGAACGTTTTTATCTCAATACATAAATCCACTATCTCAACTCACGCTCAAGAATGTAACTACAAAAAAATAACCCGCTGGCACAACACACCAGCTAAACTTAACACATTTTATCCTTCATCACCTGATCTTTGTTGGAGATGTAATTCTCCAAACGCCCACCACGCCCATATCTGGTGGCAATGCCCGACGATACATAAATTTTGGATGAGAATTCATATAATCATTCAGTTAATATTCCATAAAACCTTCTCTTGTAGCCCGGAACACTATATCTTTTTGTTACCACCACACGAACTTAAGTCACTGGAGTTAATATTGTTTCGCAACTTGGTCATGGCGGCTTCCCAACTAGTTCCCAAATATTGGAAACAAACTAAGCTCCCCTCAATTAGAGAATGGATAATGAAAGTGGAAGATATTAAACTAATGGATGGAATAACTTTAACTAAAACAGGGAGACATGCTAAATTCACGTCCATTTGGGATCCTTGGCTCAAACACGTCCACTCCCAACCTCACCTAACACAATAAAAATCCCCATCTCTCTCACTCCTCTACCTATAACAAAGACATGAGATATACATACATGTCATCGTCTCTAGTATCATGGTCATCACATCAGATGTGGGTCCTTATACTCTTTCCTCCCCTCTCGAGGAGAAGTTGAGTTGAAAGGAACCAACTATTGAAACACTTGTAGATGTCATTCAAACTTTTCTATCACAGTGGCTAGGCCACATCACCTCAATAACAATACATCCAATTCTCTCATAACATTCCACCACATCCTATTGAATCTTGGTTCTCCAAAGCATCCATCTAAATGCATAATGCCACAACTGAGTTAATCAGGATGCTTTATTTACTCTACTATTACAGAATTTTTACTTGTTTAGTCACCTTCATCCTAAAGTACTCCTACAACACAATTCTTGTGACAATTTATGTCTTGTACTTGTTGTTATGTAAAATCTTAGCACTGTTTTAAATTACGATATATCGAAATTGTAATCTCAATGTAATCTCGCTGTATCAAAACATTTGTTGTACTATGTAAAACATATAAACCAATAAAAATGCATTAAATAAACAAAAAGAAAGTGATCCTCCTCCCACGACCACGCCATATCTGCCAAGTGACCCTATGTAGGGGGAACAGTCTCTATTCTGCTCTGTGTCAGTGTGTATCATGGTCTTTGAGGACAGGTGTCAATCCAGATCTGCCAAGTGACCCTATGTAGGGGGAACAGTCTCTATTCTGCTCTGTGTGAGGAGGAGGAACGGGAAATGAGTAGCTCGGCATCCAACCTTGTGCAAATGGGGTCTTTCATGATGTCGTGCTTGTTGAGGGACCCTCGTATAAAAAGGCTGAAGGAGAACGACCTGTTCTGGGTGTCCACGCTACTAGACTCCCGGTATAAGCAGACAGTGGCGGAAATGTTACCGAATTACAAGTTGGAAAGGATGCAGCATTTGCAAAATAAATTAAAAAGTATGCTTTACCCAGCGTATAAGGGTGATGTCACAGCACAACGGGAATCTAACAGGGGAAGAGGTGAAAGTCATCCTCCGCCTCCTCCTCCCACGACCACGCCATATCTGCCAAGTGACCCTATGTAGGAGGAACAGTCCCTATTCTGCTCTGTGTCTGTGTGTATCAGGGATCCTTAGGATAGGTGTCAATCCATATCTGCCAAGTGACGTATGTAGGGGGAATAGTCTCTATTCTGCTCTGTGTTAGTGTGTATCATGGTCTCTGAGGACAGGTGTCAATCCATACCTGCCAAGTGACCCTATGTAGAGGGAACAGTCTATATTCTGCTCTGTGTCAGTGTGTATCATGGTCTCTGAGGACGGGGAACAGTCTCTATTCTGCTCTGTGTCAGTGTGTATCATGGGCTTTGAGGACAGGTGTCAATCCATATCTGCCAAGTGATCCTATGTAGGGGGAACAGTCTCTATTCTGCTCTGTGTGAGGAGGAGGAACGGGAAATGAGTAGCTCGGCATCCAATCTTGTGCAAATGGGGTCTTTCATGCTGCCGTGCCTGTTGAGGGACCCTCGTATAAAAAGGCTGAAGGAGAACGACCTGTTCTGGGTGTCCACGCTACTAGACTCCCGGTATAAGCAGACAGTGGCGGAAATGTTACCGAATTACAAGTTGGAAAGGATGCAGCATTTGCAAAATAAATTAAAAAGTATGCTTTACCCAGCGTATAAGGGTGATGTCACAGCACAACGGGAATCTAACAGGGGAAGAGGTGAAAGTCATCCTCCGCCTCCTCCTCCCACGACCACGCCATATCTGCCAAGTGACCCTATGTAGGAGGAATAGTCTCTATTCTGCTCTGTGTTAGTGTGTATCATGGTCTCTGAGGACAGGTGTCAATCCATACCTGCCAAGTGACCCTATGTAGAGGGAACAGTCCCTATTCTGCTCTGTGTCTGTGTGTATCAGGGATCCTTAGGATAGGTGTCAATCCATATCTGCCAAGTGACGTATGTAGGGGGAATAGTCTCTATTCTGCTCTGTGTTAGTGTGTATCATGGTCTCTGAGGACAGGTGTCAATCCATACCTGCCAAGTGACCCTATGTAGAGGGAACAGTCTATATTCTGCTCTGTGTCAGTGTGTATCATGGTCTCTGAGGACGGGGAACAGTCTCTATTCTGCTCTGTGTCAGTGTGTATCATGGGCTTTGAGGACAGGTGTCAATCCATACCTGCCAAGTGACCCTATGTAGAGGGAACAGTCTATATTCTGCTCTGTGTCAGTGTGTATCATGGTCTCTGAGGACGGGGAACAGTCTCTATTCTGCTCTGTGTCAGTGTGTATCATGGGCTTTGAGGACAGGTGTCAATCCATATCTGCCAAGTGACCCTATGTAGGGGGAACAGTCCCTATTCTGCTCTGTGTCAGTGTGTATCAGGGGTTTTGAGGACAGGTGTCAATCCATACCTGCCAAGTGTCCCTATGTAGGGGGAACAGTCTCTATTCTGCTCTGTGTGAGGAGGAGGAACGAGAAATGAGTAGCTCGGCATCCAACCTTGTGCAAATGGGGTCTTTCATGCTGTCGTGCCTGTTGAGGGACCCTCGTATAAAAAGGCTGAAGGAGAACGACCTGTTCTGGGTGTCCACGCTACTAGACCCACGGTATAAGCAGACAGTGGCGGAAATGTTACCGAATTACAAGTCGGAAAGGATGCAGCATTTGCAAAATAAATTAAAAATTATGCTTTACACAGTGTATAAGGGTGATGTCACAGCACAACGGGAATCTAACAGGGGAAGAGGTGAAAGTGATCCTCCTCCTCCTCCCACGACCACGCCATATCTGCCAAGTGACCGTATGTAGGGGGAACAGTCTCTATTCTGCTCTGTGTCAGTGTGAATCATGGTCTTTGAGGACAGGTGTCAATCCATATCTGCCAAGTGTCCCTATGTAGGGGGAACAGTCTCTATTCTGCTCTGTGTGAGGAGGAGGAACGAGAAATGAGTAGCTCGGCATCCAACCTTGTGCAAATGAGGTCTTTCATGCTGTCGTGCCTGTTGAGGGACCCTCGTATAAAAAGGCTGAAGGAGAACGACCTGTTCTTGGTGTCCACGCTACTAGACCCACGGTATAAGCAGACAGTGGCGGAAATGTTACCGAATTACAAGTCGGAAAGGATGCAGCATTTGCAAAATAAATTAAAAAGTATGCTTTACCCAGCGTATAAGGATGATGTCACAGCACAATGGGAATCTAACAGGGGAAGAGGTGAAAGTCATCCTCCTCCTCCTCCTCCCACGACCACACCCTATCAGCCAAGTGACCCTATGTAGGAGGAACAGTCCCTATTCTGCTCTGTCAGTGTGTATCAGGGTCCCTGAGGACAGGTGTCAATCCATACCTGCCAAGTGACCCTATGTAGGGGGAACAGTCCCTATTCTGCTCTGTGTCCGTGTGCATCAGGGGCTCTGAGGAAAGGTGTCATTCCATATGTCAAGGTTTCAATATGTCATATGTCAGGTGTCAATCCATATCCATTGTGATTTAGGAATGTTAGGTTATTTCTGCCCTTTATGGATTAAAAGCAGACTCTGCATCAACTGTGTAATTTTCCATGGGAGTTTTGCCATGGATCCCCCTCCGGCATGCCACAGTCCAGGTGTTAGTCGCCTTGAAACAACTTTTCCATCACTTTTGTGGCCAGAAAGAGTCCCTGTTGGTTTTAAAATTCGCCTGCCTATTGAAGTCAATGGCGGTTCGCGCGGTTCGCCGCTTCGCGAACATTTGCGGAAGTTCGCGTTCGCCGTTCGCGAACCAAACATTTTCGGGTTCGCGACATCACTATGTAAGACTAGTTAGACAAGGGTCATGAAACTCTGAACTTTAAACATAAGAGACTCCCAAGTGAACACTGCATATTTTGAAAGAGAGAGTAACAGGTAGTGTTGTGCAGTGCAGTGGTACAGACATCGAGTGGCAATAAAATATGATGTAAAAACAGGATGAGAACAAAATAGGCATAGAGCTATAGCTTAGTATATCATGATAAACGGCGCAATTGTAAAGTTAGGATAAGAGGATTTATGCTAGGCATACATGTCTAGGTACAAGTTAAACTCCAGCTAATCCAGCTTGAATAAACATAGGTAGGTGTAGGTATATTAGAGTAATGAGTATCTCAACTGAGTATATATAAGCCACTTGGGGGTCCAACATCTCAATAAGTAGGCATAAAAATTAATTTGGCTGAGAGAAGGTGGCACAGACAGGTAAAAAGGAAGATTTTTTATATATATATATATATATATATATATATATATATATATATATATATATATATATATATATATATATATATATATATATATATATATATATATATATATATATAAAAAAGGGGGATAATAAACAGGTGCATATATAGAAAGCCTGTCGTTGGGAGGAGAAGGATATATGCATCCTACCTGTCAGACCAGTGTGGGTCCCTTGGAGCTGTGGGTTAGCGGCGGGAGTATAAGTAGCAAAATGATTATGTGTCTAAAAACGGATAAGCACATCACCAACATGTTTAGGCATTAAACAATACATTTGATTAACTTATTTCGGTCAGTTGTTATATGGCTTCACATTGACTGTCCTGACCGCGTATTGGGAACAAGTGGGTGCGGCCTGTCCCTTGCTCCGGGCTGCCTGCATTGTCATCTCTGTCTTGTGCCCTCAGGTCGTGACCGTGGCATATGTAGTCTCCTGGGTCCTCCGGGGTATGAAGGTGGTGACGTTCGCCGGGTCCCAGTTGTGTGGTGTGTTCGCTAGTTGGTGCTTGGCTTTAGAGATTGAGTCGGAAGGGAGCCCCAGTTTCCCCAGGATTGTGGCCGCTTCTTCCAGTTTGTGGATCGGGTACGAAGTCCTCTCGTGGGTGATCATCAGAGTTTGGGCCGCTCTCCACCGGTAGGCGATGTTGTGTGAAAGGAGCAGCGTTGTGAGAGGCTGCAATGATTTTCGCCACTTCAGTCTGTCCCCGGACAAATCTGCAAAGAAGGTGAGGGAAGAGTTTTCAAACTTAAAGGGTGAGTGTCCCCGTAAGGCATTCATCACCGCAGCTTTGTCTTGTCTGGTCTGAAAGCGTATTATCAGGTGTCTAGGAGCCTCGATAGGGGCTTTGATGGCTTTAGTGATCCTGAAAGAGTTCTCAATTGTCATTGTTTTTGCTTGTTTTGGGGGCAATATTATGCCCAGTAAGCGTCTCACAAAGTGCGGTAATTCCGCATCTGGCACTGTCTCTACTACCCCTCTAATCTTTAGATTTGTGGACCGCCTGGCATCCTCCATGGACGTGACCTTTTGTTCCAGGTCGGCATGGTGTTTCTGTAATGACCGTAGCTCCGTTTGCAAGTGAGTTACTTGTTGTATTATGTTGTGGGAGTCTGTTTCCAGAGCTCCCATGCGGGCTGTCAGGCCTTGGAGGTCGGTGCAGAGTGCGGTTATGTCTGCGTGTATATCCCGTCGGAGGCCCGCCAGCAGCTCTTGCATGTCGACCTTGGTTACCGGCGGTGAGTCCTTCTTGGTCGGGGTTTGTACCGGGGTCACTCTTGGTCTTTGCGATTCCTGCATGAGGAGGTATCCATCCCCCAGGGTGTGATCATCCGAGAAGTTGGAGCTGGTGTCGGTGTAGGACGCCATTTTGTCTAGTGAGGCGCCATGTGCCTGCCGCCACATGTCTCCAATGGTCATACCCAGGTTTGGTTTGTCGGCCTTCTGTTTTTTGTTTTTCGTCCCATTGCGGTCTGGATTGATCAGGGGTCCCGCGGGGTTGATTTTTGCAGGTTTTGGATGGGTTTTGCGCTTAATTCAGGTCTAGTTAACCGGAGCTCAAGGGAGATGCGACCGCTCAGGTCAGACGCTAGGCTCTGCCCCCACTATGTTTGTTTTCTTCATTCCCCTTCCCTATCCTTTCCCTTACCTAAACCCATGTTTATTATCATCCCCCAAAATGATGACACTTCTTAAAGGGACACTCCAGGCACACAGACCATTTCTGCTCATTGGAGTGGTCTGGGTGCCAACTCCCACTACTCCTAACCCTGCAAGTGTAATTATTGCAGTTTTTATAAACTGCAATAATTACCTTGCAGGGTTAACTCCACCTCTAGTGGCTGTCTACTAGACAGCCACTAGAGGTCACTTCCTGATTTCTAGCAAGGATTTTCCTTGCTAGAGCATCGCTGGACGTCATCACGCTGTGTGAGGACCTCCAGCATCGCTCATTTCCCCATAGGAAAGCATTGAAAATCTTTTTCAATGCTTTCCTATGGGGAGCGCTAATGCGCATGCGCGGCATTGCCGCGCATGCGCATTAGGTCTCCTCGGCCGGTGGGCGGGATCAGTCTCACCCACCGGCCGACGGAATCAGAGGGAGGAGCGGTGCAGAGGAGGAGACAGCGACGAGAGACATCGTCACTGCTTCAGGTAAGTGACTGAAGGTGTTTTCACCCCTTCAGTAACCGGGGATTGGTGGGTGGGAGGGAGAGGGACCCTCCAGTGCCAGGAAAACGGATTGTTTTCCTGGCACTGGAGTTTCCCTTTAATTTACTAAATATAAGTACGGACATTTTACTTTTTTTATTACCTTCTCTTCTCACTATGTTTGCTCTCTTCATTCCCCTTCTCCATCCTTTCACTGACCTAAAACCATGATTATTTTCATTTAATGTTCATCAATATTATCATCAATAAGTTTGAATATTACGTACCACCTTGTGGCCGAAAATAATTTGGCTTTATATAGTCAGTCTATCTAAAAATAGGATGATATTGTTTTAATTTCAGTTTTATATTTCCATTCTGCACTGTTTTTTTAACGTATATCTTATTTTGACATACATAAACTCAAAATGTAAAAAGAAAATATATTTCAAAAAATAGAAAAATTTATGTTTTCAATAAACATTTAGATATTTACAACACACACACAAATTATAAAGTAATTACATTTAATGATAATACTCTGAGCATAAATTCAAATTGGTTGATACTATAAATCCTTTATCTGGTTTGTTTTAAATTTAATGAATTACGGTCTTATTTGACATTAAGGAACTTAAGAAAATCTTCTAAAATCATTCACTGCATCAGCATTTTTTTTTTATCATTTTAGATATTCTTGTCCTCTGACTGAAGTCAAGGTGTGTGCTCAGCACAATTATCAGTATTATAATCAGTTGAACATTTTGCATTATTTTAACCTCTCTAGATGAAAAGTTTTTTTTTTTAAATTATGCATACATTTGTGGTAAATCATTTTGAGTTTAAACCAATGAAATACAAAATATATAATAGAAACAAAACAATTGAATATTTATTTAAGATCACCTTCAATATTTCTTATTGTGTTCCTTATGAAGGAAACTTTTTAAGTAAGTAATGGAATTTATTTATGTGGATATCTTAAAGGATTACCCCAGTATACAGCATTTATTTTTGTAATGATTTGCATTTCTTCTGCTGGAAGAAACAGAAAAATATTTAATTTGCATATGATCTAAACTAGTGGTTGTTAATGGTTTTCTGTAATTAGAAACTAATGTAATGTAAGCATACGTTTGCAAATTTGAAGTTATTGCTGAAAGTGCAGTTTCACTGGAAGGACATAACTAGCCCTACCTAAAAATAGTCTAAAATATGTCTGATTTAATTTTTGCAAAAAAATAACAATAAGTAATATGCTAACAGCTAATTTATTAACTAGTTCAACGAGAACTCACAAAAATATTTAAATGCAAATATTATTCTAGGTAGGGGTTTTAATAAAAATTGAGCTTTTTGCTGCAGATATGTTTACATATATGTTTTATCTTTTTATTAATATATTTCAAAGACAACAACGAAGCATGCGAAACAAAACAACAATAATATCAAAAATGACGACACTGGGCAATACATTAATCTGCCACAATATTAAAACCACTGACAGGTGAAGTGAATAACAATGATTTTATTGTTACAATGGCACCTGTCAAGGGGTGGCATATATTAGGCAGCACGTGAACAATCAGATCTTGGGCAAGTACAATTATCTGAGGACTTTGACAAGGGCAAAATAGTGATGGTGAGTCAGAGCATCTCTAAAATGGCAAGTATTGCCGGGTGTTCCCGGTATGCAGTGGTTAATACCTACCAAAAGTAGTGCAAAGAAGGATATCCAGTGAACCAGCATCAAGGTCATGGGCATCCAAGGATTATGTGGGGAGAGAAGGCCCATCTGGTCCAATCACACGGAAATTCAAGTTGCTGACACTTATTGCTGGTCATGATGGAAACATGTCAGAGTGCCCATGCTGACCCCTTTCCACTACCAAAAGCACCATCAATGGAGATGTGTGTGTCAGAACTGGACCACATTTCCTTTTGTGCAGGTGGATGGTCGGGTGCAAGTGTTTGGTTTACCTGGGGAAGAGATGGCAGCAGGATTCACTATGGGAAGAAAGCAGGCTGGCAGATGCAGTGTTATGCTCTAGGCAATGTCAATCATAATCCTTGTGTAACGGAGCTTCCTGTATCCCGGTTGGGTACCTCCGCTAACGGATGCTCCTAGTGCTTACTGAGGGCTCCAAGCACTACTCCAGACACCACAAGTACTGCAGACCCTACGAACTGCCGCAGCTTGGTTGGGGTCTCGCTGTCTCCTACCCAACCTGGACCTACTACAAGACTCCAGGTTCCAGAACCTCTATTCCTCCAGAGAGAAGAGCAGGAAAAGCTCTTACAAGAGCCAGTGATTATCCAAGGGAGTATAGTGATTATAGCAATCCCTTGTAGCAGTTTCCCCCAATAAGAGACAAGACTCTAGATTGAGGGTAAAATAAGAACTGAAGATTTATTGTGGTACATTGCCTTTTATGCAGTTTTCCCCACAAGGTTACCACCCAGGTGGACTTTGTGGGGCACAGGGACACAGGAACAACAAGTCAATAAAAACATAGTTTTACATTCAGTCACTCCCATACAGTGTACACAATCCCTCCCCTCTGCCTGTGATATAATTAACGAAGACAATGGACTAACTCAATTAACTCTAAGCATAATCATATATCCCCACAAATTTCACATCCAAGGATAGCCCTGATCTGGGTGAACAACATATCCAAATATCACCCAGATCAGAGCAGGGGTTAAGGAAATTCCTGGAAGTCTCTTTTGACCCACCGTGCACATGGTCCTATGCTCAAAACAGTTCCATACACTTAACGACAAAACACCACTGGCCGTTCAACAATTCTAAGATGGCCACCACCACGTGTTCAAATCTGTTCCAGTTAAAAGTCCAAGGGGCAGAAACAGCACTTTTGAACATGGGTTATCACAGGGCCCATAGTCCCAGGGTAGGAGGCTGGCTACCAGGCTCCTCCAGAAAGCAGTGGCAAGGTCATTTTCACCACATATCTCCCTCCCCAAGGGGAGACTAACCTCCTGTCGGTTGGTGCCTGAGTTAGTCGAGTCACCCACCCATAAGCAAATACTGGTACTCCTGGTCTCTCTGTAACACGCAGGCATGGAGCTGAAGGTATGTGGTGGGCAGAGGCCAACTGCGCTCTGCCCTGGTGCCAGCACTTTTGCTGGGGTGGCCTCCAGGTCCTGTACAAGGAGAAAGGGGAGGGCAGAGGTCAGCTGCTCTCTGCCCAGATGCCAGCTCTTCTGCTGGGATGGGGTCAGTGGGTGCCACCCCTAGGAACTGGCTGAGGATCCACCAAGCTTTTTCTTACTTTGAATCAAGAGCTAAAATAGATGAGTGAAAGTCTTTTTCAGCCTACAGTCATGGGAAAAATAATTATATGGTTTTACATATCAGGACATACAGTTATGCTCAAAAGTTTGTATACCCTGGCAGAAATTGTGACATTTGCCATTGATTTTGAAAATATGACTGTTCATGCTAAATAAATGTATTTTATTGAAGGATAGTGATCATATGAAGCCATTTATTATCAATAAAATGGAAAGTACAAGCGCTTATATGTATAGTTTTAACTTTAGGTTATACCAAGCAAATTGATGTGAGCTGCTGTGTCACCGTGCATTTATTATCAAATAGTTGTTTGGCTCCTTTTTAAAGCACCCAAGTTGCCCTGATCAAAAGTATACATACCCTTGAATGCTTGGCATTTTTACAGACACACAAGGTGATACACATGGGTTAGAATGGCATTTAAAGGTTAATTTACCACACCTGTGGCTTTTTAAATTGCAATAAGTGTCTGTGTACAAATAGTCAATCAGTTTGTTAGCTCTCACGTGGATGCACTGAGCCATCGGGAGCAGAAAAGAACTGTCAAAAGACCTACGTAACAAGGTAATGGAACTTTATGAAGATGGAAAAGGATATTAAGAAGTGGACAATTCAGGGATTTCTTGATACTAAGCCAAGGTAAGGTAGACCAAGAAAGATTTCAGCCGCAACTGCCAGAAGATGTGTTTGGGATACAAAGAAAACCCACAGGTAACCTCGGGAGAAATACCGGCTGCTCTTGAAAAAGACAGGTCTGATTGTTTCAAGGAGCATAATACAATGATACTTAAACAAAAATGAGCTGCATGGTTGAGTTGCCAGAAAGAAGTCTTTACTGAGCCAATTAATGCTACTATTTTATGGACTACACTTGACATCAATTGTGTCAATCAATCATTCAGCGAGTCGATCCTTTAAGCCCTGATAGTTGCAAGGTGAGGCCTCCATGGATTGGATTTGTTGCTCCAACAAATCACACATATAATGAATTGAGATCTGGAGAATTTGGAGGCAAACTCTTTGTCATGCTCTTCAAACCAAATAGAGAATCCGCCAGTTTAACATGTTACGTGCATCAAGTAGGTTTAATAAAGGCAGGAAGTAAAAAAATACAACATTTTGGCCTGGAGGCTTTAATCACTTAATCTATTGAAGCAATGAATTCTCTATTTGGTACTATTATTTGGAGGTTGCTGCCCTCTACCATGGTGTAACGGGTACTGCACTGGTTCTTACTCTATTCATCTGAAATGCTAAATTTTCCTGATGTTCCTCAAACTATTCCTGGACTTGTAGTGTAGTAGGGTGCACTTTCTGCTGAAAGAATCCCCGCCCACTTCCACCATGTACATGGTCTGCAACAATCTCTTGGTAGATGATACATATCAAAGTTTTTGCTTGCCCATTTTTCCTGCTTTCAACACATTAATTCAAGAACAGACTGTTCACTTGTTGTCTGACATATACAACCCCTTGACAGGTCCATTGTAATAATATAATCAATGTTATTCACTTAACCCATTAGTGGTGTTAATGTTGTGTCTGATCAGTGGTAGTTTCCTACTGTAACTTGTGAATAGGTAGGATTACTGTTGATTTTGTTATGGGTAACATATGTAAAAAACTGTGAAAATGATACAAGCAAATTTGCAAATAACATTGTACAAATGTAGTATTTACAATAAGGTTGCTTGCACTAGAATAAACTGTATATTCAGTTCCAAACTCATCAATATGTTTTATCATCAAAGGAAGATTAGTATTTTAATTTTGGCGCAACAATATCCGCCTACGCGGCATACCTGAAAACATTACATAATCGGAGCTCAAGGTCTACACACTAACCCTATTCAAAGCAATCTGCCCTGAACTCACTGACCAGGATCTTTGCGTAGATCGCATACACCGGCTGCCAAAGCCATGATTTCTTGCGGCCACTATACCACGTGGTGTACTCACTCGACTACATTATTTTACGTTGAAAGAACTCATTATGCGCACGGCAAGGGACATCACCAATATGCCGGCTGAATACACTGGGATCAAACTTTTTGTTGATCTGTCAGCAGTCACACTGGCGAAAAGGAAAGAATTCACGCCCATCACTAAGGTGTTGCGACAGGCAGCTATACTCTACAAATGGGGGTACCCCACGCGCTTAATTGTGAGAAGAAATGGAATCGAGCATCAGATCATGACTGAAGCAGAAGGAGTTCAACTTCTGACGGATTAGAACATACAGTTCGATCAGCGAACCGGAGAGGACCGTCCAAGAGACAATCGCAAATCGCCAATGAAAATTTCCAAAGACTGGATACAAGTAGCGAAACATAAGTGAGAGACTGTTACGATAAGGGCCGACAGGTCCGATGATATCCTGCTCTTCTGAAATGAACTGACACGAAAACACGTGAGGTTGATAGCTTAAATGCACTGATATTGTTATGCTGTACTTAAGTTTAACCGTAAGCCCGTTTGGCTACTAAACAGTTTTTATGGGTGTTTTCTTGGCAGCTGCACCACTGACTGTTAGACCAGCTCACCATGACAGGCGACACTTTGTAACACTGACACATTAAGGGTATAAGTCACTGTCCACGTTTTGAATTCACCCTCCCCAATCTGGCTCCATAGGGCCGATACTTCCTCCTCGGACACTGGACGTTCTGTCCTGGCGTGTCCTTTTGTATATAGTTGCCGTATGGCCCATTATGTTTTTTTTCCTTATTTTTTATTATTACTCCTCTCTCTTACCACGGATCCTGAGAGTATATACGAGACAATGTAATGTACAGTTCTTTTGCAATACTATTTGGAGCGATAATGACGATCCACATTTGACACTACCTGTTCCTCACAAGATGTCCTCCCTCACATGTATGTTATTTGACCACCAATCACTGCCTTACGGTTTGGTAACTGGGGGTTTATTGATATGTTTTTGTCACTTTCATAATATACTCTATGTCATGCATATGAGCAAGGCTCTCATTCTTACTATAATGGTTGATGTTTCGGATATATGTCGGCGATGGATTTTAATCCTGGACCGTATCCAGGATAGATCTCTCCTACCGACCCAATATAACCTTATTTACCAACAAGATGTCTTTGAATATACTATCCCTTAACACCAAAGGCTTAAACTCCCCACATAAGTGGAGATTGGCCTTAGCCGAAGCCACAAAATTAAAGATTAATGAAGCGTTCTTTCAGGAAACCCATTTTCTGAAATCTAATATACCCAAGATCTCCTCTAAACATTTTCCGATAGGTTATCACGTGGGCTATGCTAAGAAAAAGAGAGGGGTTTCGATATTGATAAATAAATATGTAGTGTTCTCGTTTCACAAAAAAGTAAGTGATAAAGAGGGTAGGTTCTTACTGCTACAATGCCACTTGAATAATGAACCTTACACCCTGATAAATATTTATGGCCCTCATGACAATCAACTGCAATTTGCTAACAAAATAATTTTGTTAACTCAAACACATGTATTTGGAACCTTGGTTATAGGGGGGGACACAAACTTTGTTTTAGATAGCATGATAGACACGACCTCTGCTACTACAGTATCACGGGCCACGGCTCAAAAACGTTCGACTATAGCGACACACCTTAGGACGGCGATACACACGGCAGGGCTTTTGGATATATGGAGGGTACTCCACCCTTCTGACAGGGATTATACGTTTTACTCCCAGGTGCACAACTCTTATTCACGCATAGACAGATACACTCCTCCACAATTCCAAAAATACGTGCTGCAACCATAGGGACCATCACGTGGTCTGACCACGCACCCATCACTATGTCATTGCAAGAACGCTTTCCCTCTAAGGGATGTGGGGCTTGGCGACTTAATGAAACGTTACTGAGAGACCCCCGTATTAAAACCCAAATTGCGGAGGATCTCAAAACATATTTCGATATTAATACCACTCGAGACACCCCTATAGAGACGATCTGGCAGGCCCATAACGCCGTGATTAGAGGGTCATTCATTAAACATGCTCGTCAAGCCAAAAAGCAAAGGGAGAAAGCATACTCAACACTCAAAGAAATAACAACCCTCACTCATGCCAACAAATTAAGCCCCTCGGTGGCACAAAGCATGACACTTCGACACTTCGACACCTTCAAACCAGATTATACAAAATGGTATTAGAAAAAAAACAACTATATTCTCCAGCGGTATAAACATAAATTCTTTGCACATGGGAATACATCAGGTTCTACACTAGCAGCCGAACTAAAAGCACGAATGGCTAACTCTAGGGTGGCCTGGATTCACTCCTCAACACACAAAAAATGAATGAACCCACAGGATAGTGTGGAAGAGTTTGCACAATACTACAGTACACTTTACAACCTCAAATACGACAACACCACCCATACCCCATCCCTTTCCCAAATACAAACCTTTCTAGATACAGTTGACCTTCCTACACTGCAACAGACTGAAATTGACTTACTCACTCAGCCGATCTCCGAACCAGAATTACTGCAAACTATTCGCCAACTACCTCAACACAAATCACCGGGCCCGGACGGACTCACTAATCTCTATTACCAGACATTCTCCACCATCCTAACTCCCTCCCTGACGGCGCTTCTTAATCATTGCTTCACCAAAGGAGATATGCCACCTGAAATGCTACAAGCACATGTTTCCACTTTACCAAAACCTGGCAAACCGGCCACATTATGTCATAATTTTAGACCCATATCCCTTTTGAACAGTGATACCAAAATTTACGCTAAAATCCTAGCCGAAAGATTGAAACATATACTGACTCGGGTTATACATAATGACCAATCAGGATTTGTAACAACTAGACAAGGGTCGGACAATACAAGAAAAATTCTAAATGTGCTAGCCCATATGGAATCGTCGCACATGGAGGGCCTTCTCTTAGCGCTGGACGCGGAGAAGGCCTTCGACAGGTTAGATTGGCAATATATGGAACAAGTTCTGCTAAAGTTCGGCTTCCCCGACTCATTCATAAAAGGTGTCCTAGCCCTATACAGCAATCCATCAGCCAGAGTAGCCAATGCAGGCTTTCTATCAAACCCCTTTCCAATTACGAATGGCACACGCCAAGGTTGTCCATTGTCGCCCCTTTTATTTGTACTGTCATTAGAACCGTTAGCAGATAAGATACGGAAAAACACTGAAATAACAGGAGTATCCATATCTAATACGGAATGCAAACTGTCAATGTTTGCAGATGATGTTCTTATCACCCTATCTAACCCGAGGCACTCTCTGCCCCATCTCATGCATACACTACAAGACTACAGCGCGATTTCTTACTATAAGCTGAATCAAACGAAGACACAAGCACTACCAATGAGACTGTCACATTCCACTATCCAAACATTAAAAGACAACTTCTCCTTTGATTGGAGGCATACCCACATTACATATCTAGGCATAAAGTTATCACCTACGTTTAGGGAAATAATTAAACACAACTTCTCGCCACTGCCGCAAATGTGCACTCAACTACTCCACAAATGGAAAGACGTGATGCTCTCATGGTTTGGGAGGATAAATACAATGAAAATGGTATTACTCCCAAAATTATTATATATATTTCGGATGATGCCGATCCCGATCTCTCCAACGCTCGGCAAACAGATACAAAAGATAATATCCACATATATCTGGGAGAAAAAGAGACCACGGCTGTCGCACAAACTTCTCCAAACCCTGACTTCACGGGGAGGACTAGGTGCCCCCAATAAAATGATGTATCAGAAAGCAGCGGTACTAGAAACGGCAGTCAAACTTCACTAGATCCACTCTACAGTGGGTGCATATAGAAAATAACTATAGCCCACTGGGATCTGCAATAGAATTCATGTGGACACACAGGCACTTTAGGAAAAATACCCATACCTTGTTACCTCTCTCTAGGTTCCCAATCCTAGCATGGGACAACTTACATCGCAAGCGCATACCTGACCATAAGTTCCTACCATGGGCACCATTAAAGGTGCTCACCACGATATCACCCTGGATATCTATGCATAAATGGAAAGGTTTGGGAAGCCCCCGTATTATTGATATATGTAGACGAGGGCAGATCTTACCTTTCCCGGAAATCCAAACTGCCTATGTGTTGCGGTCGCAGGCCCGCCGAGTCTCACGGCCGTGCCCGACCGGCACGACTGTGCCGACAACACAAGCTTACCTGCTCGTCGGCAAGCCGGGAACCACTCCCCCAGGTCTTCCGGGCATCACGCCCAGATCCAAGATGGCGCGACTGCGTGGTCGCGTCTATTACTAGCCCCGCCCTGGGAATTATACCAACGTGTGCGTGACGTCACAACGTCAACGCACACGCACGTTTTGGGGTCAGAGGTCGCCCTCTGACCAATCACAGCATAGAGAGGGATATTTAAATCCCTAACTCACCCCAGTACTTTGCCCTGTCATGGTTTCCGTTTCCTGGTTTCCTGAGAGTGCTCATTTTTCGTGTTTCTGATTTCCTGGTATCCTGATCTTGGCTTTTCCCTGGGTATTCTAAATTCTGGTTTCCCTGACTTGGCTTGTCTTTACGGTATTGTGTATTTTCTGGCTTCCCTGACCTCGGCTTTCCCTTTGACCATTCTCTGTCTCTAGTGTATTAGTCCGGCCATTCTAAGGTCCGGTTTACGCTCTATCCTTTTATTTTCCCTTTCCTTATATATGTATATATTTACATGCGTGCTGGTCCACACTAGTAGTCGTGACACTATGATTTACCCCATTCCTTTATATTTCCTTACCTTCAATTAAAGAACATCATAGCCAACAGGGTTATCACAACCGCAGACGTGGCACACTGGTCAGGCAAAAACCTGCTTGCACTGTACGACCGATGCCATAAAACCCCAGTCAAGGCCAAAACCCTATCTTTAGGTTATGCAGTACTGAATGAACAGACCCCTGACCCAGAATTTACATACAAAATCCAATGGAACAGGGAAAACCCGCAGAATTTTACCGATGACCATTGGCTTAAATCGCTCCTAGCTTTAAAAGGAGTTACTTCTTGTTACTCCCACATAGAGTCACACAAAACGCTCATCTATCGATGGTATCTCACGCCAGACAGACTACATAAAATCTACCCTAGCTCCCCTGATAGGTGCTGGAGATGTAACAAAGCCAAAGGTATAATGACCCATATATGGTGGGATTGCCCTCTCATCGCCCCAGTGTGGGAAGAAACCCAAAACCTGTGGAATAGAGTTGGCTCTCTACCCTTGACTCTACTCTAAAGCCACGAGTTGGTCTTTTTCCATTAGTGCCTGATAACTTGACACACCCGGACAAACAATTATTAATCATGTTGATCCTAGCCACACGCAATCTTATCGCCACCCATTGGAAACAAATCACGTGTCCACACCTTACCCTTCTACACCAGAAAACACGGCAGTTTTTAAAATTTGAAATGCTATCAGCGCACACAGCTACACAAATGATTGACTCCCAACATAACTGGCACCAATGGAACTCCAATACTTAATACAGGTCAGATGGAGAAGGGATGGTAACACAGTCGAGTCCTACATGGGACATATGTAATATGACTAGAGGTTGTAGGATGTGCGTGTCCCATGAACTCCACTATATTTAGCCAAACACACTGCTACGTCAGATGTCAATTGACAGGGGAGTCTCCGTTCTACTCCTGATATGTTCCTATAGTATCCCTTCCTACCTATAGTATTTACTTGAATGTACCCACTTCTGGCATATTGGTGTTATGAAGCGGCCGAACTGTGGATTGCATTGTATTACGTTACATTGTATTAAGATGTCTGTACGAATGTAAATTTATTTGACGATCCATGTATACCTCGTTTTGCTCTAACCTAAATGATTTCATTATGTGACAATGTAATACAAATCACCGTGTTTTTTCTTCTTCTTTTTCCCCCTTCCTTTTTCCTTTCTGTACCCCATATTTTGTGAAAATCTTTCAATAAAGCTTAAATAAAAAAAAAAAATAATAATAAAAAAAAGTTCTCTGGGTGCAGTGACCCTGTCACACTTAGTCCTGCAATGGTAACTAATGCAGATTCTGAGAAACTGATATAATTACCTGGCAGGGTTAAGACTGCCTCTAGTGACTGTCAATCAGACAGCCAATAGAGGCACTTCCTGGAGTCTAGGTTGCTTTTAGTCACCTAACTGACGCTGGATGTCCTCACTCTCTGCATTAGGACATCAAACGGCAATCAATTCCCTGTAGGAAAGCATTGCAGCAATGCTTTATTATGGGAAGGGCCTAATGTGCTTGCAGTGTTTGCCATACCTGCACATTAGTGCCCCTCCGTTAAGTGACATCAAAGGTGCCAGAGCCCTGATCCATCGGCACTGGCATCAGGTAAGTACAGCGAGTGTTTATAAACCCTTACACTGCAGTGGGGGAGAGGAAGGGGCTTTGAGGGTGGGGGTGACAGAGCTATAGTGCTAAGAATGCAACTTTGCATTCCTAGCACTATGGTATCCCTTTAAGGTTTGCCATTCTGTGGGTTAGGACTTATTGGTGTTTAACAGCAACATATATCTCTCATGGGAGAGTAAGCCATACCTTTCGGACTGTGTGTGAATGCCCTGTGTGCGAATAACCTGCTAAAGTGGTGAGAACTTGATTGGTGGAAGAGGTATGACTCAGATGATCTTATGCTTTGTTGCAAAGATAGCTGGGGCCTAGTTTAACTATTCCCTTCAAGTTCACAAGAGCAATTTTAAACTGGATTCTGAATCTCACATGAAGCTTGTAAAGCTTGTTGAGTTGTGATTGATGTGCTTGGTGTCTTTTTTTGCCTATTTATATAAGTCACTATGTTACATACAATAAAAGAAACTAGCCAAGTAGTACCAATGGAGATATATGTAAGGAACCAGTTGTTCAAGGTCACATGCAGCCAATAATGGGTGTACACCTCTGATGATATCAGTAGGGTAGTATTCAGATTTGTCTTCTGCTGACACGTGCATATAGGTTTAAGACTGCTGAAAACCAAGGTTTCTAAAAATGTGGTCTTAATTTGATTCTAAAATCAATATCGGTACAAAATCTCAGTGAGTTTCACACAATATCTGATACTGTAACACCTCTGTGGGATCCCCTTAAACCACACCAAAAAAATCAAAATACAAATATAGAAAGGAAAAGGTGGGACTATAAAAAGTCCCTAAATAGAGAGTAATACAGAGCAAAGATGGGAGGTCCCTACCTTTAATAATCCTAAAGGGAAACAAATGGGAATAGGACAGGTAATCAAGAGGTAGGAGTATGCCAGCAAAAAGAGTACAAAAAATCTCAAATGCCTCCTACAAATAAAAAGGCAAAAATACAAATATACACTAGGTGGGGAATCTTACATGCAGCTGGAGAGAGTTTTGTATGATAAATCCTAAAGGAGTATGATCCTAAAGGTAAAAAGAAAAGGAAAACAAATGCAAGCATTCCTTTATTTGAAAGCAATGTCTATTTGCATCTGACGTACTTCCGGTCAGAAGGCATTTAGTGGATATAGGGAATATCACCAAAAAACAATATATTATAAAATATCATCTGACGTGCCACTCCAAAGGGGTCATATACATATTTAAATGCTCATATAGGCAGAACCATTAGACCACTAAAGGTCCGAATTGCTGAACATGTCAGGAATATAAAAAAAAAAATGGTATCAACATATAGTGTTTCCCTACATTTCAAACTAAAGCATACTCAGAACCCAGAAGACCTGTTTTTTGTGCAATAAAGGTGAAGAAAAACCGGAGGGGAGGCAACTATGTGAAAAAACTGGGCAGAGAGGAAATTAAGTTCATATTCAATTTTAAAACATTAATTCCATATGGACCAGACCAACATCAGTGACCAGACCACTTTTCAATTTTCTTACCGTTTGGGACCAGGGCTGTTTTTACATTTCTGCAGTGTTTGTGTTCAGCTGTAATTTTCCTCTTACTCATTTACTGTACCCATACATATCATATATCGTTTTTCTCACCATTAAATGGTCTTTCTAAAGATACCATTATTTTCATCATATCATATGTAACTATAAAAAAAATTATAAAATATGATAAAAATTTTTTACAAAAACACACTTTTTCGAACTTTGACCCCCCAAAATCTGTTACACATGTACAACAGCCAAAAAACACCCATGCTAAATAGTTTCTAAATGTTGTCCTGAGTTTAGAAATACCCGATGTAAACATGTTCTTAGCTTTTTTTGGAAAGTTATAGGACAATAAGTACAAGTAGCACTTTGCTATTTCCAAGCCATTTACTTCAAAATTACAATTCTTAGTGTTACAAGATACATTGTAACACGAATATCTGTCAGGAGTCTCTGAATAACCCTTCACATGTATATATTTTTTATTAAAAAAGACAACCTAAGCTTAAACTTGGGGTATTTTGACTCTTTTCATGAAACCATTGTACCACCTATCTATGCCACATTTTTGTAAAAAAATAATAATTTGTAATTTTTTTGACACACATAGAAATTTAAGAATACATGTATGGAGAACTTTAAGGGTTACTGCCAAAAAACACCCCTATATGTGTTCAGCAACATCTCCTGAGTACAGTGATACCCCCATGTATAGGTGTGTCGGGTTCTCTGGGGGCTAAAAAACCTTATTTGGAGGGTGCGCATTCCCTTTTTCCAACTTAGAATTTTCACAGCTGGGCATCATGTACCCATGTCCTATTTGGGACAATTTTGAAGCAGCCCAATGTAATTTACCCTCATTAAACCATATATTTTAGATTTATTTTTTTTAAATATATCAATATAGGGCTTGCCCAATTCAGTTTGCCTGGTTGGTTTGCTTGGTCTGCGTTGCAGTTTGAGACCATATGGTAGCTGAGGAATGTGAAATAACCACATTATGGCATACCATTTTCATATGTAGACAACCAAGGGTATTTAAAATGGGGTATGTCCAGTCTTTTGTTGTAGCCACTTAGTCAAAAATGCTGGCCAAAGTTAGTGTTTTTATTCGTTTTTTTATAAAACAAAATTATATTTTTATTTTCCAATTTATAATATATAGAAAGGCGTAGCCTGTAATTGTGGGAGGGGTTACCCGGCTATAAAAGCTCAGGCCCCCGCCAAATCAGTACTGGAATCGCTGGGTTCATTCAGAACCTTTGACTTCCGGTTCAACTTACCTGGACCTCGCTCCCACGTGGTCTGGCGGTCTCCGTGCCCGGCATGAAGTGCTCCAGCTCGGCTTGCTACTCTTGAATCCGGCGAACTCCCATCCTCCTCAGCCACACTTGCAGAGTTTTCAGAGTTTTCCGCATCAACTGCGGCATTCCCCGCCCGCGGTCAGATTCCGGCAAACTCCCATCACGCTCAGCCACCCTTGCGGCGGACCCAGTATCTTGGAACATACTTACCTACTTCAGTGTTCCGCTTCTAGGGTACCAAGAACCGTGAGTCTCCCATCCACACCACGCTCAGCCAGATGCCTGGCGCCCATTCATTAATTTACACCCATTTACCCACACTTTCATTCATACTTACCGTACCACTCCATGCTCCATTTGGTGCCTCACTCTACGCACGCGCATTTCACCACTCTGGTACTTACCCTCCAATGCTTGTTGGCAAGCTGGCCATTCGGAATACGAACAGGTTCATTCCAATACTTACTATAAACACAGCTGCTCACTACGACCCCCGGTGGCAATAACATGTCATTACATAAGAAATGCTTTATCATTTAAATTCTGTTTTCCCTCCTTTTTCCTTGTGTTAAATTTCAAAATCGTGTATTAATTCATTATACGTTTGCTTGTTGGGTCACCCTAGGTACCCCTATATATGCGCATTACGGCATCAGTTTACCCAAAAAGCATGCCAACAGCAGCTCGCTAACTATACTATAACCACCGTTATTGAAGTACTTATCTTAAAACATTCCATGTTACTAATAGCTACAATATATTACCTGTCACCCATACTAGGCAGGTGTCCAAACCTTACCTATACTCCCGGCCTCACCTGACAGCCTCAGTTATTTACTCATTAAAGACAAGTTCTGATTCTGGTTATACGTTTCGTTCAAGGCCCATTTGAACCATTTCCTACTCCTCCCCTGAACCCAGGGTTCTCTAACGGACTCCTAGTTAATTATAGGTATATTACGGAGCACCCCATCCCTAGTGTTTACATAACTAATATGGTACAGTGGATAACTTTAAGCTTTATCCTCAGATAACTCCCCTTATTTGCGTGAAAGCAATTATCCCGACAGAACCATTGTTACAGGCCTATCAGATTCTAAAATTATCCTCTAATCCCCCGTTGAGAACTCTAACTATTATGCAAATAGGTACGTCATCGCTTGACACTCGCTCCCCAGATCTCAAATGTATAGGGCGGTCAACTGGTGACGTTTAGCTTACGGTCCCTAGCTTAAATTGTAAAGTAAACTAATCCCGTGAGGCCAACACCCATCCTCATCGGAGGTATACGCCCCTCGGCCCAACGCATAGCTAGAGCCTCACTACAACCACTCATGGTTACCAGTTAGGGCCTCACCGGTCACAGCCAATTACTTTTGTCTTGTTACTATCACCGAGAGGCCAACCATCCTGCCACATCGTTCGAGTGGCCCCTGTCCATCCGGCCCTCATCATAGATAGAGCCTCTCTCGCCACTTGGCACTAGTAGGGCCTCACCTTCCCAGTAGGATAGATAATGTTTCGCCTCTGGCCTAGCTAGCACCAGTTGTCTCAGGCACCTTTTCTCAAGTTCCAGGTCCTGTTTCTTACCCTATTCTTCTTTTTCCAGTATGTCTCAAACCCACGACCAGGGAAAAGAGCTGACCTTACCTGAAACCCCAACCAGGCCTGCTACCCCGGCTGACCTAAGTACACCTACTGAAAACCTAGAACCAGCCAGCCCATACGCTCTCCGGTCATGGACCATCCCCAAGCTCGCGGCCGAATTACGTCACTTAGGGGTCCCGTTTCCAGCTACTGCCCGCAAAACCGAACTATACAAAATTTTCATCACAAACACTTGTACTCCCCAGCCAGGAGTGGTTCGGCACTCAGAAAACTATGAGATCAAGGGCCTGATGTCATCTCTTCTGACCTCATTCACCACGATCAGCGTTAAGCTGAACAAACTGGAAACCCCTCAGACTTCGACAGTCACCTCACACATACCAACCCCACTTCGGCTCTCCTCCCTCACGGTAATGACACTCCCATAAACCCAATGCCAAGCACGTCCACTCACATCATCACGCCTGCACACTTTGTACCCCCGACGATACGCAAATATATTCGGGAAAGCAAGGACATAAACCTTGTGTCTTTATTAGTCGCTTCACAAGATATGGTAGGAAACTAGGCCTATTGCTACAGCGATCTTTCGGTTGTGCTAAAGCCAGAGATCCTAGGCTCAACCGAAGGCTCGCCGTACCTGAGTTTGTCCTTGCCTTTGGCCTCTATCGTGAAGTAATTTGTTCCACCTCCCCGCACCGTAGGGAGGAATTAGATTGATACACGCACAGGTTGGTGGACCTAGGGCACAAGTATGGAGGGCTTTCTTTCAAAACCATGCATTGTGCGCCTCCATCTTACACTCCACCAACTTGTGCCCAGTCGATCCTAGCCTTCCTACCACTAGTCGTGCTTCCTTCGGTTCCTCCACTGCAGAACACAGAGGACTAAAGGACAAGTTGGGCAGACCCATAGTATACCTTGGGAAAGCTCAGATCTGCAACAGCTATAATTCGGCCAGTTGTGGATTTAGCTCGTGCAGACTGCAGCACGTCTACTCAATTTGCTTCAGGGCACACACCAAAACCATATGTCCCAATCATCTGTACCCAAAACAACGACTAACCGAAGTAAGCATCGACTACCTGGCATTCTACCTCCAGACACACCCTTCCCAGCACTTAGTCGACTTCCTCATCCAAGGCTTCACTAATGGTTTCCACACAGGCCTTCTTACACTTCCTACAGGTATTCACGAATGTCCCAACTTACAGTCTATCCTTGACCCGCTCACCACACATTCACTACTCACAAAGGAACTGACGAATGGATTTATCTCGGGCCCCTTCTCTCACTCCCCGTTTTCCAGTTGGCGTACCAAACCATAGGTATTGCCACTGGAAAATTTAACAATATAAAGAGACAGCCTTACGACTTGTCCGCTCCGAATTCCTTAGCAACCCCCAGCATTAACTCCTTCAGAAGAGTTTTCACTGCAGTACACAACAGGGTCAATACCATTCAGGCCATTCTTTGGGCAAGGGGTAGGAGCTTGGTTGGGAAAAAACGATATTTCTAACGCTTTCAAACTCCTACCTATTCACCCATCCCTGTGGCACGTTCACGGCATCTAATGGGAAGACAAATACTACTTTGCTACCCACCGTACTTTCGGAGCCAAAAGCAGCACCAAACGATTTGATATATGTGCCGACACACTAGGTTGGCTACTCCTTAATATTACCCAGTGCCCCTCCGTTCAGCAATACTCG